>NW_027137635.1:0-600000 GCF_001692895.1 Cenococcum geophilum 1.58
TTGTAAGGTAATTATATAAAAGTATATTTAAGATATACTTTTTAAAGACCTTTATAGAGATTTAAATTAATATAATACTTATTAATGTTTTAAAACTTATTACTATATACTTATAATACCCTAAAAAAGCTTCTAAAAAAGATAGTTATAAAATNTATATAAGAAGCGGCGGAAATATAGAAGCTGCTACTATGGATATAAATAAGCATAAGAAAGAAAAGATCGACTCTCTTAGCTCTTTCCCTAATTACCTTTTATATTTAAGCGGTATAGTAAGCTTATCTAGGATATACTATATTTATACTAAGCTTAGACCTAAGCGGAGTATTAGATAATATATTATATAAAAGACTTTTATAAATTCTAAGAAGTAAAGGCCTACTAAGCTAGATAATTAAGTTTATCTAATCCTTTCTAATATGGCGTACTATAAAAATTATAATTAAGGGCTATAAAAGCGAATTAATACTAATACCTCTAAATATCCTATAGGGATTACCCTTATTACTAATTCTATTCCTTTTTTTTATATTTAAACTACTAGAGATATATAATAATAGCTAGAATATAATAGCCCTAGGTGTCGGAATATATGGACAAAGGTTACGTAGTTACAAATGTCTCTAATTAGTCACCCTTATGGTAACTCATCAGCCCCCTACTTAGGCACTACGATCTTTACGATCCTTTGCTTTCTAAATCAATTAATAAGAAGAACAATTATTATACTATCTACGAACCGTAGCTACGTGATATCCCCCTTATATAACTAACACTGATTAGTAGTTAACTTTACTGTTATACCACAGAACAGTAAGGTATTCTACTAAAAAGAGACGAGCCACTATACCAGTGCTACTCGTACTAGAGGAAGCTGTCTTTTAAGGTTAGAACTGGTCCTAAACTTTAAATAGAACTCTTCCATAAATCTAAGGATCTAAAGGCTAGAACTGGTCCTAAGCCTTTCTAAGATTACAGATTCTTGCGTCCATTACGCAGAACAATATGCTTTATAAGTCTTCGCGATTTAAGGCCAGAACTGGTCCTGAGCCCCATAATCGCAAATACACGTCATAAACGCGTACCAAACCATAAACGCGTACTAAACCACGAACGCGTACTAAATGACAATCTCTATACCGATAATACTTCCCTTTCTCCGAAAATATGGCTACTCTAAATAACTGGAAAGACTCCTTACCACTAGGGGTAGCTGCGTACGCGAAACTTATCGATAAAGATTGGGACGAATTTACTATTAACATAATAACTTATACCGCAAAACAAGTTAACGGCTTTCTCCTACACCGTATTCTATTTTACTAAAGTAGATACTATACCGATTTACAGCTATAGGAATATTTTAGGGAGGATTTTATAGGATGGACTGCCGACACCTGGGTACTTGGCAATATTTATATTATTTAGAATTTTTAAGACTTCCTACGGGAGAATGGAGTGTTTGTACCTATAAATGGGGGTACTATTAGAGATAATATTTAGTAAGTCCTTAACGTAAAAGAAAAGTATAAATGGACTCTACAAGAGATTAAGCACTAAAAGAAGTTTAACTCTTGAGGGAATCCTAATAACGGATAGCTATAAGCAACACTATAGACAACCTTAGGCTATTAAACACCTTAAGTTCCTTAGGCTGCCGTATCTTAACCCGTGCCTTAAGCTCTGTAATAAGCTCCGTATTAAGCTCCGCAATAAGCTCTAAAGTAACCTCTACAGCAACCTCCGTAAGAACCTCCGCAGCAACCACAGTAGCCGCAGCAACCTCTATAAGAACCTCCGCAAGAACCACCGTAAGAACCTTAGCAGCAACCACAGCAACCTCTGTAAGAATCTCCGCATTAACCTCCGCATTAACCTCCGCATTAACCTCCGTATTAACCTCCGCAAGAACCTCCGCAGCAATCTCCGTAGGAATCCCTACAGCAACCACTACAGATAACCTTAGGCTATCAAACACCTTAAGTCCCTTAAGCTGCCGTATCTTAACCCGTGCCTTAAGCTCCGTCCCACCAGCAATCTCCGCAGCAATCTCTATAGCAATCTCCGTAGTAATCTCCGTAATAAGCCTCTACTTCTCTATAAATATTTAATAAGCTTTAGAAGATCTAGTATAGAGGGGAATTTTAAGACTCCTATAGTTCCCAAGGTAGCTATAGAGGTAGCTACTAGCGTGATCTAGACAGGAAGTTCTTGTGGAGGGTACCGTAAAGAGAGAGTAATGTAGGGGGGGCATAAAAGAAAGAACTGCTAGTATCTACGGCAGCTACGAACCCGATAACTGTTGTAACTAATATACCTACGAACCAACCCTATAATAAGATTCCGTGCCGATCTGCCTACGGAACCGACGCTCGCACCGTACTGCTACCTAAAATAACAACTATCGCGCCGATACGCCTGCGATCTACTAACCGAATAATTATGCCTATACGCCTACGATTAACCGACCAACTGATAGATAAGCTCTATGCTTAACCACTATCACCACCGCTGCTAGTACCGTACTACCACCTGAATAGACTATTGCTGCTTCTACCTCCAGCTAAACCGACACCTTGCTGCCTTGCTGCCTTACTACCTTACTGCCTTGCTACCTTCTTACAGCGCCACAAGCATAAAGAAAGAACTGCCAGTGTCGGAATATATAGATAGAGGTTACGTGGTTACAAATGTCTCTGATTAGTCACCCTTATGGTAACTCATCAGCCCCCTACTTAGGTACTGCGATCCTTACGATCCTTTGCTTTCTAAATTAATTAATAAGAAGAACAATTATTATACTATCTACGAACCGTAGCTACGTAATATCCCCCTTGTGTAACCAACACTAGGATTTATAGATAATATAAATCTAATTATATAGGAAAATATAGTAGTAGAAAACTATATTAGGCTAAACTAGGCGTATAATAGGTATATTGTATAGGTAAAANAATACGGCGCTAAATTCGCATTAGATAAATATTAGCTTATCTACTTTATAAGGAAAAGGAGGGTAAGTAGTAACCTAGCCTTAATAGTAAATATCTAGAGCTATAAAGTAAAACTAAAAGCTACCCTTAAGGCCCTAGGGATTTAGGTAGACTCTAGATTAAACTAGAATAAGTATATTATATAGACTACTTATATAGGAGCAGCAGTATTTTTAGCAATATTATAAATTACTATCTTAATATAAGAACCCTCTTTTAAATATATACGCCTACTATATATAGTAATAGTAAGGCTAATAATACTATACGGCTCCTAGATCTAGGGCTTAAGACTAGGTAGTAAGGTATTAATAAAAAGCTCTTTAGCGCCGCTAGCTAAGCTATAAAACTAGTACTTATATAGAACTATAGGGGCCTATAGAAGAATACTACACGCTATACTAGAATGAAGGGTGGTAGTTCCACTACTAAACTTATATATTAACTTAACTATTATATAGANAGTAGTTATAGTATAAGGCTACCTAGTAGAAGAAAATATATAATAAATACTAAAATGTATATAAGGAACGAGATATATATATAAAGCAATAGCCCCTTAAAGAGGCGATATACCTAAATATACTAGTTAGGAAGCCCGCTACCTATAAATAATAAAGAGAGAAAAGGAAATATAAGAATTATTAGCTTATAAGGTAAAGACCTAGCGCTATACTAATAGAGCGCTATAATAGTAATAAAGGGTAGGAGGTTACTAATATAGATAGAGATTTATTATATTAATTATAAGATAGGCAGATCTTAAATAGAAGCAATAATAGAAGGAGGTAGTAAAAATATAAAACGCAGCTATATATAATACCCTATAGTTAATACTAACTTTATCCCTATATAAAGGACTAATAAAGGTAAAATCTATAGCCGCCTTTCTACTATAGATAAAGGTCCTAGGTCTAAATATATAGCTAGNATCTATATTTTAAACATTGTACCTTAATATATATACGGGTGGCCTATTTAGTTAGTATACTATATACTACTATTTTATAGCTACCGCTTAATAAAAGACTAGCTACTTACTAGCGTAGGCTTAAATAATATTACTTAGATATTCTCTATAAGTAGGGGCTTATAGGTAGTAGTAAAATAGCTTATAGGCTAAGGAATTCTCTAGTAGTTTTAAATAGTNTATAAGATCTAATAGGAGGACACTAAATAATACGCCCTATTCTAGCCCCTTAAGGACTAAATACCCCCGCCTAGCTATAAATGGCTTACTAGCAAACTACTAGACCCTCCTATTACCCCCCTTAGATCTTTTAATATACCTAGAAAGTATAGTATATAAGGTAGACTAAAAGATATAAAGATATACTAGCTAGGCGAAGATAGAATAAGTAAAACTAGCTAAAAGGAAATACTTAAGGGTTTCCCCTTATAGGGCTTTTTCCTATATAGATCTAAAAAGGGACTAAATTGGGTAATAAATAGAATTAATAANTATTATTATATAGGTAGTTATATAGCTAATTATAGAACCTTCCTAGTATATTAGTGCTGTGTATTGGTAGAGCTTTAAAGCTCCATATAATGTTTTGAGCAGAGCTTCGAGCAGACCCTTGACCAGAGCTTCGAGCAGACCCTCGACCAGAGCTTCAACCAGAGCTTCGACCCTCGAGCAGAGCTTCAACAAGAGCTTCGACCAGGGCTTCAAGCAGACCCTCGACCAGAGCTTCGACCAGACCCTCGACCAGAGCTTCGACCAGACCCTCGACCAGAGCTTCGACCAGAGCTTCAAGCAGAGCCTCGACCAGAGCTTCGAGCAGGCCCTCGACCAGACCCTCGACCAGAGCTTCGACCGGAGCTTCGACCAGACCCTCGACCAGACCCTCGAGCAGAGCTTCGAGCAGAGCTTCGAGCAGACCCTCGACCAGACCTTCGAGCAGACCCTCGACCAGACCCTCGAGCAGACCTTCGAGCAGTGCTTCGACCAGAGAGCTTCGACCAGACCCTCGACCAGACCCTCGACCAGACCTTCGACCAGACCTTCAAGCAGACCCTCGACTAGAGCTTTGTATAGGCATTCGTGCAGGCGTTCGTGCAGGCGTTCGTGCAGGCTTTTGTGCAGGCGTTTGTGCAGGCAGCGGAGGAGCAATAAAGCAGGTAATAAGGCCCAGAGTTAGTCTAGATATAATACATTAGCTATTTAGGTGTTTATCTACTATAAATATTAATATAGGAGGTTAAATGTTAAGAATTAGTGGCTCTAGCTGAATGTTTACTGTTTTGGCGGTAATATTTAAGGTAAAACGTAGCGGTAACCACCAGGCCGTTCGCAATAATTTTGGCAGCGTTAGAATTACCCTATAAAGCTCTAGAACGTAACGTTTACTAATTGTTTATAAAGATGTTGGTTTGTTGTTAATTGGTAGCTAAAAAAATAGTATGGCGCGTGAGTTTATATAAGAATTACATACAAATTGGCGCGAGGGACTAATAAATTTCCGAACCGTGTACCAGACGACAATAACATAAGATAATTAATCTGTTATGTAAGCAGCTTATGATTGGCTGATCGTCTGGGACCGAGATAACGGGTACGTGGTCACGTCTCTGATTAGTTATCCTTACGGTGACTAATCAGCCCCCTACTTAGGCACTGCGATCCTTACGATCCTCTGCTTTTGATACCTATTAGACAAGAATTAATTCAACAGTTAATAGGCCAATCAAGTGCACTTAGGTGATACCGACATAAACCCTACTAATGCTATAACCTCTTAAAATAGCAAGAAACTAATATCTTTAATTATTAGAGTTTCTATATTGGCTTCTATAATATTATAGATCGTGTAAAGCTCTATAGTGTTTTAGGTGGTTAAGTTTATTCTTTAAAATTATATTAGCATTTTGTTGGGGTGCTAAGATCCTAGAGGCCTCCTACTAGGATTTTGATTTTCCTAATCGTCCTGGTCGTCCTGACAGGCTCTTAATAGGCTCCTGCCAGGAGCTACTAGGATCTTGATCGTCCTAATTGTCCTAACAGGCTCCTACCAGGATCTTTGATTTTCCTAATCGTCCTGTCAGGCTTCTAATAGAAAACTAGTATTTCCTAATCGTCCTAACAGGCTCCTAATAGGAAACTAGTATTTCCTAATTGTCCTATCAGGTTCCTGGTAGGATAACCCCCCAAAGCAACNCCCTATGCATNCCCCTCAAGCCACACTACTAAGGCTCTGCACGAGGCTCTGCACGAAGCTCTACACGAAGCTCTGCACGAAGCTCTACACGAAGCTCTGCACGAAGCTCTATAGAAGCTCTACACGAAGCTCTATAGAAGCTTTACACGAAGCTCTGTACGAAGCTCTACACAAAGCTTTATACGGGGCTCTGCACGAAGCTCTATACAAAGCTCTATACGAAGCTCTAAACGAAGCTCTGCACGAAGCTTTGTATAAGGCTCTACACGAGACTCTAGGAGTTCTCCCCACTCCGTACACGTTACCACTCAATGCACGGTCTTTCCTCACCAAAATTTGCCCAAATATACCTTTTTATACCACCTATAACTTAATAACCTTTTAATAGAATTTTATAAAATTTTAAATATAGCTTATTAAATACTAAAACTATAATTTTATATAAAAATATTATAAAATATTATAATATATATATACTTAAAATTAGGTTAAAAAAGTACTTTTTTAATAAGACTTAGTATTATTAATATTATTATTAATAAAGCTATTATATAGCTAGATTTTATATATATTTATATTTATTATATAAATAAGTGTTTTTAATATTTATATATGTATGATTACAGCACGTGGTACACCAAACGCGTGGTTACGCGTTTGGTGCACTAACCACTTAGGTGCTAACTAATTAGGGGGAGGCGCGTTAGTATATAGACTACGTAGTCTACCTTAATAGAATCAACAGTCACCACTATCCCAAAGAGCATACGATACTATACGTATTTCGTGCCCCGGGATATAACTCACTTATATTATTAAGTTGATACAAACACTAATCAGTAAGCGCGCACAGATTAGCAATCACTCAACACCTCCCCCCGAGCGATATACGACAGCGACTACCCGTTTAGACTCCTAGTACGACCTGCTAGAAGGTTGGAAGCTGGGGATTACGGAACTATCACCAACTCTATATACTTATTTAAGTCTTAATACGGTTTACTAGAAGTTTATAAACGCGAATATAGACCCTTACGGAACCCCCTATCCTTAACCCCTTAAACCTTAAACCCCTCCGGACCTTTTACGGAAACCCCCTACCCCCCTACAAACCATTACGGACCTATTAATCGCCGTTACGGACTATTATAAGACCTCTCAAACTATTACGGACCCTTTAATTAATTTTACGGACCGTTACAAGACCTCCCCCACCCGTTATAAGCTACTACCACCCGCTACGTACTATACTACACAGTATGGCAGACACAAGTAAGCAGATTAATAAAGGTCGAGAGAAATGGAGACAAGGAGTCGACCTTACGTCTATAGCTGACGTCAACAACTATATTAAGTATAAAATCCTTAAATACGGATATTTTAAGCTTATGAATAACAACCTATAGGAGCAATATAAAGAAGACTTTACGGACTTTACGGAAGATATTTTTAAGACTTATAACCCTACTGCTATCCATAACCTATAAACCCTTTTACGTCACCAAGGTATATAGGTTAAAAAGGATAAATAAGTTACTGTTATATGGTCCTTATACAACATAATATAGAAGGAGGACCAAACGGAATAGACTAAAGAGGAAATCCTAGACTAGGTTAAAGTCACTAATAAACTCTTTGCTTCTCCCAAACTTAATAGTATCGCTAGCCTTATACCTAACCTACTTAACCAAATTTGTCCTATAAACCTAAGCGATTTTAGAATTAATCTTACGGGCTAAAGTATACCTAGTACTTAAGTTACGGACCGTAATACCCCCGTAACCCAAATTACGGACTATAATACCCCCGTAAACTAAAATACGGACTAAAACCCTTTTGTTGCCTAAGCTATAGATCCGCAGACCGCCTAAGTTATAGATCCGTAACCCACTTAAGTAAAGACCTACGGTAAGGAACTAGCCAACTTAGCTAAGCTCTATACTGACGAATCCAAGTATAGCGGTAAAAACGATAACTTTAACTTTAAACTCACTATCTTTACGGACCTCTGTTAGAAGGCTGATATTCCTAAATAGGAATTTAGCCAAGCCTATTCCACTATGCTGCGCGGCCTAGCCCTTAACCACTACTACACTAACCTTAAGAGTAACCCCCTTGGTGTCTCCTTTAATAAGCTATGCGAAGCTATACATAACTACTTTAAAGGGCCAGAATATAGGCGTGATATCCTTACCTAATGGAATGCGATCAAGTTACGGACCGTAATTAATAAGAATACTAAAAAGTCGACCATAGAGTGCCTGCAAATTCTTATTAAAGACCTCCGGCACCTATAGCACGGCCTTAATATTAAGCTTTAAACAGATGACTTCCTATATAATAAGCTTATTATAGCTTGCCAGGAAGTAGAACCCTATAAATACGCCTGCTATAAGCCCACAGACACCGTAGCTGGTCTTATTAACGATTTATAGTCCTTTATTATAACATACAAAGTCTTAAACCCGCCAGATAGTACCTAAGCCTTTATTACGGACCTGTAAAACCCGTAAACTGACTTAGACGCCTACTTTACGGACCGCCGCTACCGCTAGCAGCACCCGCATTGACTAGGTCCTACCCGTAACCCCTACAGCAACTCCCGTACAAAAGCATACCCCCATAGACAAACCAGCCAAAAGTGCTTTGTGTGCGGTAAGGAAGGATGTTAGTCTATAAGGCATACCTAGGAAGAACGTGCCAAGTCTAAAAAGAGACTTAATAACCATATTAACCAGTTTATTTTGGAATACGAAGGAAAGGAAGCGGAAGAGCCTCCTGATGAGTTAATAAAAGCCCTTATAATTAACTTTAACTTAGATACTTAGGAATAGGAGACCTTAGAGACGTTTTTAACTACTTTTAGACCTTTTACGGATAGCTAAGCCTTTAATATTACGACCGTATTAGCTGACCGCTCCTTTATATACTTAATTGCACCCGAAAACTAGCCCGTAAATATACCCGTTGGACCCGTTATGGACGTTACGGACCGCGAACAGGACCTATTTGCATATATTACCACTAAACGCTATACCCCTAAAGAATTTTACGGCGTTATAATTAATATAGGTGCCTCTAAGAAATCTACTGCAGGTTACGGATAATACCTTGCATATAAGACCACTATAAATAATAATATAGATATTAATACTATGCAAACTAGGGCCGTAAACGTCTAATTCGGCATCGGCTTAACCACATTAATTGGATTAGTGGCAGTTAAGACCCTAATTGGCCTAGTTAACTTCCACGTAGTAAAAGCGGATACCCCTTTTCTACTCTGTCTTGCGGATATGGATAGGTTATAAGTTTACTATAATAATGTTACGGACACCGTAATTGGCCCCGCAACTGCCCTAGGAAGCAAGTATATCACCCTGCTAATTATACGACGATTTGGACACCCGTTCCTTATATAGGGAGAGACTTTACGGACCTATATTTAGGAATCTTTTGACTATAACCCGTGCTACCTTACTAGTACTAAAATCCACCAACTGTACCGCTGCTTTGGCTACCCGTTAGCCGAAAAGCTATACAAAGTCCTTAAACGCTCTGGATATGATGATGTTAATAGGAAGGCAATTGACCACCTAACTAAATATTGCTCTTTTTGCCAGAAATACGGACGTTCCCCAAGTAGATTTAAGTTCACCCTTTGTGAGGACCTTAACTTTAACCGCTTAGTATACATAGACATTATATACATTAATGGTAGTCTAGTATTACATATAATTGACGAGGTAACCCGCTATTAAGCCGCCTGTTGGTTATAAAATATATCCGTAAAACATACTTGGGACATTTTACAGACCTGCTGGATTGATATATACCTTGGACCTCCTGAGTATATTACCCACGACGCTAGTAGGAACTTTATCAGCAAGGAATTCTAATAGTATGCTATGGCTATGGCTATTTTAATAAAAGCCGTTCTAGTTAAGGCGTACTAGTCTGTTAGGCTTATTAAGCGAGCTTACCTAGCCCTACGGAGAGCTTACTAGATTATTATGGACGAGTATAAGGATATTTAAAAGGAACTGGCTTTACAGATGGCCGTAAAAGCTGTTAACGACACCGCTGGCCCTGACGGACTAGTACCTACCCTCTTGGTTTACGGAGCCTACCTAAGGATAAGTAACCTAGGCCCTGCTGCCCCGTCTATTATGGAATGAGCAGCTATAATACGGAAGGTAATGGCCGAAATAGTTAAATTACGGGCCAAATAAGCCGTTAATAGCGCTTTATATCACCGCAATGGACCTAACACAACTTTAGTTTATAACCTCCCGCTTAATTCTAAAGTCCTTATATGGCGTGAGAGCGGCAATTGGACTGGACCTTACCGTTTACTGGCTATAGAAGACGAAACGTGTTATATATAACTCCCTAGCGGACCAACTAACTTTAGAAGCACGTCCGTAAAACCCTATTTTCGGTCCGAAAATACCTGTGCTGTTAAACTAGATAAACTGGAAGCACCCGCTGAACCAGATAAACTAGAAACACCCCTACCTACTCCGGAAGTCCCCTGCAAACCTACTGAACCTGCTATAAAGCGTGGCCGAGGACGCCCCTAAAAGCACCCTATAACGGAGAACCCTATAACGGAGAACCACCTAACCTCCGCAGGCATATCCGTAAAGCAATCTCCGCCTGTGGATATATTAGTTCTAGTATAGGAAACCCCTTTTACGGACTTACGACGTAAAGAGATTAACGGACTACTTAAGAAGGGCGTCTTTGTGGTTATAACAGAGAAAGACGTTCCGTAAGGCGTCCGTATATTTAACTTACGCTTTATTAATAAGATTAAGCACCCTAGTACTAACAAAGCCTTTAAGAAGTTAAGGCTCGTTATATAAGCCTATAACGACTAGGGAAAGGGCTTAGTCCTTACGCAATCGCCTATAATTTAACGAGTTAGTTAACGGATTATACTTACACTTATGCCTGGACTACAGTAAACTAAGCCCATAGCCCTCTACTTACGGGACATCTTATAAGCCTACGTATAATCTAATACCTACCTAAGTAGGGATATCTTTATACGACTACCCCTTAAGCTTAACTTATAACTAGGAATAATTTTATGGGTTATAAAACCCCTTTACGGAGTGCCAGAAGCTAGAAACCACTGGTTTAAGACGTACCACCAGTATTACGTCCGTAAACTTAAAACGGAACAGTCGACCTATGACCCCTGCCTTCTATATATACTATTAAACGGCCTTGGTATTATTAGACTCTAAACGGATGATACCCTCTTTATAGCGGACCGGACTTTTATAGATGCTGAAGAGAATAAATTATAAAAGGCTAAGTTCCTAGCAAAGCCGCAAGAGCAGTTAACTAAGCAGACCCTAGTTAAGTTTAATGGAGGCTTAATTACACAAAAGGGCAACCTAATTTAGTTAACTTAGGAACGCCAAACTTAAAACCTAAGGCTTGTTACAGCAAAGCCTACGGACCTTACTAGTTCCCGCGGAGAGACCCGCAAGACCATAAATACGAAGGACTAATACGTCGCATAGCGTGTAAGAGGCGCCTATATTGCCATAGTTTGTTAACCCAAATCTGCCTACAACTTATCCTTTACGGCCCAGGTAATAGATCTGTAAGAGGAAGATATTAAGTAGCTGAATAAGCGTATTTAGTGGCAAATTAATAATGCAACAAGAGGACTTACTTTTATACCACTAGACCTAAATTCCCTTAGCGTAATAGTATTTACGGACGCCTCCTTTACTAATAATAGGGACCTATTATCGCAAATCGGCTTTATAATTGTACTTACGGACCATAATCAGAACGCAAATATACTATATTAGTCTTCAATTAAATACAAATAAGTAACCCGCAGCGTACTAGCTTTTGAACTATATACACTAGCCCATGGCTTTAATATAGCAGCCGTAATCAAATCAACAATCTAGAAGATCCTACAATTGGAGCAGCTACCCCTGGTTTTATGCACCAATTTAAAGTCCCTCTACGACTGCCTAGTCAAACTAGGTACGACATAGGAGAAGAGGCTTATGGTCGACCTAATGTGCTTACGTCAGGCCTATGAACGACGTGAGATTACGGAGGTCAAATGGATCAGCACCGAAGATAACCCAGCAGACGCTATGACTAAGAATGGGTGGAACGAGACTAACGGAGCACTTACGGTTCATTTACGGCCCGTTGGAAGGCCGTATGGTCTACTTTACGGACCGCAAGTAGGACTTACGACCAGCTTAGAGCACCGTTTGGAAGGCAGCCCAGAAGGCACCTCGGGAGGGATTTCCTATGTATTTCTTTTGTGTTTTACGGCTCCATTAAAGCGATTACGGAGGTTAGATACAATTGAGTCATTTCCAAGTACCGCCAGTGTATGATTATAGCACGTGGTACACCAAACGCGTGGTTACGCGTTTGGTGCACTAACTACTTAGGTGCTGACTAATTAGGGGGAGGCGCGTCAGTATATAGACCACGTAGTCTACCTCAATAGAATCGACAGTCACCACCATCCCAAAGAGCATACGATACTATACGTATTTCGTGCCCCGGGATATAACTCACTTGTATTATTAAGTTGATACAAACAATATAGTTTATAAATTATATATTAAGTAAATTATATTAAAATTTAATATAGTTAAAATATATATATTTATATTATAAATAAAGTTTTTATATAATAAATTAAGGCCATAAAATACTTTATTATAAGTAAAATTAAGTATAAAAAATATAATTAAGCTTATTATTATATCTAAATATAAAATATAATTTTTTTTGTATAGATAAAAAGTAAGCTTCTTTATTTTATATTATAACCAACGATATTTTTTAAATTTTATTTTATAAATGCTTTTACTTTTTATATAATAAGCTATATTAAATTTTTTATATTAATTGCTATTATAGTAATTAAGTTATAAGGATTTTTAAAAAATTCTATAAATTTTTTTTCAGAACTATATNCAAGCTAACTATATATATAAGCCGGTTACCTATATATTAAAAAAGCTTATTTATATTATAAATATAGATATATATAAAATCTAGCTATATAATGGCCTTATTAATAATATTATTATTAATATTAAGTTTTATTAAAAAAGTGCTTTTTTAATCTAACTTTAAGTATATATATTTTATAATATTTTATAATATTTTTATATAAAATTATAGTTTTAGTATTTAATAAGCTATATTTAAAATTTTATAAAATTCTATTAAAAGGTTATTAAGTTATAGGTGGTATAAAAAGGTGTATTTGGGCAAATTTTGGTGAGGAAAGACCGTGCCTTGAGTGGGAACGTGCACGGAGTGGGGAGAACCCGTACACGAAGCTCTGCGTACAGAGGCTCTGCACGAGCTTCTGCACGAGCTTCTGCACGAAGCTCTACACGAAGCTCTACACGAAGCTCTGCGCAAAGCTCTATACGAAGCTCTACACGAAGCTCTACGTACAAAGGCTCTGCACGAGGCTCTGCGCGAAGCTCTGCGTACGGAGGCTCTACACGAAGCTCCGCATGACACACATTACTATCGGGTCCCCGCTATATTCCCGATAGCCTACACGTGCCTCTGCCAAGTTACCCCTTAGTAGCCACCTTATTTTTTACCCTTCCTTATATCCTCCCTACCTTAGGAGGCACTGGAACGGCAGCCAGTAGAGGACCGTCGCTAGAACTAGACGACCGTTGCCAGAACCAGACGACCGTTGCTAGAATGAGATGACCGTCCTGGGGCCAGACGACCGTTTAAATAACCAGCCAGCAAATACCACGAACGATTTAATTAATCGATTGAATTGAACTAGAGCTTTAATATTGGCCCGTCACCGAATCGAATTAAGGCCTTATAGGGAGGCACCCTAGACGACTACCGTTCGAATGTATAGCTAGCGAACGGCTATAGAGAACGATTCGAATCAATCAGAGCCTTCGATCAGGCCGACTCCTCCCCCAAATTAAACCAATTACTGACGCAGGCAGGCAGGCAGGCAGGCAGGCAGGCAGGCAGGCAGGTAGGTAGGTAGGTAGGTAGGTAGGTAGGTAGGTAGGTAGGTAAGCAGGTAGGAGAGGACCGTCGCCAGAACTAGAGACCGTCGCCAGAACCAGACGATAATCGTCCAAACGACCAGCCAGCGAACACCACGATCAATTTAATCGATCGATCGAATCGTACCAGAGCCTCGATATTATCCTGTTACTAAATCAAATAGAATCAAGGCCTCTTAGGGAGGCACCCTAGACGACTACCGTTCAAATGTATAGCCAGCGAACGCCCATAGAGAATGATTCGAATTAATACAATCAATCGCAATCGAATTAATACGATCAATCGACCAATTGAATTAAGCAGAGCCTTTGATCGGGCCGACCTCTCCCCCGAATTACAGATACGGACAGGTAGGCATAGATAAGTAGGCACGACAGGCACAGATAGGTAGGTATAGACAGGTAGGTACAGACAGGTAGGCATAGACAGGTAGGCACGAACAGGTAGGACGGTTAGACTGGCAGGACAGGCAGGTACTAGGCCTAGTTAGGAAATTAGTACACGGCCGGCAGATTATCGGGAACACCGCCAATTAACGGTTTGGAGCCTCTGCAAGAGCCTTACCCCTTATCTCCTTAATTAATCGCTTGACGCCCGAGCAGACACAGACACAGACATAGGTGGTAGGTAGGAAGGATCGATTTAGATTATTTAAATTGCTTAAAGCATCGTGTATATAGAATAGGGCCTAAAATTAACCTNATTTATATATTTTAACTGCTATAAATACCGGAGTATTAATATACCTTATTTTGAAATCTAGAATTTTAATTATCCTAATTATCCTAATTGTCCTAATTGTCCTAATTGTCCTGATGGTCCTGATGGTCCTGGAGGTCCGTTTGGTCCGTTTGGTCCGGGCGGCCTCCTAATAGGCTCCTGACAGGAAACCGAGTGTAAGGGTCTCCTAGAGATCCTGGCAGCCCTAACAGGAGCTGTTAGGAGCCTATTAGTACTGTCAGGAGGCATGAACATTTTCCTGATGTAGAAGGTTATATTTTTAAGTAAAAGCGGCTTACCTAATAATATAGGGCCTAGTAATTCCGAGATTTGCTTAGGAGTAAATATAGGTGCTAGCGTTATTATGGGTTTAAATTTAGTTTAAGTCTAACTTCTAGGTTTTAACTTATTTTACTATTTTATAGCATTAGTTCTTTAAGATATTATTAAAGCAATAATAGTATCTTTAGACTAGCTTTCTAAAACACCTTCCCTCTTAGGTAAATTGCTAAGAACCTTTTAAATAAAGTTATTATATAGTACTTTATCTCTAGCGGTATAAAACGCGACTTTATTAAGCCTAGCCTTTACTATACCATCCAAGATTGTCTTCTTAATTTCCTTAAGGCGATAAGCATTAATTTTCCATCCATTTATAATATCTGAGTCCTTTATAGTAATGCGTAAAGATACTAAGATAGGATAAAGAAGAAGTAGAGCGTTATTATATAAGAGCGGAAGAATCTAGTTAGTATTTAGTAAAAGTACAAGTCTAAAGTAGGTAGGTAAGACAAACTAATTATAAGAATTAATTAACTAAGTAGATTACCGTAGTTTTGGGGTATAAGTTACAGCTTAAAGCTGCAATTAGCGGTTAAATAAATAAATTAACTAATTAATATCGCGTAGAGGTACCATGCGAGAGTTAGTTAAGGTAGTAGAGGTAAAGAGTTAGGCGAAGTGGATATTAAAGTTAAGTACTCCCGTAGTAACACTAGTAGGTAAATTACCGCCATCTAATGCTTATTAATGGTAAGGTAAATTAAGAAGTTCTAGTAAATATGCAGAATGCCAAGTCTAGCGGCATTTTATAGTAGATTGCCTTAGGTAGTATAAGTCTTATATAGTTATAATCTTTAGGATTTAAGAACTAAACCAACTTATTAGTTTATTAAACTTTGTAAATCCTACCTAATCTACTAATATAAAAAGATAATAACTTAGCTAAGTATAGAATTTACGTATTATTTTTAATTATTTTATAATAGAAGACTAGGTAAAGCTAATTAAGCCTTTACTATAGCCTCCTAGCCGTCGAAAACGGACTCTACACCTATACGTGGTGACGGCTACGAACCTAAGTCTTTAAAGTTTAGACTCAGAGCTAACGCAGAGACGTTGTATAGCGTGCGATACGACCTAGTGGTGGTAGTGGGTATTATAGGCGGTGGTAAAAAGTTTTTATATAGGATGGTAAGATCTCGAAAACTACTACTAAGTACCCCTTACGAATAACAGCAACACTATTCTCCTATTAAGGCACCTATACGATCTAACATAAATGCGCGGCATTTAATAACATCCCCCGACCCCTAGTAGAGAGCATTAACAACCTCTTACGTTAACGAACGAGCGATTGTAAACGAACGAGCAACGAGCAAATATACGGCCCCTCCTAACCCCTAGGGCGATCGCCCGCGGAGCATACGGTTACTTACCATTAACTATTAAATACTACCTAGCAGCCTGGATAATACCGTACGGTTTTCCTGTCTCCTTTTAAGGAGTGGTAACCTTTAGCGAGGGCCTAGTAACTGGGGCCTAGGTATAAAAGATACTTAGGCACACACGTCCCGCTCGCCTTTTAGTATAGTAGTAGTTTATAAATAAATCCCCCTTACGCCTTTAATAGGCCTTAGGGGGGGGAAGGCATGGCGTATATAGCAATGGTTAATAAGAGATAGTATATAGGGGGTGGTTAAAATACGGAACATAACCATAAGTGTATAGCAATCGAACGGTAAGGCCTAGCTAGGACGTAGTGAACCCTAGCTGGGATAAGCTAGAGAAGGAAGTAGTGGTTCCTAAGGAGTTTAAACATCTAAGGAGGATAGGACGTAGCCGTAGGCCTATAGGGCCGCCGCTATAGACGGACATAGCAAACTAGGGTTTTTTATCCTACTAAGGTGGCTTATAGGGTTTTTCCTCCCCTAAACTGCAGGGTTTTCTTCCTGTAAATTATAAGTTTTCCCCCTGTAACGGAGTAGTCTGCGTGGGCCTAGATAGGATCCGTATTAGACGTTAATTAAGAATTACTACTACTATAGCCTCCTTTAAGCACTCCTTCCGCCTTTAATTAACCCTCTATTAAACAGCCGCTGGTTAAACCGTTTAACTACTTATAGCGCTTAATACACCTTATTTAGCGTATATAGTACGTCCTCCCTTATAACCTTAAGCTGGTCCTTTACCAAAAGCGCTTAAAATATTACCTTTCTCTAACTCACATTATTATGCGCTTTGGTTAGTTGCGAATATAATTTTATAACCTTAAAGATGGTCCTACTTTATTACTTAGGCGTCCCGAATTAGATTAACGATAGATATATTTTAAGCCTTTTTAGCTTTTTAAAGTTCCTTAATTTCTATCTTTAAACTCTTAATATTCTGGTAATTAGCGGGTAATATAGTTTATAAAGCATCCTACCCCTCCTTTATGCAACTAATTGTCTAACCTATAATATTAAAAAGGTCCCTCTTTTATGGGTTTCTAGCTTTTATAACAGCTATCTCCGTAGCGCTATTTTTATTTAACTTGGTTCTCTCTAGATTATATATAGCGGTATTTCTAGCGGCCAGTAGGACAGAATAGGTTAGTGGAGGCTTTTTAACAGGTAGCTAAGCTATCTTTATAGCTTTAGCTACCTTACTGTTCTTCTCCTACTTAATTAGAAACCCTCTAATCTCCTTTTAGTAACTATCCACCACTTTCTTCTTTTACGGCTTTAGAGCTAGCTTAGTAGTCTTATCTCTATTCTTTAGTAATGCCTTTTTAATATAGGGACGCTTAGTACGCTTAGCTAGGGTAGCTATATACCTAGGGTTTTTATTTATCTATAATAACTAATTAGCGTAAAATATCTATAACTCCTTATTAGCATATATACTATTATAATGTTTACTTTAAAAATAGGTTAAAGGCTAGTATATAGTTAAGTTAAGGGGAAATTGGTTCTAATGCAGAGAATAGGTAATAGATAGATGGATAGTGTTTAGTAGTAAGATCTAAGAGGGAAGCTTATTCTTATTAACGTTAAGAACGCGTATAAAGTAGATAAGTGGTAGTAATTTAGGGGAAGACTTTAATAGAGGATTTTTCTATATAATCGGCAGCTAGTTAATAGAGGAAGGGTAGAAACCTATAGTTATACTATTATATATTACGACTTTTTGCCTAACTTCCTTAAATATATATATATAGGTAGTGGCCTTTTATAGCATTTTACCGGCATTATAAGTTAACGCGTTTTAGTAAGGCTTACTAATAAAATCACGCTAGCTAGGGTACCTATAGCATGCTAACTTAGGTAGAAGCGCCTAAAGCGCCTAATATTAAATGTCTTTTTTACTAGACAAAGGGATATAGGGCTTAAAGCTCCTTACTATTTGCTTATAAATCGCCTCTATATTATAACTTTTCGATCTATATACCTTTTAGTATTACCCGTTTTATAATTAGTAGCGGCTACTACTATAGCTTATATAAATCTATAATTAAGTTAATTATTTAGTAAGGCTCTAGAATAAGGCTCTAGATTTAACTTCGTATATTAATATATAATTAACGTTAATAAGTAATTTAAAAGAGCCCCTTTACTACTAGGCCTTTACCGTAACTCCCTACTTTAGTATAGTAATGGAGCCTCCTCCTTAACTAACGTCCTCTCTGTAATTAGCGTTTCCTATATCTTTACCTACCTCCTATATAAACCCCCTAGAAATAAGCTTATCGCGATTACGAAGGTTAAGATAATAATATTATATAAGGCATCTAAACATAACTATAGTATCGCGATTGGGGTATATGGAGTCGCCATATTATAAGAAGTCGTCACTTTAGCGCGTATACGAAAGCTCTAGATTAAAATAGAACATGGAACGGGAGCTTAAAGCTATATATTAAAATGGTGCTAAGAACCTTATTTTAACTACTATAATCTAAAATAAGCCGTATACTGGTATAAAGAGAATAGTAATAGAATAAGTAGGTGTTTTAAATTCTATAGCTAATATACCCCTTAATAAATACTAAATTAATAGCAGAGCTTTAGGAGTTACTAATTAGCCTTATATTAAGTACGGAGTCACTAATAATCTATTCTTCCTTAGCCGCATTTTAAATTAGGTATAGATCTAGAGCTCTAAGAGCTATATTAACTTTATATTCACTCCGCTCCACTAATTATAACTCTAGCCAGGAGCTCTAATCTAATAAGATTACTGCCTTAAAGAGCAAACTAGTAGACTTCAATCACTAAGCGCGAAATTGCTGTATATTGCCTAGTACATTACCTAGTTCCTTAAGTGGCAAGCTAGTAAACTTCCATTACTAAGCGAGAAATTGCTATATATTGCCTAGTATATTACCTAGTTCCTTAAGCGGTAAGCTAGTAGACTTCTATTACTAAGCGCGAAATTGCCGTATATTGCCTAGTATATCGCCTAGTTCCTTAAGCGGCAAGCTAGCGGACTTCTATTACTAAACGCGAAATTGCCGCATATTGCCTAGCACATCGCCTAGTTCCTTAAGCGGTAAGCTAGCAGACTTCCATTACTAAGCATAAAGTTGCCGTATATTACTAAGTATATTGCCTAATTCTTTAAATTATATGCTAGTAAGCGTCGCCTATTAGTAGAGTATTTTAATATATTAGCTCGTATATTACCCGGTTTCTGCGTTATAAGCCAATAAACTTATTAATAGAGCACTACAATATATCGCCTGGCGTATTACTTAGGTCTTTAAATAGCAAACTAGTAGTTATTGCTTATTAATAGAGCACTATAATATATCTAATTATATATTGCTTAGTTCCTACATTATAAGCTAGTAGCTCCTCTTATAAGCAGAGTATTCTAAATATTAGCTCGTATATTACCCGGTTCCCGCGTTATAAGCTAGCGGCTTCTTTTATTAACAGAGCACTACGATATATTACTCGCGCATTACCTAGTTCCTTAAATAGCAAAATAGTACACTTCTCTTATTAATAAAAGAATTGCGGCATATTACTAATATATCGCCTAGTTCCATAAAAAATAACTTAGCATATGCCTTCCATTAGCCGTAAGACTGCGGCACATCGCTAAGTACATTACTTAATTTTATAAAAAAAACAATCTAGCATTTTTCTTTTACTAACCTTAAGACTGCGGAATACTGCTTACTATATTACCTAATTCTAAAAATAATAGTCTATTATACTTCTTCTACTAGAGAAGAATTTAGGGCAAACTACCTAGCATATTACCTAATTCCGCGCTAAAAGGATTAAAAATACATTGCTACTATAATCTATAACATTTACATTAGCTACTTCTTTAAATTTCTTAGCTTATTTATATCTACGTCTAGTCTCTTATTAGCGGCGTTTTTCTTAAACTTAAGCTTATTTAGAATTCCACTTTCAATACAAAAAGCTATTAATAGTAACACCCTCCGTAATAGCCTTTGGAAATAATAAGAGAATTTATAGTCTATTAACTGCTTCTACGAGTTATAGATTATATAGTCCTTTTACTTTAGTAATATTCCTCTAGAGAGGTATATAACGGCATCCTTACTATATTTAGCAACTAAGGCCTAAAATAAGTATTAGCTTAGAGTTCTAGTTAAGCATACTACTATTAGGAGGTAAAAAGACAGAGTATTTTGCCACTTACTGCTATATATACCGCCCTAATAATTAAAAAATTAGTACTAATAAAAAATTTACTACAATAGCCTTTAACATATAGTACTGCTATAACTTCTTTATAGATAGCTAAAGCGTCTTAAACTTCGCGTCGCTATAAAGAATTTCCTTATTCTAACCCAAGATACTTCTAATAGGATTTTTAACTGTGTTAGCGTGGTATTAAACTAGATGTTTATTTTTATTATTATCTAGAAGATCCTTATTAAATCTATCCTTTTATAAAAGTAACCCGGGCGTTATTACTATATTATAGCATATAAAGTAGCTGCTTAAGGAGCCGCTGGCCATTTATACCAGTTTTTCCCCAATAGAAGAACTATCTTCTCTCTACTCAACCATTTTCTGCTAGAGTACCTCTTCTATTTTTAACACTATTGCACTTTCTATGCTATATAGGAATTAAGTTCTTTAGTTTTATAATTACACTTTATATATTAAATTTGGACCTTATCTAGGACAGCTTTTAGTTTTTAGTTATCAAAGCTAATAATATCCCAGTTACGGCGAATAAGAAAATTTATAAAAATTAGGCCACTAACCTTAACCGATTCTTTATATATCGCAAACTGCAAGGCACTTTTAGGGTTACTCCTTCCCTACTTTAAAAATTAGGTCTATAGTTTAGCTATTTTATTAACTTCCGCGGATATACATTTTCTAAAAATACTAGGGCCAGCTTAAGCAGTTACCCAATCTGTATCTTTAAGGGGGCTTATAATAAACTAGCATATATCCATAACACTATTCTCTATTACTGTACTAGAAATAGCCTAGGTAAAGAATCTTAGGTATAGCAGTACTACTTTTTTTTTAAGAATAAAGGAATTGGTTAATATAAGTTTCTTAATTTTTATTATTATAAAACTCATCCCATAAGATTCTACTAAAGGGCGTAGCTATAACGGTCTGTATACCTCTATAGGGGGCTATTAGAGAACTATAAATAGGGCGTTTTCTTTTTACCTATAAGAGTCTAACTATTATCTATCGCATCGTAATCTAACTAGTCCCCTAAAGTCCCCATTTAAAGGCATTCCTAAGGGTTTAATTACGCCATTCCTTTAGACACACCTTTTATCTTATAGTATATTGCAAACTATAGTAGCGTCTGCTCTTTTATTATAAGCATAGAGTCCTTAAATAATAAGATGTAATTATCTAGTAATTATACTTAGAATTGCAATAACTAGATTTAAACTATGCTGTCTTCGCATTATAGATATAGCGTTTTAATTTATATATAAGTATAGAAAAGGCATCTTATCCTGGCTAGGACACTTAGCGTCTTTAGCTTAGTTATCCTTTTATAGATACTAATTCGCATTCCTAGCCGCTTAATTAGCAGCTACTTTATCTAGGTTTATAGTATAGCGGTAACTAAGGATAATAGTTAAGTACGTAATTACGGTTTTTCCGATTCCTATACTATTAGCAAAAACACTACTATTTAGTTGCGTGCGCTCCTAGTAGAACATCTTAAATACGCTATATAGCTAGTACGGAAACGCCCTAAACTTTAGATTTAGACCCTATTTACTCAGAACGGCGACCGTATTATTTACTAAGACGGCCTTTTTAGGAACTTTGTATAGCTTAGCCGAAGGTTTATATATCCACTACACTATTTAATAAACCCTGCCTCCTGCTTTGGCTATAGCCGCCTTTTAAAATATAAAAAGAGCTAATATTAGTCTAATTTAAGATATACTCTATATAACTATATACTTATACCTTTACGTAATAGGCATTATAGCCTATATCTCCTTAGCTTAGGTTATATTATCCTTAAGCGCACCCTTATAAGGTATCTTAGATTATATTAGTTTCTATAGTTTTACTAAGAAAAGCTTTTATAAATATAGAGTTTAATTATTATATAGGGTCTGAGCTAATTAGGGATATAAAGCAGTTTTGCTCTAAGGAGTATTGCGATTATCCTTACCGTGCTCTATATTGTCGGGATTATCTATAGGCTAGATAACTAGATTATTACGGCTATTCCTAATAGCTTACCGTAGTTTACTGTAGTTTGCCCATAGATGCCTCTAGTAGGTTACTCCCTTTTATAATTATATTTCTTTAGACTTAATAAACTTAGAATGCCGCTATATATTAATAAGATAGACAAAGCATCTCTTATTCTCTCTATCTTTATTAATAAACTTAACATCTAAGTGCTTGCGGATCGGCTTAGGCGTAATCTTCTACCGTTTCTTAAGTGCGGCCTTAGTACGCAAATACTAGTAGTTAGAGTATCGGCAATACTAGGAGGGTTTATACCTTACTTATTTAGTAATTAGTACGGTACTTTTACAATTAAATACTTAGCTGTAATTATTAGCATATAGATAGCTAAATATTGTTAAAGGGACTTATAAACTATACTCTTAAGTAGAAATTCCACTCTGCTCCTATTATATAGCATATACTACTAAAACACGGCTTATAATAGCCCTTACTAGGTAATATAAACCTCCTTATTAGTAACCACGTTAAGCTAGGTAATTTTATCCTTATCTAAGACAAAACCTATTAATACTATAATCTCTAGAAATGGCAAGAAACTAATTTCTTTAACTATTAGAGTTTCTATATTGCCTTTTAAATTTTATAAACTATATAAGGCTCTACAGTGTTTTAGGTAATTAAGTTTATTCTTTAAAACTAGAAGGTTATATTTTTAATATAAATAACTTATTTAGTAATATAAAACCATATAATTCGAAGACTGGCTTAGGAGCAAATATATATACTAGCGTTATTATAAGTTTAAATTAGGTTTAACTCTAACTTCTAGGTTCCAACTTTATATTATTTTACTATTTAGTAGTATTAGTTCTCTAGGATAACATAAAAGGAATAATAGCCTATCTAGACTAGATATTTAAAGCACGTTCCTTCTTAGGTTAGTTACTAAGAATCTTTTAAATAAACTAATTGCGCGGCACTTTATCTTTAGCAGTATAAAATATAGATTTTTTAAGCCTAGCCTCTTATATATTATCTAGGATTATCTCTTAATTTCCTTAAGGCAATAAGTATTAATATTCTATCCCTTCCAGATATCTAGGTTATTTACTATAATATATAAAAATACTAGGACGGAATAAAGGAGTAGAGTATTACTATATAAAAGTAGAAGAATCTAGTTAGTATTTAGTAAAGGCGTAAGTCTAAAGTAGGTAGGTAAGATAAACTAATTATAAGGGTTAATCTACTAGGTAGATTACCGTAGTTTTAGGGGGTAAGTCGCAGCTTAAAGTAGCAATTAGCAGTTAAACTAATTAATTAACTAATTAATATCCCGTAGAGGTGCCGTGCAAGAGTTAGTTAAGGTAGTAAAGGTAAAAAGTATAAAGTAAAGTAGACAAGCCTAAGGTAAATGCTCTTATAGTAACAATAGCTAAATAGTTTTCGTATTTATATGCTTATTATAACCACTTAAATAGGGAAAGGCTAACCAGAATAGTTGGCGTTAAGTAATAAGGTTAAGGTAAAGCTAGTTTACGCTAACGGAATATAACGCGCGCGCGTTAAAGGGCAATTTACTATAGCAAATTGCCGCTATATACGCTTCCTCTAGTTATAGAAAATATTCTTTATAAATAATTAGTATAATAGGCGGAGTTAAAAGTACCTAAGAACGAGGGTTAATGCCCCTAGGACGTTTTACCTGCCTAGAATTAATATTTTAGCTTAATTAAGACCGCTTTAATATACCCTTTTAAGTAGGGCTCCTAATAAATAATTAAGACTCTAAATAGTATTAGATTTAAAGCTATAAGGACTACTACTATATACCGCGTATATTTGTAACTATAAAAACAATTATATCCTTAGAGGCTTTAAGTGTTTATTATATTACATACTTTAAAAGTCCCACATTTTAAACCGGTATAATTATTAGTATATCTACCTATAACTCCTCTATCTCTAGGTTAACTCTAGCGTCCTAGGCAATATTAAGAAATTTAAGGAAATTTAAAAAAAACTTGTCTACCCTTTTACTAAGTTAGTTTAAAGTAGACTAGCACTTAAATCTATATAAATTATAGACCGTAGTATATTCTCTAGATCTTAATATATATAGATTATAAGACCCTAAACGTTATATTTATTAATATATTTAAGTAAAAGAGATTAATATACATCCTAAGGCTCTATATAAGGGTACCCTATAGCAAAATTTATAGCTCTATACCGAAGTCCTAATTTAGCACTAGCCCAGCTAGCTTTTTTGCGCATATTAAACTACGTATAAATAAGGAGATATTAAGCCACTTCCTTAGTCTACTTAACTGGAGTATTACTAGACTCTAGGATTTAATTAACAATTTTAGCTATAATCTCACTTTAAATAGCGTAATTTATTTAGTCTTTGCTGGTCATATAGGGTGACTCACCAATAACAACTACTCGAGTAGGTTATAGTAATATTGGTTAATATGCTTATATCCATTAAAATAAGAAAGGGCGAGGAGCTTAAAACTCCTCACCACGCTAGTGCCGCGGCGTCACGTGACAACCGCTTACCTCATTTCTAACACTAGTAACTCTTCTTTTATAGTTGCCATCTATATATAAATACTGCTTAACTAGCGTAATAAATATTAATCCTCCTTACTTACTATTACCGTTATAATATAAGTCTCGCTATCCTAAAATTTGCCTCTTAGCATATAGTGCTTTCTTACTTAGGAGTTATAGGTAGATATTATATCTGGGCTGCTAAGGCGTTAGTTATAAGTAAGCTAATAGTAATTTTCTATCCTGGGGATAGAAAATCCTAATTAGCTAGTTGGAATTAGGGTTTGTAGATTATTATACTCCTACTCCCTTTTAACATAACCTTTAACCTATATATATAGAGTATTTATATTAATAAACGTCTTTAGAGCCTTATTTAGGTTTACCTTTATTATTACATCTATTGGGTTATCTTAACCGTTAATCTATTAAATTTTAAAGAGTTCTCGCCGTTTGTAGGATTAATAAAGTACTATAATATTGATTATAAGGCGCTTCTCCTTTATAGTACTAAGCTTAACTAAGCACTTATAAAGGGAGTATATGTTAATATATATAATTATTTTTAGGGTAGTTCCAATTGTAATTACTATATTAACTCTACTAACTATTCTATATATCTCTAACGCTAGAACGCTTTAAGTAACGCGCTTACTCTTAGTTAAGCTCTAATAGATAAGATTGCCGTAGATTATGAAGTTATTCTCTTTAGTAGATTTGTTTGCGATAATAATCTTATATTCTAACTAGGAGCTAAAATCTTTGTTATTTATAAACGACCTATTAATAAATATAAAGAGCTTAGCGGTGAGGAGATTAGTAGGTATATAGAGTAGTCCCTAATCAAGATGGTTTATTTACTAGGAAAGACGCTTATTTAGGGCAAGAATATTATCCTTAGTTAGTTCCTAGTATTAAGTAGTAATAGAGAGATTAAATAAAGCCTTAGGTTAATAGATAAAAGTAACATAAGCTCTATAAGCGCGTTACTCTATATATCCTTACTTAAGAGAATTAACATTAATAACGTCGATCTTCTTGCCTTAACCCTTCTAGCGTAAAGTAATAGAATCCTTATTTAGGGAGAGGATATATCTATTAAAGAGTAATAGTGTTATTAAATTAAGCTTTTCCTTTAGCTTTGCTATAAGATTTACCTTTACTAGCTCGTCTTCTTTAAGAGCTAAGAACTAGTCGTCTCCTAAAATAATTATATTATTAGTTTATATGCCGATAATTCTAAATAGGGTTCCTATAGTTATAATAAGAAAGCAGGGATTAAATATAAAAGTAGTTATTAAAAGCTTCTCTTTATAGTGCTTACTGTAGGTAGCCTACTAGTAAGTTCCTACCTCTGCAATTCTATATAATAGCTTAAGTATAACTATAATTATATCTTTAGGATACTAGTGGCAAATTTACTCTGGAAGGTATGCCAATATTAAGCGCTAAAGGTGCGTCTCTAATTAGGTATAGGTTTAAGTAATATTTTATAAATAAACCGCTATTCTATTCTTTATTAAGGAGGGAGCTAACGCAATAATAACTCGCTAACTAGCTTATTAAATTATAGGAGATTGCATAAAAATTACCTCCTTACTATTATTATTATAACCTTAGATAACAAGCCTTAATTTCTTAAATAGGGCGTTAGTAGCTTTACCTTTAATCTCATTAACCATTCTTAACTTAAAAATGCGAACTTTATTGAACTTAGTAGGGTCATACTTTTTAAACTTAAAGACTCCTCTTATAATAAGACTATCGATCTCCTACTTATTAGATGCTTAAAAAGGAGCTCTAAAAGTTATAATACGACCTTCCTTTTAGAGCTATTTTACGAGCTTAAAGTTAGCCTTCTCCTTAGCTGTTATAAAGGCCATCAATAACTTAACTCCATTCTTAATGGTAGCAATAAATTGCTCTTTAAAATTAATAAGATATTAGCGATTTTGTAATCCTTTCGGGCGACCTCTACCGCGTCATAGTTACGGCATATCTACTATAATTATATTAGGATTGTAGTCGCCTTCTAGAGCACGTTAATTGTGGTTCTTCTTTAGGGAATCTTTTAAGGCATCCTGTAAAGGCTCGGAACTATTATCTTTATAGTAAAGCTTAATAATAGTTAAATAGAATTAAGTGGGTCTATAAGGCATCTAAATAGTATAAGTTTAACTATTAACTATAATAAGTTAATATAGGCCTAACTATTTTCCCTTTTTACGCTATACGCGTACCTTAGACTAGAGTAGTAGATTAAGCGTAGTTAAGGTATTTAGGCTATTTCTTATTCCTAGTGCATTGTTAACCTAGCGTATAGCGTAGAGACGTTATACCTCCTTTATTGCCTTATAAATAGCCTTAGCTTATTACACAATAGAGGAAGATAGTAGAGAATTATTAGTTATTTAAGGGTAGGCGCTAAAGACTAGTAATATAAGTACGAGTCCATCCAGGCTAGCGGAATCGTTAATAGCTTTAATAGCTATTTATAAGGTAAGTTCTTTACTAGCGTCCTCTAGTTCTAAAGAGATAATCTTGTATACGCGGCGTAATAGCGTATAATATCGCTCTACTTTTTTTAACGCTATTATATACCTTAATAGGGACTTCCTTAACCTTAATTACTATTGCCTTTATCTATTATTAAAACTCTATAGATAAGAAGTTCTTTCCTACGTTGTAAACGATTTAATTAGGGGGTTCTAGGTAAACATTAATCTAGTATAATTAAAGGGTATCCCATGTATTCCTAGCTAATATATCCTTTAAGAATCGTGCGGCTTAGAAGAAGGTTAAAAAGTTAATAACTTAGAGTACTAGCTTGCCGCTAAGATATATAACGTCAACAATAATATAGAAGTTAAAGTCGTAGTTATCTTTAAGGGTGAACTTAAATCGGCTAGGGGACTTTGAGTTTATTTAGTAGTAATAGTAGTACTTTATAAGATGCTTAATTGCCTTAACCTTAACTTTATAGCCTACTTGCTAAAGAACCCTAAGCAATTAATAAATAAATAGGTGGCTAAATTAACGGTATAGTTAACGTAACTCTAACTTAGTTAGGTGGCTTTAAGCAATACTCCTCTCTAGTTAATAAAGGAGCAACTAAGGGTAACCCTATTTGCGTACAATAGGTACCTAATTATCTCCCTATGCGAGCATATTCTTAAAGTTATTAAGCTTAACGCCTAATTTATTTATATCTTTAATGCAAAATAGAAATGGGGTATTTATGGGAACAATATGGAAAGTAATGCGCCCTAAGGGGGTTTGAACCCTAATTATGCTAAAAAAAATTACAGTACCCTTGCTAAAACGTATTATATATTAGCTTGCCGTTAATTAGTTAATCTAAATAGAGGTATTAAGTTATTAAAGAGCTTAAACTTAAGATTCTCCTGCTATAGATACTTCTGCGGCTTTAGTATCTAGTATAATACCGTAAAAGATATTTGCTAAGTATTTATTGTTAAAGGAGAATACGGAGCTCTTCTTTGGCTTATTAAAGATATCTAACTTTATAATAGAATATAGTGTAGATTAGTTATTAAGAATAGCGACGGTTTATATACTATCTACCTTACTATACTTAGTAAAGTATTAGTTGGGTAAGTAGTCCTTAATTTCTATATCTATAAGGAGCTATTCGACCTTATTAACTTTACCCTTAAGATCTTTTACGCCTTTATATTAAACTAGGAAGCTTTAGAAGTAGGCTATAGTAACCTTATAATTTTTAACGTTTCTTATACTCTAGCAAAACTTATTATATACCTCCTTTTACTTATTAAAAGAATGCCTAGTTAACTAGTAATTTGGTTTTTTATAAATATAGCATTTTTTTTAGCAATTACTTTGAAATAAACCTCCACGAGGACCTCCACCTTTACCTTATAGTTGTTAATTGTACCCTCTACTATATTACCTACTACGGCCACTATATATTTAATTAGTCTAGTTATAATTATATTAGTTAGGCGAGTTAATTAAAGTAGGTTAAAGTTAGGCGTTAAATTACTATACTTTTTAAGAGCGTAGAGCGGTACTAATAGAAGATCTTAATTAAGCATATATACCTTTATAAGTATTTATAGGATTAAAGAAAGTAAGGTTATATTCTTTAACACCTTAATATACGCTAATAACTTAATTATATAGGCTAAAATCCTCTTAATATAATTCGGATAAACTACGCTAAATCGTCTAAAGTTAATTAAAAAGCTTTTAAAGATAATTAAGCTGAGGGATACCTGGGTTTATAGCAATAATCTTTAGGAAGGTAATCTCTCTCTATTTTAATATATACTACTACTTATTCTCTTTTATTTTAAAGTAGTATCTTAACTTATATATTATACGGTTAAAATTATATCCTTTTTCTACCAAACGATTATAGTAGAAGGTATTAGCTTGGCCCTTAAGCATAATAGAATAGGCGTTGTGGTATTAATTAGACTCTATTCCTACCTTCTAGCAACAGTTATAGAAGATACGTAGTTTTGAATTAAGAATATTATATAATTCCCCGCTAAACTTCTTCTCTTAATCTAAATAGAGCTTCGTAAGCTCTATAAGCAATTTTAAACTGCCTCTAATTTAAGATTAAAATAGAGGAGGTAAGAGTTATATTATAGGCTGTAGTAGGGACGTAGGTCTAATCGGTGGAGTCTAAAGGTTAGTAAATTGTAAAGCGATAGGATCCTATGCCTGCTTTCGTTGGGGTATAGTATTTAAAGTTAAAGTTATAGGTTAAATTAGATATAGAGGAGTTAAAAGCGGAGGTAGGTTCGTCTCTAGAGGTATATTACTTAGATTCTATTATAAGTTAAGCTTCCTTATAGTGCGTAGTTAGTGCTTAATCTCTTATAGAGTCTATTTATGCTCTTCTTTTATGTTAATAACCTGCTCCTAAATATTATCTTTAATAGTACCCCTATCTATAGGTATAAAGACTCTATACTCCCGTAAGAAGTTATGGAAGTCTTATACAATATCCTTCTTTATAGAAGTCTATATTCCCTTTATCTATCTAATAAAGTCCTCCCTTATACAGTACTATAGTATAGTGTCGTTATATTCGCTATCTTTGTAGTATATTATACGGTATAATAGGAATTCGTTTAAGTCTTGCTGATTAATATCTTTAAGGGTGGTTATGTCGGTGTTTTATATCTCTAGGTTAATATCGTCCTCATACTTCTTTAGGTAGGTTAACGCTATAATAGCTATTATTAAAGGTTGTTTGGCGTGTAATTAGGTAGTAATTGTGATCTTATAGTCTGCGAAGGTACAGAGAGGTATTAAGGTGGTTATTTAACGCGTTTTGGATATTAACTTAGGACCTTAGGTTTAGTAACACTTTTAACCTAAAGTACTTAACCAAATCTTCATAAACGCGGTTGTTCTGCGTAATAGACGCAACTTAGTATCTCCTAGTACTTAGTAACACTTCTGTTACTAGTTTTTTGCAAGTTTAAGGTAGCATAGTATCGCTGGGATCTATTTTATATAAGCGCATATAGCACCCCTATATAAGACTGTCTCTTCTATTTAAAAACCTAGCTACTCTGTGGTTAACTATGTATTTAACCGCTAATCAGTATTAGTTATATAGGGTGACTCACCAATAATAACTACTTAAGTAGGTTATAGTGATGTTGATTAATATGCTTATATCCATTAAAATAAGGAAGGGCGAGGAGCTTAAGACTCCTCGCTACGCTAGTGCCGTGGCATTACGTAACGACCGCTTGCCTCATTCCCGACAGTCTTAAAAGTATATAGATATTGCATTGCTTTAATTTATAATATCCTTAACTGCCCCTTTAATCTTATATAAATAAGCGCTGCTAATACTAAACCTAGATATAATCTGCTTATCCTTCCTAGGAGTTTTACTAGCAGACTTATACTATACCTTATCTATAGTATACACACTATCTAATTATATTATTGCTATGCTAGGTGCGTATAGTATTAGTAAGGGACGTAGGATTAAAGGTTTATAAATATTTGGCAGTTATAAATTAATTATAATAGGTACTATAGGATACAATACTGCTTTATATATTATTAGCGCTTAGGATAATATACTACTTAGTATATTTAACTTATAATTTAAAAGGAGCAAGCCGTTATGGTTATTAGGATAGCTAGTAGATCGCCATAAATTACGGCTATTAGATTAGTTATGCAATCCACTATAACATAAACCAACTTATCTAATCTTAATAACAACGTAAGGAGCCGCATTTATTGCTATTATAATAGGCTTAATAAATCGCTAGTGCCCTAAATATAAGCACACGATTTTTACCGTAGGTAGATTAGCGCAATATAAGCTATACTGTAAAGCTATAGGCATAGACTATTTTAACCAACAGGATAATATCTATCCTATAATTTAGGCTCAAGCGGATATATATAAAGACGATAGGTTTACTATAAAATAATAGGTATATAACCTTATAGCAACTAACACCGCTATTAATAATACTTTATTAACCATTATAGGAGATACCGGCTTAATATTAGCAGAGGAGCTAAGCTATATAGCATCCACAGAATAACTAATTAGCACTAAAACGCACAGTTACGCGGCAACAAGCCTCTCTACCTTAGATATTTATTGCACCTAAACTTATTATAAAACAACTAGCCGCTATATAGGAACCCTACTTAGCCGCCCGGAGGGGAACTCTAATTAGTAGTCTACTGTAGATCGCGACTACCTACTAAGGCCTAGCTAGCTAGCAGATAGAATAAATAAAGGTAATAATATATTCTACCCTTTTACAAGCTCTATAGAATAGGCGTAAGTTACCTAGTAGATACGCAATAGTACGTTAATAAAAGAAATAGACGCGTGGTTATAAGACCCCTATATTAAAAATATAAGGGACGGATATATATTATACTAAAATATAAAAAAAAGTTAAGACAAAACTATGTTCTATTTCTAAAGGTGTAAGTAATAAAAGCTAGCGAATTATAGAACTTAATATATATGGTAAAAACCTAAAGATATACCACTATAATATACTTAGCGTAGTGGCCTTCCTAATCGGTTATTTCCTATTTAAAGATAATATAGTTTATTCTCCTATTTATTAATTTAATATAAAAGGTAATAGAGTATATAATAAGGTATATACAGCTAACCGTTAGTAAAAGATCTAAGATTAATTACCTAATAGTGCGATAGTTATTATAGTAATACCTAGCAGCGACTAAACTAAGCTAACTATACTATCTAGAGACAAAAAGGCGTATCTGGTTTATATTATAATACTTAATATCCTATTAAAGACTTAACGTACAGCTAGTAGGCTAGTAATACTTTTACTAGGTTATATACCTATAGACTTACTAAGTAACTGAATAAACAAACTAGATATATACTATTAAGTAATAAGCATTATATTTAAACGTAAGTATTTACCTTAGCAGTATATTAGTACTTAAGTTAATATAAAAGCTAGTTCTTAAATACACTACTAGGCGCAGTATACCAATATAATACGCGAATAGGTTTATCCGATAATACTACCCTATACTTATTAGGTTTATAGTAGACTATAAGGAGTAGGTTATATTAACAGAAGTAAAATTAGGGTAATACTATATAATATATTATATACCGCCTTATAAATAAGGTAACCTACTAAGCATTATATCCGGCAAATAGCCGCAATAGATATATAAATCGACCATTAAGTAACTTAAATGATAGTAGAACTTACAGTTAGATCGCAGTAACCCTAAATATATTAGGCCAATTTAAAATTTTGCCTAGTCCTATTATATAGCGGGTATATACGCTATAATGGCCCCTAATTTATTGTACTAGCTATATAAAGGCGTTACAGAGCATTTAATAAGCTTGCTTTAGGTACTACTGCTTAATATTAAAAAAGAGAAAGGAAGGGTTCTAATAACTAATTAGAGTAGTATAAAAACTCTATTATCTGCTAAGGATAGGGTAGAACGTCTTTTAACCGTATAATTCGCCAAGGTTAAACCCTTTAAGGATATAATTAGGTAGGATAACTTCGCAGAGTTAAGCTAATAGACTAAAAAGATGTATAAGTCCCTTCTTTAACAGATTATACTAGTTATGGCACCCACTATATAGTGCTAAGTACTTTACTAAACTTAATATAATTGCTACATTTAACCGGATCCGGATTGCGAAGGGCTATAAGTAGCTTATAGCATTTATTACCCGATTTGGACTCTATAAAATACTAGTTATACTATTTAGCCTCTATATCGCACCCGCTATATTTTAAAACTATATTAACTATATTCTATATAACGCCCTTAACGACTACTGCACTGCCTACCTTAATGACGTCCTTGTCTTTTCTAAAACACGCGCTAAGTACACTAAGTATATAAATAAAGTTATCTAAAGACTTAGTAATACTAGACTTTAGATTAATATTAATAAGTTTAAGTTCTACTCTACTAAAATAAAATACCTTGGCTTAATTATCTTAACTAATAGCATAACTATAGACCTTAAAAAGGTATAGGCCTTATAGGAATAGAAGAACCCGATATTAATTAAAGAACTATAATAATTTCTTAGCTTTGCGAACTTCTACTAATAATTTATCCAAGGCTACTCTGCTATCGCTATACCTATAATACAACTCCTAAAGAAGGATATTAGATAGCTATGGGGACTAAAATAAGCCAAATTATTTAAGGCCCTTAAGGGAGCCTTTACTTTAGCACTAGTACTAGTATACTATAACTATATAAAGAAAACAGTAGTAAAGATAGATATATTAAATTAGGCTTCTAGCGGAGTCTTTTCCTAGTATAATAATAACGGAAAATTAAAACTAGTTATATTCTTCTCCATAAAGCATTTTATGCTAGAGTATAATTATAAGATCTATAATAAAGAACTCTTAGCTATTATTAAGGCTTTAGAGAAATAGCGTCTTAAGCTATAAGGGACTAAGGAGCTATTTAAAATTATTACTAACTATAAAAACCTATAGACGTTTATAACTACTAAGTAGCTAAATTAGCGCTAAGTCCGGTAGGCAGAGTTTCTTTTATAGTTTAACTTTATAATTATATATAGACCTAGTAGCAAAGCTACGTTCCCTAACGCCCTAAGCTAGCTACTAGGAATAAGGCCTAAGGACGCCGATAATAAACGCCTCCGCTACCAAGCCTAAGTCGTTATACCGCCCCAGAAAGTTAACTCTATAATCCTAGGAGAATTACTACATAAGTCCTATAACTCTAATAACGCGGAGTTTATAGCCGCTCTAGACCCTAAAATAGCCGAAAAGTTACTAAATAAGTTAATTTAGCTAGGATATTAAGAGAACGAACTCATAAAAGATATAGTGGCGGCCCTATGTAATTAGAAAGCTTGCTATTAGCTAAAGAAGATTAGGAAATTACTCTATTATAATAAGTTAAAATATAGTATTATTAACGGACAGATCTACTTTTACTAACGTTTCTTTATCCCCAACGCCCTAAACCTCCGCCTAGAAGTTACCTATCGCTCTTATAGTAGCGGCCCCGCTAATTACCCTAGCCAGGTTAAAACTCTTAACTTCTTAAACTAAATATACTAGTGGCCAAAAATCTCCTAGTTTACGGCTACCTTTATTAAATACTGTGCCCTATACTTTTATACTAAGATCCCCTATTCTACCCTACCTAGTTTCTTAAAGCTACTAAAATTACCCGCCTGCCTATAAACCAATATCTTAATTAACTATATTATAACACTACTAGTATACTAATGCTACGGCAAGGCATATAAATATATCCTTATTATTATAGACCGCTTAACTAAAATGTAACACCTTGTTCTAGTAATAGGACTCTTAATAGAGGAGCTAGTTAATAGCTTTATTAACAACGTATATAAGCTTTACGGTATACTAAGCACGATTATCTCTAATTACGACATATAATTTATGTCACGGCTTATATAAATGCCTCTGAACCAAAGCTTGTAGAATGCTGTATTACGAAGATACTAAGCTAAAGAGAAGGAAAAGGGGTTGCTAGGACCGGTGTAAATAAATATATAGGGTAAGCCGCTAAGGCGCTAGCTTTAGGCGGGCCAATCGTAGGTTGGCAGAATTTGGCAAAATTTGGCAGGTAATGTGCGATAGCGCCGTTATATTACCCCCCTCTTTAAAAGAAAGCCTGCCCTTAGGCTTAGTTAGAAATAGGGTAATACTAGGCTTATAAACGTAGGATTATAAAATATAAAATAAGGAGATAAAAGGGGATATAAGTATATCCAGACTACGTATAAAGGGCGATTGTGGGCTAAGTAGAAGCACTAGGCTAGAAAGAGTAGCCGCTAAAAGTCTTAGCATAGATCTAACTAATTAGATAAGTTTAACCGGTGGTTAAAGTTCCTAGACATCTGAAATTTTACGGTACTAGCAGAAAACGGTAGAATATGGCAGAATTTGGCAGATAGCTGTATTAGGGCTTTGGGGCGTTTTTATCCCTATGTTCTTCCGGTAACTTATTATCTTTATTATACTAGTATTCTATCTATTCGTCTAGGTACTTTAGGGGTCTAGGCGTATTAGGGTATTAGTTATAGAATTCTTTAAGCTTCTGGGGGTAGCCTATAAAGTTCTATATAGGGTACTAGGTTAGGTTAGGATTGTAGCCCTTTTATTAAATATAGTATTTTAGCGTTCCCCGTACTATCTTATAGGCTAGTATTTTATTAACCTCCTATTTATTATTACCGTTTACTTAAACTAGTAGGGGAGGCTCGTTCTTTTGTCTAGGTAATAGGTTGTTTATAGCTTTCCGTAACTTATCTGGTAAAAAAATAGGGTAAACCCTAATTAAATCTAGGAGCTTTATCTTATATAAGTTGCCTATCTTCTTAAGAACCTTATACGGTCCTGCTATCTAGTAGTCTAGCTTATGGCTAGGTTGTTTGGTCTTCTAATTCCTTATTATAACCTAGACTATATCGCTAGGGGCAAAATTGGGCTCTTAACGGTATTTGTTTACCTACTGTTTTATTGACTTTTAAGCTTTTTCTAGGTTCCCGCGGGTTACTATCTAGGCTTCCTCTAATTATTTAGCGTATTGTTAGGCCTTAGTAAAGAATAGCTTCTCTTATATAGTCTAGGGTTTTTCTAGCCTTTTCCAGTTAAAGCTTATGCGGGGTAAGTATCCCATTTTTAGCTAAATTAGGGCAAACCCTGTGGAGTTATGGGGTAGGGTTGCTTGCGCGTAGTTTATTAAGGGTAGTAATTTAGACTAGTTGTTTTAGAAATAGTTAACGAAGGGCCTAAGCCTCTGGTTTAGGTACTAATTTATAATCTCTATCTAACCGTTTATCTAGGGGTAATAAGCCGTAGAAAGCTTTAGCTTAATGCCTAGGATTTAGGTAAACTTATTCCAGAAGGCCGATATAAACTATAGCCTATAATTAGATATAATAGTATCTAGTAGTCTATAGATTTGGTAAACGTAATAGATATATAGCCGGGCTACCTCTTTTACATTAATGTTTTTATAATAAGGAATTAAGAACGGGCGTTTACTAAAGCGGTTAACTATAACTATAACTATATTATATCCGTTACGGTCTCTAGGTAGTTCGTAGAAGTCTATAAAGATATACTACTAAGGGTGCTCTAGTATTGGGAGTAGCTTAAATAGTCCTAGGGTTTTATCCTATAAGATTATAGCTCTCTAGCAGTCTTCGCAGTTCCGTATATATTAATTGATATCCGCAACTATTCTTAGCTAGTAGTAGCGGTAGTTAATAATTTTATGGGTCTTGTTCTTGCTAGGGTGTGCTATAAAGACTTAGTAATAAGCTTTATAGATTAGTTTAGTCCGTAGATTGTTGATATTAGGGACTATAAGCCGCTCCTAGTATAGGAGCAATCCTTCCTCCGTCTTAAAATTAGGGTCTCCTTTTATAGCTTATTTACGGAGGGCCCTTAAGGTATTAGCCGTGCGGTTTACAGTTAGGAGGCGGTTAATTAGCCCTATTAGCTTATCTAATAACTCCTCTATTAGTGCTAGTTTGTTTTGCTAGGAGTTTAGCTCCTTAAGGATCCGCGGGTCAAGCTGTTCTAGATAGAAGAGGGCGTACGTTTAATATTGGGTCTTTAGCTTATTCTAGGGTCCTATATCTTATTCTCTTTAGGTTAAGGTATTAGCCTTAGAGTTTTGCTTGCTAGAATAATATATAATCGTAAAGAAGAATTAGGAGAGTATTTCGGCCTACTAGGCTTATTATTTAATAAGCTACTTTATAGTTATAAAGTACTCTAGGGCTTTGTAATCTGTATATATCTTAATTTAGGAGTTCGTACCTTTGAGCTCTACACGCTATTAGGAGAGTGATTAAATAATAGCCAGCATTTCTTTGTCGTGTACTTTGTAGTTATACTTAACCGGGTTTATTATCTTTAAGAAGAAAGCTATAGGGTACTATTTGCCGTCTAGATATAACTATAATAGGATTCCCGCTACGACCCTATTAGAGGCATCCGTTTCTAGCATTAATTTAAGGTCTAGGTTATAGTAATAAAGAATTAGGGAAGAGATAAGCCGATCCTTTATCTCTTTAAAGGCTTTTATATAGCTATTATTAAAGACAAAAGGCGTGTCCTTCCTAGTTAGTCGTATAAAAGGTTTTGCTATAATCCTATAGTTATGGATAAACTAGCGGTAGAAGTTATAAAAGCTAAGGAAGGATTAGATTTCTCTTACTATATAAGGGGCTTTTAGTTACGGATTGCCTCTACCTTCTTAGGGTTAACCTTAATTCCTTCTATAGTTACGATAAACCTAAGGTATTTTATACGTTTTACCCTAAACTCGTATTTCTTAATATTAACTTATAAGCCCGCGTTCCGTAGTCTCTCTAGAACCTTCTTAACATAAACTTAATGCTTAAGTTCGTTGTCTAAGTATATAAGAATATTATCTAGGTATACCGTGCAGAATTCGTCTAGGTAATTAAAAAGAACGTTATTTATATACCTTTAGTACGTAGCTAATCCGTTTATTAGTCTAAAGGAAAGAACTTTATATTTATAGGAGCCATAACGGGTACGGAATATGGTTAAATCTTTAGATATGGGGTCTATTCCAATTCGGTAGAAAGCTTAACGGATATTAAGTTTAGTAAAGATCTTTGCCCAGCTTAGACGTGTAAGGGTTTTATTAATTAAAGAAATAAGATACCAATCCTTTTAAGTAATAGCGTTTAGCTTTTAATAGTCGATGTAAAAGCAAAGGCCTTTATTAGGCTTTTTTATAAATAGGATAGGGGAAGTAAAAGGGGCTTAACTTGGCTTAATAAACCCTTTATCTAGGTTATTAATTAAGTACTACTTTGTTGCTTTTAGCTTATTTATTAATTGTTAGTAGAGGGGGCTATAACCTAGCGAGTTATTAGCTTTTAATTAAATCTTATAATCGTATGTTTAGTAAGGGGGTAACTTGTCTAAAGCCGTCTTTAAAAATATATCCTTATAATTTGTATAGATAGTAAGAAGGAGGCGTTTAACTAGTTCCTTGTCGGTTTCCGCGGCTGGCTCTTCCTCCCTATTATTAATAATTTGGTTAATCTTATATAGGCTTATTATAAAGACCTCGTTGTCCTTCTGGTACATATTAAAGTAAAACGCTATAGCGCTAATTACGGCAATATCTACGGTGGGGGGGTTATATAACAATAGGGGCGTATATAACTTTATGGACTTCTAGGGCACTAGCGTTATTATTACTCCTTTTAACTCCTATTGTATCTTTTAGAGGTTATCCCTTATATCCTGTTAATGCGTTCTTTTCTATACTAGTTAGATCTGCGCAATTTAGACGTCATTTATATTACTATCTGTCCCGCTTCTATATATAGAGTCCTCTTTAAACGTAGCGCTTTGGGAGAGTATCTTTATTAGTACGGAGTTCTTTTTAGCTTCGCGGCGGGCGTTTTCTTAGGTAAAGGCTGGATTACGGGCCAGGACATCCTACTAGTAGGTAGGGTTAGCCCTTACGGCTAGTGTCTTACGGTCGGTTCGGATTTCCCTAATAAAGGAGGGCAACCTTAGTCTATTCTCCGGCTAGACGAACTATCTTTGTTGTATATTTAACTAAATATTAAAATAGGATATCTATTTTCGTCTAAGGATTATATCGTAGGACCCTAGGTCTAGGATATAAAAGGGGATGCTGTATTAGCGTTATCCGTTAAGAGTAATATATAACTTTAAGACGTGGGTAATAGGCTAACCAGCTTAGCCGTTATAGCCTTTTACCTAGATAGGCTTCTCTAGTTAGATGGCCTCTGCATTTAAAAACTTAGCAATATTATTTGTATAGGCAGTGTTTATAAAGGTAAAGCTATTTACTCTAGTGTTAATAAGGGCGGTTATATTAACTCTATATCTATTTTAAGATACTATATATAGAACCGTAAAATGCTTTCTACCTATTAACTAACTAAGATTAATCTCTTTAAGATCAATAGGGTACCCTAGGGGGGAGTCTTTCCCTAGGGTTCTTCTTTTTCTAACTTATCGGACGTTTCTCTTACCTCTATCTCCTTAATATCGCCTATATTCTTTAGCTCTGGGCAAAATAAAATAAAGTGACCCTCCTTATTGCAGTTATAGCACGTAGCCGAGGCAAGATTAATCGGAGTATTACGGTAAATACTAGTTAATGGCGTGGTACGTAGCTAGTCGGGCGTTACTTACTAGTGCGTAGTTATAACCGCCTTTAGTGTAAGGGCGTGTTCGGTTGCAGCTCCAGATTGAATCTGGAGGCTTCAGAACCGAGTTGATCTGAAGCCTCAATCTGATCTGGAGGTGGGTGTTCGGTCAATCTGACGACTTTCTGATCTGGAGCTCCTCCAGATCGGCAACCGCGTCAAATTCGCACGCTTTACCGTATATAGTAGTTGAACTTGAGCTCTTGGCGTCAGATCAACCTGTAGCTTTTTTCTACAGGTCAATCGTCAAGTCGAATCTGGAGCTCTGCTCGTGCGCCCGTCCACCAATCCACCATGCTCCCACCGCTACCGCCCTTACTAACGACGGTATTACTACAGCAGCTGCAGGCCCTATACGATGTCCTCTTTTTAATTCTTTCTATCGCCATTTAGATCTAATTAGGTAGAAGATATTGCTAATTTTAACCCTTATCTAAGGCCTTTTTATTAGAATAATTAACCTGTAAAGAGTACATATATTATTAGATCCCGCAAGAGTCACTTAAGTTCGCGAGTACTCTCTGTCTTTTTGGCAGTATGGCGTTATGGTGTGGGACACGTTACATAACCGAACAGTCGGCTTTATTTCAGATTGAGCACAACCACCAGATTAAGCGCCACTAATTATCTACTAATTAACGCCGGTCAAAGCACGGATCAACGTCAGATTGAAAAAGCTCCAGATTGCAACCGAACACGCCCTAAGAGTAGTTATAGCTTGTCTTTCTACTTTAGCTCCTATAGGTGTGGCTAGCGAGTTCCGATCGCTATAGAGTTGCTTCTACTAATTAGGGCAGGCGTTAATCCGCTTTAGTTCTAAGTCTAATAATAGGCAATAAGCTGCGAGTCTTTTATAGGTTAGTAGGTTATTTAAGGTTACAGCGATCTTTTCTTATAGCCGGATTATTAGCTTATTGTATAGGTCTAATTAGTAGTTCTTAAGGGGAACCTAGCCTTCTTCTGCAAGGTATAGAAATTAAGTCTAGAATTTAGTAAAGGGTTAGTTTAGTTTTATTATTAGGCGATTATAGTTATAACAGGTATCCTGTACTTTGTTTGGGTTAATATAAATAGCTACTAAGTGCTATATTATCTCGTTAATAGATATAAATCGGATAGGGGAGTTGTCCTTAAACTTGGCTTAAAGGTGCCGTTGGGCATCCCTAGTGGTTCGACCAAAGAGGTAGAGCATTTTAGCTTCTTTAAAAAGGAAATAGTTATAGTTAACACGGAGCTTTCCTTATACTTAAATCCTCTAATTTTTAAAGGTGGAGTCTATCCCGTTAGATAAGTAGTAGGGGGTTAGGGAGCTTAACGGACTTTAATTACTTTGTTATTATATCCGTACTCCCTGGTATATTACATTTAGTGGAGTAAATAGGTCGGCTAGGGCTTTAAGAAGGGGAAGCCAGGCTATTTTATAGGGCTATAAAGCTTTCTAGGATCTCTTATAGGGTCTCTTATATATTTCTTGCTTTAAGATAATTAGCTTCCTAGCTAGCTATAAGGGCGCGAATCTACTCGCGTATATCTACGATATTATTATTATCTTTAATTTCTAATCCTAATTAGATCTTAGGTTCCTCTTAGGTAGAGGCAGCTCTCTTAGATAAGCTTGCTTTAGGTGCCATTATTAGCTTCCTAAGGTTTATTAGTATTATATGCTTTAGTTTCGATTCTGGGGGTATAGGTCCAGTTCTATCTAGCTTATAAGGTGGGATATTATCTAGGCCTTCCCAGGTAATGTAGAGTTATTTTAGTGTCTAAGTATAGCGCGTTAATACGTCGTTGCAGATAAAGTTTCTTTAGGGTGGGATATTTTTAAGGCCTTCCTAGGCAAGGTAGGGTAAGCTTAGTATAATGTTATGGCTCGTATAAATGCCTCTAAACCAAAGCTTATAGAATGCTGTATTATAAAGATACTAAGCTAAAGAGAAGGAAAAGGGGTTGCTAGGACCGATGTAAATAAATATATAGGGTGAGCCGCTAAGGCGCTAGCTTTAGGCGGGCCAATCGCAGGTCGGCAGAATATGGCAGAATTTAGCAGGTAACGTGCGATAGCGCCGTTACAATTTATTAGCGACTTTTAACAATAATTAAGTAAACGCCTTAAGATAATCTTGCAACTAAGCTTAGCATAATATCTAGAAACGGACGGCTAAACTAAAATTATTAACGCTACCGTAAATAAATACCTTTATACTTTTGTTAGCTTTATATAAAACAACTAGGTTAACTACCTACCGCTTATTAAGTTTACTATAAATAACTAAGTTAATAAGAGTATAGGTATCTCCCCGTTTTTTATAAACTATAGCTTTAACCCTCACCTCAGAATTAAGCCTACTAGCCCCCGCCTATTAACACTATTAGTATAAGTAAAGAAGAAGTTTTGTTACGTAGACTCTATAGCTAACTACTTTAAGCGAATATTAATATAGCTTAAGGCCCTAGCCTAGATTTTATAGTAACGCTATAAAGATAATGCTAATACCTATAGGGATAAGAGCGCGTTATTCTATAAAGGCGATATAGTTATAGTTAGCTTAAAAAATATAAAGATAAATAAACCTAAGAAGAAATGGGACGATAAATAGGACGGCCTATACCCCGTACTCGTAGTATACTAAAGGATAGTTATAGTAGACCTTCCGGACTATATCTAAGTAAATAAATTCTTTTATATATCTAAGGTCCGCCTTTAGGCTGCTAAAGAGATCTCTAGCTAAGCAAATATTAATATTATAGAGCGCCGTAATATATAAGGACGAGTGGTAGAGAGAGATAATAACGGCAATATAAAAGATAAATAGGAGTTTAAGAAAATCCTTAATATATATAACGAAGACCCCTAGGGCCTAACTTATAAGATTAAATGGAAATATTATAAGGATATAACCTAGCAGCTAAAGGAAGACCTAAAGGGTTACGAATAAGCTATATAGCGCTTTTATAAGCAATACCCTAAGAAGCTAGGACCCCCAAACTGGGCATAAAATAAGGAAAAGTTACGCTAAGGTCGCGGCCAACCACCGTATTAAAATTTATAGTGGTTAAGATGTTATAGAACTTTAACTAGTAGTTAAAGTTATTTAATTAGCTAAATTCTTGCTAAGAAACGCCACGCGGATTAATTTAGGTGGCGGTATAGAGTTCTACTAACTTTACTCACTAAACTAACTAATTAGGATTTTCTATACCCGGTATAGAAAATCGCTATTAGCTTAGTTAAGGGCGGTAAGCGGAACTAATATCTTTATAGTAAAAAATAGACAACTCTATACACTGCCTATTTTTAAGTTATTTATTTAGTTTAGGGACTAAACTATCTAGGGAAGAGGAGTACTGTTATAGCACTAGCCTAACGCATACTGTTTTATACTATCTTATACTATTTCCTACTATTAGCTAGCCCACCACTAGTGACTTAGCGGCCGGCCCTACTATTTATATACAATACCCCCTTTCCACCTTCTTCCCCTCTTTATACTATAACGTAGTTATTTAGTCTACTTTATTATAGTACTATAATAATACCGGAAGAATATAGAGACAAAAACGCCCTAAAGCTGTCTGCTAAATTCTACTAAATTATGCCATTTTCTACTAGTACTGTAAAACTTTAGATATTTAGGAACTTTAGCTGCCAGTTAAAGTTATCTAATTAGTTAGATCCTTACTAAGACCCTTTAGCGGCTCTTAGCCTATTGCTTTCCATATAACCTATAGTCGCCTTTTATACTTAGTCTAAACGCACTTATATCTTCTTTTTCTTATCTTATATTTTATAACCTTATGTTTATAAGCCTAGTGCTATCTTATTTCTAACTAAGCCTAAGGGCAGGCTTTCTTTTAAAAGGGGGGGTAATATTGTGGTTGGGTAAAATGGGCCGCTACTTAGTGCCTTGGCATTTTCCTGTATATATTAAGCCTTCGGCTTCTCTCCTTCTCGACATCACGACCCTACCAGTTACCGGAAATACACTCTTTTCTTTCTTTCTTACTGACTGATTATGACTAACTAACTGACTGACTGACTGACCGACCGACCGACCGACAGACAGACAGACAGCACTGTGACTTTTCCATCTTAGAGAGGTCGTACCCTCCCACATATTTTATGGCATTCCACGTGGGGACGACGGCAAGCTCTTTAGATTAGAAGTCTAGTGCTACATACACGCAGGAACATACTACAACTACCAAAGAGCCGCCAGCTGCAGAAGAACAACCAGCTGCAGAAGAACCGCCAGCCAGCCAGACAGACGAGACAGAAGCAGAGAACCAGGCAGTATCGGACAGCGAGGGGAACCAGGTAGTCCCTGAACAGAAAGACAGCGGAAAAGACGGACATTAGACTCGACGCACAGGCCAAAGAGTGGCAACAGGAGGCAAAAGAGTGTCTCGGAAAATTACGAGCAAGGACGTCCAGCGAACAGGCGAGCTAATCAGACGACTTCGACCGGTCGGAATTACCCGATATCTCACCACCCGCGCGCGCACGAGCATGGCCAGAGCTTTATTGAAGATGCAGAGACGACAAGTAGCTAAGGGCTAACGAGATCTAAGGTATCTGGCGGCGAAGGAAGTTAGCGCTGCCCTTTAGGAACAGAAGAGAGAACACCAAGAAAGGTCGCAAGCATATAAGATCAGATCTACCCTTAAAAGCTTCCTATTCTGGCTTAGCTTTATCTTCTTTTAAGTTATCCGGATTGTGTTGGAGGCAGCTTTAGAGGCATTCTGTGAAGAAGCAGATATAGGTAAGAGCGTAAGGCTTAGCAGTACCCTACCGCATAAAATAACGGCAGGTCAAAACAGATGGACGTATTAAGACCCAGTGGCCGTAGATGAAGACGCCGTGCTCTCTTAGGAAGACCGACCTCTAGGCGTTAAGAAGCAGTTAGAAGGAACCGAAGCCTATACTTCTTTTGCTGAGTATAAGCTAACACTAGGACAGCCATCTAGGATACTATTACCTCAGGCGGCAATGCAAGCAGACCTACCGTAGCGTTTACCCGCGATACCTAGGACTGACTCTTGGCGGACGAAGGACAAGAACCGCGAGGACCGCCTGCAAGCTCCTAAGGAAGCTCTAGATGCACCTTATAACCAGCAGTCAACAGCTTAAGATAGGATTTACGTTATGGTCTAGCCGATGCTAGCCCTAGGAGCTACTGGAACTCTATACTTTATAGGACAGGACGTGTTACAGTTTATTGAGTAGTACGAGCGACTATGCGTCTGACACTATATAACGAGTAAGGAGAAGCACCAGGGCCTTCCGGAGTACTGCGATTACTGGATAGGGATGTAGATCCGAAGCTTACCTAAATTTATAGCTGGTGACTGGACGGAGCTTGTGAGAAAGCTTAGGGTAGAATACCGAGGAAGTGACCAATTTCGATAAATAGAAACGGTAGAATTCTTAAAAGCCTATGTACGGTAGTGTAGGGACAGTCCGCTAAGTAGCGTACGCGAGTACTGCAGGTAGTTCATACTGATCTCCTAAAGGGTTACGCAGGCAGGCAATCTAGGGAACGCTTAGCGAGGGTACTGGTTTATAAAAGGACTTCCGCTTAAATATTAAAGGCATGCTATGGCTAAAACGGGAGCTAATCTAGATAGATAAGAGTCCTTTGACTTCTATCAGTTATAGAGAGCTATAGAGGACAGGCTTAGTTCATATAAGGGCGCGGATCGTCTATCGAAAATGGACCTTAAGGAGCAGAGCCTTCGTTAGCTGGTTAAGCAGTTCTGTAATCAGCAGCCAGTTATAGGCAAAGATGCTACCCTTCGACCACCTGCGATCTTTTAGCCAAATAAGACAGCTGACGCCCGTTAAGCCAGCTAGAAAACGGACCCAGTTGGACCAGGTGTACACGGAGGAGCCCTAATATAGTAGCAGTTACCCGCCACAGATCAAGCTGCAGTTTAAAGCCTAGCATAAGGATATAGCCTGGCACCAGGATACGAAGACTGGCAGAACAGCACCCGGCCTCCGCAAGACTTTTAATATCCGCAGGACTTCCGATATCCGCAAGATTCTACTGCCTTTGGACGACCGCAGCGGGACGCACGGGGTCAGCAGGATGGCACGCGATCTGGCCCGGGCCGATAGACCTATTTTGGATGCGGAGGAAGTCACCGTTTCACTAAGTACGAATATTAGGGGTTAAAGGATCTTATTCAGCAAGGACTTGTACATCTGTCTGATCGAAGAAGACTAGTAGCTGGGATATGCGATCGGCCTGGACCTGTACTTCCATGGCTCGGTAATAAAGGACGACTGAAGGGTATCAAGGACTGGCTCCGTACGTACTAAGGAACTAACCTAGATAAACCAAGGAAAGAACAGACGCAGCAACCAGCTTTCCATAACGGAGCAGCGCTAAAGATCAGTAACGAGAAAAGTACGAACTGGGGGGACTACTATTAGAATCGCCTAACCCTTAAAGACAGCCGCGCAACCAGGACAGCTATTAAGCTATAGGAGAGCAATGTACAACCAGAAGACTATATGCAGATTAGGTCACGGCCTACGAAAAAGGCAGCTGAAGCTAGGGAGGACTACTATTAGAATCGCCCGACCCTTGGAGACGGTCATTAGAGACGGTCATTAGAGGCGGACGCTTAAAGCAGACTCTACAGCAGGTGTAGAATGTTCGACTAGGGGACAGTCAAGTTCTAAGGTGGGGGAGGGGACGTAGGTGGCGGCCGTATAAAAGATTTCTATTTGTCTGCTTAATTACAGTATTTCCTAAAGCTCCTTTTCTTGTTTATTTTCTTAATTACAACGCGTTAAGACGCGTCAATCGCGACGACCTGCTGCAGAGATGTTAGCTCAGCTTACCGCCTGTCACCGAGCCAATAGCGATTTTCTATCCCGGGGATGGAAAATCCTAATTAGTCCATTCAGCAATAGAGCCGGCAGAACTCTACACCGCCCCTGGAATTCGATAATACAGCTGCACGACGAGAACGGCACCAAGAGCCTCAATTGATTGCACGGATACAGAGCCGATTGTACGATGCAGAGCTAGACGCAGAGCTGCATGCAGAGCCTTAATCGAACGACTGCACGGAAGCCTTGATCAATCGAATGACTGCACAGAAGCCACGGTCAGTCAAGGAATCAAACCAAGCCAGAGCCTCAATACCAGCACGTCACGTCACTAAATCAAATCAGTCGAATGTCGTTAAATTAGAGCCTTCGACCGGGCCGACCTTATTCCTTATTCAAACAACAGCTAATCGCAGCACGACTATCACTGCCATCCGAATTCAGCGCTGCACCAGCTGTATGACGAGAACAGACACCGCGGCAAGGAAGGGACCTATACAAGGGCAGCAGCATAATATTAGAAAACGGGCGCCGCAGAACGGTAAAGCGGTATACAAAAGAGGCGCTAACAAAGATGCTCCGCAAGAGATTGTACATAGGGCGCAGATAACCACGTTAAGCCTAAGCCATTACTACACGACTGAAGACAGGACCGAGCCGTATCTGGCTAAGCTAGTAAAGGACCTTGTCGAGAATTATAAGGGAAACAGGAATTGGACGTACAGGAGCCAGCGCTTTTCCTCAGAGGTCGTCTTGACGAAGGACCGTGTTGTAGACATAAGGGCAAGGGATATGCGACGGAGGTAGTCACAACAGCCGAGAAGCTGCCACCGGATGACAAAGAGACTGGAAGCAGAAGACAGCCCCTAGAAGGCTCTTAAGCTAAAAGAAGATCAAGGACACGTAAGCGTACTACCAGCAGCGAGGGCAAAGGAGCAGCCGTAAAGACCTAAGATACACCAAAGAAGCCAAGAGCAAGGACAGTTCAGAAAAGGAAAAAAAGCAGCTGTCAAGGACGTCTTATGAAAGCGCTAGGCCTGTTATAGTAGTTCAGAGGAAGCTACCGTTAGTGCTCGCAAAGGAGGAAGTCTTAGGACAGGTCTCTGGATTGGACGTCTGGAGGATGCCGAGAGCCTTAATTATACGATGCGGAGCCTCGATCGATTGCATGGATGCAGAGCTTTAACAGAACAACTATACAGCCAGAGTCTTGATCGATTGTCCGCAGATGCAGAGCCTACGGATGCAGAACCCAGGTCGTACGCACAGCAGAAGACACCTTAAGTCAAGCCAGGGCCTCAGTCAAATCCTAATCAGTCGAACGCCGCCTGTACAAGTCAAGTCGTCAAATTAGAGCCTTCGGTCGGGCCGACCTAATACCCTATTTAAACGTCAGTTAATCGTACGGTCACAGTCAAATCAAATCAGTCACCCGTCGCCGTCAAACGTCTTTAATCAGCAGTCAAAGATCCTACAATGGCAGACACGCAGGCATGCGGACACTAGGCCTAATCAGGAAACCAGTACACGGCCGGAAGAACATCAGAAGCACAGCCAATCAACGTCTTAGAGCCTTTGCGAGAGCTTCTTCCCTTGGCTGTCCCCCCCTTATCAATCGATTGCTGCCCGTCTTAACGCCCACGGATTAGTTAACCAGAACGATCTTTCCTGCAGATATAGATACGGAGCTTTACACGGAGTCTCACACGGAGTCGTATATGGACCCTACGGATATAGAGCAGGTGCAGAGCCTTGATTGGACAACCGTACGGCAGCTTAACTAGACGCCTATAGATGCGAAGCCTTAATCGAACGGCAGATGCGGAACCTTGGTCGATCGGACGTCTACACGGAAGCTTTAATCAACTGTCTACGGATGCAAAGCCCCAGTCGTACATACAGCAGAAGACACCTTGAGTCAAGCCAGGGCCTCGTTAAGTCTAGATCAGCTGAACGCTGTCTCCGCATTCAAATCAGGACAATCAGGGCCTTCGACCGGGCCGACTTTCTACCTTAATCAAACGACCGAACGATCAGTTGCAGCACGTCGTCGCCAACCAATCAGTCTTCGGCCAGCAGTCAAGGCAGCCATACACGCATACACGCAGACACAGACGCAGACACGGACGCAGAATATGCAATACAGAGCCACTAATGCACAGCCAGACGCGCAGCCAGACGCACAGCTAGATGCAGGGCCTAATGCAACGCCACGGACAGAGCCTTAATTAAGAGCCGTGTACGATGCAGACCGATGCAGAGCCAGATGCAGAGTCTTAATATTAAACAACCAGCCGAACCACCGAGTCGGGTCATAGCCTCTGCCGTCTTAATCGACTGCCCTACTACCGCCGCCGCTACTGCTGCTACTCCGTCTGACTGTTCTGTCCCTACTGTCTTAACCAATTGCTCTGTCTCTACTGTTCTAGATCTATACCGTTACTAAATCTATTTTACTGCTAGATCTGCTGGATCTGCTATAACGCCCAACTGTTCCGACCGACCTATTCCGTTCTAGTTTCCACCGACTACTATTCCAACCAATCTATTCTACTGCTGCCGACCAGCTGTTCTACCGCTGCCACTACTGCCATTACTGTTCCGACTGTTCCGTTCTATTATTCCAATTGTTCTACTGCTACCGTTCTTACTAACTGCTACCGACTGACTACTACCGACTAACTACTACCGACTGTCTACTACCGACTGTCTACTACCGACTGTCTGCCGCTACCAAGATTTCTACTACTAAAAGTTCTGCTGCTAGATGTCCTACTGTTTACTAACTGTTACCGAATTCTTCTACCGAGTATTCTACCGCGCTAACTGTCTGCCGTATTACTATTGCTACTACTATTACTATTGCTGCTGTTACTGCTATTACTACTGTTGCTACTATTGCTGCTACCGTTATTGTTTCTAGTTTACTGCTGTCCTAGTTACTAGGTTAGATCTTAGCTATGGGTAACGAAGGGGCACTATAGAACAGTTCTATAGGAGAGCTGAGGATAGGGTTATCTAAGTTCTTTTAGGGGTGTGCTTTCCTTTTTCTATTTTTCTTTTGCTTTACTTTCGTTTAGCTATTCTTCTATAGTATAGAACGTTAGGGGACAACGTTCTTAGTGGGGGAGGTATATAGTGGGGTAAAATGGGCCGCTACTTAGTGCCTTGGCATTTTCCTGTATATATTAAGCCTTCGGCTTCTCTCCTTCTCGACATTACGACCCTACCAGTTACCGGAAATACACTCTTTTCTTTCTTTCTTACTAACTGATTATGACTGACTAACTGACTAACTGACTGACCGACCGACCGACCGACAGACAGACAGACAGCACTATGACTTTTCCATCTTAGAGAGGTCGTACCCTCCCACAATATAATGGCGCTGTGGTACGCTACCTGCCAAATTTTGCCATATTCTGCCAACCTATAATTGGCTCGCCTATTACTAGCGCCTTAGCGGCTGCCCCTATATATTTATTTACTTCGGTCCTAGTGACCCCCTTTTTCTTCTCTTTAGCTTAGTATCTTTGTAATACAGCATTCTATAAGCTTTAGTTTAGAGGCATTTGTACGAGCTATAATAACTTTAGCTTATCTACCTAAAAATACCCTTAGTAAGTTCCTTAGGCCTAATAGAATATTTAATAGATTGGGGTCGTGTTTATCCTCTATATTATCGTTAGGGAGGTTTTAAAGCTCCCTTAGAATACTTATAGGTAGCGTCGCGCGCTATAATAGTTGTTTATATATAATTGTCACTATATATTAAACCGTTTTATACAGTAGTTAGTAAAGGGTAAGAAAGTCTTTAATATATCGTTTAAGGTACTGTAGTATTCTCTCTATGTACTACTTAAGCTAGAGTAACCTATAATAATAGAAGTATTTATAAGATCTTTAAGATTGCTACCTTTTTATAATATCTCCGCGACCTATTTAGTAGTTCCTTATAGGGTTTCTATTATAGAGGGGTTATTACCTATACTAGGTTCAATACCTATTTTACTATTAAATAAGGGTTAGATCTAATACTCCTTTAGGTATAAAGCGTATACTATTTTACCTAGGGCTATATCCTCTAGAATATCCTTTAGGCTTATTAGTAATATACACCTTTCTAATTCTTTATCGTTCTACTATTTAAAGGCTCCTGTTTTAAAGCGTATTTTAATTTTTACTTCTATAAGCTAAGTGTTGGAAACACAGGGCAAATCACCAATACTACTCGAGTAGATACAGTGATGGAAAAAGTTGTTGTTCTAGATAGGGGAGGGTGAGGAATTTAAGGTTCCTCACCACGCTAGTGCCGCGACGGCACGTGACGGTAAGTTGCCTTACGTGACGGCAATATGCCGCACGTAAGGGCAAATTGCCTCATTCCCGACACTGGCAACTCTTCTTTTTGTGGTTGCTATCTATATGCAAATAGATAGTATACGACAATACGACCGTGGGCAGACTATGGCAGAATTTGGTAGGTAATACGCCTTATTCTGCCGACCCAGACTTCTACTAACCAATTACGATTTTCCATCCCCGGGATGGAAAATCGCTATTGGCTCGCTTACTACTAGCGCCTTAGCGGCCCTCGCCGCATCTTCTACTCCCTCTTAACCTAACCTTTAACTCGTATATATAGAGTATTTATATTAACAAACGTCTCTAGTACCTTGTTTGGGTTTACCTTCGTTATCGCATCTGCCGGGTTATCTTAGCCATTAATCCATCGAATCTTAAAGAGTTCTTAACGCTCGTAAGATTGCCGTAGTGCCATAATATTAATTATAAGGCGCTTCTCCTTTATAGTACTAAGCTTAACTAAACACTCGTAAAGGGAATATAAGTCGGTGTATATAATTGTAGGGATAATAGGGAGTTTAAGTCGATCTATAATCATCTTTAAGGTAGTTCCAATTGCAATTGCTATATTAACTCCGCCGACTATTCTATATATCTTTAACGCTAGAACGCTTTAAGTAACGCGTTTACTCTTAGTTAAGCTCTAATAGATAAGATTACCGTAGATCGTAAAGTCACTCTCTCCAGTAGATTCGTTCGCGATAATAATCTTATATCCTAGCTAGGAGCTAAAATCTTTATTATTTGCAAACGATCCATTAATAAATACAAAAAGCTTGGCGGTAGGAAGGTTAATAGGCACATAGAGCAGTCCTCGATTGAGATGGCTCCTTTACTAAAAAAGACGCTTATTTAGGGTAAGGATGTCCTCCTTAGTTAGTTCTTGGTGTTAAGCGGCAACAGAGAGATTAAAGGAAGCTTTAGGTTAACAAATAGAAGCCACATAAGCTCCGCAAGCGCGTTACTCCACGTATCCTTACTTTAGAGAATTAATATTAATAATGTTAATCTTCTTACCTTAACCTTTCTGGCGTAGGGTAATGGAATCCTTATTTAGGGAAATAATGCATCCATTAAAGAGTAATAGTATTATTAAATTAAGTCTTTCCTTTAGCTTTGCTATAAGATTTACCTTTACTAGCTTATCTTCTTTAAGAGCTAAGAATTGGTCGTCTTCTAAGATAATTATATCGTCCGTTTATATACCGATAATTCTAAATGGAGTTCCCGTGGCTGTAATAAGGAAGTAGGGATTAAATGTAGAAGTAGTTATTAAAAGCTTCTCTTTATAGTGCTTGCTATAAGTAGCCCACTAATAAGTTCCTGCCTCTGCGATTCCATATAGTGGCTTAAGCATAACTATAATTGTATCTTCGGGATATTGGTGGCGAATTTACTCTAGAAGGTATGCTAGTATTAAGCGCTAAAGGCGTGTCTCTAATTAGGTATAGGCCTAGGTAATATCTCGCAAATAAACTGCCATTCTATTCTTTATTAAGGAGGGAGCTAGCGTAATAATAACTCGCTAACTAGCTCGTTAAATTGTCGGGGATTGCGTAAGAATTACTTCCTTACCGTTATCGTTATAACCTTAAATAACTAGCCTTAACTTTTTAAATGGGGTATTGGTAGCTTTACCTTTAATCTTATTAACTATTCTTAACCTAAATATGCGAACCCTATTAAACTTAGTAGGGTTATACTTCTTAAACTTAAAGACTCCTCTTACAATAAGACCGTTAATCTCCTGCTTATTAGATGCTTAAAAAGGAGCTCCTAGAGTTATAATACGGCCTTCCTTTTAGAGCTGTTTTACGAGCTCGAAGTTAGCCTTCTCTTTAGCTGTTATAAAGGCTATTAACAGCTCAACTCTATTCTTAATGGCGGCAATAAGTTGCCTTTTAAAATTAATAAGGTATTGGCGGTTTTGTAATCCTTTCGGGCGACCTCTACCGCGTTATAGTTGCGGCGTATCTACTACAGTTATATTAGGGTCGTAGTCGCCTTCTAGGGCACGTTAATTGTGGTTCTCCTCTAGGGTATCTTCTAGGGTATCTTCTGAGGTATCCTATAAAGGCTTAAAACTGTTATCTTTGTAGTAAGGCTTAATAATAGTTAAATGGAATTAAGTAGGTCTATAGGGCATCTAAAGAGTATAAGTCTAACTATTAATTATAATAAGTTTATATGGGCCTAACTATCCTCCCTTTTCACGCCATACGCGTACCTTAGATTGGAGTGGCAGATTAAGCGTAGTTGAGGTATTTAGGCTATTTCTTATTCCTAGTGCGTTGTTGACCTAGCGCGTAGCGTAGAGACGTCGCACCTCCTTTATTGCCTTACGAATCGCCTTAGCTCGTTATATAATAGAGGGAGATAGTGGAGAATTATTAGTTATTTAAGGGTAGGCGCTAAAGACTAGCAATATAGGTATGAGCCTATCTAGGCTAGCGGTATTATTAACAGCCTTAATAGCTATCTATAGAATAAGCTCTTTGCTAGCACCCTTTAGTTCCAAAGAAATAATCTTATATACGCGGCGTAATAGCGTATAGTATCGTTCTACCTTTTTAATACTATTATGTGCCTTAACGGGGACTTCCTTAACCTTAATTGTTATTGCCTTTGCCTATTATTAAAACTCTATAGATAAGAAGTTCTTTTCTACGTTGTAAATAATTTAATTAGGGGGTCCTAGGTAGATATTAATCTAGCATAATTAAAGAGTATCCTATATATTCCTAGCTGATATATCTTTTAAAAAGCGTGCGGCTTAAAAGGAGGTTAAGAAGTTAATAACTTGGAGTACTAGCTTATTGCTAAGATATATAACATCTATAATAATATAGAAGTTAAAGTTGTAGTTGTCTTTAAGGGTAAACTTAAATCGGCCGGGGGACTTTTGGTTTATTTGGTAGTGATAGCAGTACTTTATAAGATGTTTAATCGCCTTAACCTTAACTTTATAACCTACTTGTTAAAGAACCCTAAGTAGTTAGTGAACGGATGGGTGGCTAAAATGATAATGTAGTTAACGTAGCTCTGACTTAGTTAAGTGACTTTAAGCAACGCTCCTTTCTAGCTGTTAAAGGAGCAACTAAGGGTGACCCTACTTGCGTACGATGGGTACCTAATTATCTCCCTAAACAAGTATATTCTTAAGGTTATTAAGCTTAACGCCTAATTTATTTATATTTTGGATATAGAATAGGAACGGGGTATTCGTGGGAATAATGTGGAAAGTAATATATCCTAACGGGGTTTGGACCTTAATTGTGCCGAGAGAGATTATAGTACCCTTACTAAAGCGAATTGTATATTAGCCTGCTATTGATTAGTTAATCTAAATAGAACTATTAAGCTGCTAAAGAGCTCGGACTTAAGGTTCTCCTACTATAGATACTCCTGCGGCTCTAGTATCTAGCATAATACTATAAAAAACGTTCGCCGAGTATCTGTTATTAAAGGAGAACGCGGAACTTTCCTTTAGCTTATTAAAGATATCTAACCTTATAATAGAATGGAGCGTAGATTGGTTATTAAGGATAGTAACGGTTTGTGTGCCATTTACCTTACTATACTTAGTGAAGTATTAGTTAGGAGAGTAGTTCTTAATTTCTATATTTATAAGGAGCTGTTTAGCCTCGTTAATCTTACCCTTAAGATATTTTTCGCCTTTATATTGAACCAGGAAGCTTTAAAAGTAGGCTATAATAACTTCTTAGTTTCTAACGTTTTGTGCGCTCTAGCGAAACTTATTATATGCCTCCTTTCGTCTATTAAGGGGGTGTCTAGTTAACTAGCAATTTGGCTTCTTATAAACGTAGTATTTCTTTTGCTAATTATTGCGAAATAAACCTCTATAAGGACCTCCACGATTACTTTATAGTTAACGTTAATTATACCCTCTACTATATCCCCTGCTATAACCACTATATATTTAATTAGTCTAGTTATAATTATATTGGTCGGCCGGGTTAATTAAAGTAGGTTAGAGTTAGGCGTTAAATTACTGTACTTCTTAAGAGCGTAGGGCGGTGCTAATAGAGGATCTTAATTGGGTATATATTCCTTCGTAAGTACTTATAGGGTTAAAGAGAGCAAGGTTATATTCTTTAACACCTCGGTATGCGCTAATGACTTAATCGTATAGGCTAAAGTTCTTTTAATATAATTTGGATAAACCATACTAAATTATTTAGAGTTAATTAAAGAGCTTTTAAAGATAATCGAGTCGAGAGGTACCTGGGTTTATAGCAATGATTCTTAGGAAGGTAGTCTCTCTCTACTCCGATATATACTGCTGCTTATTCTCCTCTATTTTAAAGTGGTATCTTGTTTTATATATTATTTGGTTAAAATTATATCCTTTTTCTGCTAAACGATTATAATAGAAGGTACTAGCTCGGCCCTTAAGCATAACTGAATAAGTAATGTGGTATTAATTAGGTTCTAGTTTAACCTTCTAGCAATAGTCATAGAAGATACGTAACTTTAAATTGAGGATATTATATAGTTCTCTGCTAAACTTCTTCTCCTATTCCGAATAGAGCTTTATAAGCTCTGTAAGTATTTTTAAGGTGCCTCTAATTAGTGTTTAGCTGCATTATATTACAGGCTGCAATGGTAATGTAGATCTAGTTAGCAGAGTTTAAAGGTTGTTGGACCGCGAAGCAAGGGGATCTTGCGCTTATTAGGGGTTGTTAATTAAGGCTGTAGGTTAAGCTGGTTAATATAGGGGAGTTAAAGACAGAGGTGGAGGCGATAGATGTAGAATATTAGAATTTATGCCTAGAGCGATAGAGTTAGAACGTGTCTCTAGTGGTGTATTACTTGGGTTCCATCGTAATTTAAGCTTCTTTATAGTGCGTAGTTGGTGCTTAATCTTTTATAGAGTCTATTTATGCTCTTCCTTTACATTAATAACGTGTTCCTAAATGTTGTCCCTAATACTACCCCCATCTATAGGGATAAATACTCTATACTCCTAAAGGAAGTTACGGAAGTCCCGCACGATATCTTTATTTATAGAAACCTATGTTTCCTTTGTCTATCCAATAAAGTCCTCCTTTATATAATACTATAGCGCGGTATTATTGTATTTGCTATCTTTATAGTGTTTTATACGGTGTACTAAGAATCTATTTAGGTCCTGTTACTTGGCGGTTACAAAGTTGGTTATAGCTCTATCCTATATCTTTGGGTTAATATCTTTCTCGTACTTCTTTAGATAGGTTAACGCCATAGTAGGTAGAATTAACGAGGTGTTGTACGTTAAAGGTAGGTAGGATTTTCAGTTTTGTAGGATCTCGTAGGTTTACTGTCTAAAGGTGGGCAATTTGAGATGTTGTTCGACGCGTTTCGGACGTCGACTTAGGACCTTAGGTTTAGTGATACTTCTGACCTAAAGTATTTAACCAAATCTTTGTAAACGTGATTGTTCTGCGTAATAGACGCAACTTGGTATCTCCTAGTACTTAGTAATACTTCTATTACTAGTTTTCCGTAAGTTTAAGGTAGTACAGTGTCGCCGGGATCCATTCTATATAAGCGCATATAGCACCCCTATACGAGACTATCTCTTCTGTCAATAACCTAGCTGCTCTATAGTTAACTGTATATTTAACCACTAATTAGTGTTAAAAACATAGGGCAAATTACTAATACTACTCAAGTAGATACAGTGATGGAAAAAGTTGTTGTTCTAGATAGGGGAGGGTAAGGAATTTAAGGTTCCTCACCACGCTAGTGCCGCGACGGCACGTGACGGCAAGTTGCCTTACGTGACGGCAATATGCCGCACGTAAGGGCAAATTGCCTCATTCCCGACACTAAGAATATCTAAAAATAAGGTTATAGCCTATAAAGTTAGCCGCCTAGAAGGGTTGCGGGCTAACTACCTTAGTATAGTTATATATATCGGCTACTAATACTATAAGCTTATAGGTACTATATAGTTTAATCTGGTACTTATTTAGGAAGCCTATAATAGGTTTTCACCACCTTAATAATAGGATAAGTTTATATTCTTTTACTAATTATATTATATAAGATTAATTTCGGCGCCGCTATTATATAGTACTTAGAATTATTATACCTTACCTATAGGGAATACCGTTTTTAGCTTAATAGCAATATAGAAAGTCTTTTCTTCTGTATCTTGCCCTAGCTATAGCTATAAAAAAAAGGTTCATAACTAAGGCTTTTCTTTTTTTAGATTATTAGTGCGGTTATTACCCTACTTATTTTCCTAATAAGATCTACCTCTAAAGTTTTCTATAAATGTTACGGACCTTATATTGGCAGTAGTACGACTATTAAGAAGAGATATAAACGGGTTAGTTAAGATAATATAGGAGGCGCTAAAATCAATTAAGCTATAGGATAAAAGGTAGCTAAGTTACGTAGCTAGTTACGTTATAAGTTTAGAACGTAGGATTTATAAGATCTATTGGAACATTATATACTTAGGTATTTCTTAGGCACAGTATTATATATTTAAAGGACTACAGTCCCTACTTAGATAGTTCTCTTCTTTATAGTAAATTTTAGAATATAATTAGAGTTAATCTATTAGGCAACTACTCTACTAGTTATTATTACGTTATTAACTTTCTTATTATCTATACACCTAGCCCATTAATAAGTCTACCATAGTTATTACTATAAGGCTTTATTATACATTTACTACCTAATTATAGTATTAATAAAGTTAAATAACATGCTATTAGAAGCACTAGTTATAACGCTATTAACGGCAATAACTACTTTAGAAATAAGTAGGGATACTAGCATATAGGATATAGACTCGCAGCTAGTTATAGTAGGTTAACTATAGAAAATAGTTAATTAATTAATAAATAATAACCAGATACTTAAGGAATAAATTAATAGTATCTAAGTAGCAAAGGTTAACTTACTATTAGTTAAGCGATTTCTAGGAAAGAAGTTAAAGCTTAAAGGGTTTTTAGTATAAATGCGTTTTAAGGTAATATAGGAGGATATAAAGCTTGCTATACTAATAGACTAAATAGTTTATATAGGATTATTTCTAACGGAAAGAGTACTTGAGTGGTTTAAACTTTACCTTATAAAGATATAGGAGAACGAAAATATAACTATAAACCCGGAGGTTAAGTTTATATTCTTAAGTTAGGGAGAATTTGCGGAATAACTTATCCCTTAACCCGCCGACGTCCACTAAGTATATGGTCCGTGCGGGAACACCAGAATGAGAAGTACGCGTATAGCCTAAGTAGATTTAATCAATACAATACTATTAAATATGCCCTCTAATCATACTTCCAATGATATAGACTTTGTTCAGCCGACTTAATATAACGTTTAACAAAATTGGGTCGCTAAAAGCCCACCACTAGAACCGTAGCCGCTGCCCGATTTTACAACGGCTTTATATTTCTAGTCACGACGATTTAATTGCATTGGTCTTATTAGTTAATTCTTATCGATACCAAGTGGACGAATTTCGGCGGGTTAAGGGATATAGATATTTAGGAACCTAAAAGTAACTACTATAGTAGAAAGAAAGCTTTAAAACTTAGTATAGTAAACTTTAGCTATTAAGTATATAACGTAGTTTTAAATACTAGCTATATAGGTTAAATGGAATAATAGGGCGCTTATAGCACAGTATAAATAGGGACTTAAAGTAAAAGTTTAGGACGTAATTATCCTAATAGAAGATGCGGATACCCTAAAGAAATTAATTAATTAAGTAATTAAGATTAATAATAGGATCTACTAAAGGGAGTAGGCTCAAAAATGTTAAAATAGAGTTTTATAGTTATATAAGGCGCAGAGTATATATTAACTAAGTTAGAAACTATAAAATAGCGGACTAGAGCTAATAGACCTAAGTAATACTAAAAAGTATAAAAGTAAACGACTATAGAAACCTAGAGGATAAGGTTTAAGTAATTAAAGGTTTAAGAAGTAGAGGCTAAACTAGGGATTTTAGTAGTAGAAGATATTTAGGTGGACTTTATAATAAGAAAAAATGTTTAAAGAAGGAGCTTATATAAATTGCAGAAAATATAGTTATTTTACTAGAAACTATAAAGATAGTTAAAGTAATTATATAGTAAAGGAAACTAGACTAACAGATAATATATATATATAGAGGGACAATAGTGTACTATAAGGAACCAAAGAGTGTTTAATTAAGAGTTTTACGTTTTATTATAATAACGTATACCGAATTTACAAGGACGCTAAGTATGGCGTAAGCTATTAGCTATAAAAGCCAAAATTATTAGAGTTTAGAGGAACTAATAAACTATTTTATAGATTGGATATTAAGGATAATAAGTTTAATATAGGTAAAATATTTAGTAATAATAAGGTAATAAAGACAGCTTACTAGAAGCATGTAGACCTTAAGGATATTATAATAGAGGTAAAAGTTAAATCCACTATAGAGGAAGGGTTAGTAATAGGGATTAAGACTCTATTAGATATAATGTTTATTACTTTATAAGACGCAAGAGAAGTAGGATAGTAAACTACTTTAGTACTTAATAAAGGCAAAAGGCTAAAGGCTTAAGATTCTTAAGATAAGATAAAAGATGCTTAAGGACCCGCAATAGACAAAAATCGATAGAGTAGAGTAATAGCTTAGTTTAAAAACATACAAATAAGCATAGAGAAAGAGTTTTTAGGGACTTAAGATTTTAACGAACGAATAAGGGTGCCTATAGTAGGTAAATAAAGTATTTAGCCTTAGAGTCGGACAGTTAACACTAGAATTATAAAATTTATAAATTTAGAGGATTTTATAGCTAAACGCAGACTAGAAGAAGACTAGAAAGGATTTAAGAATTAAATTAAAGCGTAGTAAGAATAAAGAGGCTACTAAGGGTTAGGAATACTAGGTAGACTTAGGGTTAGAGTACCTATATAAAAGATTACTAATAGGCTAAAAGTAGGTACGCTAAAAGTAAAGTAGCTTAAAAAACTAGAATAAGAAGAGGACCTAAGGGTTCTAACTAGATTTAAAGAACGGCATACTAAAGGTTATAATAATGCAGTAATAATAAGATATTTTTTTACGGATAGATTATATACGCTTATAAAGCTATACTAAAAGTGGTATAAGCAGCGACATAATAATAAGTAGGAAGATTTTTACATATAGTTAGATAAAAGAGTTATTTAAGATTAAGTAATTATAGAGAAACGTATAAGTTATATTAAAGGAGCATTAATTATAATGTTAAGAAATCTAGAAGAAATATTAGAGGACTAGAGAGGTAAAAGGTAAATTATAGTATTAGCAAATAATAAACTAGCGTTTAGATTAACTAGATAGAGGTTTAAACTTAAGGATAAAAATAAGCCGAGAGTTAACCTAAGACACCTAGCATATTATATATTAGTATAGATTATATATATATAATATATACAATATATATAAGAATCCAAAAGAAAAGAATTAAAAGTACCTTATAAGGATATATTAGGCGCTAGATAAGCAATAGTATAGAAATACTAAGTATATATATAGATAGCATCTAGTAAAAGTTTAGGGATTAAGAGATCTAATACTTTAACTAAAGAGATTCCTTACGGAAAAATACTTAGATAGATAATGGTGGTAGGAATACCTAGAGAATATATATTTATAGTATATTAAGGATAAGAAGCGAACTAAGTATTAGCTAAAAAGTAAGCTAAGTATATAAGGATTAAGCAGCTAATATTTAGGAAAAGTAAAGGCCTATAGGACTAGAGGGAGCTAGTAGTAAAGTCTTAGACCCTTAAAGGAATTTAAGGACAATACCTAAATTTATAAGTTAATTAGTAAGATTAATAGTTTAAAGCACTAATAGATAGTGGAGTAATAAGAAACTATATCTTACTAGTAGCAGTTAAGCGGATAGGACTACTTTATAGATAAAAGGAGCGCCTTTATCTATTAATTACAATTTTAGGAGATCTAATAGTCTATAAAGGAGGCATTATTAACCTTAAAATAGGACCTATTTAGATAACTATTAAAGGGAGACAAATTAAAATATCTTTTAATATCCTACTATTGGGATAGGATAAGGCAGTATTAGAAATACCTTAGTTACAAAAATATAATCTAAAGATTAATTAGGTTATAGGTTAAGTTAATATTAAAGATACTTAATAACGTAAGAGGCGTATAGCAACTAAGTTAGTATAGCCTTAAGTTGGAGCGATATATAAGGAAACCGAGAAGGGGTTATCCTATATACTAAAGAAATATTATAAGTATAGTAAAAAGCTATAGAGCCTAGAAAGTAAAAAGCTATTAGAGTATATAGTATAAGACTATAAGATAGAGTTAGAACTAGAAATAAGTCTAAAGTTCTTTCTAATCTATAAGCTTACTAAAGAAGAGTTAAAAGCACTTAAGAAGTTTGTCTAGGAAACCCTATAAAAGGGATATATTAGACTATTACAGTTATTAACAGGATATTTAGTACTATTTATGCTAAAGAAGAATAGAAAGCTTAGACTATGCATTAACTATAAATAGTTAAATAGTATTACTAGAAAGGATAAATATCCTTTACTCTTAATTAGTAAGATCTAAGATTATATAGGTAATATATAAATCTTTATAAAGATAGATCTAAGATAGGAGTACTATTAGATTAAAATTAAGGAAGGCGATAAATAAAAGGCAGCCTTTAGGTTAAAGGAAGGACTATATAAACTATTAGTTATATAATTTAGACTTATAAATGTATTAGTAATATTCTAAAAGTACATTAATAGTATATTAGAAGAATACCTTAATAGGTTTATTATAGCATATTTTAATAATATTATTATCTACTTAATAACTAAGAAAGAGTACGGAGAATATATTAAGTGGGTTTTAAAAAGACTATAAGAAGAATAGATGCTAGTAGTAATTAAGAAATACGAGTTTTTTATAAGGAAAATAGATTTTATTAAATTATTATTAAGCTAATTTATATTAGTATAGACCTAAAGAAAATAGAAGCTATAGTAAGTTAGTAAAAGCTAGAAAATATAACGCAGTTAAGGTTATTTTTAGGGTTTTATAACTACTATAGAAGGTTTATAATATAATAGTTAAAGAATATTAAACCCTTTACTAGGCTTATAAAGAAAGAGGAACTGTAAGTATAGGGAAATAAGTAAAAGAAGTTGTTTAAGGAACTTAAGGAGTTATTTACCTAGAAACTAATCCTTAAAATCTATTAACTAGGGTTAAAGATGGTTATAGAAACGGATGTATTAGACTTTATACTAGGAGTATACTTACTATAGAAGTATAGAAATACATAGCATTTAGTAGCATACTATAGTTGGAAAATAACACTACTAGAGTTAAACTATAGCATCTATAATATGGAGTTATTAAATATAGTTATAGTACTTAAAAAATAGAAAGCATTCTTATAAGGTATAGAGAAACTATTTATAGTTAAGATAGATTATAAGAACCTAATAGGGTTCCTAAGGATAAAAGAACTTAATTAAAGATAGGTTAAATAGGTAGAGATATTTATAGAATACTATTTTAAGATTTAGTATATTAAGGGCACTAAGAATATAAAGGTAGATATATTAAGTAAAAAGGCTAAACTATAGAATAATAAAAAACTATTAGGAGTAATACTATATAAAGATAGTAATAAATTAATTAGATATAATTATCCTAAAATTATAGTAACTTAAGAATATAAGCTACTAAAAAGTAATTAGATAAAAAGGACCTAAGAGGCGTAATTTAAGGACTTAGAAATAGACTAGTATAAGTAGAGAATAAATATATATATCCTAAGGGGAATAGTAAAAGATTTTATTAAAGATTTTTATAGGGGAATAATATAAGGACATAATAGAGCTATAGGCTTAGTGTTAAGACTTTAGGAAGAATATATTATTTATAAAATTTAGGGCTTAGTAAGAAAAGTTATAAAGGAGTATTTAAATTACTAAAGGAATAAGCTAATAAGGTATAAGCCGTATAGGAAGCTATAGCCTATTAAAGTACTAGAACGTCTATAGGGGACTATATTATAGGACTTTATTATAAAGTTACTAAAGTTAAAAGATCTTATTACCAGATAGGAATATAACGCGATCTTTATAATAGTAGATAAGCTAACTAAATAGGGCTACTTTATAGTATATATAAAAGAAATCTTAATGGAAGATATTGCTAGAATCTATATTAAAGAAGTATTTATAAGATATAGAGTACTAAGTAAAATTATATTAGATAGAGATTTAAGATTTATAGTAGTATTTTAGGAGGTATTCTTAATAGAATAAGGAGTTTAAGTAGTAACTTCTACCGTATATTATCTATAGACAGATAGATAAATAAAAAGGTCAAATTAGATACTAGATTAGTATTTAAGACATTATATTAATTATATATAGAATAATTAGGTATTATTACAACTATTTATATAGTTTGTATATAACGCGACACTATAGAAGGGCATAGAGATATTACTATTTTAGGTAAATTACAGATATAGGCCTAAAATATTATTATTACTAAAATAAGCGAAGAAAATAAGTAGTATAGTAAAATAGAGAATAGAAACTCTAATAAATCTTTATAAGGACCTCTATTTTATAGCAAAATTGGTATTAAAATAAAATATAAAAGTACTATAATACTAGGAGATATAAGGGACTAGATCTTAAGGAGGGGGATAAAGTATAGCTATTATATAAAAATTTTATAAGTTAATAACTAAGTAAAAAGTTAAACTATGTTAGACTAGGACCATTTAAAATTATAGCTAAGATTTTAGAAGTTATATATAAACTTAACTTACTAGTAAAGATAAAAATCTACCCTATATAGTATATTGTAATGCTAAAGCTAGTATATAGAGATATAGAGCTGCTAGTTTATAAAGTAGACACGTATAAAGGATAAGAAGAAGATAAATAGTAGGTTTTAAAGATTATTAGTTATAAAAACATTAATAATAAAATATAATATAAAGTAGAGTGGATAGGCTATAATAAGACTATTTAGGAGCTATTATAGAACTTAAGAAACGCTATAGGAAAGGTATAAAAGTATTAAAAGAGAATAGGTTAGGTAATATTAAAAATGAGCTAAAGATAAAGGGATTAGTTAAAGGTAATAGACAAGCCGGATTATCTAAGGGATCTTCTACTAGTGTATTAATTGTTTCCGCCTCTTTTTAATTAGAATCCTTTCTAGCCTTCTTAGCCTTAAGCTTTACTAAACCTTACTCTATAAGACGGAACTCCTTAAAATATACTTTTTTATAAACCTTTTTAAGATAAAGTAGTTAAATGGATATAGCTAGGCGAGCCTTAGTAGCCCATTACTAAGCTTCTATAACCTTCTACTTTACTTTATAAAAATAGTAAAGCTTATTTAAAGCTAGCGAGAGCTCCTTATTAAGCTTTATAGTAGCAGATTAAATATATAACCCTATAGTAAATTCGATAAGGAAGTTAAAGACTTTAAAAATTAATAAGATGCGTATACTTAGCATTAGAGACGGATTAAACGTTATAGGAAGACCGTATGTTCGCTTGCGTATACTTAGTATAGAAAGAAGGTTAGCGACCGGACGGAGCCGCGATTATAATATATACTAACTTCTTCTCTATATAACAAGAATAAAGAGATATAATTTTACCTAGTAAAAGAATTGTTAAAATTATATAAGTATAACGCTTAGATATAAAAGATTTAATAGGAGGTATTAGGAATAATAAAGGTTATTAAATTAAAAATAGGAATGCTATACCTCTAATAAATAACTTAGAGATAGGAGATATCTTTAAGAATAAAGACAAAAAGGAGGGGGATAGTGTTACGAACCTTATATTAGTAGTAGTATAACTACTAAAGAGAGATATAAATAGGTTAGTTAAGATAGTATAGGAGGCGCTAAAACCGATTACGCTATAAAATAAGAGGTAGCTAAGTTATATAGCTAGTTATGTTATAAGTTTAGAATATAGGATCTGTAAGATCTATCGGAATATTATATACTTAGATTATTTAATATACTAATATACTTAGGTATTTCTTAGGCGCAGTATTATATATTTAAAGGACTATAGTCCCTACCTAAATAGTTCTCTTCTTTATAGTAAATCTTAGAATATAATTAGAGTTAATCTATTAGGCAACTACTCTACTAGTTATTATTATATTGTTGACTTTCTCATTATTTATATACCTAGGCTATTAACAAGTCTACCGTAGTTATTACTATAAGGCTTTGTTATAATAAAGGTATTAAATAGGTATTAGGTTAGCCCTAAAAGTTTTTCCTATTACTTAAAACCCCTAACTTTAACCCTTTTAAAGTTTTCTTTAAAAACGGCTTTTTTAAAGGTTAAGTCTACCCTATATTACTACTAAAGTGCCTATACTTTTAGTAACCCCTTAGCTTTTTACTAGAAGAGGTTTAATTTCTTACTATATCTTTAGCGTTTAGAACCGCTCGTTTAAAATTTATATATATAGTAATCCGTAATAAAGCTCCTACGCACTTTATTTTATTATAAATTATTAGCTTAATTCTAGCCTAGATAAACCTAATCTTCTCCTTTTTATAGATACTACCGTCCTTGTTTTTAAAGGGCTTTAAATCTATCTATTAAGTATAAGTTTCTATAAAGTTTATAAACTAGTAAAAGTCGTAGCGGTTAAGCTATATCCCATTTTAGAATAGCTCTATATTATTATATTATATAATATATAGATCTTAAATCTATTTCTTTAGAAAGGTTTATAGCTATAGCTATATAGTAATTTACTCTTTATTAAGCCGATTAAGTGCAATCTAGTTTAGTAATTAGTCTTTAATCTTACTAATAATCCAGTATATACGTTCTTTGGTATTATTTTATATTATTAGCATCTTAAAAAGGTTATTTACTCTATAAACCCAATTATCTAACTGCTAGGCATTAGGTTTATAGCGAAGTTCTAAACTACTAAAGGCCTTAGCCGGTTAGTTTATATCCTTTTTCTATTTATAGCGTAGATACCTCTCTAAGTCTTCTATACCTTTTTAGATAGATACTAAGTAGCCCCTAAAAAGCCCTTAGCTAGGTTATAAAAGATTTTATCTAGCCTAAATTAAGCTTTACTAGATCTAGACCTACCCCTAAAGGTTTTTAATATATTTATTAGTAGCTTCTTCCTATATAGCTTCTAAGAGCCTTATAGCCGCTTCCTAATATTTATCTTAAAGAAAATTAGTTTAGGGCTTTTACCTTTCTAACCTTAGCTTTAGGGAAGCTCTAGCTATAAAGGTAGTATTAGTACTAGTAGCTAGTATAGGTTTCCCTATAAGGCTTAAGTTTTAAGCTAGTAGTTAGGTTAAGTTACCTAAAGGGGTAAACCTACTTAGCTTATAAACAGTCTGTATACTACTACTTTACTAATTATAGGTTAGTAGTCTTTTAGGAGGGTTTTAGTTAGTTTTCTAGTTAAATATATTAGTATATTCCTTTAGTATTTCTAGCTTAGGGGAAGATCTTAAAATTACTTTTAGCGCTTAATTTTCTAATTAGCCTAAGTAAGGCTAAAGGGATTCCGGTTTCTTTTTAGTAGTATTATAGCTATTATAGAGGGTATTTACGTTTTCCTTAGCGTTGCTAATGGCTATAGGTATATAGGAGTCTTTAAGCTTCTAATATATTTAGGTATTAGGGCTTATTTAGCCGTCTTACCTAAAGGTTTATATTATTGCAATCTCTTACTATTAAAGGGACCTTCTTACCTTAGCGCAATGGCTTTTTATAAGGTATCCGTAGAGTTTCTATTTAGGTTATTATAAGATTTTAAAACAAAATAGTGGTTATAAATAAAAGATATAAATTAATAATCTAGTCCTTAAAGCTAACTGCCCTTCTAAAAAGAAGTAAAAAGGATTTAAATATAAGGGGACTTTATAAATAGGGAGCTATAAGATCACAATTATAGAATAAGATAGATTAGTAAGAGAGACGAATTTTTAAGGGGGTAAGGCTTTCGGGATTATAGAGACTATATACTATAGGTATATACCTCCGGTATATAACCGGTAACTATTTAAAGGGCGCCTAAGGGTTGTCCTAAGGGCAACCTAAGGTAACCGCAATAATATCCCTTATACTATTATAGATTTAACCATACCTATAAGGTAATCGCGTAGAAGTACGCTTAGAATAGTCTTATTAAGGATCTCTATAAATACCTAGATAAATATAATACCTATTAACGCTATAAATCGCGCCGCTATAAACCCTATAGTAAGCTATGGCCTCTTTAGGTCCCTACTTAAGCCTAGTAGTATTATTTGCTTAACTTTATTATAGATCTCCCTAAGTCTAAGACTCCTAAGACCCTCAACTATTTTATTATAAAATCCTCGCGTTATTCCCTTCTCTTCTTTACGTAACGTCTTGTTCTTTATAAGAGCTATATTTCTAGATATAGATAGAATTATATTAGAGGTTTATATAAAATCTACTTACAAAGTTTTATTTATTTTAATATCCACCTCCTATAAATAGAATCCACCTCCTGCCAATTAAGGGTTAATAGTCTTATATAGCCTAACGCTAATCTATATAGGAGCTAGACGTTATAATAGGTCGGGTAATACCTACTAAGGTTCTTAGCGGGTGGGTTTAAACCTATTAATAGACCTAACCCAGCTAGACCTAACCCATTAAGAACCCGATTTATAGTAGATATAAAGCTCTATATAGAGCTTTGGTAGACCTCTATATGGAGCTTTAGTAGAGCTTTAAGGGAGCTTTGTGGGGGGCCTTTTAAAGCCACTACCTGTTCCGGACTAAAGATAGAAGAATATCTTAATTAACTTTATTATTAACCTCCCCGTAAATAAGGGCTGTACGAATATTATAGTAGTTATAGACCGACTATCTAAGATAAGACACTTAATCGCCTACCCTAATATATTAACACCTACTATTACCTAACTATTCCTAGATTATATATAGAAACTCTATAGACTCCCTAAAACGATTATCTTCGATAAAGGCAGCTAGTTTATCTTTGTATTTTAGAAAGAACTAACTACCTAACTCCATATTAAAGCACTATTATTTATAGTATATTACCCGGAAACGGATGGCTAAATAGAACGTATAAATGCTATAATAAAACAGTATATTTAGATATACATATTATACTTATAAGATAACTGGATTAACTAGCTTATATTTACTAAGTTTACTATAAATAATTCCGTCTCGGAAACTATAAAGGTCTCCCCGTTTCTAGCTAACTATAGCTAGTATCTATAAATAGGTTTTAAACCCTTTAGTAATATTCCTTACCCTACTTATTACGCCTTATAAGTTATAGAAGCAAATTAATTTATAGAAAAGATGGAGGAACTATAACAGTTCCTTACTAATAAAATAATATAGGCTTAGTCTATCTATAAAGCCGCAGCGAATAAGAAACAAACCCTAACACCAGCCTACTAAATTAGTGACTTTATTTAGCTAAATACAAGAAATCTAAATACAAAACGACCCGCTAAGAAGCTTAATTAAAAGAACGCTAGCCCTTATAAGGTTAAGAAGGTTGTCTCCTTCTACGCCTACTAACTAAAGCTCCCTAATACGGTTAAAATCCACCCTATATTCTATACGTCAGTCCTCTACCCCGCTACTCCTATATTAAATACCCTGCCCGGATAAATATAAAACCCTCCCCTACTAGTTAAAGTGGATGGTAAGAACGAGTACTTTATTAAAAGAATTAATAACATTAAGTATAATAAACGGAAACGCTAATATATATATCTTATAAAATAGAGAGGCTTTACTAAGCCCTTATAGGAACCCGTTAACTCTATAGGACTTATATAAGCTACAGAAGCCTTTTATAAACTCCACCTAGAACTACCACAGCCCTATTTCGTAGAAGCTCGAGTTTAAAGGGGGGGTACTATTACGGGATACCCCCGTAACACCTTATACACATTTACCTATTTCCACTAACTTAATAACTAAAGACTAGCCATAAGACGGCAATTTAATAGCAATCTGCGGCAATCTAACGGCAACCTGCTGTATTTTGCTATATTCCACCAAGCTCTACTAAGTTCTACTAAATCCTGCTAAGTTCTGCTAGAGTATATAGCTAATATATTAAGGATTTTAGCCGCTAACGGGGTAAAGTAGAATAATTATATAAAAGACCTTAACGACCTAGTCCTTAGTACGCGTGTAGGTATACTAATAATATTATATAGCTACCTTAGGGAGTTATTATTAAGTATACAGGTCTTTCGCTTTAGGGCGAGGTTCTTTAGCATAAGGAAGATAGTAGTTATAGTGTCTATAGATGACGTAGAGGAGTGCTTTAGCAAGGGGGTTAGGCGCGCTATAGAGGCGGCACTATACGATATAACTATGCTATAGAGAGTAACACTCCATAGACTTAACGAGGGTCACCCCTTAGAGGTAAGGCGAGAAGTACCCTATAATAATAAGGTCAACGCTAAGTATAACCTAAAGGACTAGTTTAGTTTAGTAATAGAAAGCGTTAAAACTAGGAGAGGATATAAGAAGGTCTAGCTTATGTTTTAGCGTATAACGCGCGTAGTAGGGTCTATTAGCTACCTCGCTAAGTTCTATACTATATACGTCCAATACTTTATCTCCGGATAGGCCGCACTGTATATATATAGCAAGGCTACTATATATAGAGAGGCAATAATGTGGAAGTGTAAGCTAAAGGAGTAGGAGCTTTAAAAGACGTATAAGCCTATAGCTAAATACCTTTCTAGGGGTTATAGATTCCGCAAGGCTATAAGCTCTATCCCCTAGGTAAGGCGCACTACTAACAATAGGGCTATCCTAATAATGTTTAAGTAGTACTTCTATAATGCTCTAGGTGTTACCAGCGCCTTACGCTACCTACTCCCCTAGTACTTTCTTAAGTACTTTAAGGAGAGGGAGGACAACGTTTTTAACCTTTCGTGGTGTAAGTTTAGGGGGGAAATAGTATAAGTCTATAACCCGTATGCTAACGTACTGCTAAATACCTATTACTAGGCAACGGTAGTAAATATAGATAGCGTGCTAGTTTCTATGCATCGGTTTACTATTTTAGACACCCTATCCCTTGCAGAGATCGTGTCCTATTAGGTAGGCAGGAACAACTTCCAGGTATTCTTAGGTTTTGTAAGCTCTATTTATTATAAGGACGATATAAAGCGGGCCGCCCTTACCCCACTTGCTTATATGGGCGCTAGGGACCTTAGCCTACCTTACGCGTATAACGGCTCCTATATTTTATAACTTTATACAATATAAAGAGAGCTTTAAAAACTTAAAAGAGGCAGAGATAAAAATCTTAACTCTTTATACTTCTCCCGTGGAATGCCATTAGTAAAGTTTAAGATATTTAAGGAATTCCTAGCTGGCTATATGCAAAGAGGCTACGAAGAAAAGAGACTATATATATATAAGGTAGATATAAGTTATAGGCTAACGGCAAAGCTAACAATGACAGATTGCTACTAAGTAGGTAGTAGGTAATAGGTTGACAAGACCGCTAATAGTAGAAAAATTGCCTTTAAGGGCCTCCCTGTTACAATTACAGCATTTACAGAGGGTTTAAAATAGAAATTATTGTTTTAACTATTTCCGGAGGTTCTAAGGCGTATATTACAGTAATATTAACGCATAAAGTAGGTGTTTTAGGTAGGGAAGTATATTTAGTTAAGATTTCGGTTTATTTTAGTATAAGCTTAGCGCTAAGTTCGCTAACGTTTAATTCTCATTTTCCCCAATTACTCTATTATCACTATTACGGCGCTAGTAGAAAACGGTAGATTATAGTAGATGTTATAGTAGACGTAGAGTTACGTAAGCTTATATAACTTAGAGACTGTATATAACTTTAAGCGATGCTGCCATTCTTCTCCTTTCCTTTCTTTAGCTTTGGGTCCTCGTTTATAGATAATCCAATTATATAGGCTTGCGCGTCCCTCTTGCCGTACCTATACCTCAATTAACTAAGTTGCCAATAGTCACTAATACTACCTTATTATAATATTAAATAAGGCTGTATTACTTTTGTAAAAAAAAATAGTAGGCTAAAATTATAAAGCTAGAAACGTGCAGTTATTCAATCTTAGTATATTAGAAGTTTTAATTATAAAAATGCCACCATAATTAAGTAAACTAAATTTACCTTATTTTTTTATTCCTCTCTAGCAATCTTACCTTTTCTTGTTCTGCCTAATTAGTCTTTTAATACGCTTAGCGTAATAGAAATATAGCCTTTTTAATATCTAATAGTAGTATACTGCCTAAAATTAGTTTACTAAAATTAGTTCACTTCCGTAAACACTTCTGTTCTCTTAAAACCATTATCCTATATATTTTCTTGCCAGAAACATAGCACACGTATAGATTTGCTAATAGTAGAAGCACCCTTATACTATTATAGTTAAAGTTATATAAAAGGACTAAGTTATAGTAACTACCTAATAAGACATACCTAAAAAAAAGAGGAAATAAAAGAAACTAAACCGGTAACTAAGAGGTTTTAGGGTACTCTAGAAAAGTATTTACTAAATCCGCCAAAACTCTATTTCACCCCCTAGCTCCAACTAAGGCTTTACTAAAAACGCTAATTTAAAACAATTTTAAGTAATAAAAGTAGATAAGTAGAGAGGTACTTATAATAGAGTTTGGCAAAAAGGATCTAAGGCCGTTTTTAGGTAGAACTAGCTAGTAACGGCTATAATAAGATATATTACCATAAGAAGGACTCCTTTAAGCCAATCTATTTAAAGTTAGTGGAAGTAATACTAGGTAGCAAAAAATAAAAAAATAAAAAAATACTTACGAGATTTGCTATCCTAAATAAGATAATTTACTAGGAGCACGGTAATAAATAATATAGCGATCTTGAAGGTATTAAAATAAAATGTTATATAATCCCGGCCTATAATCTAGCTAACTATAATAATAAAGGGGAGAATAAGAAGAGCAATTTATATACTAGATTTAATAGCGACACCGATTACTAGATCTATTTTATCCTTATAAGCTACTATAACCGCTATTATATACTTAGCAGCGTTGCTAATAATTGGGAGCGGAATAAGACTAATAAAGGTAGTAGAGATAGTGCCACTTACTATAACCTTGCTAATGCTATTAACTATAAATTTAGAGTAAAAGGCGACTAAGGTGGTAGAGATTGTAAGAGTAATAAATGCACCCTAGATTATTAGTTGGGGCTTATTAATCTTATTGTCTTCTACTTCTATATTCGAGTCCCGTATAAGCTTTTCTTAGTTTACTCTACCTTTAAATACGGCCGCCGTTCTAGCGCTAATTTATGCAATTTTATAGAAAGCACTACCTTCCCTAACTTTAGAGGATTTACGCTTAGGAACCTTTTAGCTAAAAGAATTTTATATTTTAGCATGTGACTTTAGTTAAAAGATAAGGTAGTAAGTATAAATAACTAAAAGAATAATAGCTGTTCCGCGTAAAAGCTCCTAATTAAGAGTAGAGCTATTAGAGTCCATAGCTAAGTAGGTTAGTATTTATCTAAAGTTTAAAGTCCTTATTAAATTTACTTAATAGTATAGAATAGAAGATAGTTAAAATAATTAGGCTGCTAATATATAGAGCTAGAATGCTGGCTGTAGTCTATATAACTGTAATATTAAAGTCTGCTCTACTCGGCTAATGCTTCTAAAGAAGAAGTATATTCTAAGAATAAGGAGCAAGTTTAAAAGTATACTACTAACTAAGGAAGTCTTAACAATGGTAATCTCGTTCTTAACTAGAGCTTAAATAGATATAATTAATTCCACAGCGTTTCTATACTTAGGGTTAAATAATAACGAGATACGTACCCAAAAGTTGCGTTTAAAAGACTACTGAGTGTCTTACTAACGCGGAGAGTAATCTCTTTAGTAGCGTAACTAAGTATTGCAGCGAGTGGAATAATAGTAATAAAGTTAATAACAAATATCGCAACGCTATTAATATTAAGATAGTTAACTATAAAACTAACGGGAACGGTAACTAGAAGAAGGTTTATTTATAAGCTAAACAGGATAGCGCGAATCTAATGCTTAATCGGAATTTTACGTTTAAAAGCAGCTTTCTGCCTTTTAGACTTTATAAATTTTTTAGTTTTCACGCAATCTAAGTCTTTATTCTCTTTAGTGCTCTTATATAAAGGGTTTTTAAACTTTAACCTATTACCGGTAGTAGCTAACTTTTTACTAATACCCTACGGTAGTTAAAGGCTTTTATTATAAGGTATCTGCCAACTAAGGGCTATAAGGGAAGGCTTTTTAGTAGTTGTAGAAGCTGGTGGTGTAGTACTACTATATTAAGGACTTGGAAACTCCTTCTTAGCCTAATAGTTCTCTAGGCGCCTTTACTCCTTAATTATAGGTTTAAGATATATTTCTAAAAAACTTCATAGGCCTAAGCCGGACTCTTTATTAGGCCGTTTATTATTAGACCTCTACGCAAAAGGATTATACTTTAGAGTATATCTATTAGTTGTCTAGGCTGCTTAATAGGCTTTAGATTATATTGAATTTAAATATACTATTATAAGCACGTTTTTAAAGTGCTCTTAAAGCGAGCATGCGCTAAGAATAGTCGGTTTTATAGTCTAGAGAATAGGTACATATAGCAAAGAATAAGAATTCCGACGGCAGTTAGAGCAGTTAGCCTAATACTAACGCTTTTAAAGCCGTAATAGCAATTTCAGCCTTATATAATTTAATGTCATAAACGGAAACCAAAAGTAGAGTTACCCTTATTTATCGCGAAACAACTTATAGCCTTATTAAGCCCTATTTAGTTAGTAGATAACAGTTAATACAGCTCATTAGGTTTAAATACTGCGCTATAGCCGCGTAGTACTAACGCGTAAAAATCTGTCGCTGGCGCTAATAGTACGGGATTAAAGGGAGATAGGGCGACTTAAATGATTGTGGGTTATACAGTACATTAAAAGTTTGGGTCGCCTATCTAATTACCTTTTTAGTAAATTTACTAATAAATCTAATAAAGTATAAAAAGGTCCTACTTTCTAGCTCTATTAGATAGTAAAAAAAATTTAATAAGAAATTTTTTAAGTAAACTAATAGAAAAGATTTTTATTATATAAAAGTGACTCTACTTACTTATAAAGATTAAAAGTTTTATTAGTTTTTAGTAGTATATTAACAACCTAAAGGGTACTTAATTAAGACCTTTAGCTAGATAATATAGCGCTATTTAGGCTTATTATATATTATACCTACCTAATACCTAGCTTTTAGGCGTAATATAAGACTACTAAACCCTTTATAACCGGAAGCTTAAGGATAGGTTATAGGGGATCGTGCTGTATATAAGAGGCCGTAGAGATATAAGGACTACTACTATAGACGTAAATAGGCGTAAAAAGAAGTAATTAACCCTCTTAGCCCTCTCCCTAATTACCTCTAGCGTTTAGGCGGCGTGGTAAGCCTGCCTAGGCTATATAATATTATATAAGAATAGATAATTAAGTTTACCTAAGGGGGTAAAGGGAGGTAAAATATAGGGGATTATGCAATCCCCTATAACCTATAATCCCCTATAACCTACAATCCCCTATAACCTACGATCCCCTATAGCCTACGATCCCCTATAACCTACAATCCCCTAGGTCGCACAATCCCCTAGGTCGCACAATCCCCTATATCGCACGATCCCCTATATCGCACGATCCCCTATAACCCACGATCCCCTAGGTTCGCACGATCCCCTATAACCTATAATCCCCTAGGTCGCACGATCCCCTAAAGCACTTATAAAATCCCTTAGGCTACTCTACCTTATAGTTCTATAAAGTTTATACCTATTTAGCTAGAAATAGGGTATTTACCTTATATAAGCTTTAATTAGAATAACGTGTTCGGCAAGTAAGTGGCCACTATAAGTATGTGGCCACCCCAAAAAAACTTACCAAAAAACCCAAAAATCGATTTTTAATATCTTAAAAACGGCTTAATAATAAATTATAAAAATTTATAATTAGATTCTTATACTTACTTTAAGACCTCTATTAAAGTTTTAGAGTAATTAGTTTAGCCATTATTAATATATTAAATTTTAGCTTTTAAATTTAAGCTTAATTATTATATCTTAAAAACCACTTATTAAATTATTTAAAACTTTAATATTAGTCTTAAAATAAATATAAGAGTCTAATTATAAATTTTTATAATTTATTATTAAGCCGTTGTTAAGATATTATGTTGGTCACACAGGGTGACTTACCAATAACGACTACTTAAGTAGGTTACAGTGATGTTGGTTAATAAAGCTTCTTTATTAGAATGAGGGAGGGCGAGGAGCTTAAGACTCCTCGCCACGCTAGTGCCGCGGCGTCACGTGATGACCGCTTGCCTCATTCCCGACACTAGCAACTCTTCTTTTATGGTTGCCATCTATATATAAATACTGCTTGACCAGCGTAATAAATACCAATCCTCTTTACTTACTATTGCCATTGTAATATAAGTCTCGCTATTCTAAAATTTGCCTCTTAGCACGTGGTGCTTTCTTACTTGGAGTTATAAGTCGTGTTAGGGCCGCCAAGGCGCTAATTATAAGCGAGCTAATAGCGATTTTCTATCCCGGGGATAGAAAATCCTAATTAGCTGGGTTAAGTTAGGGTCTGCAGAATCTGGCCAATTAGATAACTTCGACCGGCGGTTGAAGTTCCTAGATATCTTAAGACCTTACGTAACTAAGAAATTTCTAGGGACTCCCTTTTAACCTAACCTTTAACTCGTATATATAGAGTATTTATGTTAACAAATGTCTTTAGTGCCTTATTTGGGTTTGCCTTTGTTATTATATCTACTAAGTTATCTTAGCTATTAATCTATTGAATCTTAAAGAGTTCTTAACGCTCGTAGGATTGCTAAAGTGCTATAATATTAATTATAAGGCGCTTCTCCTTTGTGGTACTAAGCTTAACTAAACACTTATAGAGGGAATATAAGTTAGTGTATACGATTATAGGGATAATAGGAAGTTTAAGTCGATTTATAATTATCTTTAGGGTAGTTCCAATTATAATTGCTATATTAACTCCGCTAACTATTTTATATATCTCTAATACTAGAACGCTTTAAGTAACGCGTTTACTCTTAGTTAAGCTCTAATAGATAAGATTACCGTAAATTGTGAAGTTATTCTCTTTAGTAGATTTATTCGCGATAATAATTTTATATCCTAGCTAGGAGCTAAAATCTTTATTATTTATAAATAATCTATTAATAAATATAAAGAGCTTAGCGGTAGGGAGATTAATAGGTATATAGAGTAGTCCCTAATTAAGATGGCTTATTTACTAGAAAAGACGTTTATTTAGGGCAAAAACGTCGTCCTTAGTTGGTTCCTAGTATTAGGCGGTAACAGAGAGATTAAATAAAGCCTTGGGTTAATAGATAGAAGTAATATAAGCTCCGTAAGCGCGTTGCTCCACATATCCTTACTTTAGGGAATTAACGTTAATAATGTTAATCTTCTTACCTTAACCCTTCTGGCGCAAAGTAATAGAATTTTTATTTAGGGAGAGGATGCATCTATTAAAGAGTAATAGTGTTATTAAATTAAGCTTTTTCTTTAGCTTTGCTATAAGATTTGCCTTTATTAGCTCGTCTTCTTTAAGAGCTAAGAACTGGTCGTCTCCTAAGATAATTATATTATTAGTTTATATACCGACGATTCTAAATAAGGTTCCTATGGTTATAATAAGGAAGTAGGGATTAAATATAGAAGTAGTTATTAAAAGCTTCTCTTTATAGTGCTTACTGTAGGTAGCCTACTAGTGAGTTCCTGCCTCTGTAATTCTATATAATAGCTTAAGCATAACTATAATCGTATCTTTAGGATACTGGTGGCGAATTTGCTTTAGAAGGTATGCCAATATTAAGCGCTAAAGGTGCGTTTCTAATTAGGTATAGGCCTAAGTAATATCTCGCAAATAAACCGCTATTCTATTCTTTATTAAGGAAGGAGCTAGCGCAATAATAACTCGCTGACTAGCTTGTTAAATTGTAGAAGATTATATAAAAATTACCTCCTTACTATTGTCGTTATAGCCTTAGATAATAAGCCTTAATTTCTTAAATAGGGTATTAGTAGCTTTACCCTTAATCTCGTTAACCATTCTTGACTTAAAGATGCGAACTCTATTGAACTTAATAGGGTCATACTTCTTGAATTTAAAGACTCCTCTTGTAATAAGGCCATCGATCTCCTATTTATTAGATACTTAGAAAGGAGCTCCTAAAGTTATAATACGACCTTCCTTTTAAAGCTGTTTTACGAGTTTAAAGTTAGCCTTCTCCTTAGCTGTTATAAAGGCTATTAATAGCTTAACTCTATTCTTAATAGCGGCAATGAATTACTCTTTAAAATTAATAAGATGTTAGTAATTTTATAATCCCTTTGGGCGACCTCTACCGCGTCATGGTTACGGCGTATCTACTACAATTATATTAGAATTGTGGTCGCCTTCTAAAGCACGTTAATCGTAGCTTTCCTTTAGGGTATCTTCTATAGCATCCTGTAAAGGCTTAGAACTGTTATTTTTATAGTAAGGCTTAATAACAGTTAAACGGAATTAAGTAGGTCCGTAAGGCATCTAAATAGTATAAGTTTAACTATTAATTATAATAAGTTAATGTAGGCCTAACTATCCTCCCTTTTTACGCTATACGCGTACCTTAGACTGGAGTGGCAGATTAAGCGTAGTTAAGGTATTTGGGCCATTTCTTATTCCTAGTACGTTGTTAACCTAGCGTGTAGCGTAGAGACGTTACACCTTCTTTATTGCCTTATGAATAGCCTTAGCTTATTATATAACGGAGGGAGATAGTGGAGAATTATTAGTTATTTAAGGGTAGGCGCTAAAGACTAGTAATATAGGTATGAGTCTATTTAGGCCAGTGGAATCGTTAACGGCTTTAATAGCTATTTGTAAGGTAAGTTCTTTACTAGCGTCCTTTAGTTCTAAAGAGATAATCTTATATATATGGCGTAATAGCGCGTAATATCGCTCTACTTTTCTAATACTATTATATGCCTTAATGGGGACTTCCTTAACCTTGATTGCTATTGCCTTTATTTATTATTAAAACTTTATAGATAAGAAGTTCTTTCTTATATTATAGACGATTTAATTAGGGGGTCCTAGATAGATATTAATCTAGTATAATTAAAGGGTATTCTATGCGTTCCTAGCTAATATATCCTTTAAGAAACGTGCGGCTTAGAAGAAGGTTAAGAAGTTAATAACTTAGAGTACTAGTTTGCCGCTAAGATATATAACGTTAATAATAATATAAAAGTTAAAGTTATAGTTATTTTTAAGGCTAAACTTAAATTGGCTAGGGGACTTTTAGTTTATTTGGTAGTAATAGCAGTACTTTATAAGATGCTTAATCGCCTTAACCTTAACTTTATGGCCTACTCGCTAAAGGACCCTAAGCAGTTAGTGAATAGATAGGTGGCTAAAGTGATGGTATAGTTAACGTAACTTTAACTTAGTTAAGTGGCTTTAAGTAATACTCTTTTCTAGTTAATAAAGGAGTAACTAGGGGTAACCCTACTTACGTATAACGGGCACCTAATTATCTCCCTAAATAAGTACATTCTTAAGGTTATTAAGCTTAACGCCTAATCTATTTATATCTCCGATGTAAAATAGAAATAGGGTATTTATAGAAATAATGTGGAAATTAATGCACCCTAAGGGGGTTCGGACCCTAATTATACTAAGAGAGATTACAGTACCCTTGCTAAAACAAATCGTGTATTAGCCTGCTATTAAATAGTTAATCTAAATAGAGCTATTAAGCTGCTAAAGGGCTTAAATTTAAGGTTCTTCTACTATAGATACTCCTATAGCTCTAGTGTCTAGTATAATACTATAAAAGACGTTTACTAAGTATCTGTTATTAAAGGAGAACGTGAAACTCTCCTATAGCTTATTAAAGATATCTAACTTTATAATAGAGTAGAGCGTAGATTAGTTATTAAGAATAGTAACGGTTTATATGCCATCTACCTTACTATACTTAGTGAAGTATTAGTTAGGTAAGCAGTCCTTAATTTCTATATCTATAAGGAGCTATTCGGCCTTATTAACCTTACCTTTAAGATCTTCTACGCCTTTATATTAAACTAGGAAGCTTTAAAAGTAGGTTATAGTAACCTTGTGATTTCTAACGTTTCTTATACTCTAGCGAAACTTATTATATGCCTTCTTTTGCTTATTAAGAAAATGCCTAGTTAACTAGCAATTTAGTTTCTTATAAACGTAGCACTTCTTCTNGTGATTACTTTAAAATAAACCTCTATAAGGACCTCCACCTTTACCTTATAGTTATTAATTATACCCTCTACCGTATTACCTACCCCGGCTACTATATATTTGATTAGTCTAGTTATAATTATATTAGTCGGGCGGGTTAATTAGAGTAGGTTAGAGTTAGGCGTTAAATTACTATACTTTTTAAGAGCGTAGAGTGGTGCTAATAGAAGATCTTAATTAAGCATATACTCCTTCGTAAGTATTTATAGAATTAAAAAAAGTAAGGTTATATTCTTTAATACCTTAGTATGCGCTAATAACTTAATTATATAGGCTAAAGTCCTCTTAATATAATTTGGATAAACTACGCTAAATCGTCTAAAGTTAATTAAAGAGCTTTTAAAGATAATTAAGCCGAGGGATACCTAGGTTTATAGTAATAATCCTTAGGAAGGTAGTCTCTCTCCATTCTAATATATACTGCTACTTATTCTCTTCTGTTTTTGTTCGGATTATGGTGGGGGGGGTTTTTGTTTTTAATTGATTTCTTTCTTCTTTTCTTCTACTTCTACAGTTGGAATTTGGTGGATCTCCTGAGCTCGCTTAGCTCACGTGGTAAACCTAATTAGTTACAAGCAACCGTGTCTACTATATTACAGAACCTTATTTAGACAGTTTTAAAGTGGTATCTTAACTTATATATTATGCGGTTAAAATTATATCCTTTTCCTACTAAATGATTATAATAGAAGGTACTAGCTTAGCCCTTAAGCATAACGGAATAGGCGTTATAGTATTAATTAGACTCTATTCCCACCTTCTAGTAATAGTTATAAAAGATACGTAGTTTCGAATTAAAAATATTATATAATTCCCCGCTAAACTTCTTTTCCTAATCTAAATAGAGCTTCGCAAGCTCTATAAGCAATTTTAAACTACCTTTAATTTAAGATTAAGATAGAGGAGGTGGGGTTTACATTGCAGGCTGTAGTGGGGACGTAGGTCTGGTCGGTGGAGTCTAAAGGTTATTAAATCGCGAAGCAATAGGATCCTATACCTGCTCTTGTTGGGGTATAGTATCTAATATTAAGGTTACGGGTTAAATTGGATATAGAGGAGTTAAAGGCGGAGGTAGGTTCGTCTTTAGAGGTATATTACTTAGGTTCTATTATAAGTTAAGCTTCCTTATAGTGCGTAGTTAGTGCTTAATCTCTTATAGAGTCTATTTGTGCTCTTTTTTTACGTTAATAACCTGCTCCTAAATGTTGTCTCTAATAGTACCCCCATCCTTAGGGATAAATACTTTATTCTTCTAAAGGAAGTTACGGAAGTTCTGTATAATATCCTTATTTATAGGGGCCTATATTTCCTTTATCTATCTAATAAAGTCCTCCTTTATATATTCCTATAGCGCGGTATTGTTATATTTACTGTCCTTATAATATGCTATACAGTATAATAAAAATCTATTTAAGTCTTGTTTATTAGCGTTTGCAAGGTCAATTATAGCTTTATTTTATATCTTTGGGTTAATATCTTCCTTATACTTCTTTGGGTAGGTTAACGTTATAGTAGGTATAAAATTGACGGGGTATCGTACGTTGAAGGTAGGTAGGATTTTTCGGTTTTATAGGATCTCGTAGGTTTACTATTAAGAGGTAGGCAATTTGAGATATTGTTTGACGCGTTTTAGACGTTAACTTAGGACCCTAGGTTTAGTAATACTTCTAACCTAAAGTACTTAACTAAATCTTTGTAAACGCGGTTGTTCTATATAATAGACGCAATTTGGTATCTCCTAGTACTTAGTAACACTTCTATTACTAGTTTTCCGCAAGTCTAAGGTAGTATAGTATTGTTGGGATCCATTCTATATAAGCGCATATAGCACCCCTATATAAGACTGTCTCTTCTGTTTAAAAACCTAGCTGCTCTATAGTTGACTGTGTATTCAACTACTAATTAGTATTAGTCATATAGGGTGACTTACCAATAACGACTACTCGAGTAGGTTACAGTAATGTTAGTTAATAAAGCTTCTTCATTAGAATAAGGGAGGGCGAGGAGCTTAAGACTTCTCGCCACGCTAGTGCCGCGGCGTCACGTAATGACCGCTTGCCTCATTCCCGACATATTAAAAATCGATTTTTGGGTTTTTTGGTAAGTTTTTTGGGGTGTCCACATGCTTATAGTAGCCACTTGCTTACCGAACACGTTAGGCTAAAAGAACTATAGACTATATATAAAAAGTTGTTCTATAAAAAAGCCTAGTAGTATATTAAACGCCTAAAGAAGGCCTAGAAATTAGCCTATATAAACCTAAAAAAGACCTAGAAATTAATAGAATAGTAGGTAAATAAGTATAGACGCAAGCTTAACCTTACTATAGGTAATACAGTTTAGGTTATAATAAAAAACTAGAAAACGGAATAGCCTAGCCGTAAGCTAAATTACTAAATAGTAAAACTATATAGAATTTTTAATAAAGTAGGTAACTTATATAAGGTTAAGCTTTTAGATTTAATTAAGGTTTATTTTATTATTTTACCGAATAAGCTACAGAAAGCTGCTACGGATCTTTTACTAAAATAAACTAACCTACTTCCGCTACTAATTTAAGTTAATGGCAAAAGTAAATTAAAAATTAAAAAAAAATACTAGCCTATAAGCTTATAGAACAAACGCTAAAATACTACGTCTGTTAAAAAGGCTACAACCTAAACTCTACCTAGTACTCTGCCTAAAACTTTATAAATAGTTTTTATAAGCTTAAAAAGTTCTATAGCTAGTATTTTAATAAATTTAGACCGCTAAAATATTTAAAAAAAAAAAAAAAAAAAAAAGTAAATTAAGTGCTAGCATAGTAAAAATAATACGCCGCCTATAGAATATAAAAATAAAAACGTGCCGTAGATATAAAATAGATATATAAAGCCTAAGGGCAGGGTTTTTTTAGACGGGGGGGTAATATTATAGCCCTGTTACAGACCTAGTATATATATTAAGAACCCACCTCTATAGCTAACGCTTACTAACCTAATACCTTTACGGCTAAGTAAGTGGCCTTAAGGGAACTACAGATAATTTATAGTTAGGGTTTTAGTACGGATATATAATTAGGAAACCGTATAAAGCTATTACCCTAAGCAACGCTGCTACCCTTTCTTTTTCTTTTCTCTAGCTTTAGATTCTTGTTAATAGATAATCTAATTATATAGGCTTACACGCGTGCATATGCCGTACTAGTACCTTAATTAACTAAGTCTCTAATAATTCTTTACTTTTATAAAAATAAATAAAGACGTTGTGCTTTAATAAGTTTAGGGGGTAGTGTCGGTATAACTCTCTTTATCAACGTGCACAAATATCACTTGTAGTGGTACGTATGCGGTATTAAAGTTGGTAGTTAATTGTTGTTTAGAAGAAAGGGTTGCTTCAAGGTCAAACAGTTAGTCTCGCTTTATAGTCCCGTGACTACGTCACGTGATTAATGTTCCGACACTAGAGCAACTCTAAAAAGAAGGCTAATCTACACTCTAAAGTTAAGTCTTCTAGACTACTCGTAACGTATACGCAATAGCGACTTTCTGCTAAATTCTGCTATATTACCAAATTCTGCCAAATTCTGCTATATTACCGAATTCTGCTAAATTCTGCCATATTACCGAATTCTGCCAAATTCTACCGAACCTAACTTTATCCCCGGGATGGAAAATTGCTATTGGCTCGCTTAGTACTAGCGCCGACGCTAAACTAAAGTTGAATCCGTTCGCTTAACCTACCCTACAGCCCGTAATTTAACTCGATTTGTGTTAATAAGCTATAATAGTGCTGTATAGGGCTTACCCTTTGTTATAGCGTCCGCAGGGTTAGTATCTCTATCGATCCACTTAACTTTAGTAATCTGTCTTCGTTTATAAGCTTGGCGAAGGCACATTATATCAATTATTAAGCGTTTCTCTTGCGTAGTTCCTAGTTGGATAAAACAGTTATATAAAGACTTTGAATTAGTATAAAGAACGAGTGGTAAGTTAACCTGTAAGACCTTGTTTAGCGTAGATTTAATTACAGCGCCTATATTAAAACCATGCGCTATGCCGTATAACTCTAAGGCTAATACACTCCTAGTGACTCTTTTGCACTTAATTAAGGACCAGTGGACAATATTTACCTTATTTAAGGCGTCTGCTAGTATAAGTACGTAGCTAATTTACGAAGATAAGTCCTTATTATTGGCGAAGGAAGCGTCCGTAAATACCAGGAGTTATAAGGTGTTAACGTCTAGCTTGACGAACTTTAGGCCTCTATTTACATTCTTAATCTGCCAGCTTAATCGCTTATTAAGACTCTTTATATTATCTTTAACTAGGTTAATTACCTAGGCAGTAAAGGATAGGTTAAATAAGGCCTCTAGCTAACAGACTAAGGTAATATAGGCTTCTCTAGCGCGTTAAGCGATATACTGGTCCTTTAGCGTAAGTAGGCCATATATAACTCCTTTAGAGCTAGTGCTGTCTACTAGCGTAGTGTTAACTACACTAAGGTTCTCACACTGGCGCTTTTACGTTAGCGTGATACTCCCGTCTTATGTTAATTAAATAAGTCCTCCATTAAACTTAATTGGTATATTAGCGGTTAATTACTCTTACTCCTTAGCCATAAATTTGGCCTTATATAGTTTGCTTTATTTAGCCTCTATAAAAGTATTATCTATAAGGAACAGTATATTATTAGTCTATAAGCCGATAATTCTAAAAGGCTTATTACTGTAGAGTAAGTAAGGGTTGTATATAGACTGGTCTATTTATAGCTAATTAACGTAGTATAAATAGTAGGTTTTAAACCAGTGGTTTCTAGCTTTAGGTACTCTGTAAAGTGGCTTTATAACCTTTAGAATGGAGTCCGTATTAATTCCTAATTGTTTATTTAGCTTATATAGTAGTTATACGTAAAACTCGCGGTTTAGGTTTATAGTAGACTGGACGTAGGCTTATAAGATATCTTAGAGGTAGAGTTGTGTCTATAGTAGCATAGTAGCGATATAGAGAATTAGCCGCTGGCTAACCCGTTAAATTGTTGGTAACTAAGTAAGAACTAGCTCTTTCTTTAAATTATTATAGGCCTATATAATAAGTTGTAATTTCTTAAAGGCTCTATCGGTTCCCTTATTCTTAATTTTATTAATAAACCGTAAGTTAAAGAGTCTAACCCCCTTTAGTATATCGTGTAGCTTAATGATCTTAAAGACGCCTTTCTCGAGTAGGCCTATAACCTCCTTTTATCGTAAAGCGCTGAATTAGGTGTTATTATCGTTCTGTAAGTAGATAGCGATATCGGCGATATCTGCAATATCACCCGTAAAAGCACCTATATCTATTATAGCGTTTGTAGTAGCCGTATCTATAACAGCCGTAAGCAATGGGTATTTACGGGGGCGACCTCTACCTCGCTTTGGCGGTAGCTGTAGTTCAGCTTTAGGTAACGATTGAGGTTTAGCTGATTTAACAGGCTCTTGTGGTTTAACTAGGTCTTATAGGTCCAGTAGGTGAGGTTTTATAACTATAGAGCGGAAGGTTGTAGGCCTATTTGGTAGCTTTACGGTACAGGTCTTACCGTTAACGGTAAGTAGCGTATATGGCCTATCCCAATAACCACTCTGGCTAGTATTGCCTTCTCTCTAGACTAAGACAGGCGAACTAGGTGGGAGGCCGTAAATGGCGTTAGTTTGTGGTCCGTTTTGCATATTAAGAGCGTTAGCGATCTATTGTTCAGCTTATAGCTTCTAGATTTCTACTATTACTTTCTTAATAGCCGTAGCTTGCTATATAACTAAAGGTGATGGCGCGTCTAATTTAACTATTTAGGGGTAGGCTCCGAAGACTAGGAGTATAGGGATTAGGCCTTCTAGGCTAGCCGTGTCATTAATAGCTTTAAAGGCTATTTGTAGGGCCATCTCCTTGCTGATTTTAGGGATTTTAGTCGTAATGATTTGGTAGGCTTGTCGTAGCGGACCGTGGTAGCGCTCTACCATTCTAATGGAATTGTGTGATTTGACTGGAACTGACTTTGTAGTTACTCCCATAGTGGCAGCGTAGTGCTTAAACTTCTTGCTAACAAAGTTCTTCCTGGCGTCTGTGGTAATTAAGTCTAGTAGTCCTAAGTAGCTGTTAATCTAGCACATCCGTAGAATGTCCTAAGTGTGCTTGGTGCTGATATCTCGTAGCTATCTACCAGCTTAAAATTGAGTTACTTCGTCGACTACGTGTAGTAGGGGGGAGCCGCTGATATACATAATGTCGACGATAATATTGTAATTGAAATTAACGTCGTCTTATAGGGTAAAGCGAAATCTACTTAGAGATCTGCTATACTTCTAGCAATAGTAGCAGAGTCTAGTTAGCTCTTTAATAGCGGATCTATTAGTGTTATAGCCGTGGCCAGCCTTATTAAGAAGCTTTTGCAGTCTATTAACTGACGGGTAACTAAACCGATGGTGTAGACGTCGTAGTTCTACGTTAGTTAAGTAGCAAGGGTTTGTATTAAAAGACTTAACTAAATAGAACTATAAGGAGAAGCTCTATAAGAGAAATGGGTGGCTAAATCGTCTAACTACTGGCACCCTTTTAGTGCGAGTGATGATGACGTCCTTTAGGTTATCGTATTTAATATAAAGTCTATCTATATTTGCTAAGCAAAGTAGGAAAGGGGTATCTGCTTTAACGATATAGAATTATACCTTGCCTATAGGGCTGTTGATGTCTATAGTTCCGATAGACATAGATACTTTGATTCCGAATTAAACAGTTACTTAACCCTTAGTTGACGTGTTAAGACTTACGGACTTATCTACGGCCTGTAAAGCTTGGAATTGGCCGTAGCTAGCCGTAGACTTACGCGAAGCACCTATATTAATTATAATTCCTATAAAGACCGTTAAGGTGTATCGTGACGCTGTGGTTGTAGCCGTACTGTAGGCAAATAGGTCGGTCTCTGTGTGAGGTTCTATGGTAGACTCTGTGGTAAGTTCTGAAGCCGTGAGCAAGTATATATAAGCCTTATTAGCTAGCTCTACGCTTATAGAGGTTGCTTCCTCTATAGTAAGTGTTCTAAAGGTGGTAATATAGGCAGAACTATTATTAGGTTCTCCGGCATTGTTTCTAGAGTTGTTAGCGTCTTTAGCGTCTTATATATAGGCTTTAAAGTCTAAATTATTATCTTTATCTTTTTCGCAAGCAGCAACGTATTGCTTAAAGTAGTTGTTAAAGTTACCCTTATTACGGCCCTTAATATTAGTAAAGCGTCTCTTATAATTATCTCTGGACCAATTACGCTCCTCCTCTGTGTGTTTCTATAAACGGCAGTCCTCCTTCTTATAGACGTAGCACTTGGCCTTTAGTCTGCCGTTAGTTCTATAGGGGCGATTGCTGCTATAGCGGTTAGTGTTTTGGTCTCGATTCTGGTTATTTTAGTAGTAGCGTTAATTTATAAAAAAAGCTTAGTAAGACGATCTTATTAAGGCCTGTGGGGGGTGTTCTTTTTCCTACGCAATAATGGAGGATTGTAGTTTGCTGATTAACTAAGAGAGGTCTTCTAAAGGGTTAGAGATAGTAATACGGCATACTAGTACTCCTTAGTAAGCAGTAACCAGCTTATTTATAAGAATGCGGTTTATATGGAAGTTTGGGTGTAGTCTATAACGTTATTTTAGTAGCTTGTCTATAAGCAGTTAGAAGTTTTAATAGATTAACTTGTTAGGGTTCTCGTCCATAACTCCTTAGAGGGTTATGCTGTTCTACTCCGTAAGGTTCTTGCGGTAGTATTCTGGCCCTTTAAAGAACTGTTGTATGTAGTTATAGGCTTCCGTAAAAGGTCTTGACTTAAGGTTACTGTTATAGTAGTGGTCCTAAGTAAGCTCTTTTAGCATGCTAGGGAATGCTACTGTGTAGCCTTCTGGTGGCAAGCCAGATCTCTTATAGATGTTATAAAAGATGGTTAACTTGAAGTTAAAGCTGTTACTAACTCCATTGTACTTTTGGTCGTTTATATAGATCTTTATAATTATAGCCACCTTCTTGCTGTATTTAGGCCCTTGCCTAGGTCCTTGCTCTATACTAGGCACGACTAGTTTAGGTAGTGTATATATGGGTAGCTGTTGCGGCTGCTGTGGTTGCTGCAACTATAGTAATTGGTTAATAAGAGTGTGGATTTGGTTATAATTGGAGGATTAAGGACCGGGAGGGGTAGCAGGGGTAGTAGGGGTAGCAATTGGAGTAGCTGGCGGTACAGTAATCGGAGTAGCTGGTGGTGTAGCGATTGGAGTAGTTGGCGGTACAGCAGTTGGAATAGCTGGTAGAAGAGCTGGTAATGCTTATATAGCTAGTAAGGGACTATAAAAAGGTGTTAACGCCGGTAGAGCTATAGTAAGCTTGTTTAAGGTTAAATTAAGTTAGTCTTGTAGAGCTATAGTGATTATTGGCTTAATATTATTAAGTACTAAACCAATCTCTTCGTCCGTCTATTTATAAAACTCTTCTTCTTAGAGGAGGTTAAATAGTGCTTCTGAGATTAAATATCTGTTATTATACTTTCCGATATATACTCCTCTCTTAAGTAGATGGATGCGTAACTTTACTCTTATATCGGTTCGTATACGTTTAAAATCCTTAGTGGTAAAGCCTTTAAATTCCTCCTTAAATACTGTCTATAGTATGTAGTCTGTAAAGTTCTCCTATATGTGTATGTAGACCTTTATTGCTACGTAGTCTCCTAGCTTATCTTTAGAAGCTATAGCAGCAGTGATTCCATTACCATGCTTTGATATCTTTTCTTATTACTCTATTATAGTGTAAAGCAGTGTGCGTTTAGGTGGAGGTTATAAAGGTTTAAGGTTTAAGGTTTGAGGTTTGAGGTTAAGGTTAAGGTTAAGGGTTAAGGTTGAGGTTAAGGTTAAGGTTAAGGTTAAGGGTAGTATGTACGTTCTCTATAGCCGTTGGGCCTGTAAAGTGTTCTTAGTAAGATTGCTATTCTTTTAGCGATCTGTTATATTAGCTGTAAAGCTAGTATAAATTCTCTTAAGCTTAAGGGAGGTTGTAATCTTCTCTGAGTAAAAATACAATTCTCTAGGCGATCTGACGCGTCAGCAGTTAAGTTGATATGTGGTCTTGAGCTTTAAGGGTAATATAGCTTTCTTCTTTAATAAAATAGATAAGAACTAGGCGATCGTAAACTGTTTCTAGTACTACTTCTTAAGCGCTAGCTATTATATATTTCCTGATCTGTACGTCTACTAATTAGTGTCGGTATAACTCTCTTTATTAACGTGCACGAATATTACTTGTAGTGGTACGTATGCGGTGTTGAAGTTGGTAGTTGATTGTTGTTTAGAAGAAAGGGTTGCTCCAAGGTCAGACAGTTAGTCTCGCTTTGTAGTCCCGTAACTATGTCACGTAATTAATGTTCCGACAGGTAGATATTACAATCAACGGTTTCTAAGTCTCTTTTATTAAGATTTAACTACCTAGATAGTGTTAGGCTAAGGCGTAGGCATAGTAAACGTAAGAGACACCATGCTGCTAACTACCCTCTATCTAAGAGGCTGCCGAGTTCTTAACACTACTTAGCGGCCTATTACCAGCTTCTTTAGAAAGGGATAGTCTATAGATAAGGTCTTAGATATTAGACTAGTGGTGTAATAAACGAAAATACGCTTAAATAAGTTAATATAATGTTATTATATTGTAATCGGGGTAAAATAATTCTTTAGCTAGAACAATTAATATGTTTAAAAACGCCACCATTATTATAACTAGGTTTTACTATAGATTATTTTAGCTTTAGTAGTGGAAAAGTTGTTAGCGTTAACCTTAAGCTTGCCCCGCAGCTAGAGCTTCTAGTTATTAAATACAGAATTAGTTCTATCTATTAGTAATAGGGGGTTCGCAACCTTTATAGACTATAACAGTACTATACGGGATTTAGAAGTTTCGGTAATACACTAAAATAGCGCCTTAAAAGTTATAATAAGCCTACTAGTATTTAGTAACATATTGCAAGAGGTTGGAGTATTTTTAGCTATAAGTAGACTTTTTAGCCATTTAATTTCGGCATTAGCCGCAGCCAGCTCTTTCTAGAAATTTAAAATAGCGGTTATTTTAGTATTAGAGGTATTTAAGGGTTCTGTAGCTACTTTGCCGGTAGCTATATTTCTAGATATAGTAATAGTAATAGTGGTGTTAGGTAATTTCCGGTAGTTTTTTGGGGTACTAGTATATATAAGTTTTTTCAAAATTCTATTTTAGTGAAAGTTCTGCTTCGGTTCTACTCTATATCTATAGATATATTTAAGTTCTTTTTTTAAAATAAAAAAGGGTAGGTTAAGCTTTAGATAATATTAGAAACTTAGTTAATTAAAGCACTAGCAGGCATAGACACGCATGCAAACCTGTACAATTAAATTGTTTATTAACAAAAATTTAAGGCTAGAGAAAGGAAAGAGAAAGAATAGCAACGCTGCTTAAAGTGTTGGCTTTATATAGTTCTCTAGTCATATGCCTGCGCTAAAACCCCTATCCGTAAACAGTCTGTAGTTCCCTTAAGGCCACCTTACGGCGGCTAACCTCAAGATCTTTGGGACTAATTATGGCCTACCTGTTGTGCTCTTTTAAATGCTGCCCTTAGATTTTCCCGATCTTGCTTGACTATAAAGGTACAGGGCCGGTAAACGTTGGCCGTAGAGGCCGGTCCGTAGTGCATGCGTTAGGTCCGTAATAGGGCCGTAACACCTACTAGTCTTACTAGCAAGGCGCGTCAGTTACTACAGGCAGAGGTAGTTCTTAGAACGTGTTTCTATGGCCCGCTGGCGCTGGATATAACGACGATATAACATTTCTAATAGATATCTATACATAAGAGAATTTTAGGTAATAATATAGCTAATAGCCTAGTAAAAGAAGTAATTAGCTCTAAGAAGATATATATATTCTAATATCTTTCTTCTTTATAGAAGAGATAGAATAAAAAGAAACTATAAGAGAAATAGAAAATAAAATAGTAATCTATAGAGAAGGACAAGCACCTTTATAGAATAGATAAAGAACTTCTATTTAAGTATATATATAGAAGCTCTATAGTTCTTAGTAATAGAATAGAGTATACCTATTAATATAACTCTAGATAGAATACTTATAGCTAGCCTTATATATTAGAATTTATCGCTTTAGCGAAGAGAATAAATATGAATATAGGGTAAAAGAGATAGTAGTATATACATCCTAGTTAACTACCTAAAACTAAGAGAAATAAGGTAGCAGCTCCGGAATAAAATAGGAGACGCATTTAATAATACTGCAAAAATGCTTGGAGGAAGACCCCACGGAAGAGCAAAAGGATAGACCATCAATAATAGCGTCCTAGACGCGGTACTTGACTTCGCGGAAGCGTCCAAGAGATTCACATCAAGGGCTCTAGAGCGGCCCCAGTACAGGAGCCGCGGGCAAGGCGAACATCGCAGGCCACAACGAGGCTAAAATTTCGTGCATGTAGCAATACTATATAGAATAGCTGTAGAACGTTAGATCTCAGTAGTAGTAGCCTACATATCCCACGGGAGAGGTCAGGGTAAATAAAATCAGTCAGTCAGTCGGACTTGTACCCTCCACTAATTCTCCGGATTTCCGCGATGCAGCGCATCTAAGCATGAGCCGCATACGAGATAAAATTGCTTTCCAGAAGATCAATCGGTGGGATTCGGGCACATCTCAGGGGAGCTCACCAAGCATTGATGACGAGACATAGAGGTGGGGAAAGAGACCCACTTCATTTAAAAGATCAATGTAATACTCAGCCACTATGGCATTAACGTCGGCCCTTCACCTCCTCCTTCGTTTTACCTAATCAAATATGTTATTAGTGTGTTGACCGAGGTTTGTTTCAGTGGTAATGGGATGATGATGGATACTACACTTCAGCTGCTCTTCGTCTTATACATAATTCTGCGCTGACGGATGGATGTGTTGGAAGCAAATGTCGTTGAAGCCCAACTAGTCGGATATGTACGCGTTAGTCGGATAGCAATCTGCAAGTATCCGCTGCATAATTCCTAGGTGTGCTGCGGATTTTGATTCATGAACTTGTGAGTAATGATAAGTGGGGAGAATCAAAGTCTTCCGAACAATAGAACTTCACTAGACTAATCTGAAACGATAAAGCTCCAAAGCTCCCTCCAAAAGCCACGTGACCGTCTTGTGGGTCTCTTCTCCAACACTTCTAGTATATGCTGCCTTTCTCGTTGCCGTGCCCGTTGTGCTTCCTCCTCCGCATCCATCTCCTCTGATTCGGTGCCATCGGCTTCTGGAGACGAATTTCCAACAGCAGCTTTGCCGTTATTCATAGGCGCATCGGCTGTTCTTGGTGTTTGTCCCTCGATGTCGGATAATTGATAGATATGTAGGCCGGGCTGTGGATGCACGGCGCTATCCACCCGGTGCGGGTTATCATTTAGTCGGTTTTCCTCGAATGCGTCAACATCGGGGAGGACGTATTTGTCGACGGTGAGATGACGCACATCAACGCTTTCGGAACGCGGGAAAACATATTTATAAATGGAGTAGAACAAGAGGAAGATGATAGGCTTGATCACAATTAGCTTCTCAATCATGAACATGTAAGCAGTGATCTTTTTGGACTGGACCAAAGTTGGAGTGGAGTGGAGTGGAGTGGATTGCTAGCCTTAATAGGCAAGCGCTAGCCCTGTTTAGGAACGAGCTAAACCACAATTTGGACTGGAGTGGATTTGAGCTCAAATCCACTCCAGTCCAGTCCAAAAAGATCACTGCATGTAAGGATTTACGAACCCCGATATATGCTCCAATGACATCGAAAGCAAGAGCGACATTCTTCTTCAAATCGGAAGAGGACGTCAAGTTACGCCTAGCAGCAATGATGAACAATGGTGGTACTCCTGACCATACTATGACGAATGAGCATCCGATGATGCCAATGAATGCAGGCAGTGGTTGCCATCTCGACTTGAATAGTCTTGAGATGTACAGTGGGTCATCGCGGCTGAGGATCTTTAGTTTGGCCAGTCGATCAAGCCCAGCCTTGAATTTGAGGAAGGCCAGGCATTCACAGATGTATACGCATGTAACGGATCCAGTGTAAAATTCCGAAAGGGTGATTCGTGGCTGGGAAATATCATGAGTATGTATTTTTATGATTGATGGAGAGGACGTACCTGAGAATATTCATCGTTGCTTAAGCCGACTAAGGAGAGAAATCCTAACACTGAGCAGAAGCCGATTGCCCAGAGTGGTGTTCCCCCATTGTTAGTTCGGCCAAAACGCTTCGCAAACCATCGAGGAAGATAGTTCTGAGCGCACATAAACACCGCGCGAGATGCTACGTACATAGCAGTATTTCTTTCTTAAGGTCAGAATCCGCTGATACATCCAGCCTTAGTTTGTTAATTGTCACTTACGCTGCCGTGTATGCTGAGATGACGAAGAAGAAGTTAAGAGCATACGGAAGTCCATGCAGTGAGGAATACTGCACTGCTGTGACGAAAGGGGATTGAGATACACTCACTGGCCCCCAAACTTTTGCAAGGTTCGGGTCTGCGTAGTTGACGTTCGCTCCGGCCGAAAGAAGCACGAAGGGGTAAAGGGAGAGCGGTATTAGATATACGAACGACGTGACAGCTGGGAGATCGGTCCAAGGTTCTTGAGCCTCGCCTGCCGTCATGATAATGATGTCGCCTCCCATGCAGCTGAACATCGCCAATGTCACTGCTGTTAAGAAAGCAAATAACCGCCCTCCCGCTTTTCCGATCCCGAAGTTACCGTCATCAGTTCCGCTTATCGAAAGGGTGAGATTGCGTGTAACGCTCTCGAATCCAACGGGTTTGAATCCAGGAGTAAAACCGTATGTGGTATAATTTGCGTTATATGGAGTGGCTCTTGGTCCTCCACCTATATGATATTTTAGCCCTGATAGAGACATAATTGGAGAGGCAGGGATTGGCGCACCTCCTGCATTCACAATGATCATCAATATGGTGACGAGGAAGACCAAACAGAACTTGAACCACATGATGACCTGCGAAAGTTATGTGAGCAAGACTTCTTTCATCAATTACAATGAATTTAAAATACCCTTTCGATTCGGCCGTAGAGCTGAGCTTCAGTCAGTGTTGATATATTGCAATACGAGCATGGGTTGTACCTTAACTCCTAGGCAATGTGAGAAGGCGGTCAAGAATATAAAGAAAGCATCAAGCCCAATTTTGGCTCCAAGGCTGGGTCTGCCCGGGTTCTGCCTCAGAAGTCCTGTTAATTCCGTAGATTGCTCTGTCAGAGTCACCATGGAACAAATGTTTGCTAGACTGCATTATCATTAAGTCAATTTCCAGGATCATCCGGAAGTCTGATGGGGTTCATGAAAGTCGAACTCACGCATATGATGCTGCTACTGCAAACCCGCAAGCGGGATCTAAGAACGTATGCGGGAAATCGATCAAAGCTCCAGTAAGAGGCCTACTAGCTACCATCTCGCTCATCGTGTACATGACACATGCAACGGTGCCTCCAGCAACGACATAAGCCAAAGGCCCGCCCAGAGATCCAGTCATAGCGATGAGACTGCCGGAAGTTACGAAAATGCCTGAAGTAATAAGCTAGGTCCTATTTTGTTCGGAAGACATCATACCTGCTCCTACACATCCCGATATTCCGATGCCTTCTAGTTGTCAGTATCAGGTATATCTCAGAAAGTTCCCAGCCTTACCGACTAAGTGAGGTCTTTTCAAGACACGGTCGAGATGTTCAAATGAGTAAACGAAGTATGGACTTCGATTCAGAGGCCGCGATCGTTGTGAGCTTTGTGCATTACCCATGACGAGTTTCGAATGCAAGAATTGAAAGCCCGAAGGCGATTTCAGAGTGAATAATATGCATTCAGGTCGTGTAGCGTAGAGCGAGAATATAAGATGCTCGCGCACAAGGCTGAAGCACCCTAAGCCCAGTTGAGCGAAGGACTCAGGCTGTGTTGTACTTTTGCCGCTTCTTGAAACGTATGTCAACCAAGAAATCTGGCGCTGGATGCGGTTTCTGGAGATTGCGTAGTCGTTTGCCTTCCTTTCATGCGATGCGGAAAATTCCACTCCTCTGTGCTTGGCCTGCATTTCATATCAAAAATCTGCCCTGGCGTTAGGCAGACACTGCGGAGTAAAGTTGTTAAGTATTGATGGCGTATTTAATTAATCGTGATAGGGTATTGATATGCTATCTCTTCGGCGCCGATAAAAGCGGCGGAATAACGGCACGGGCCACAAACACCAAAACACCCCCCTAAACAATCACAACAAACAACAATACGCGCACCAAAACACTCCCAAGATTGCCGGCGTGCAAATGGGCAGATAACACAGTATTGAGCATGAATTGAGCGTTTAATTGTATATAGAAATCAAGGTGTGGCCGAAAATCTGGTGTTTGTGGCCCGTGCCGTTATTCCGCCGCTTTTATCGGCGCCGAAGAGGCTATGGATAAGCCAACCGAAGATCAAGGCTCATGATTGGACAGCCTCACCATGACGACTCTGGACACGTCGAAGAGGGCGAAACTCAGGATTAGGATTGAGCCTGAGCTATTCATCCCAGCTTTCGATAGTGTAGGTGGTGGCTCAGCCCTTTCCCTCGTCTAAGCCATCCCCAAGTAGGAGTAGGCAGCGTGTGTTCTGGAGGCCAGAAGAGCCTCTCACAGCAATGGCACTATCTTTACCCTAATGCACGCCTACTTCTCCATCTCTTAGTGATAACCCCGCTTCGCGACCTCCAACTTCAATGTCTTTCCTTATTAGAAATCTCAATCATCATGGCTCAAGCATGATGTCTTAACAGGGCTTCAGAATGGTTGTAATCATACCACTCTACCTCGACAGAAGCGATGGCGTTATCGAGTCCCAATCTCAACGGATGTGAGAATCGGAGGTCAGATGCCACGATCGGGTCACGAACACCGGATATCTCTTTGGCAGGTCGTTCCGAATACCGGGTAGCACATCACCGGTGGACTTCTTACATTTCAACTGCTATCTCACCAAACGGGAAATGGCTGGTTTGTGCTACGCGTAACGAGATTCGCATGTTTGATCTTGGGTTTCTCACGACTGGTCACGTGCTCGATGCATGTCAAACGATACGCTCATCATCTCTTCCGGAGCATGAAAAGATCCAGGAGGTCGCTATATCGCAAAGTGTTGTCGCTATATTAACAACTAGCTCGTTGATCGTCTATGGACTCTCTGAGAGCGAGAATATCGATATAACCCATCCCATTCATACTGGAAGCATTAGCCTAGGTGGAACATGGATCCCGCATTCATTGAATATCTTCGAACGCGAATGGACAGACCCAAATGGTCGATCATGGGGATGGATTGCAGTTGGTGGTCAAGGCGAGACTGCGGTGAGGATTTTTAGCTTATCTTGGGGCAATTGCTGGACGATGAATAAGCGCGCCGTGACACTTAAATGCACCGTCAATACAGGATCGATTCGGCTGGTCGCATTTTCTCCAAGCTTATTGAATGACCCAAATCATCCCCTTGTATTTGGCGTAAACTCCTCAAACATGATATACTGCTGGGATTTACGAGGACTGGGACGCGGGTGTGGAGTGGACATCTCTTGGCAACCGGAAGGAACATCTGTGTCGGGAGATTCAGTGAGCCATCACGAAAGACATATTCGGGGAGCTTGCTGACAAGCCTTAGATCAATCGAGGGCGTATCACCTCGGTGGTTCCATTCCTTTCCTCATCGGGTAGTCCCTACATCTTTGTCACGGCTGACCAAGTTCCCGGATCTCAGGTTTGCAGCTACATAGAGCGGGTTGGACCACTGAGGTTCGATATCCGTCCATATGAGCCTTGCAAATACTCTATACCAGAAGATTTGATTGGAAGAAGCGCACTCCTTGGGACCATCTCTCCTGATGGGTTTTATTGCATCATGGTAGAGAAAGAAGAAATGCGGCTCTTAGTCTTGAAAGGCGTCAAAGGAGGTCTGGCATTCTTCAAGAAATCTGAGAAATGGAAATCTCAATTAAAAGAAACAGCAAGGGACATTTCAGGCTTATCCATGTCAGTGTGGCACGAGGCTGGCCAGCTCAAGATCATCGCTGCAGATGGCCGAGGAAAAATTCTTAAGGCAGAGGCTCGGGCTCCCACATCACCAAGTTCTGCTAGAAACTCTCGATCAACTTCAATATCTCACGAGCTCCCGGTTCGGCCTTGTGTTGTGGAACTGAATGGAGAAAGCAGCGACCGACCCGGTTCTTCATCGAATAGGAGCAGAACGTCGACCCAATTCTACATAGCTCTGGGATGAAAAGTATGCCATACAGTACAACCTGGTTATAACGATTTCGGCATATAACGATTACCCCTTTATTACAATTGTACCACTGCTTTTTTACCTTTTTTAGGTGTAAATAACAATAACCTAGATTCCGACAATGTTGTTTGTTTCCCCTTACCTAAATTGGTATAGCTAATGTTTTGGTATTAAGTTTCTAGCATTCCTAGCCGGCTTACACTACAACTTTAATTATTAAAATTTACTATTACAACGTTCAAATATTATTATTGTAACACGCGCAATTAATCCGCCGCATTTTGTTTTTTACCAACTACTATACTTTAATACAAAAATCCCAATTGGTCGCGTTGTTACGGCGTGTTAGATGCTGAACGCAAGGCAATCCGCAATTACCACCACGGTACCACCACAATTCTTCCCTATTACAAAAACAAATAAAAATGTGGGTTTTTGCTAAGTTTAGGAGGCAGATATTACAATTAACAGTTTCTAAGTCTCTCTTACAGAGATTTAACTACCTGGATAGCGTTAGGCTAGGGCGTGGGCACAGTGGACGTGAGAGAGACCGTGCTGCTAACTACCCTCTATCTAAGAGGCCGCGAATCCTCAATACCACTCAGCGGCCTATTACCAGCTTCTTTGGGAAGGGGTAGTCCATAGATCAAGGCCTCAGACATCATGCTGGTGGTGTATTAATCGAAAATGCGCTCAAATAAGTTAATGTAACGTTATTGTATTGTAATCGGGATAAAACGATTATCTGGCTATAACGATTAACATATCTAAAAACGCCACCATTGTTATAACCAGGTTTTACTGTAGATAAGACTGGACACGGCGTGCGCCGAGGCTCCGGGATGGGAGAGAATCCGGCCGGTGCGCGGGGGGTTTCGCTTCACTTTTATAGTTGAGGTTAAGCATGGGTCTTGGCGGCGCTCTGTCAACAAGCGAGGGCGCTTTGTGTCGAACGTTGAGGTCACTGTCAAGTACCACCTTATGACTCACACCCTGTTTCTTGCCATCGTATGTCTTACTATCTATTTTCTATTACCTATTCATTACCTATCACCGACTGAGTGGCAATGTCGACCTGGTGGCGATTAAGTAATAGTTCCAAATCGTCGTCAGTGTCGTCGTTAGTGTCGTCGTCAGTCTTTTGCCCCAACGNCATGTATATAGAGAGCTTCTAGAGCCAGCTTCAATCGACAGAGTTCTTATGAGTAACTTGTCCGTCCGACAGTTATAAGCCCGGGCCATCTACTATATTATCTTTAATTTAAAACCCTAATTACCCTATCGTTAACTAAACAGTAGAGGCCTTAAAATGTCCTCTTAACAATCCAAAACCCTTATTACGACGCATACTATAATTCTAGCAGGCCTAAACAATTGGGACTAATAGATTGGTATAGTTAAGTATAGAGCTAACGGTAAGAGTATATAGGAGTACATTAATCCAGATATTAAGAAAAATAATCTACCTAGATATAGAGCGCCGTTAGAGCCATTACCATTAGTTATTAATCCTTAGAAGACTACGTTCTCAGCCCTTAATAAAGGCAAGAAGGAAGAGCTTTAAGCTTTACAAAAATAGTATAACCGTGCTTATAAGCGGTATAAGAAAGAGAAAGCAGCCCTTAAGTCTCTACGCACCTATATTATTAGCACTATTTCCTATAACTATATCAACTACACCTTTAAAGGAAATACCGTCTATAATATCCTTATGTTACTTAAGCAGGCAGTTACTCCAACTAATAACGCTTAGAAGGTTAATCTAGCTACCCAATATTTAAAAATAAAGAAAGCCCTAAAGAGTTAGAATATTAAGAAGTGGCTTTATAAGTAGGAGAAGGTATATAACAACTATAAGAAGGTTAAACTACCTAAGGTAGATGGCGATCAACTAGTTAAGGACTTCGTGTATACCATTAAATCTGTCTTATTAGGATAGTTGTTACGGCACTGGCAGAACTTGGCAGAACTACGCACTGGCAAGTTGCCACAGATTGCCGCATATTGCGGTCACGTGACGCGAAGATCGTATATAGCTTCAAGCGGCGCTCCCCTTCTTCTCCTTTCCTTTCTTTAGCTTTAGATTCTCGTTTATAGACAATCCAATTATACAGGCTTACACGTCCCTCATACCGTGCTCATGCCTCGATTAACTGAGTCGCTAACATTATCTAAAGCTCACTCTACTCTTTCTTCCTAAGAAGGAACTTAAATATATCTACAAAAACATAGAACAGGACCCTAAGGACATTACCAGGACCACAAGGACAGGACCTAAAAGAAAAGAACAGAACCCTAAGGAAAGGACCTACAAGACACGCACAGACTAGAACCCCTGAAGAAATTACCCGGAATTACCCAATACCCCTACCACCATGCCACGAACCACAGCTGCAGGTAAAGCAGCTGCAGGACCCTTAAATACTTTAGATAAAGAAATAATTAACGTTTCAACCCCCTAGGCGGAGCTTGCGGCTGCTAATGCCGAAATTAAACAATTGCAAGAGCTGCTCAAAGCTAGAGATACCCCTATATCTAATAATGAGTCATCATTAGACAACCAAAGACTTACTATAGTCCTTCAGGCCCTATCCTAGCGCCTTAGTAAATCCACTAAGGCCCATATAGCACCGAAGCGGTCAGCAAAGGTCGCGGACCCCCCACTACTTATAGACGGAACCAACCCTATATTTAACAATTGGAAGCTCTAATTACGGGATAAGCTTGAAGTTAATACAGACCACTTCCCTAACGCCTAAGCCAGAATGGCCTACGTCTTCGGCCGTACTGGCAGAGACGCCCAGACGCATTTACGCCCGCGATACACTAAAGACTTAGCAGACCCCTTTATCTCTAAAAAAGAAATGATTAAACACTTATCTTCTATTTATGAGGACCCTTTTAAAGTATAAAACGCCTGCCTTAACTATAAAAGCCTAAACATGAAAACAACGGAGACCTTTTTGGCCTTCTAAACCCGCTTTCTACACCTAGCCGGACAGGCCTAGATCCCCCAGGAAGACCTACTGCTAGACCTCTTTAACAAGCTTACCCTAGACCTACAGCGGGCCGTATTACCAGCTTATACTACGGCACAGACATTAAAGGAACTTACGGACTATTGCTTAGCTATTAATTAAGGCCTCCATTAAATTAAGGCACGCGCCAACCGGCTAAAAACTAGAAACCTTGCAAACCAGGCCGCAAGTACTGCGAGTACGGCCTATAGTGCCCCGGCACGATCGGCAACTCCTACAGCTAACCCGGCAGCTAGCCGCGCAGCTACCCCTACTGCGGGCCCAGTGTACACCCAGCCTATATACAGCGACCCCCGTATACAGGCCCTCAGCAATCAAGGAGCTTGCTTCTCGTGCGGTTAAACAGGCCACCCTATAAGGAACTGCCTAATAAAGGCAAGGATAAACGAGGTCCTATTAATTCAGGAGGACAGTACGGAGCCGGAAAAAGAGGAACCCTAGAGGAAGACTCCTCTCTAGGGTTAAAAGGGATCGATATATCACATATCGATCTGGGTTGGCTAGTTAGTAGAAAAAGCTGCACTATCCCTTATACTTTATTTCGCAATAGATATTAAGTTTTAACCTCTGCTTTAGCTAACTCAGGAATAAATGCCTTTACCTTAATTAACACAAAGTGCGCTGCAAAACTGGCTGACTTTTTAAATGCACCCCTTAAAGAACTGCCTAAACTAATCCCTATTCGCGGTTATAACGGACGGATAGGGCCACCTATTACAACTATCTTGCGGATCCACCTCCGCGTTAACGGACGAAGGCAGTATAACGTCCCCTTTCTCATTATAGACTTAGGAAGCCATAATATAATCTTAAAAAGAAAATAGCTAGCCTATTTAGGCTTACAGCTCGAAGTACGGAGTAGACAGCTTATTTAGCCCGAAACTCTACCCCTAACCCCTTCCTTTATAAAAGAAATCAGCATTATAATAGAAAACCTCATACGGCCCCAGATCAATACCATTTACTAGGCCGATGCTATACGCAGAGATTAGGCCTTTAAGAAGGATGTACAGCTTAACCCGCAACGGATCCATATACTACACCGCCCCCAGACTACCTATATTATGCTACCCGTACTAAAGACCTAGGAAGTCGGTAATAACCTAGCTAAGTTCCCTACAGAGAACCCTATAAAGCTATAAAGGAAAGCTAGGGATATCGGACGCCACACTAAACTAATAAATAGGAAGGACAACTTACGGAAAATAGAACGTGAGCTGAGGAAGACCATAAACCCTATACCGCAAACCACGGCCTAACGGACGTTAAAGAAACCCACGGACCTCCCACCAGTTAATGTCTGCTATATTGGCGCTATAGGATTCTACCGGAACCTAGTTTAGCCTAATACCGTTACCTTTACGACTAGCCTATACAAAATTAACCAAATAATTAAGGAAAAGGAAAGTAAGCTTAGCGGATAGGAAAGCGGGCTTATAGATAAAGAACTAGTGGAGTAAAAACTGCCTAATCAACACCGGAAATTTAAGGACGTATTCTCTAAGGCAGCATCTAACATACTTCCACCCCACCAACTGTATAACCACAAGATTAAGATCAAGCAAGACAAGGGAAGCACCCTTAGCTTTAGCCCTCTCTACCCATAATCTATTGCCGAATTATAGGCTATAAAGTAGTACCTTATCGATAACCTAAATAAGGGCTTCATCGAGCCTAGCTAAGCCCCTTTTAACTTACCTATTCTCTTTATTAAAAAGCTAAATAGAGGACTGCGCTTCTGCATTAACTACTATAAGCTAAATAATATAACCCGCAAGGACCGCTACCCGCTGCCCTTACTTAATAAAACTCTTACCTAAATAAGTAGAGCTAAGGTTTTTATAAAGCTCGATATCCGCTAGGCCTTTTACCGAATTAGGATAAACCCTAGGTCTAAGGATCTTACTATATTCCGGACCCGTTACGGGACGTATAAATATAAGGTACTTCTTTTTAGACTAACTAACGGACCAGCTACGTACCAGTGGTATATAAACGATGTACTCTTTAACTACCTTAACGACTTCTATACGGCCTATTTAGATAATATTATAATTTATTTGGAGAATAAACTAGAATACGAGGAGCACATCCATAAAGTCCTATAATGGCTCCGCGAAGCTAGCCTCCAGGCCGATATTAAGAAGTTGGAATTTAGTGTTAAGCGTATAAAGTACCTAGGTTTTATATTAGCATAAACGGAATTAAGGCCGACCTAGAGAAAACGACCGCAATTAACTAGTGGACGCCCCCTTAGACCGTAAAGGGGGTGCAATTGTTTTTAGGTTTCTGTAACTTCTACTAACGCTTTATTAAGAACTATAGTAGGATTACCCGGCCTCTTAACCGCCTTACTAGGAAAGACTAGCCCTTTTACTTTAACGCCATGTATATATAGGCCTTTAATAAGCTTAAAAAACGGCTAGTATCGGCCCCCTTACTTGCCTACTTTAACCCGAAATGGCCCTTAATGCTAGAAACTAATGCCTTAAACGGCGTAATAGCTGGTGTTTTTTCCCAGAAGCAACCGGACGGAGAATAGCACCCTATTATATACTATTTAAAGACTATAATAGATGCTGAACTAAACTACCACATCCATAATAAAGAAATGCTGGCTATTATCTCTAGCTTTTAGCACTGGCGTGCATAGCTAGAGGGGACCCCTAAACCTATTAAAGTAGTGTTAGATTATAAGGCCCTAGAATACTTTATAACAACTAAGGCCCTTACGGCCCAGTAGGCACGCTAGGCGGACGTTCTATCTTAGTTTAACTTCTTAATTATATATAGACTAGGCGCTATAAACCGTGCGGATGCTCTTACTAGGCGCGAACAAGACCTAGGTAACTATATAGCTGTAAAGATCTTATTATGGACCCAGACGCTACTACAACCAGAGCACCTTAACCCCTAGATATAGGTAGAACTAAGTATAGACCCCTTGGGTGCCGAGATGTATCCTATTAACCCTTTAGGACTTGACTTAATCGACGAATTGCTATAAATAAACTATACGGCCCCTTCTCTACAGGAGTACCGTAAAAAGGCAAAGAACGTTACCAGCCCATGGTCCCTTAAAAATGGATTACTTAAGCATTAAAAACGGCTGGTAGTGGCAGAGGAATAGAACTTACGGACTCGGCTTATTGCTGAAGCACATACCTAGGTCTCTACGGCCCACCCCGGAAAGAATAAGACCCGCAGGATTATTAGCGACCGCTACTACTGGCCCGGAATAGTTATGGATATTAACCGCTATATACGGAACTGCAACGACTGCCGTAGGTCTATAATCCCACGAGATAAGACCCTAGGACTATTAAAACCCCTCCTAATACCTAACCGCCCCTAGTAATATGTCTCTATAGACTTTTATAAGCTACCTCTAGACCGTGACGGATATGATATGGTTATAATCCTAGTTAACCGCTTTGGTAAGCGCCTGTTCTTAATTCCCTATCACAAGAATATCGATGCTAAAGAGGCAGCCCAACTGTATATCTACTACGTCTACCGAATTTACGGACTACTAGACACTATTATATCTAACCGCAGGCCGCAGTTTATATTAGCCTTTTAGAATAAGTTTACCCGGATCCTAGGTATTAAGCTAAAGCTTTTTACGGCATATCACCCCCAGACAAACGGTTAAACGGAGATTGTAAATTAATACTTGGACCAGAGACTCTAGCCTTTTGTTAACTACTTCTAGGATAACTGGGCCGAACTATTACCCTTAATAGACTACGCCTAAGCGACCCTACCCTATGACTCTACCGGATTTGCCCCTATTTAACTAGAAATAGGTTACCTACCCCGCATAAGCTTTAACTGAGAAAGACCAGAAGGGCCCCAGACCGTACGCGAAAAACTATCTTATAAGGAAGCCCAGCAGTACGCTAAGCGCTTAGAAGAAGCCTAGAAAGTAGCCTGTATAAACCTAAAAAAGGCCTAGAAATTAATAGAATAGTAGGCAAATAAGTATAGGCGCGAGCCTGACTTTACTGTAAGCGATATAGTCTAGGTTATAATAAAGAACTAGAAGATAGAACGGCCTAGCCGTAAGCTGGACTATAAGATAGTAGGACCGTATAAGATTCTTAATAAAGTAGGCAACTTATATAAGGTTAAGCTCCCAGACTTAATTAAAGTCCACCCTATCTTCTTACCGGACAAGCTATAGAAAGCTGCAAATAACCTACTGCCCGGATAAAAGAATAAACCTCCCCTGCCAATTTAAGTTAACGACAATAATGAATGGGAAATTAAAGAAATACTGGCCTGTAAACTTGTAAAGGGAACGTTAAAGTATTATATTAGTTGGAAAGGATATGACCTGGACCCCACTTAGTACCCTATATAAAACTTTATAGGTAGCCCCTATAAGCTTTAGGAGTTCCACAGCTGTTACCCTAATAAACCCGGACCGCCAAAGTACCTAGATAAGTGGATAGAATGCTGGCATAATAAAGACGATAAGCTACCAGAAGAATATAAGGACAAGAACGCCCCAGAAATTTCTTAGTTATATAAGGTGTTAAGATATCCAAGAACTTTAACCAGCGGTTAAAGTTATCTAATTGGTTAGATTCTCTTACCAAGACTTTTAGCGGCAAAGCCTAAGGGCAGGCTTTTTTAAAGGGGGGGGTAATGTTACGGCACTGGCAGAACTTGGCAGAACTACGCACCAGCAAGTTGCCACAGATTGCCGCATATTGCGGTTACGTGACGCGAAGATCGTATATAGCTTCAAACGGCGCTCCCCTTCTTCTCCTTTCCTTTCTTTAGCTTTAGATTCTCGTTTATAGACAATCCAATTGTACAGGCTTGCACGTCCCTCATACCGTGCTCATGCCTCGATTGACTAAGTCGCTAACAATAGTCAGAATACTAAAAAAACAAATTACAAAACCTTAAAAGGAAGAAGGAAAAACTACCTACCCTTTAAGTTATTATTAAGGTCTATTAAAATTATCGTTAATTAGACTTAGCTTAGAAGGTAAGGAGCTAGTAGGGCTTCTATATAGTAAGCTTTAAAGGAGAGCTAATTAATAAGCCTAAATCGGAAATTAAACTGGAAGCTAAATCTTTAAGAAGGCCAGATAAGGAATGGATAAAGCCGTGCTTATGCGGATTGCTACACCTATAGAGGAAATGCTTCTACCTTATTAAGTTAATTTAACTATTGGGTTGGAAACCAAATGACTTAAAAATGCAGTTAATAGAGCAGAAGTTTGCTAAGGCTTTACCTAAATTTAAGGCCTTAATCAACTAATTAAGGAGTTAAGCCTTATCTAATAAGAAGCTAGAGAATATAGAGAATGTAAAGCAAAAGAGCTTACCTAGTAAACTATACGGAACATCGGGAAAATATTCGCAGGATAAGATTCAAGTAGACTTTGATTTTCGCGTTTCGCGTAATTAACATGCAATTTAACTAACTCGACACGTAATTGACCAACTTGATACGCATTTAACTAACTTAACACGCAATTTAACTAACTTAACACGCAATTGACCAACTTAACATATAATTTAACCAACTTAATACGCAATTAACCAACTTAACACGCAATTCGACTAACTTAATACGCAATTAACTAACTTAACACGCAATTTAACCAACTTAATACGCAATTAACACGCAATTAACTAACTTAATATATTTAAAAGTTAAATAATACGCAGTTAACCTACTTAGCAACTTTAAAAGGTAACTGTATATTTCTTAANATNNAATTAAGGTAAAGTTNTATNCTATATATTTAACTATTATATATTATCTAATATAATCTTATANAATCTTATATAGTCTTATTACTTAGAGGCTCTGCACAAGGCTCTGCACGAGGCTCTACACGAAGCTCTACACGAAGCTCTGCGTACAGAGGCTCTGCACGAAGCTCTGCGCATAGAGGCTCTGCACGAAGCTCTGCGCATAGAGGCTCTGCACGAAGCTCTGCACGAAGCTCTGCACGAAGCTCTGCATCGGGTCCCCGCTATATTCCCGATAGCGTCTACACGTGTCTCTGCCTATGTAGCCGCCTTATTTTTTACCCTTCCTTCCTTCCTTCGTTACATCCTCCCTACCTAGGGAGGCACTAGAACGGCAGCCAGCAGAGGACCGTTGCTAGAACTAGATGACTATCGCTAGAATCAGACGACCGTCGCCAGAACCAGACGACCGTTACCAGAACCAGACGAACCAGACGACCGTCGCCAGAGCTAGACGACCGTCGCCAGAACCAGACGACCGTCGTTAGAGCCAGACGACTATCGCCAGAGCCAGACAACTGTCGCTAAGAACTAGACGACCGTCGCTAGAACCAGACGACCGTCGCTAGAACAGACGACCGTCGCCAGAACCAGACGACCGTCGCCAGAACCAGACGACCGTCGCCAGAACTAGATGGCCGTCGCCAGAACCAGACGACCGTCGCTAGAATCAGACGACTATCGCCAGAGCCAGACAACTGTCGCTAGAACTAGACGACCGTCGCCAGAACTAGACAACCGTTACCAGAACCAGACGACCGTTACCAGAACCAGACGACCGTTACCAGAACCAGACGACCGTCTCCAGAGTCAGACGACTGTTGCTAAAACTAGACAACTGTCGCCAGAGCCAGACGACCGTCGCTAGAACCAGACGACCGTCGCCAGAACCAGACGACCGTCTCTAGAGTTAGACGACTATCGCCAGAACTAGACGACTGTTGTCAGAGCCAGACGACAACGACTAGCCAGCGAACACTATAAACGATTCGATCGATTGATTGAATTAAGGTAGTATAGACAGGTAGGCACAAACAGGGAGATACTAACGGGTAGGTAGATGCAGATAAGTAGGTAGATACAGATAGGTAAGTAGATATAGATAGGCAAGCAAATGTAGATAGGTAGGTAGATACAAACAGGTAAGCAGATACAGATAGGTAAGCAGATGCAGATANGTAAGTAGATATAGATAGGTAAGCAGATGCAGATAGGCAAGTAGATATAGATAGGTAGGCGATATAGACGGGTAGGCAATGCAGATAGGTAGGTAAATATAGATAGGTAAGCAGATATAAATAGGTAAGTAGATATAGATAGGCAAGTAGATGCAGATAGGTAGGCGATGTAGACAGGTAGGCAATATAGATAGGTAGGCAATATAGGCAGGTAGGTAAGTTAATAGGTAGATAGGTAGAAGAGAACCATCGCTATATTATATTAAATTATCTAAAATAATAATATTTATTTTGCTAGCCTTATAAATAGCTTTAAAGTAGCTTTTATTTATTTAAAATATGCTATTAGTATAAAAGAGGTAAATATAATTATGGTTGCCAAATGCGCAGATTGCTGGCAGGTTGCGCGCAGGCTGCGCGCAGGCTGCGTGTCAAAAAAACACAATGACCTCAACTGCGCGCCAATTGCGTCAACCACCAGCCATTGAGGCCATTGAAAGGGTACCATATTTTCCCGATGAAGCTTCGTAGTTAATTAAGCTAGAGCTTATATCGCATCTAATTACGCTCTCCGTAATAGTATAATTCTTAACCCTATAACGACCCTATATATTATTAATAACTAAGTAAATTTTATAGGTAATATCCAACTGGCTAGTAATTAGTTATATATAGGATCCGGTATAAAAACTATTAAAGGCTTTAGAACAGCTAAAGTCACAGTTATTACCCCATTAGGAAAGCAAAAGATTTATCTTATTAACGCTATATATATACTAGGATTTTATATAAATCTAGTTTATAATTATAGACTTAATAAGAAGGGTATCTTTTGGTATAATAAGGGCAACTACCTCTACCGTCGCGGTAGTAAGAAATTCGCATATTACGGATATTACTACGGTTAGATAACCCTTAAATATAACAAATTAAAGCTAAGGACAGAGGACGCGTCCTTTATAGCTAAATTAACGGAATCTTTACCAAATTAAAAGGTAAACGGACGACTTTAGCACAGTTGACTTGGATATATAGGAAGTGCTACTATCAAATAATTGCCTAGGAAAGTGACTAGGGCGATTCTATAAGGCCCTATAACAATTAAATATAAGACCTATGTAGTTAGTAAAGCTTACAAGATTATATTAAGAAGGAAACCTACGGATAAGGCGATAAGGCCCTTCTACCGTATACACGTAGATTTAATTTAGGAAATTAAAGCCTATAACGGACATAAATACGCAATACATTTTCTTAACAATCTAACACAAATAAATAAGGTTAAGACATTCGCGCAGAAGTTATTAACCACCTAAGTAATTATTAAGTATTGTAATTGTTGGTATTACCAGGGATACCTATTGCAATAGGCCGGAATCGTAGTCAAACAGTCTTTACTAGTTGATACGATGATAGTTGATTGATTAATCGAAGCTATGCAAGGGAAAGGGGCCTAAGGCCCCTTCGCTTCGCTTATTATGGCCTAGTACCACACGTAAATATTCCGACATAGGCAGTTCTTTCTTTTGTGGCCTAAGACCAGAATATATACAAATTGTACTAGATAGTACTGGGCAGTATTAGGCAGATTGCCATAGACTACCGCACATTACCGTATATTACCGCATATTACCGCAAATTGCCTAGGACTGGGTAGGCTTTCCTCCTCTCTTTACCCATCCTTCTATTTATACCTTAAGGTAGTTAGTATCTAAGAACTTTTCCAATGCCTTGTTAGGGTTGGACTTAGTTATAGCATCTGCTGGGTTATCTTGGCCGTTAATCTAGCGGATCTCTAGTAGTTTTCTTCGCTCATATAATTAGCGAAGGGCTATAATATCAATTATTAGACGCTTCTCCTTAGTAGTTCCGAGCTTAATAAGGCATTCCCAGAGTAAGTAAGAGTCGGTATAGACAATAGTTGGAATTTAGGAAAGACTAAGTTGATCTGTAATTATCTTAAGAGTAGTATTAATAATAATCGCCATATCTACTCCTCCTACTATGCTGTAAATCTCTAATGCTAGGACGCTTCTAGTTACTCGCTTACTCTTAGTTAAGCTATAATAGATTAAGTTTCCCTTAATCTAGAATTCCTCCTCTATTGTCTTAATCTTATTTATAATAATAATTTTATATCCAATCTAGGAACTAAAATCTTTATTGTTTATAAATAATCCATTAATAAAGACAAAGAGCTTTGCTGTAGATAAGTTAAGGGTAATATAGTTAATGCCTTAATCTATATGCTTCATCTACCATATAAGTCTCTTGTTTAAAGCGGTAATATTAGCTTCGGTTGGATTCTAGTATTAAGCAGCGACTAAAAGGTTAAATGCGGCCTCTAGTTAATAAATAGTTGCAATATAAGCTCTACAAGCCCGTTGCTCTCTATAGTTATTCTAAAAGTTAGGAGACTTAGCATTTATAGGCTTAAGCTTCTTTACCTATTCCTTTTAACGCAACTAGATGGTATCCTTATATTATATCAGTATACATCTATTAAAGATTAATGGGGTTTCCGGTGCTAGGGCTTCCTTAGGCTTTATAAGGAATTTAGCTTTACTAAGCTTATTATCCTCTAAGACCGAGAATTCTTCTGATGCTAAGATAAGTGTGTTATTAGTTTGCATTCCTACAAGACCGAATACCTCCTTAGTTGTAATAAGGAAGTAGGGGTCATAGGTGGATGTAGTTATAGATAGCTTCTCCTTGTAATGCTTGTAGTATATAGCCCACCAATAGGTTCTAGCTTTAGGAATCCCATATAATGGCTTCAGAACAACTATAATGGTATTTGGTGGATACATATAGATAATTTCCTTTGGAAGATTTGCAAGAATCAGTTGTTAAATAAAGGTCGTTAATTGGGTATAGGCTTAGGTGACATTATATAGCTATATCTGGATCTTCTTATCTAGAAGTTGAAATAAAGATGGCGCTAGTGCCACAATAACTCGTTGGCTTGCTCTTTAGATAGTTGGGGATTGCGTAAGAATTACTTCCTTTCTATCGTCGTTATACGCTTAGATAACGAGTCTGGATTTTTTATATAGGGTATCCGTAGCTTTACCCTTAACTTTATAAACGATTCTTAAGTTAAAAATCCTAACACCAGCATGCTTGATAGGATCCCATTAAATAAAATTAAAGACTCCTTGTCCAGTTAAGCCATTAACTTCCTGTTTTATTAAAGCTTTAAATAGTGCTCTAGGAGTAGTGATTTTACCCTCTTTCTATAGCTTTAATGTAAGTGCTATATTAGCTTGCTCCTTGCTTGTTATAAAAGCCATTAGGGTTATTTAGGTATTAATCTCCTTAATAGTAGTAAGGAAGGCTTAGTTGAAGTTGTCTTTATTAGCAAAATGGTAGTAGGTGCTTCGACGGGTAACAATTTCTTTATTAGATACGTCTTTGTTACGTAATCCCTTTGGTTATCCTTAACTATGTTATATAATTAGTTCTAGGTTAACTAGTTCGGTTTCCTTATTTAGTTCTTTTTCCTTATTGGATCGGTTGACTTAGTCCTCCTGTTCTGGAACATCTAGTATCTCCTCTTTTATGTAGTATGGTTTAACAATAGTTAATTAGAAGTTGGTTGGTCTATACGGCATATTAATTGTATATATTTTGCCGTTAATTGCTAATAGTTTATACGGTCCGTTCTAACTGTCCTTTTTACGCCATATACGTACTTCTAAGAGAATTAGTAAACTCAGCGTAGACATAGTATTTAGGCTATTTTTTATAGCAAGCGCATCTTTAACCTAGCGCTCTGCTTAAAGACGACAAACTTTCTTAGTAGCTGCACGGATTGCTTTAGCTCTTTTAGTAACGGATGGCGATAGAGCATCTATTTTAGTTATTTGTGGATATGCCCTAAAGACTAAAAGAGTGGGAACAATTCCATCTGGTCCAGCTGAATCGTTAATGGCCTTTACAGCCATCTATAAACTTATTTCTTTGTTAACCTATTTATCCGTAAGCTCTTCTCGGATAATTTCGTAAGCTTATCGCAATAGAGTATAATATCTCTTAACCTTTCCTATACTGTTATAGGCTTCTATAGAAACTTCCTTAATCTCAATTGCTATTGACTTAGCGTATTATCTAAATTTAGTTAATAAGAAGTTCCTTCCTGCGTCGTGAACTAAGTAATCCGGTAGTCCTTAGTAAGTGTCAATCTAGTACATTTATAGTATATCCCAAGCATTCTTTACAGACATGTCCCTTAAGAACTTAGCAGCTTAGAATAATATTGAAGAATCCACTACTTACAGAACTGGCTTACCATTTAAGTATATAACATTAATAATAACTTTATAATTAAATTCGTAGTCATCCCTTAAGGTAAACTTAAATCTACCAGGCGATTTCGCATATATCTGGCAATGGTGATAGTATTTTATAAGGTATTTAATAGCCTTAGAATTTACTTTATATCCAGCTTGTTAAAGAACTTTAGTTAGTTATTAAACTAATAGATGACCAAAGCGTTTATGTAATTAACGTAATTTAGCTTTAGTTAGGTGACTCTAGGCAATACTATATTCTAGTTAGTGGAGCAACATCTATAAATAGCCCCATTTTCGTATAACTGGGACGATCTTATTACCTTAGATTAGAATATTTTAAAGATTATCCAGCTTAACACCTATTTTATCTATATCTTAGATACAAAATAAGAACGGTATATTTGCTAGGACAATATAAAAGGTAATAATGCCTAGCGGGGTAGGAACTTAGATAGTGCCTTAGAACAATATAGTGCCTTTACCAAATCTAATCTTATAAGCTCTAGCTGTGGTAGTGTTAAGTTAGACACTAATGTTAAGCTTTTGCAATGCCTAAAATTAAGATTAGCTAGCAGTTAATACACCTACAGCTTCGCTGTCTAGCATAATGCCCTAGAAGACCTCTAACAAATATTGGTCCTTAAACGTGAATACTGAGGTCTTTAGCAACTGTAGTGGTGGTGCCTTAAAGATATCTTCGCCAGTAACCGCGTGCTAGGTAGACTGGTTGTTTAAAATAGCTATAGTCTAGGTACCGTTAACTTCTCTAAACTCCATAAAATACGTATTATATTCCTCCTTAATCTCCATACTTATTATTATATGGTCTACTTCTCCTACGTTATTATCTGGAAGATCTTCTACTCCTTCCTATGTGGCAAGGAAGCTGTAATATTAGGCTAATATAACTTCCTGCTCTCCTGCGTATTAGGCATATTATTAATACTTAGTGTATACTTGTTATCTATCTTCTACTATATGCTTGCTTAACCAGTATCCAGGTTTATTACAGACGTAGCATCACTTATAACGGGGTGGGTGGTAGTTACAATATCCGCCACGGTAGTTTCCTCTACTTTAGTATCCTCTGCGTAGGCGTAATTTACGCCAGGAGCCTCTTCGGGGTCCTTTATACGTACGGTCGGTCCAATTCTAGTCGTACTGCTTAGTGTTGTTTTAATTGTCTTGCTTCTAAGGAACAGTCTGCATATAGTATTGTCGTGTCTCTTGGGTACGTACTACTGTGCCTACTACTAATTGTAACTAAGCATACACGCCCTTAAATATAGTGGCCGGGTTATATAATACAAGACTACATTCGTTAATACCTCTATAGGCACTAATAACTTAATCCTAAAGACTGTATTCTCTTTAGTATTCTTTTAATAATCCACGTTAGATCTTTTAAAGTTTGTTAAAGAGCATTTGCAGACACTTAAGTTGTGATTTTTCTAAGTTAGCGTTAATAATTCGCTGATATGTAGTCTCTCTCTATTCCGACATATACAGTTAACGGTTTTCCTTAGTCTTAAAATATGTCTTTACCATTCGTACCATTGTAATGAAGTCATATAATCTTCCCGTGATTTTATTATAGTAAAAATCGCTTACCCGATCCTTAAGCATAATTAGAAATGCTATGTAATATTATTTCTCTAGCACTCTAACTATAATACAGCGATTATAGAATACTTATAACTTGGCATTAAGAATATTATATACTTCTCCTCTATACTTCTTAGCATCGTTAGTATAAAACTTCATTAAGTCTGTAAGTAGTTTGGTTAAGGTAGTCTAGGGTTATTATCGGCTCTGTATATTCCATTTAAGGTAGTACTAATAAGGTGGTTAAGCTTATTCATTACGTGGTAGTGCTAGGAGATTTCGTAATGCTTAATCATTTAGTGGTATAAGTGGGGTTAGTAGTATAGATATAGCAGGCAATGTCTATATCACAATTGCGGGTAGTTATAGTGGTGGTGGCAATCTAGACAAGTTTGTTAATGTAGGTAGGTTCTCTAACGGAGGTAGGTTCTATAGTATAGGTATATTTGGCTGTAATGGCGGTAGAGGAGGGTAGGTATGTTAATCTTATAGGGTATCTCGTTAATGCTGCTCTTCTGCTGCTGCCGGTATAGGAGAAGTAGCTTAAGGTATCGCTGGGGTGGTCTAGGGTATTAATGCTGCCACTAATTTTAGTGCTTGCGATTTATAATTTGCAGGATTCCACTATAAATAAAATTCGCCGCCTTCTCTGAGTTGCTAATTGATTTCTTCTTTAATTTATTTGTGATACTCTTCTTTCTTAACAGCAATTTGTAAGTTTGTAGGAAGGGTTCTCCTATCTCTACCTATATAGCATCTATATAATCGTAAATAATCTCATAGTATTTAGACTAAATTCTTATAACTAAGATTGAAGATATCCTTTATCTATCCTTTAAAATCTTCTTAAAAGTATTCCTATAGGATTCGGTCCTTAAACTTCTTATCTTAGTAGTACTGGATATAGTACATAATATATCCATTTACTATTTCTGTATTAAGGTCGTTTTCGTTTATAAGATCGAATAAGTTTCCCCATTTCTCCTCGTTATAGGTATATTTATCTCGCAACGACATATTAATTTAGGAATTAACTGGTTTAAAAGGGGTTAACGTAATTAAAAGTCGGGTTTATAGAGGTTAGGTTTATAGGTAGGTTAAAGGTAAGATTAAGGTTATTATAATAACGTTCTTAACAGAGACTTAGAGCGTTAGTAGAGGGAGAGGTTCTTAGCTTACCAATTCTACTTAAGTCCTTATAAATGTTGTTGTTCTACGTAATAGACGCGACTCGGAGGGTTAAATGGAGGGAGAGGTTCTTAGCTTGCTAATTCTGTATAAGTCCTTGGAAATCTTGCGTAGCTTCTTTAACACTTACTAAAGGTATATACTAGCTTCCTCTAGGAGCCTTTAAAGTTACTTCGCCGGTTTCCTCTAGCGCGTTCCTATAAAGGGGTAGGGATATAATCCTAACATTTATAGTTTAGCCTCTTCTAGACAGATTCCTTGCTATTTTATGGTTAATAATTAATAACTACTAATTAGTGTTGGTATCACTAGGGATACCTATTGCAATAGGCCGGAATCATAGTTAAACAGTCTTTGCTGGTTAATACGATGATAGTTAATTAATTAATTAAAGCTGTGCGAGGGAAAGGGGCCTAAGGCCCCTTCGCTTTGCTTCGCTTCGCTTGTCGTAGCCTAGTACCACACGTAAATATTCCGACAGTAATGTAGTTAAGCAACGCTACGGCTTTAAAGTCGCTATAATTTATATTAACAACGAGTTATTGCTTAGAAATAAATTCGATAACTAAATAGCCGAAAAGGGTATTATAGTAGAGTACTTAGCTTTAAGTATACTAGAATAAAACGGTCCTACAAACCGTTTTGGGGGGGTAATTATAATAAAGTCTTAATATATGCGAATTAAAGTATAACTACTAGAAGAACTCTAGCCCGAAGTCTTTAAAGTAGTAGTATATATAATAAATAGGACACTAAGCCGACGGCTTAACTAGAAGACGCCTTTTAAAAAGCTTTAATTAGTAATAGGCCTATTACTAACTAAGCCGAATATAGCTTACCTACGTGCCTACGGCTATAGAGCCTACCTACTTAAATACAATATTCTACGCACTTAAAAACTTACTCCTAGAGCCTATATTAGGTATCTAGTAGGGTATAATTTAATAAACATCTTTTAAATATATATAATAATAATTCATTGCTTAACGTCCGATTTAGATCCCTATTGGACCCACGCGGACTACTCCTTATTTACATGTGGGGAGAAAACTCTATTTAAGAAAAATAAGAAAACCCCGTGATCCATCTCCCCGCCTTTTGGGACTCGCCTACTTAGCGCCTGCGAGTTGCCTATGGTGCTCTACTACCTTACTATTTAACCTCCTTGGGAACCACTACTGCCGTAACAAGCCTACGGACGCGCTAGTATCACAAACTATTACTCTACTACTGTAGAGTTACTAGGGGGCACCTGCTGCTCGCCCCCTTGCCTTCTATTACCATTTCCCTTACAACCCGGAACTGATTTAGCACATTTTGACTAATAAGCCACTAGGTGACCGCCTTGAGGCCTTTTTATGTTGAGAGCAGTGTATTATAGTTCTCTGTGCCAGCTGCTGAGAGCATTGTTTCTCGATTGGTGCGTAGGGGGCATAGCAGTATTACGTGTTTTGGTGTCTGTCTTGGCCAGCCACATTCGCATCTCGGGCTACCTACTGGGACACCCACCCAGTTTAAATATATATACTAAGTAAAAAGAAGGTCATTTAAATAAGAGACGTTACGTTTAATAAGCGGCTCGTTTATAATAATAGCCAGCTAAATCTTATAAATTTGCTTTAAGAAAAGGCCAATTAAATACTAGAGGTAATTAATGTAATTAACCCTAATAGAACGCTTTAAGAGGACTTAAATAAGGATAAGGATAATAAGATTTTTAATAAAATTTGTGTAGACACTAATTAAAATCTACAGGTGGATTCTAGTGGAAATCTAAGATAAATCATCGATCGTAAGCAGCCAGAGACTTAAGCTAATGACTTAATTATAGTAGACATCTTAAAGAACGATCCTCCACCTGGCCTTCCTACACCAAAATTAACGCCAGAACCTTAATCGATTCCTACTATTTTAAGCTCCTTAAATACCTTAAGATCCTCCGCTCTATCTACCCGTTAACGCCCCGGTTTTAAGTACGTTAAAATTAACCTAAAGGAGTTAAAGAAGAAAGACTTAGTTAAGGTCTCTAAGGATAATATTATACAAGAAAGAAGATTAAAGAAGCTAATAAAGCGAAATAAAGCCTATTTAACTCACCTTAAAAAGGTAGACACCTTCTAACCGTTTTAAGCAGCCTTTTATACAGGGCTTAAATATTAAAGGAAAATACATCGTAACGAGCTTCCACCTCCACCTAAGAATTGGAAGAAGCTGCTAACTTACTAGTATAAAGCAGAGTTCCTAGCAGCCGCTATAAAGGAGTATACAGACCTAGACAGTTATAGAACGTTTAAGGTCGTAGATAAGACACTATTAATTAAAACGGTACCTATTACCTGGGTATTTACCTACAAAATAGACACGAACGGATACTTAACAAAATTTAAAGCCTAACTTTATATCAGAGGTAACCTATAAGAGTTAATCTATAAAGACACCTATACAGCAACTCTAGCAGCTAGAGTCTTTAGAGCTCTCACAGCAATCATCGCAGCATTTAATTTAGATGTTTGGCAAGGTGACGCTGTTAACGCGTTTATAAACAGCCTAATTAACGAGACAGTCTACATTAAGTGTCTAGATAGATTTGCTATTAAGGGCAAATGTCTACTACTACGTAGAGCTCTCTATCATCAGGAATTTTTTTTTGTGGCAGGTTGTTGCGGTTTGCCGCAAATTGCCGCAAACTGTACGATCGCGGCGGTCGTATATGGTCGTTAGCGATTCGTACAAACCGCGCATTTCGCAATAAGTTTGCAGCGTCTACTAGCAAATCGCAGCAAAATACTTAACTACTAAACTAATGCTAGCATTTTGCTACCTTATAATTATATAGCGCGCAAACTGTACAAACTGTACGAACTGTATAATATAGCTAGAAACTGTACAATGTACACTATACAAAATACGATTATACAACTGTACGAACTATACGAACTGTACGAACTATCCCTAACACCGTCAATTCGGGTCCTCAGGTTATCGATAAGGAGTAGCCAATCCAGATCACATATGAATTCGGCTGCCCGTACTCAGGAATATGAAGGCTGGTGATATTCGTAATATTTCATACAAAATTGCATATATAAGCTTAAATCTTTGGAGTTAAGTCGCTCCATATGAGGCCCTCCAGCAGTCGTCCTTCCTACGAAACAGTATTTTAACATATACTGCAGCCAAAATAAGTCCTTAGAAGAAGCGCACGCGTTGATTTGAAAACGGTGTTCCCGCACGGACCACCTACTCTAAGGACCCTGACGTGTTAAGGGATACAAATTGTAACAACTAATATAAATCGTAACTAAAATTATTATATATTACCACAGATTGCTATAATATACTTTTAATATATATATATATTATAACTATATAAAATACAGAGCTATCTACTTAGGAGGGGGAAGCCTTTCGCAAAAGCTCCAAATCGTCAATTAGCGGTGTTCCCGATAATCCACCAGCCGTGTACTGATTCCCTAACTAGGCCTAGTGCCTGCCTGCCTGCCTACCTGCCTGCCTATCTGTCTGTCTGTCTATCTGTTTATCTGTCTACATATCTGCCTGCCTACCTATCTGTCTGTCTGTCTATCTATACCTACCTATACCTACCTGCCTATGCCTACTGTCTATGCCTACTATCTGTGCCTACCTGTCTGTGCCTACTGTCTGTGCCTACCTGTCTGTACCTACCTATCTGTGCTACCTGTCTATACCTACCGTCTGTGCCTACCGTCTGTGCCTATCTGTGCTACTGTCTATGCCTACCTGTCTGTAATTTGGGGGAAAGGTCGGCCCGATTGAAGGCTCCGCCTAATTCGATTGATCGTATTAATTCGAATCGTTCTCTACGGCCGTTCGCTGGNTGTACATTCGAACGGTGGTTGTCTGGTTCTGGCGACGGTCGTCTGGCTCTGACGACGGTCGTCTGGCTCTGGCGACGGTCGACGGTCGTCTGGTTCTGGCGACGGTCGTCTGGCTCCGGCGACGGTCGTCTGGCTCTGACGACGGTCGTCTGGTTCTGGCGACGGTCCTCAGCTGGCTGCCGTTCTGGTGCCTCCCTAGGTAGGGAGGATGTAAGGAAGGAAGGGTAAAAAATAAGGTGGCTACCTAGGTGTATGTGTAGAGGCTATCGGGAATATAGCGGGGACCCGATAGTAATGTGTTATGCAGAGCTTTGTGCAGAGCCTCCGTACGCAGAGCTTCGTGCAGAGCCTCGTGCAGAGCCTCTGTACGTAGAGCTTCGTGTAGAGCTTCGTATAGAGCTTTACGCAGAGCTTCGTGTAGAGCTTTACGTAGAGCTTTATGTAGAGCTTTGCGCAGAGCTTTGTGTAGAGCTTTGCGCAGAGCTTTATGTAGAGCTTTGCGCAGAGCTTTATGTAGAGCTTTGCGCAGAGCTTCGTGTAGAGCTTCGTATAGAGCTTTGTGTAGAGCTTCGTGTAGAGCTTCGTGTAGAGCTTTGTGCAGAGCCTCTATACGCAGAGCTTCGTATAGAGCCTCGTGTAGAGCCTCGTGCAAAGCTTTGTGTAGAGCTTCGTGCAGAGCTTTATGTAGAGCTTCGTGCAGAGTCTCGTGTAGAGCTTCGTGCAGAGCCTCGTACAGAGCCTCTATACGTAGAGCTCGTGTAGAGCCTCGTGTAGAGCCTCGTGCAAAGCTTTGTGTAGAGCTTCGTACAGAGCTTCATGTAGAGCTTCGTGCAGAGTCTCGTGTAGAGCTTCGTGCAGAGCCTCGTACAGAGCCTCTATACGCAGAGCTTCGTGTAGAGCTTCGTGTAGAGCTTCGTGCAGAGCCTCGTGTAGAGCTTCGTGCAGAGCTTTATGCAGAGCTTTATGGTTATAGTATTAGGTTTTTTTTTAGGCGCGTTGTTACAGCCAAAAATTAGGGTCTGCAAAACCTGCGTAAGTCGCGATTTTAGCAATTTGCAGCAATTTGCACAAGTAGCCTGTGTGTTTGTAGCAATTTGCAGCAATTTGCANGAGTAGCCTGTGTATTTGTAGCAAATTGCCGCAAGTTACCGCAAATCGCTAAAATCGCGACTTACGCAGGTTTTGCAGACCCCAATTTTCGGCTGCAACAACGCGCCTAAAAAAAATTTTCCTGATGATAGGCTTCGACGATTGCTACGTCTTTAGCACAACAACTTTAGTAATAAACTCATTAAATTAGGGCTAAGACCCGTTAGTGGGGAGCCGTGCCTCTACTACAATAAATCACTAATTGTCTTCTTTTACGTGGACGATATCTATATCGCCTCTACTAAAGAAAATCGATTAGAGCTCTAGAGCTTTAAAGAAGCACTAATAAGGAAGTATAAGATAAAAGATCTAGGTAACCTATCCTAGTTCCTAGGAATTCGAATTGTAAGAGATAGAAGTTAAAGAAAGCTATAGCTCTATCAAGACTCCTACATTAAGAAGATTGCTAATTCATTTCACCTTACTAATATACGCTTAGTTAGTACACCTATAGGTACCAACGAGCTCCTACTTAATCTAAAAGAAGCTTTAAAATAGGACACCTATATATACCAAAGGATGGTTAGATCTCTACTATACGCCACCTGCATCACGAGGCCCGATGTAGCTAGAGCTTCGAGCAAGCTATCAGAGTTCCTACGAAACCCCTCACCTCTGCATAACGCCGCAGCTTGTTAAGCGGTCGCGTACCTCTATTAAACAAGGACTCTCGCGATTGAATACTTAGGACAGAATGTAGGAAGTTAAGCCTTTACGGGGTCAAGCGACGCGGCGTTCGGAGACGATTTAATAAGTAGACGCAGCACGGAAGGATATTTGTTCATCCTATTTAGAGGAGCAATTAATTAGCGCTCTACTAAGTAGACGCTTATAACAAAGTTAAGCACGAAGGTAGAGCTTATGGCTCTGTCCCATGCAGGAACTAAGTTAATTTGGTAGAGTCGCTTCTTTAAGGAAATTAAGCTATCCTTAGATGAGAAGCAAACGATCTACTACAATAATCTATAGATAATTTGACTGCTTATAAAGGACGGACAAGAGCTATCTATAAAGCTTTAATACGTCAATATACACCACCACTAGCTACGCCAAGAAGTACGTAATAGCCGAATTAGAATCAATTGGACACCTACCGCTGCTATAGTCGCAGACGGCTTAACGAAGGCCCTACCGCGTTAAAAGCACGAGGCGTTCGTTTAATAATTAAATCTCGTTAATATTAAGGATCTAATTTAATTTAATTTGGATGATATTTTAACAAGGTAACTCTATAGGGGATTTCTTTAACTTAACACCAAATTGGTATCGTGACTTTTTTTTATTTTCTACTTAGCTGCTCAGTTAAGACTGAGCAGCTGGGGGGATATGTTGAACGTTAAGGTCACTATTAAGTACTACCTTATGACTTACACCCTGTTTCTTGCCATCGTATATCTTACTATCTATTTTCTATTACCTATTCATTACCTATTACCGACTAAGTGGCAATGTCGACCTGGTGGCGATTGAGTAATAGTTCCAAATCGTCGTCAGTGTCGTCATTAGTGTCGTCGTCAGTCTTTTGCCCCAACGCTATGTATATAGAGAGCTTCTAGAGCCAGCTTTAATCGACAGAGTTCTTATAAGTGACTTGTCCGTCCAACACTTTGCCTAGAAAGAAAGCCTCTATTTCCTAATACAGCGACACTAAAACAAATTTTACTAATATAATATTCTCTACTTATAGTACCCCTATAAGCCTATACTAATAGCCTTATTAATTATAAAGTATATATATAGCTACTTTTAGTTTATATAGAAGCTAGAATCCTTAGGGGTAAATATATTGATTTTATATAACTATTATAATATACCTCCTATATAGTAAGGATATACTATTTCCCTAAGTCTAGATTATCTAGTAGGGGCCTTATAAGATAGTAGTTTATATTTCTATAGCTATACTATATAATAGTTAAGTAGCGGACCTCTAGTAAGGGTCCTTTACTACTTCTTCTTCTTTCTTTACTTTTTTTATTTCTACTTTCTTTAATATATTTTAAATTTCTATATCCTATATCTACTCTTTAGCTATTACTTATTTTATATAGAGCTTTCTATTTCTATATTTTATATTTTTTTTAGTCCTTTTATATCTAAATCTATTATTATCTTAAGTTTTTCCCTTATTTTACTAGTTAGCTATATATCCCTTATAGGCTAGCTATATATATTATATTTACTATATTAAGTCTAACTCTTAATTATCCTAGTTTTAAGCCTACTATAGCTATCTATAGAGGTCTTCCTATAGGGTATCTTCTCCTTTATATCCTAATATAGTCTTCTTTTTCTTACGCCTTATATATACTTTAGTAGTAGTTTATATATTTTATTTAGTCTTAATTTATATAGTGTTTTATATTATAGGGGCCTATATAGTAGCTATAGTATATCTATACTATATATATAGATTAGGCATATCCCTATTATATATAATAATAGTGTTATTTTAGGCGTAGTCTATAGTTATAGAGCCTTATATTATATATAAGGCTATTTATAATTATTTCTTTTAAATAAGGAGTTTTTATATTTTTAGTATATAGGTGCTATAATAGCTCTATGCTTAGGGCCTATACGCTAAACTATTAAAATATATCTTTTATATTAAGAACGTTAAGTTTCTAAACTTTACTATTATCCCTAATGGTATTATAATAGACTTTACCCATATAAAAGCTATTAAGAAATAGCCTAAGCATAAGTCCTATAGGGATATTTAGGTCTTTTTTAACTTCGCTAACTTTTATAAGCGATTTATTTAGAACTACTTAGATACTAAATACCCCCTATACTTATATCTTATATAGGCGCATCGCGACCTAATATTAGATAGGAAGAAAAATAAGTAGAAGCGTAAGTTAAAAGGGCTTACTAAATAGTATTAATTTTAGTCCTAGCCTAATAACGCTTAGTAGGCGTTTTATAAACTACGCGCTACGTTTATATAAGCTCTATTACCCCGCCACCTTAACTTAAATCTACCCCTAATAGTAATTACTAACACTTTTAACTATACTTATATTAGTATACTTCTATAGCCTTTTAGGTAGAGAAACTAACTCTACTAGTATCTAATTACTTATTATAGTTAGAAGCTTACTAGCCTAAAAGTATAATATAATACGTATAATAAGGAACTACTTACTATAGTATAATGCTTTAAGATATAGCCCTACTACTGTGACGGCGCTGGGGCGCGTCACCTAGTTAGGGGTTCGCTTAGGACTTGGCATGTGTATATGGACGTGGCCTTACCACCTTCTCTTGCTCCTTAGCTTAATATCTTTATAATACAGCATTCGTTCGCTTCTTCTTGCAAGCATTTATTCAAGTCTCTGTGGAGACATTTGTTTGATAGTTCGAGCCGTTATAACTACCTTAAATACGCTATATATATAATGCGCGTACTCTACAATTATAATAATCTTAGGTACTTTATAACTATTAAGAGCTTATCTATTACTAGGCCTAATACGCTAAAAAAAACTAGCTAAGTTTAATTTTAAGATTAAATATAAGCTAGGTAAAGTAAATCCCGCTAATATACTATCTTAGCACCTATATTATACTAAAGGCTTTAAAAATAGTAGTAGGATAATAGTCTTTAATACTATACTACCTATATTATAGTAAAAGTTACGGGTTATAGGCCTTATAGACGGCCCTAGTACTGCTATACTAAATTAGTAAGTAGTATATATATAGTATATAAGCGACACTTATAAATATAGCGCTAGCGGATTAGAGTGTCCTATTATTCTTACTAAGACCTCTTTAACCGGCCTAATAGCGTTTAACCTTAGTGTTACGAACCTTATATTAGCAGTAGTAGCACTACTAAGGAGAGATATAAACGGGTTAGTTAAGATAGTATAGAAGGCGCTAAAACTAATTAAGCTATAGGATAAAGGGTAGCTAAGTTACGTAGCTAGTTATATTATAAGTTGGGAACGTAGGAATGTAGGAATATAGGAACGTGACATACTAACATTCTAACGTACTAACGTACTTAGTACATTTCTTAGGCGTAGTATTATATATTTAAAGGACCTTAATCTCTACCTAGATAGTTCTCTTTTTATAGTAAATCTTAGAATATAATTAGAGTTAATCTATTAGGCAACTACTCTACTAGTTATTATTACATTGTTAACTTATTCTTACCTATATACCTAGCCCATTAATAAGTTTACTGTATTATAACCTAGCAAGTTACCTATATATTATATATTACTTTACTAACACTAGTTTTACGTAGAGTTTTATACCATAGTAAGATGTAGTAGTAGCTACTTTAGCCGAAATAGCGTTTATAGAATACCTCCCTAAGTTACTAGTTAATTTTATTTATAGAGTATAAAAAAGGAATACCTTTATACGCTCTATATATAATTAGTTAACCTTAAGGTAAGTTTTTACTAGTAAAAAGAACTTCTAAGGTAAAATAATAAGGTCTAGGTACTAAATTATATACTACTATAATAGAAGATCTTTAAGCGGAATTATAACGACCCTATAGGCGGCTACTATAGATTTAACCATATATATAAGGTAATCGCGCGGAAGTATGCTTAGAATAGCCTTATTAAGGATCTCTATAAATACCTAGATAAATATAATACCCACTAACGCTATAAATCGCGCCGCTATAAACCCTATAGTAAGCTATAGCCTCTTTAGGTCCCTACCTAAGCCTAGTAGTATTATTTGCTTAAGACCCTCGACTATTTAATTATAAGATCCTCGCGTTATTCCCTTCTCTTCTTTACGTAACGTCTTGTTCTTTGCAAGAGCTATATTCCTTAATATAGATAGAATTTATATTAGGGATTTATATAAAATCCACCTGTAAAGTTTCGTTTATTTTAATATCTACCTCCTATAAACAGAATCCACCTCCTGCCGATTGAGGGTTAATAGCTTTATATAGCCTAACGCTAATCTATAATAATTCTAGCTTAAAGCTAGGCTCTATAATTAATTTCCCTAGCTGCTAAAGTTCAGTCTTGCGGTCGATACCCGATACCCCCGATACGTATCGCCGATACCTCCGTATCCCGATACGGCCTAGTATCCGATATGTATTGCCGATACTCATACAAAGTCTTGGCATTTATATAAATATCCAAAATTTTACTTATACGAAGCTATAATGGCTAATTAGAATTCTATTCTTTTATCTAATAACTCTAAAACTCTTAATTCTCTTAATAGAAATACTAATACTGTTCTCTTTAGTGGTAATACTAATACTGCATTAGCCTTAGTATCTTATACAATACCTAAACTTACTTCTTTAATCCATAAACATGCTCGTCTTACAGATGACGATAAACGTCGTATAAAGAAGGGTTACTATTTCTATAAATACTGCAAGCCTTTAGATCCTAAAGGGTATTATCCTTCAACGCGTGGCCTTAAACTACACCTTAAAAGGGAGCACGATATCAACTGGACAACAGCTAAGAATAAGTCTCGTATAACATTACGAGATCATACAAAGGATTTAGTGCAACAATTGTACAAAAGCCTTTTGGAAAAGGGGGGAATTAAGGGGCTTAAGGGTGAAGTTCTTTATCATATAGTAGAGAAAGACTTAATTAAACAAACGCTGGTTAATCTAATTGTCGTACAACGGCTCCCTTTTTCATGCTTTTATTAAAGCACTTAATCGAGAAGCTAATTAACCTACTATTATCCTAACATATCACTCAACAATTACAGAATAGATTTAACGTTATTATATCGACAATTAGGATATCGTACGACGAGTACTTTAATCTGCAAAGACACCTATTTATCTTGCAGTTAATATCTAGACGTGTCCCAATTATGCTCTTCTTCTTAGCATCTATGCTAGCTTTCTTGATATTAATAATTACTATTATAATATCTTAATTGGCCTTCGTACGGTATAGAGTTAAAGTGGTAAGAATTAATGGGAAGCACTTTAACCTGTTCTTAAGTTATACGGTATTTAAACAAAGATTGGAGCACTCGTTAGCAATAATACGGGATTAAATAATATTCTATGTCATACGATATCTAAATAGCTCATCCTTACGCATAAGATTTCCTAGAACGCGTTATACTAAAGGATTTGTTGCTAGGGACACGTTATTAATCTAATTGTTTAAGCTTTCCTTTTTCCCTTAAAGAAGGATTAAAAGCTTATAGAGTTATATAACTAAGAAAATAAAGTAGAGTGGGAAAGAGATAAAGAAGAAGACGATAATAACAAGGAGGAAGAGAATAAAGAAAATAAAGATATCGTACAATAGCTAGCTCCTATAAAGACACCACAAAAAAGAGGAAAGGGGAAAAGGAAGACGTAAGAAGTTAAGCCAGAAAGTATTATACGATAAGTAAATTAATTAACAAAGGCAACTTAATTAGCTAAACGAGGTCGAAATATATAAGCGATTTTAGGCCCATTAGAAAAGCTTTATAACCTTATTATTTATATTCGTTCCTCTATAAATTATACAATATAGTTTATAAGTAAAGCTAGACGTATAATTCCTCTTAATAATTATACAAGATAGAATAGCTAGTAGAAGATAATATTAGTGGCTCTTAATCCTAAAATTAGGACTAGATTAAGCCTCTATATTAAGGAATATCAAAAAAATATTTCTAAAGAAGATCTCTTATTAATAGAGGATTGGATATAGCTTTGTACAATATATAACTTCCTTAAAGCCTTCCATAATGCAACCCTTTTTATTAAAGGGAGTCGTCTAATACTTAAAAGAGTTCTAGAATTAATTGCTATTCTTAAACATACTATTCAGAAATTATAGGTATATTGTACAATACCCTATTCTTCTCTTTTACTAATAATCTTAGAATAAATTTAAGGATAAGTTTATCCTTTTAGGGGTCATACGAGCCTTAGCAAAGCTTAAGAAGTATCAAAAGGAGCTTACTAAGTCTCTATACTATCTAGCTGCACGAGTTCTAAACCCTAAGGCTCGTACAACATTTATAAGGAATTAACAGGGTAATTTTACTCTTAAAGAAAAACAGCAACTCTATATTGTATAAAAGCTTTAGGAGAGATTTCTTTATAAGGCACCACTACCAGATCCTAAGCCATCGTACGACGCCTAAAGAGGAAGAAAAGATATTCCTAAAGAAGAGCTCTCTAAGTTTAAAAATGCTTATTATAATATGCTTTAAGAGGCTACAGAAGCAGATAAAGTTAATAAGTTTAAGGCATATATTTGTAAGAAAGCAATATTACTTCCAAAGAGTTATACAAAGGCTATTAACTGGTAGTATCTTCCAGCTCAGCGTATCCGCTTTCCACAGCTCTTACAACTAGCAATTAAGGTTCTCTTAATACCTAGAATAAGTAATAAGCCAGAAAGGGTATTTTCAGGTGCTTAACGTTAAGTTTTATAGGATCGTACAAAGACTAGTATAAAAATACTTAAGGCAGTAGAATGCTCAAAGAATTAGATAGCTGAGGAGATTCTAAGTATTCCACTTTAGATTCTATATCATACAAAGTAGAAATCTACTTTTTTACCTCCTTAGCTTGCTAAAGAATCCTTAAGAGCCTAAAATTAGCTCCCGTAGTGGCTGTTACGGAGCGAGTATAATAAGTGCACGGGGCAGAAGTCGCGGATATTTCGGATATTGCGGATATTGCGAGCGGATATTATAAATATTGCGAATATTGCGGATATTGCAATATTATAATTGGTCTTTAATTGCTAGGTTAGTGGAAATAGGTGGATATGTATAAGGTGTCACGGGGGTATCCCATAATAGTGGCGCAAAATACTGCAGTATCGGATACGTATCGGGGTATCGGCGATAGTATCGGCCGATACTCGGGTATCCTGATACCGGGTATCGGGGGTATCGACCGCAAGACTGCCAAAGTTTTACTAGAGGTTCTGCAAGGAGCTCTGCCAAAGGTTCTGCCGGAAGCTCTGCATGAAGCTCTACCAGAGGCTCCCTATGAAGCTCTCTCAAAGCTCTGCACGGAGCTCTGCCAAGACTCCGCATAGAGCTCAACTAAAGCTCCGTGTGGAGCTCTACCGAAGCTCTACACGGAGCCCTACCGAAGCTCTGCACGGAGCTCTACCGAAGCTCTACATAGAGCTCTATCGAAGCTTTATATCTACTATAATATCTACCATAATACCTTCCCCCTTTTTTTCCCACGTGACTGGGTCTTTGGGTATTTACTATGGTTGACCCACTAAATTACCCAACCCACCGGGTCTATACCCACTTGGTAACCCAGGCTAGATCGGCATTGGGCTATATAAAGCTATTAAGCCTTAATCGGTAGGAGGTGGATATTGAAATAAACGAAACTTTGCAGGTGGATTTTGTATAAACCCCTTTATATTATTCCTTCGAATCTGCCCCGAAGTCTCTTCGCACCCTTACAAGTATAAATTAAGCTGCCTAAAAAGGGTTTACATATGTAGAACTATAGCGCTATAGCCTAGAGGCTCTATGCGCAGTATTGTACGTAGTATAATATAAAGGATAATAATAAAACTTACCTAATTAGGACAGCCTGATAATCAGCGTACGTTATCCAACGGTCAGCGGACAGCGAGCGATCCAGCCGACACAGTGAGTCAGCTGTAAGGCTGAAGCTTGCAGCCAGGCTGAGTGTTAGACACATTGATAGAGATATTAAGGCTTTAAATCAAAGATAATGCAGTAGACGCCCGGGCTCATAACTGTCGAACAGACGATCAAGAATAAGGACACTGAAATGAAGCTTTAGGGCCCCAATATATACAAGAGATGGGTGAGTCGCAAGCACCCCTAATCTAACTCTGATATAGCAGTGATCAACGCCAGGCCGATAATGTCAGACGTAGTTTCACCTTCTCGATGACCTTCATTATTATCTCTCCCGTTACCAACACGCCCCCGATATGTTCACCTGCACCTCTCCTTATGCTTATATCTCTAAGACTTCCTTATCGAGCTCATCTGCCTCCGAGGTGGAAGATCGCCCCCAGGCGATAATTTGGACACATAAAGACATCACAGCAAGACCGATATCGACTGGGTCTCCGGATATCGTCGAGGATGTAATATGCCTGGCGTGCGCCCATATCTATCCATAGCATATTCACTAGCTCCTTTCTATTTTTAAAATTATTCCTATCTTATTTGGTCGGCAGCAAGTCTTAAGTGCTCCCGGACTCTAAGCTGTAAGCTTCCAGTTTTGGATTTATAATAGCTTTTATGGATAGAATCATGATTTAAGAAACTCCATAGACTATGATTGCGAAAACCATGATTGTATCCTTGAATGGGAGAGACCGTATCTGTTAAAGAAAGCTATTCAACTGGATTTTCAGCCCCAAGACCTAGAATAAGACCCGCCTCGCCGCGTTGATACCTGAACGATCCCATTTCCGTGGGGCAGTACGATCCATCCAGGTCTGCCAGTCATGATCTCTCGAGGGCTTCCAAATGTTGATATACTCCCAGTAGTTAGGATACCATCCAGCCGCTTCCCAGTCTAAGATACCCGTAATACGATGGGTTTGGTCGACTATAATATTTCTTGGAGCTATATCAGCATGCGTAAAAACAGATAGATTAGAGCGTAGAAGCATAGTAGGCAAGTCCTCTGCATACAGTCGGCCATTATAGTAGAGATAGCGCTAGTAGATGCGGGCTCGAACGGCAGTATCATCTTTAAGAGGTATAAGTGTAAAGATTATTAAGCCATCAGCCGTAATATTAAAGACGTGGCACATGTCAGGGAATCGCTAACATATGCGCGCTTTCATTGTAGCGTCTTTAAGGAGGACGTCTGGAGGAGTTAAAATTTGGGAATTCCTAAGGTCATTAAGGAGGGGTTAAAGGTAGTGGGCGTTCCATCGGCCGAGAGTTAGAAAAGATAACTAAATTCTAGCGGTTTTAGGATTGTTCGTATCTTCGTAATAAGGTTCTAGATATCAATGCAAACGCGCTCTTTCGTATATTCATCCAGTCCATCCCAAGAAGCATCAAGCGGTAAGCCTGATATGTGCGACATTACCAAGATGCCGACCAAAGTAAAGTACGCTGATTCTTCGGGAAAGACTTTAGGGAGCGGCAAATCAGTATATTTGGCCACGAGTTTTATGGCAACCTCTTCGTTCTTGCGCACTCGGGTACCTACTTTAAAGATAGTGCTACAATCATCAGCATATCTATAGACATCTGCGCCATGTTGTCACGAAATGTAGATTTTCTGAGGGACTGCTGCGCTTATCAGTAACTACTAGATAGATAGACCCTGTTTTTACTAACGAGAAGATGACATGGGAAGATGCTAATCACGGAGCACACTTTCCCGGCGGACTGTAGTGATATACGACTAGCTTGTCTAGTAAAAGCACGAGGTTGAGGAGATACGGGTGTAAAGCAGTGTTCTCGAAGGGAGAATGTTTAGGAGATCGCGCGAGCTTGATCGCTATTTACGTGAATGTAGGTGTCATATTGAATATTGTCGACCAAGATCAGTTTTTGCTTACCCTGTTTCAGTTGCCTACCACACCATGACTCACCACCTGTTTCTGTTGCACCTACACCATATTTACAGTCTCAATCCACACACAAGTTCGTTCGACAAATATTCTCCGACTATGGCCTCTTCTTACAGGCAACGTACTACTCAGGTCAAGCGCCTTTTATTCTATTCTGCAAACATTGACCCTACCTCACAATTCTATCTAACTATCCGTAAAAGTCAACCTAACCACCTGTAACACCATTCCACATGCGATCCCAAAGGCAAAACTAAACGCCGCCGTGGCGTACAATAAAACGCACATGGTAACTCTTGCAGAAATTCCAAGCGCTTTCGTATCTTCGTGATGAATACAGTAAGAAATGTTAAATGCGCCGTAATACCCATGACAAAAACAGTACATAACACCACTAAATCACTTCAACAACAACCATTAGCCGCCCCTCTATCCATACAGCGCGCCCCACCTGCTGCCGTATTGCGTCCCACTCGTCCTTGTCTCGTACCAGCACGAGCCCACTACCAGTCAAGGCGCGGATGTCAACTTGGGGCAGCTGGAGCGGCGCCGAGAAGGGTTGGACCTGTGTAGTTGCATTTTCCAATGCTGGTTTGGCGTCTTCGGTAGCTGAGGTGGCTTGTACATGTTGCGGTTTTGATTGTGAATCGAGCGTGCCGTCGCTATTGCTTTGGGTCGGGGCATTCGAGTCGGAAGTATCTAGGCCTGCGGCTGCTACAGCGAGGCCGCGGAGGAGGGCTGGGTCGGTGCTGTCTGTTTTTATCGAAGCAGAGTTGGGAAGAGATTGAGATTGCGCGCCGACAAGTCGTTCCAGTAGGCCGCGCACTGTGTCCTTAAGTCCTTCGTAGGAGAGGTCATGGTAGGGCGAGTTCGATGCTGAAGGGATTTCTAGACGAGGAAGCAGTTTGGCGTTATTTTTCGTGACAATTATGCTCAAAACATTCGAATATAGTGACGGGTCTTGATTGGGTGGGTTCGTAGGCGTTGAATTGGAAGATGCAATGTTTGTGGGATTGTGATAGAGGTTTAGAGTGTGCGAGTTCGATTGCTGATGCTGGTGACCAGGCGTAACAATCGACGGTGGGTGAGATTGAGAACTAAGAGATAGGGGCAGAGAAGGTGTTAAAGCTGGGTCTAGAGGTGTTTGCTGTCAAATGGTTAGTCGGAAGGTGGATACGGAAATCGCAATCATAGCTGGAAACTGAAAGCGATTGCGATAGGAAACGAGAAGTAGTCACACATACAAGCCGGGCCATTTCCCCATGTCCTTCAAAATTCCCCGATTCTCCAAAATCTCCGCCCTGACCAGTTTCTGCGCTCCCCTCCGTTTTCTTTGCGCCTCCTTTCCGTGTCTCGATCGCATACATCCTCTGCCTCTCATTTGTGACCATCCTCCTGAGCAGTGGTGTCACAAGGCTAACGATTTTATTCCCATCTCTTGGCCAAATCCACTTCCTCCCTTCAGTAGCAACATCCTCCCCCTCTCCTAGCGCCCTTGCTGCCTCCACTGCATCTCTCTCCCCTGGCTTCTCCACATTCTCTCCAAAGAAACGTTCGCCGACTCCATCGCTTAAGAAGTCCCGTACGCAGTTGAAGAGGCGTAGTTTGACCATATCCGTATCTCCCTTCCCGCGATTTCCTACACAGTTCTGGCGTTCCGGGTGCGCAGGGTCTAGCATATAAGTCTTGGCCTGTGCTTGCAGGTGCAAAAAGTTCTCGGGTGATAGTTGCAGTGACATAAAAAGCTTGGACATCGGAGGGCGCGTATATTTCTTCGCAGTGTTCCCAGACGGTCTCCTGAACAAAGCCGCAGCAGAATGCACGCCTGTGGCGCGTGCATCCGTAATGGAGCCTGAGAAGGCATTGGGGCTAGAATGGGCAAATTCAGGACTCTCGGTCGGAGCGTCCTGGCTGTGTTGATTAGGTTCAGGGAGATCATGATCTTGAGGAGATTTCGCAGAGGAATGCTTCACGCGCTTGTTCCGTGAAGGGCCATTCTCGCCGCCATCCGTCTCTTCTTGCTGAGGACTAGATGCCCGTTTCCGCTTCCCTTTACTCTGTGGTTGCGTATATGCTACTCCAAGACCTTGTCCGCTACTACGCGTTGTCCTTCTAGAGCCCGTACCACCACTGCCGTTTGTTCCAAGCTCTGGCGCAACTTGCGCTTGCCCTGCAGCGGAATTTGCAGCTTCTAATAGCTCTGCGAGTTGGTGGGTCCCTTCGAGATGCGGGTCTGCTAGGTTGTGTGAATTCTGGTTGTCATAGGCGTCCATAGAATTGTGGGTTTGGGTGGAATCGGGGTACATAGGCGCGGTAGGAGCGACTGAGGTCGATAATTCATATTCCTCATTTTCAGGCGGCCCGTAGGAGTGGCCGTTAAGACCATTCTGGTAGCTATGACCGCGTAGTTGGTAGTAGGGCGCGTTGGTGGTCATGGTAGAAGGGCGTAAGAGCTTTCCATGCACCGATTCTCTCTTCTAGAATTGTTCAAGAGCACAAAATCACGATTGTTTGGAGGGTTGCAAGGGCTCATCTATTTCATGTGCGGAGGAAAAGAAGATATGGACGGAGGAATGGAGGATGCTGGTTAGGAAAAGTAGTCAGCTTTTGGTGTCATTTCCGGCGAAAATCGGACAGACATTTGGTACCTGAGACTGCTTGATTGCTTGATCAATTACTTCCAGATGTCAAGTGACGCGACACCACTTTAAATTCGTAAGGTCGTGATGGTCGGCGGTTTGCGTCGTTTGTTGGCGCAGTTTTGCGTGTTTGATGGACACGCCAGGAAGAGAGTGTTGGCCGGCTTGCATGGGTCACCCGTTCGTGCGGGTCTTGCAGTTTTACTGTACACACGTATATTCTGGTCATAACAGAGAGCAGAACCTAGGTGAATTCAATGGCTTGATGGATGTCTCTATGCCTTTAATGACATGTGCTCAAATGCTGCAAGTACCAATCATATCCATGATTGCTATGCTAATTTCCCTCCAGCCCTCCATTCTACAACCGTGACGCCAGCCACGAGATCCTAACGCCGTGGAAGAATAGTAGAACATATAAGAAGATCGAGCATGACCCTAAATATCCAGTATAATACCCGTTAGGAATACCTTAAATTCCTAGTCCTGTACATAGTACAACGCTACCCACTGCGAGTGTGGTAATTTTAGCTTTGGCGAACAATGCAAAAATTCATATCTGCAGTCGAAAGGTCGATTTTAGGATCAATGAGAGACTTGTTCTTAAAGATATCTGAGGGCTTTGGTTTAGCCTTTTAATATCCGTCTCCCTCATGCCACTGACGGCCTGCTTCCATTGCCCTGTTTGCTGGATTCATGCCTCTCTCAAACGCCGCCCCCTTCCTCTTATTCACATCGTCCCTGAGAGTCTCGATCTGCTCTTTCAACTCTTTGTCTTTCCCTGGTTCCGGTACATCCAGTTGCTGAGCCTCCTCGAATCTCCCTTCTTCTTTCGCTTCCTCAATTGCTTTGCCCTTGTCCTCCCACTCCCTAAGCTCGCCTTCCTTATCCCGCATCTGCTGCCGTACGCTGATGAATTCGTTAAATTGGTCCTCGCCTCCGAAGCAGACACCAAAGCCGTCGCAGAAGCACGTGTGTACCTTTGGACAGAAGATGTTGTTCCCAGTGAAAACGAATTGCCAGACATATTCCCAAATCCGTCCAGATATGTAGTCACTCAATGGCGTATGGAGGAGCCAGTCGCGGTACCAGACATAGCTAGACAAGGGCCTTGCCTGAATGCGCTCCGAGGAGAGAGCGAATTGCGCGCAGCAAGGCTGAGCTAGCACACTTGGAACTTCATCAAGAGGGAATAGCTCGCTCCACGACTTGGCTAGCAGTGACTGTTCTTGCTTAAACATATCCTCCTCGACTTCGCCCGGGTGCATCCAGTCGGGACACCCGGGGTCCCAGCTGCATCGCATGTTCATGTATCCATCTCTCCACACTCTATTGAGGCTGAGTCTGCGGATCATCATGGCAGCGTCATTATCCAGTATATCGTCGTTGTGCCAACTCCATCGATGCGCGTGCATGAAAATAGCAACGTCAGGAAGGTCATCGTAGTTCTCGATAATCCATGACAAGTAGATCATAACCTCGTGGCCTTTGTTCTTTGGTGGATGGAGTGGGGCGGAGGGGTCATCCGCAACATAAATAGCCGTCTGCTGGTCCGGGAGCTCCTCCTTAATCCAATTAACATCTTCCTCCTTTGTCCGAGGAACAACCAGAATGGAAGTGAAATTATAGTCGGAGGGTTTCTGATCGCCTTCTTTAAAAACTGGCCTGGGATTCCAGTTCGCGTAATTTGTTTCTTCCTCAGATTTTGGTGTTCCCTCTCCATCGGGGTTCTCCGTGGTTGGTTTTTGCTGATCTGACAGAGCCTCGCCCATCCCAACAGCTTGTGGTAAGCCTCTCCATGTCTCCCGCACGCTTGTACTGTGGTATAGGAAGAAGAAGAACACGGCCGAGGCGATGGCTAGCAGGGGTAGGAATCTCTTCTGTAATGCCATCATAGGAAAAATGTGGACAGTGGAGAAAAGCCGACGAACTGCACCGCGCAAAAGCGATTCAGGATACGAAGGATCCGGGCATGAGTATAGTAAATGAGTTCCTGGAGGAAACAGAATGTTAGTGAAATGCAGGACTTGTACGTGGTTCGTGTTTCATGACTCCATGATCACAGCAGTCTGGTACATGGGTTGCTTGTTGCACCATAGTGGACATAATTACCTGTCTTTCAACGATTAGACATTTGACATGGGCTGTAAGAATTGATGCTACCGGATTTTGCAACACAGCAGTGGCAAAAGGCTGTACGTAGCAAGAAAAAAGGGTATATGGAATATTTAACTGAAGGAAACAAACGAAGGGCACAAAGTGAACTCGTACACGACGCAGTAGTAGGTGGATGCAGCTGACGAGCAGATGCGAAAAGGAACGGTCTCTTTCCCTTTCGCAGAGGGGCTGACAGTCGTAATAGACGGATTTCGGAATTCTTGTAACGTTGGTTACGTCGCTCGATCAGGAAGCCGTCGATTAAGCCTTGCGGCTGGTCGATCGCATAAATTCGTTCATAAAAGGCCCCTCTCACCAAACTACCAGCTGGCCTCCTAAATTGCGCAAGGAAATCCACGAAATCCGTCTAATAGTCCTAGCCGGCGCCGGTGCCAGGGTCCAGCCTGAATAGTCCAATTACCTCGCAGCGAAAATGGCTCGCCTGGGCCTTGACTGTGCTTGTCGGTTGTTTTTGTCTGGGCGCGGGCGCAGCGCCATTGGGGATTTTTCGCGGCCATTTTCCAGGTTGCGCGGCGATCAAATTCAGACGTCTTCGTATTCGTACTATTAAAATGGGCATAGTTTTGCTATGGAAAATTTTCGCTTCGTGTCTATTTATAAATAATGCTTGCACTATGCTCAGCACAACAACCACGAAACTCCGTGAAAAGGCCAGATGACAGCATTCGCAGGTAAGCCACAGACTCACGCAAGGCTGAAAGTCCACCATCCCTGCACTGCGCAAGCCAGGAGATAATGCTGCAACCGCGAAACACCCGACAGCGAAGCAAGGGGTATGAAGCGCTTCCAGAATTCAACAGTGAAGATACAATGTAAGCGAATCCAGTCCCAAATCCTATCACGATACAGAAGTCTCTTAGTGTCTTGACGGCGAGCCCTACACCGGAAACCCCAATCTAAATATGACTGAGTGCTCTGGTCATGTAGTTTCTGTGCCTGTCACCCATGCTCAAGGCTGTATTAAGATTCTCTAAGGCGGTGTCCGTTCGATATCGTAGCTCCATCTAGTAGAATAGGAGACGCAACTTCTATGGCGAACGGCAGCTGCGACTTAATATCGGGTACGTGCAGTTGACGGAAATCAACTGTGTAACGCCGAACTACGCGCACAAACCTACCAAAATGGTGATTGCACGAACATAAGGCAGGTTAAGAACACTGAAACATACAGAAAATCGACTAGAATGAAGACTGACATGTTAAGAAAGCATGGAAGGGAAGCCACGAAAGAGGGTTATAGGGCAACTCACCGCAAGCCACAGCCAAGAACTGGGCGCTAGTCATCAAAAACACCTGGAGGGCAAACGATTTGGTGATTCTTGATCGCGGATACATATTACAAGTGGGTTCATGGCGAGTATGCGTTCAGATCGTCACAAGTTTGTTCAGGTTGATACGGATGTGTTGATTTACAGATTGAGTGGCCGCACCCAAAAGTCACTTGGTATTCGTCATCACTGGATTATCTTACCGCAAAGGCGTTGTTTGAGGGTGGAATTCAACGGGGCGCCGGTCTTACTGATCGTTGTTTGATCGAAGGCTGAATAGTGCAGAGCCGACGACTCGTATTTACTGCAAGCTCCTTCAATGTTGTGCAATGATGTGGCTGGAGCTGTTGAGATTGTTTGGGCTCTCTCTGAACCTGCTGATATAAGGCGAAATCCAAAAGAGCGCCAATGGTGAAAATCTGATTTTACAAAGACAGTGCTGAAGGTGCTGAGAGTTGGTGAGGGCTGATAATCTTTGTGACGTCCATGGAAGATGTCGGGGAGAAACGCATAGTAGTACAATTTGTGTCGACCAGACGTAGACGAAATCAGTCCCCAGGATAAGCCGTCGCGTCAAGCATCTTGAACGCAGTGCGCTGAACCGTTTCTCCCAAGGAAATCCACCGAGATTGCCGAAGACCGAGATCATTAGCTAAAGGCGAGTGACGGATGTAAAATGCTTTACCGAAGCATACCATCCTAATTCCGCCGTGCCGTAAACGCAGATTGAAAGCTGAAAACTTTTTGTCGAATAGACAGTGCCGAGAAGTTGTGCTGATAGAGCCGAAACCGATAGTCGCAGATTAGAAGACAAGAAGCGATGTGATACATAAAGAAGGGAAATTGCCGCGAAGCACGTCGTCGAGAAGAATGGTGTTGAAAATCCAGGCGAGAGGCTTAAGGCTCTCCATATCCCGGCTTACCATAGTTTCTCAGACACGCTTCGAATCTGGTTCGGTTAGTCAGAGCACTTCATCTACGAGAGTATCGTTCGTCACCACGGTCATCATAAGACCTGCTACCGCCATAGGTGTCACGACCATCCTTGTGAGGAGCGTCGGCGTAGCCTGCTCCACCAGCGCCTCCGGTTGGACCAGGTCCAGCGCGATCATAATATCCTCCACGTCGCTCCTCGCCACGGCTGCTGTAGCGATCATCTCGGGATGATGCATAGCGATCAACACCACGAGCGCCGTAGTCGTCACGGTCGCGGCGTCCAGAGCCGCGGTCATCGAATCGATCATAGCGGGAGCTTCGATAGCCTCCGCCATAGTCATCGCGACGACCGTATCCTCCACCACGGCGATCGTCGTAACGATCACTGTTATAACGACCGCCGCCTCGGCCGCCTCGGAAGTCTTCTAGGAAGGGTGGCGTCAGCTGAATCAAGTAGATGTAGAAGGGGAGTAAAGGTACGAACCGCGCTTAGGAGGGCCGAAATACTTGCCCGGAGTAGGCGTTCTGGGACGAGCACGACGAGCCTTTTCGATGCTGAGCGTCCTACCCTGATGAACTTCACCCTGCAAACCTTCCTTGGCAGCGTCAGCCTGCTCAGAGGTCACCATCTTGACGAAACCGAATCCACGAGATTCTCGGGTGTGAGGGTCGCGCATGATGTTGCACTTCTCAACATCACCATATTTCTCGAAAAGACGAGTGACCTCGTCTTCAGAGAGACTGGGATGTATGCCAGTAACAAAAAGATTGGAGCCTGGGTTGCGAGCGTTATCATCCTCTTGTTGGGAGCGAGGCTCTGGAGGTGGACCGCTTCATCGATGTTAGCGCGTATAAGTTTAGAATATTGCATTGAATCTGACGTACCGGCTGTCCATGCGGTCGCGATCACTGGGAGAAGCGCTGCGAGCTCTTGCGTCGTCATCGCCGCGACGGTCAGCGCGAGGTGAGCGACTCCTTTCGCGATCATAACCACGAGGCTCATCTACGCGTCCGACGTTAGCACGACCGATTGAAGCTACCAAAGACGGGATCGCGTCAAAGGGGATAGACTGACCGTCATAACCACGTTGTTCATTCTCGTACTCCATGGTTGCCATGTTGGCTTGTTGGTTGCTCAAGGTGAGGCTTCATGTTGGCTTGTTGGTTGCTCAAGGTGAGGCTTCATGTTGGCTTGTTGGTTGCTCAAGGTGAGGCTTCATGTTGGCTTGTTGGTTGCTCAAGGTGAGGCTTGTTTGGCTTAGGAAAGTTTGATGAGGCACACGTCGAGCGCAAGCGACAGCGTCCGATGGCCGCGACAGGAAAAGTCAACTAGCGAGTCGCTATCAAATAGAGAGAGAAAAGGTGCAGAATCAGTGTGCTTAGGGGTCAGGTGGTGAGGTGGAAGAAGCAAAGGCGCAGGTCGGGCGGGAAGAGGAAAAGACGGCGAAGACGACAGATTCCGTTTTCGTAAATCAAAATACGCGAGCTGAGGCAAGGGAGACCGCTCCTGGCTTTTGATGAGGCTCAGAGACCGATGCACTGCGAGTGAGGCGTCTAATCATTTCATCCTCTGAGACCCAGCCAAACAAATCAATAGCATAATCTACATGCTGCTAGAAGCCACCAAGTGCCGCTGAAAAGGTATGTCCCATGAAACAGCCAATTAACCCTCAACCCATGCTTTCCTCCAACCCGAAAACGCCAGCAAACACCTAATGCACCTCGATAAGGAATACTATTTTACATGGGAAACGATAGTAGCACAAGAATTACAAGACAACCCTAGCACCTATCATCGTGCACCTGAATGACTACGATTGTTTCATTTGAAGCCCTTCCATCGCTTCTTCACTTTGCGTGCTGATTTCTGGACTGAAGCTGAAACACCTGTCTCCGGCAACATGCCGTCCGTCGGCAACATATCATCCGGATCAGCAAGGCCATTGAGTTCATCGTCATCAAGCTCGCTGAGCTCTTCGCTCATGTCGCGAAGGACTTCCCGACCAGTCCAACGCTCATCGTGGATGGTAGTGCCAACGGGATCGAATGGTTCAACATACCATGGTATACCGCCATAAGCAAGCGGCGCAAGTAGGTCCTTTTCTGATCTTGGAGGTGTGAGTGGTTCAGGATTTGAGTTAGAAGGATTCGTACTTCCGGAATTTGAGAGCGCGGGAGCGACTTCACCCCCAGCGCTAGTAGTGATGTTTTCAAATTGCGCATCAGTGCTCGAACCTAAATTCGTATCTTCCCTAGGAGAAGTTTGCAATCTTATGACGGTATCATATGTAACCTCCTCGTGATTGATACCATTGACTTTGGTAGTCCCATTTGTGTCAGGAGTATGGGCGCGATGGAGGGAATTATTTCCATTCACGAAACCGTTGACAGTTAGCTTGTAGTCAATGGCATCAGTCATGGTAGTCTCTTGGTCTGCTCTAGCTCCTTCAGTGTGGTCGGAGGAATTATGTTTCGAGATAACCTCTATGCTTCCTTCAATCGTTTCTCCGCCAGTAGGGGCTATCCTAGCTGCCTGCCGTCGAAGGCTTTGGTCTAATAGAGCTTCAAGATTCGGCAGCTCCTTCTCAAAAGGTTTACCTCCAAGCTCAGATTCCTTGCGTGTGGCATCTTCCAAGGGACCCTGGATGGCTTTGATGATTCGTTTAGCAAGCTTCTTCTTGTCCTTTTGTTCTGGTGTAAGAGAGCTGTGGGACACGCCATTCAGCTGGTGATGGGCTTCCCTGGCGTCGGTGATAGTGGCAAATCCAATAACTGAACTAAAGACCGAGGCCAAATCTGCGGAGAATGTAGACACAGAAGTGTAGAATCGCTCCTCCAGCTTCGTTTGGATGGACTTAAAGCCATCAAAGAATACATTCTTGGGATCCAGGCTATTCCGCAATCAGTACTAGCATATTAAGACGGGAAAAGATAGTTACTTACTTCTGCGCTTTCTCAAGAATAGGCCAAAGTAATGGTGGGATAGGAAAATAGACAGTGTCAACGATGGTTTTAAGAAACTCCACGTCTTTCAGCTTGCTAAACTCTCTCTCTTTGATCTTATCGCAAAGGACTCGAATTTGTTCCATGTCATCCTCGAGCCGTTCGGCAAAATCAATGCGGCGCTGCAGTCTTGGTCGACCAGCAGCGCCCATACCGGCGAAGTTACGCCGCGTTATTTCCATGGATGAGAATGATTCCATTTGTAGTTGTAATCGCTTCAGCAAGGCAGCACCTCTCCTGGCCTCACGTTTCAGAGTCCAGTATTTGCATGCTTCGGCGACATACTCTTTCCGCTTGCGAATGCCAAATCTGATAAGAGCGAATTCCACATTGTGATAGACTGCTTGAGGGACCACAGGAGCACCGGACGGGAGTCGCCATACATTCTTTGGAGGTTGGCCTCGCTTGCGCTTGTTGCCCCCAAAGCCATCATCGGCTTGAGCAGTGTCCTCCGTCCCTTCAACAGAAGGAACTGGCTGAGACGGACCGCTGGCTAGCGCAGAGGACTGACTATCGCCCCAGCGTTTGTTACGCATAGTGTGGCGATAAAAGATTTTAGCATCAGCTGTTGCTCGCTCAACATCGTTTTCTCTTCTCCATTCAGACGGACAATGCTTGTCACAGAAAGCTTTGAGAACGCTTGCATCTAGGTTACCCGGTGTGCCATGAGACGATTTCATTTTCAAGAAGAGTCTCCCTCTTCTCGCGCACGTAACGTGGAATGCCTCGTAGCATGCTTTGTTGCCGCATTGTATGCATGCACCCATTTTTTGTTTGCAGATGTAGCAGGTCTTCAGGATGTTTTAGTATTTGAACATACCAGGTCATTGTCATACAACTTACTAGTCTCCATCTAGTCTTTGGGACCTTCTCCACGTCCTGAACGGGCTCCATGAAGGTCGTGTTACCCAAAGACACTTCAGGAATCCATATTGCGCAAAGAAGATGGGCCCATCGCATCGCAGTTGTCTGTTTGAATGCACCTTCCGAGTTTGGGCAAAATATGCAGTTCTACATTTTATGAGCTCAAATCTGAAGGGGCAAGAAGATGATACTTACTGGTATATCACTTGCAGGAGTTCCTCGGCCGACTAATTGGCACCTTCGGCAAAGCCATTGGCCTTCCGGTATAAAAGGAACGCCGTAGCATTCCTGATGAACAGCCAAATCACAGCCGTCGCAAAAAACTATCGCATTGGTGTTCTCGCAATCTCCATCGTCACATATTGCACATTTTGTATCCTGTTCCTCCCCATGGACGGCGGCTTCGCCGTTCACCGCAGCTGCCGAACTTGACCGTGGACGATGTGTCTGTGGGGGTTTTGGATTTGGTTTCGGAATCCCTGGTTAAGCAAATGTCAGTCGAAGCGGTGAATCACGCAATGGAAGTAAACCTACGTTTCTCAAGTGCATGCCATTCCTTCTCGATTTGAGTCATCGTGATCTCGAAAATTGCCGGTTTAATAGCTTCAACTTGCTCCTCTCTCCTTTGTGCATTGAATGCATCCAGCCAACGATCGTCCTGCTCGTCCATATCGTACTCAACTCTTCCAACAGCCACTGCTCCCGTCGACATGTCGCCGTCAGTCTTCATGGCCATTGCCAGATCGAGATCTTCTTCAATCGAACCCTCAGCAACGCGGATCAGAGTTCTTTCAGGTCGCACAAAGATATCGCTTTCCTGATATCCTAGATTCGCCATGGTTCGATCCACGTAATTGACCTGCACTGACTGGTCTTGCTCATACGATGCAAATGGGTCAACCTGACGATATGAAGGCTTTTGCAAGTTGAGCTTCTCTTTTGGGTTATGCGTTGGTATAGGAACAATCCTGGGTGCCGGAGGAGAACCAAGTCCATTCAGCATAGAGTCTAGTCGACGTGGTGGCCTTCCAACGCGCCGTTTTAGTGGGGTAATATATTTGCCGTTGATGCCTCCTACATTGACAGTATCACCGTCCATTATAGCACCGGACGAACCTTCCACCTGAAAGGACGAGGCGTCCTGTGGAGCACGGAATGCTTCGTCTAGCATGATGGGTGCCCCTTTCTCAATGGCATATTGTCCCAACATCCCCAGCCCGTTGTTTGGAGTGGTTGGTTTGGTTTCCGGAGGGCTTATTCCATCTACTTCATCTGCACTAAACACCATAAACTCGGCATCGATATCCAAATCTTGATGAAATTCCTCCCAACCTCGCTCTTCACGAGGCTTGTATCCATCACTCTGTGCGACTGCGGCGGCGGCAGCGGCAGCAGAGCTCGATCGAGGCCCTGCAGGTGGTCTTTCACGACGGGGTCGCGTATAGGATGCAGTAGGTGAAGTTGTGGGGGGGACAATGCCCTTCTCAGCATTCATCCTTCCAACACGGCCACGGGGTCCAGTATAAGCGTAGCCACCCGGACCAGTCCCTCCAACTGGTGTCTCTTGTCCTGTCTCAGTGTCCACGTATCGGCCACCTCCTCCTGGTCCACCGGGAATGTATTTGCGCTTCTTTAAAGGAGGGGCAGTATCCGGAGCAGTGTTGTTGCGCGCGCGCGGTCTCCCGGCGTTGCGAACGCGCTTCTTCGGCGTCCCTGGCATTGGCGCCATCGTAGGCAATGTGAATATCGTGTGCTGTGTGAATGTTCGGGTAAAGTAGAACGCCGGAGGTCATTCACCGGCTGATGGTGTCCTGTTCGCCCCAGGGCTACCGCATGCGCAAGCGCGTCGGAGACAAGGAATCGCTGGGGCGCATCAGTAGGAAGAGAAAGCCAACAGTAGATGCACGAGCAGCTAGATGGATGTTGAGGGGATGGCAGCGTGACGCGCTTCAACGATGGGAGTTCAGAGGTGCAGTTCAGTTTGGGGAATCCAATACGGTTTAGTGGAACTTGGCAAAACAGGGCCTTCCATGATTAAGCATTTCGCCAGGAGCCTCGCGTTCCTGGCTGTCACCCGCGTCCGTCCGAAGGAGGCACTTTTGATTCATACCACGTAAACCTCATTCTTGTCTCTCTTTTACGAACTATCTCCTTGACTTTTTGATCATGTGTTTGCAGAGATACAAGCATACGTTATCTTTCGTCGACGCTCACGGCTTATCTTTGCTTTCCTTTCCCACATCCTCTGCCTATTCTGCCGCTGTCGCACCAGCTGAATAGAACGATATACTCCTGTAGAATTTCTCTGTATTTTTACGATCATGTCTGAACCCAAGGCCGTGATTTTCGCCAAAGCTGTTTCCCGCATCTTAGGATGGACGTATTTCCTTTGTTGGCACGTACCGCGCCACCTCCAAACCATGAGCTGTCTGTTCACCCAGACTAATCTTATAGACTAGGTCTTTGTCCTTCTATCCTCAGCCTATTCTGAATTGGCATCGGCGGTCAACTCAAGGATTAGCGATAGACTTTCCTATAAGCAACGTGCTTGGCTTCGTCGCATACACAATCTCGACTGGTGCATTTATGTACTCTCCCACGATACGTTCGCAGTACGCATTCAGGCATCCTGCGTCACCTGAGCCAACAGTTCGGTTCAACGATTTCTTGTTTGCAGCACACGGAGCAATCCTATGCATCATCACCTACAGCCAGTTTTGGCCAGCAATTTGGGGGTTTACGGTTGGTACAAAGCAGAGAGTAAGCCGCGCAATACTAGGAATTGTTTGGGGCAGTATATTTGGTATAATGGTGGTAATTGCTATCGTTCGATTACGAGGTAAAGACGGTGGTTACGACCCAAGCGGATGGGCATGGATTGAAGTGGTAGGTTGATTCCAAAACTCCACCTAGAACAATTTCAGCTTAATGAGCGTCTGCACACAATGTCTTTGCGTCCGCGGAAATGCCTTAGGGTTCTCGGCTAACCCTCCTCAGATTTACGCAATAAGCTATGTCAAGCTTATTGTAACCGTAGTGAAATACATGCCACAAGTCCATGTCAACTACGTGCGCAAGTCGACCATGGGATGGAGTATCGGACAAACTCTCCTCGACTTTGCTGGTGGGGTTCTTTCTATCACGCAACTGATCATCGACTCTTCTCTGCAGGCAGATTGGTCTGGCCTTACGGGGAACCCGGTGAAACTTGGTCTGGGCAATGTTAGCATTATTTTCGACATCATTTTCATGACCCAACATTATATTTTGTATCGTACACCACGAAAGTCGATTGACGATGATGACTGGCAAGAGCAACAGGGTTTGTTAGCCTAAACAACCACATTCTATTTCGCTCGGGAGGGCCATCTGAAGACTTGGCGCAAGATAAGACATCCTCAACCTCCGCTCGCTACCATTTGTTGTTCCGACTCCAAACCCAGATATTTTGCAGGAGATATTAAAGTTTTCGTCACCACGGAACTGTAATATTTTAATGCCTTCGTCATTCAACAAGGCTCTATGGTCGAAGACGGAATATAAGATTGGCCATTTTAGGCCTTCTCTGCACGGATTTTTGGCATGTTGACATGGATTGAAATGCCAAGTTATCTGGAGTCTATCTCGTTTATTAAACGGAAGATATGTGTGATAAGGTTATTTTGGAAGTGAATCTTCAAAGTGGATATCAACTTCCTTCAGCATTGGCGGGTCGTTGTCAACTTCACAGTCTTCCCATTACACAAACCGCGTGTGCAAGCACACAAGTTAGTTATGTGACGCCAATACCAGAACAAGATGGAATGTGGATTTTCTTCCTCAAAGACACACTTTAGTGTACGGCCGAATTTGCGTATTAAGGAGTTCCGGCGGGCTGATACCACTTAAATTTTCAATGTTTCATTCCTTTGCCGTCTGTAAGAATAGATTAAGCTTTTTTCATGCGGGGATATCGACATGAGAGAAGGGTCATGTGAAAATGGCATGCGAAAATACCTGTTCATCGAGACTGCAGGAAGAGCCCTGAAGTCAATAAGTGATCAAATACCGGCTTGTGATAGGTCACCAATATCAAGCTACGTTTCCTTCCTGTACAACGCTTAAACTTTAATAACATAGAGGGCTTACATTGCACGAAAATGGCCTCCATGAAGAATACTCGTTGCACGACCAACATGACCCGTCGTCGCAAGGTGACGGCAAATCGTATGAGGAGGTGGCAGATAGGGTTCCATTTGAGAAAAAGACGACAGACGGCACAGCTCACGGTGATGCACTGCGCCTAGCACAGCCCTGACAATTATCGTGTGGTGTCGCGTGGGGTGATGTCTTTGTTCGGATATCCGTAAAAGGCATCAAAGGCTTGGCTGTTCGTCGAATTCCCATATTTTCCATGATCACCACTAGGATGACACGGACGTGTCTCCACGTTTTCCGACAAGGCTCCTGAAACAGAAACTGGTGGCTGGGACAGGAGATTGGGGGTTATAGGATAACATCACTCCATTCCCCCTCCATCTCTGCCTCGTCGTGCTCAACTTCAATCCACATGTCGACGTAACGTTTCGTGACGCTTTCAGAAAATCAGCCACTCACACATGCAGTTGATGCGCAGTCCCAGCCCTGTGGAAGCTACCTCTACACTTCTCTTCCCGCGTTCTCGACAACGTCGGCAGACAGCCGAAGGAGCTTCAGCTTCTTCTGACCACTGGCGAACGAGAATCTATCCGGAGGTCGGGTCGCCCCGTGGGTTCTTACATATCGCGCAATCCATTGGGTCGGAGTTTTCCCAGTCGCCATTAAGTAGTTCGCTCAGCTGCACAGATCCGCAGCACGCCACCATTTTGCGCGGGTCCATTGGACTGCTATCGTCGAATAGAAGGCCCGCCACCACTGGCTAACAGAACCCCTTCGGTCGACGGTCCAATCCTGTTGACATCTAGCCTTAATGCACAACCACAGTGCAGCGGGAGACACGCTGCTGCTGCAGATGGTGGGTTCAATGGGGGGTTCAGGCGAGGAAGACAACGGCAGCTTAGCACGTAGCGCAACGCCATACGACTATTACCTGGTACGTCCCCAGCCCGTCACCGTTTCATCCATGCCTTTTAAGTCTAGTCAATGCCCATGACCGAAATTTCAACTCTGCTTCCGACAACCATGGCTCCCAAGCAATCTCGGAATATCTTCAAAAGGCGCTCTGCTCACGGTTTCTTCTCTTCTACCCAGTATCCGACAATATCCTCCCCTAAGGACGTTGTTAAACTTACCAATATGGGAGATATGGCCGACGCGAGCCCCGCGTCTGCGCCTACTGCTACCCCAGAAGCCGATCCTTCTCCGAGTGGTCACGCAGATGGAGCTGGAGATTTTGACGCAACCGGAGAGCCGTTCGATCAGGACTTTCAGGATCTCCATTCTCCAAAAACTCGAAAGGCTCTAGAACCCGAACCTCATACGCCGATAAAATCCATCCCAAAACCGCTCCCACTAGGAAGTCACCCAGTTGTCTCATCAGATGAAGAGATATCACCAGCACCCCCGGACTTCACACGACGAGGAATTCACATCCCTACTCGCACCAGGTAAACTCTATTTTATCCTATTCTTTCATTGTCGTACTTATTTTTCCTTCGCAACTACAGTAGCAAAACAAGGGTCAAGCAACGACGACTCAGATCGACAAGTCGCGAACCTAGCTCATCAATGCCTACAACTCCAGGGTCACGCGAAAGGAGCTCAGCTGATTCAGTGATATCATACGAAACCGCAGCCTCGTCAATCGCCAGCAACTCTCTACCTCCATTGCAAGCCAAGGGACCACCAGATGAAGTCAATCGCCTTGAGCCTCTGCTTGAAGATGATCCAAAATCCTTTGACCTCATTGCGCCAAACGAGGCTCAGCCTGGAAAGGGCTTTGATTTAGAAAAAAGATCAGAACAACTATTTTCACGGGGACACCTGGAAGCCATATTCGCAGATGCTGCTTCACTTCTAAAATTTACTTCCTTTCTCAGTGCTGCGCGACCTCAGTCTCTTCCACTCCTTATCTACTATCTTGATGCATTGAAAGCAATGCGCGCCATTAACTATGCGAACGCTGTAGCAGAGGCTCTAGAGCCACTCGAGGGCTACGATTTCACTCAACATCCTGCTCGGCCTACGGTGAACTCAGTACTTGAAGACAAAGCTAATCAAGCATTCGACGTGCTGGTTCGCGAAGACCTCCCTGCATACATCACACACGTCTTCATCCAGGTGGTCAGCATAAGTATTCAAAAGAGAATTACTGGGACATTGCCTCCATTGCTACGGGAGGCATCGGAGGGGTTAGCTGAAGTTTTCTGTCTATCAGACCCGTCAAGGCCCGACAATCCCATCGTTTTTGCTTCAGAAGGTAACCCGATCCTCCGACCCGTTCTAGGGACTACCCTAATAGCGAATTGCAGAATTCCACCGTACCACGCAATATGGAGTGAGTTACGCAATTGGACGAAATTGCCGGTTCCTTCAGGGACCTAAAACAAATACGACTAGCGTAGCACGGCTCCGCGCTACGGTTGAAGCAGGCAAAGAGACAAGTGAAGTTCTGCTGAACTAGTAAGCCTCCGCTCTAGATTCCTTCTACGTCCAGAGAAATTGACATTATACAGTCGGCGCGATGGCTCCCCATTTATGAATCTGCTCATGATTGCTCCTCTACTCGACAGCAGGGGCAATCTCCGCTACTATATCGGCGCACAAGTCGACATTACCGGCCTTGTGAAGGACTGCACCGACCTCGACGCTCTCCAACGCATGCTCAACAAGCAAGAATCCGAAGCGGCCAACAGTGCGGACGCGAACGAGCCCGAAGAGCCCAAAGACGAGTTCCAAGAGCTCAGCGAGATGTTTAACATGGCGGAACTCGACACGGTCCGCAAGCATGGCGGGCGCATGCATCGCGAGCAGGTCGACGATGACGACGAATCCATCATGAACTATTGGCCCCGCCTCCCGCTCAAAGACCCCAGCATGGGCGACGTCGACAGGCCACTTATCCTCAACGCCAAAGCCGACAACCGTCTCTCCGGCGTTTACAAGAACGTAAGGCCTACTCTTTCCCTCTACTCTCTTCTAAGCTCTGCGCAACTTTGACTAACACTATCCCAGTATCTCCTCATGCGCCCAGCCCCTTCCCACCGCATCCTCTTCACTTCCCCCTCCCTCCGCGTTCCAGGGATCCTCCAATCCCGCTTCCTCTCACGCATCGGCGGCACCACACGCATACGCGACTCGCTCGCCGCTGCCCTAGCCGACGGCTCCCACGGCGTGACAGCCAAGATCCGTTGGCTAGCATCGCCCGCAGCCCGGCTCCCGGACATCGACACCAGCGAAGAGGGCCGCTCGCGCTGGATCCACTGCACGCCGCTGCTGGGGCACACGGGCGCCGTCGGCGTGTGGATGGTCGTGCTAGTCGACGGCGAGCGCGACGGCGGCACGCCGCGCCGGTTCCGCACCGCGCCGCCTGTGGCGCGCGATATTGGCAGCCCGAGCCGGGCGGGCAGCTCGGTACGTGCGAGCAGTGTCGGGTGGGACGATGCTATGGACGGCGAGACACTGAGCAGGAGTGTCAGTCGGGGTGGCTTCGTGATGACGCGGGAGAGGCAGCCGTACTCGCCGTGGGGCTTTGGGAGGCCGGAGAGCGCGATGAGCCAGCAGCGCGCGGCGAGTCCGGCGTTTGGGACCGGGGGCGAACCGAGTATCAATTCGTTTGCGTTGGGCTAGATGAGTGAGAGAGGGAAGGTGCGGAATGCTGAGAAGGAAACGTTGGGGTGGGCTGGATGAACTTAGTTCGCGGAACGAACGATTGCTGCGAGGTGTGACAGATGTTGGAATGTACGGCGTAACATCGGATAGTTTTCTCACTCGGGCTCATGCAGGGCACGCACAAGGGCGTTGATATATCACTGGGTAACGGAGCATACATGTAAGAAACAAGGCTGGAATGAGGGTTTGCTATGTACTCTTTGCGTCACCGTGGGTGTAATATGAGATCGAATATCTGGGGTTTGGGTCCTCTTGGATTTTCTTGGGTTTTCTTGGTTGTAGATTTGGACAGACGGTTGTTTGTATACGTAGATTAAGAACCCGGCAACGGAGATATTGTGGTGTTATGAAAATCTATTTATGGTACACTAGTCTTGCGGTATAGTGGGCGAGCTTGGAATTAAGCTGTCGTTTCTTCCTCCCATATCTCGCATCTCACCCCCTTAGCCTCTCGGTCCTTACTACCAGCCTTCTAACCGTTCGGGCCTAGCAGAATATCCTCATCCCGCACTACAACATGACCTTATTTAAGTTTGACGTTGTGGTCGTAGAGATAAGCGAATTCCTGTACTTCAGTGCTCTGGAGGCAGTAGCTGTAGGGAAAGATGGCAGAAAAATCTACGGCAGATATTGAAGGGTATTATCGGTCAGCATTGCTTCCACTTGTTTAGATCTTACCAAAATTAAAATCGGGTACTTAGGGGGTAAAATTTATTCAACCCTGTTTTGATGGTCGGAAAACGGGCAGGAAAGCTGGACAGTATCTAATTTTAAGGTTTACATAGGCAGCATACCCAAAAAGATGTCGCACTTGAAGTACAATCGCACATGAATTCATAGTTCGAACCGCTTCAGGGTACCATACTGAGTTCCTGTGTTAGCAGTTAAGGGCCGTAAGTCTAGCGTACGGAAATGCTTACAATTTACTAAAATGGTAAATCTTTGGTCCAGGAAAATTAATTTTCCTTGGCCCTAGAAAAATGGGGACCGGACGCTGGGTATTTCGCGAGCGTACCGTAAGGTCCGACATCTATGCCAGGGATTCCCAGATCGCAAGCTGCCATGCTGGTGTACAGCGGGTTTGAAGATGCTTTTCCTCTATTTTATGAAAGCTACCACACATTTTTCGGGTTCACATGAATTTTTTCTCCGTTCTCGCGAACATGCTTTCGGTCTTTATCGCGACTCAGCGGCTTGCGCATATCGAAGGCGTCTGCGCCGTCGTTATAGTAGTTCACCACGCGCCTGTATACAGAGTACCTGTGTTCTATTAATATGGAGATATATAAATAATAGAATACCATTGTTTTCTACCCACCCCATCTTCTTATATAGCTCCTGAGCGATCTTGTTCTCAGCCCTCACAAATAAATCCACAAACCAAGCATTATTCGCATCCGCCTGTTGCTCCAAACTCTCTGTCAGCCTAGTAGCATGGCCTAGTCTCCTTGCCGATGGAGCTACTGTCAATGCTGTGATATGCCCATGCCAGGGAAGGTAGTCCGGATCGGGGTTTGTATCCGGGTTGTATGGGCGGACCGGTGCTGGATATGGGGACGCCTCGACTTTTCCTAGGACTTCGCCGCAACCACATATCAGTGTCTAACCTCCAGATACAGCGGGTACAGGGGAATGCTGGTGCTTACTGTATCCCTCGATCTTCCCATCATGGCCTTCAATCACACGACATAGGTCGGGCCATTTTGTTAAGTATTCCAAGTAGAACCCTACATTGTACGTCTCGGTGAGATGATCGAGGTTAGTAGAGCTGATCTTCAAGAGATCCATGGCTGCCATGGGCCGAATGGACGCCATCCTGGCAGTCCAGAGGATTGCGGAAAGGCTAAGTTAGGAGTCTTGAATCCAACCCGAGGAAACTAGAGTGACTTCAACACCATGCCAAGACCAGCCGAGGCCGAAACCCCTGTAACCGACCAGGTCAGCAAAATCAATCAAGCTTTTTATTCTCACTTGCAATGCCACTCGCTCATTACCCAATGTTGGCAACTAAATATTACGATGGCAGCATAGCACACGTGGGCACTAATTGGTGGCGATGCCATCCCGGTGTTCCCTCATCTTCCCATCCTCAGCTTCTTGAAATGTGAAGCTAATCCTTCACATGCATCCCATTGTGTGGCAAGATTTCTTGCACTTTTCGTATATGCGCCTCCTAAGCCAATCTAGAGGCTCTATAATGTATAGCTTGGTGTTGAAATCTCTAGTCAGTGCGATTGCTCGGCGGTAGTGTGGGCGCCTCATCTACGCCTTTGACGCTCGAATATTGCGGTGGGCAGCAGCGACGTGGCTATGAAGCCGTATATAGAATATATGGCGGCATAGTTAATCAAAAAGCTTTAATATTATCGCCGTCTATTTAACCAAATTCTTAGTAAAATATTGTCCTTATGCCGCCCAAAAAACGTCGCCTCTAAGGGCTTGCTTACTAACTTTTTTTCACCTGTTCGCGCTCACCTGTTCGACGCCGCTAGGTGGATCAAATTAAGGCCCAACAGGTGGATTTTAAGCGCTACTAGCAAGCGCTCGTGCAGGGGTGTAGATCGAACAGGTAAGAGCCGTTCGTTTACCAGAGTAGAGCATCATAGATATAATCAACCCGTTCTTGATATACACACCTTTTTTATGGGCGGCAACGATGAGCCTACGTGGAACAGCGCCAGCAGCGCATAGAGGCCTGCGTACACTGCTTTGGATATAACTATAAGGCTTCATAGTTGAGGTTGGTGTGAATCACGTAATGCGTACAATTCTTTGAAAAAACATCACGATCGAGGTCGGGTTGATTGAACAGGCCGCCCAGGTGGACATACAGGACCCCAGAGGGNGCAGGTGGAATTCCACCTNTTCGACGGCCCAGGTGGGCAAAATCGCGCAATCTATACTACTTCTGGCTATGTAATCGCGGCAAGCGCAAGGACGTCGAACAGGCCAGGTGGAACATTAATTTAGCTGCCAAGACGGCCCAACAGGTGGAAATTGAACAGGTGAGGTAAACGAGCAGCTCCTACCTGTTGGATATTTGATCGACCTGGAAATAACCACCTGTTCGTTCCAGGTGGCGTTTTTAAGCGACGAACAGGTGGGCGCGAACAGGTGAAAAAAAGTTAGTAAACAAGCCCTAAAGCCTCTAAAAGCAAGTATCCCTTAACCTGTTGAATCCTACGCTAAGGTCGCTTAAGTTCACGACTAGATTTCATTAGTGTCTTTCGCTAATCCAGATACTTTAATATCAACGGCCAAGGGATACACGTATAACAATTCGGGGGAGGACTCTAATGGAAGATTTTTCCTATAATTAGCAGCCGGTTGATGGCGGAAGGGCAGAAACGTACAACCGTGACGTTATGTATCACGACTTTTTTACTCAACTTCCTCAAAAATTATATATTCGGTGTTTCAGTGGTGGCCTTGGCATCATTTCGTCGGCATCGCAATGTTGAGGTGTTTTGGTTGGGCTTGCTAATAAAATCGCGCTATGTAGCTAGGGTGCCTGTAGCATGCTAACTCAAGCAAAAGCGCCCAATACGAAAAGTGGCTTCTACCACACGAAGGGACACGCCCATTGCAGCCAAATATGCCCTTACTTGACCTCTTTCACGCTGTGCGAGAGCGCACGCGGGACCAACGCAACGCCTACCAGGCCAATACTACGAAGCTCCCATGGAGAGTTGGTGACGTCTTCGCCCGAACATGGGACTTGGGTTTCACAGCGTTTGGTGGGCTACCGGTCAATTTCCAGATCCTTCATCAGCGGTTTGTGGAGGGCCGTGGAGGGAAGGCACCGTGGATCGATGAACAGACGGTATGTACGCTCTTTCCAATTTTTCTTTCAGAGCACAAGCATTCAGAACGTCTATTTAGAAGAGTTAACCATAATTGGCGAATACGCGAGCACCATAACGAATAAATTAATACCTTAGGAAAACAAGTATTTATATTATCGTGGCAAAATAACTGATTATGATGATCTCTAGTATCAAGAACTCTTCGCAATATGTCAAGCTCTCCCAGGACCGGCCAGCACCAAAATGGCCTTTTGTATTGCGCTGATTCACGCCGGATTTGTGCCTGCTCTTTTTGTTTTCCTGGTATGGAGTCTTCCTGGAGCAATTGGGATGTACGGCTTGTCCCTTGGCGTCCAAAGGACGCACGAAATTCTCCCTGGAATTGTTTATGCCCTTCTTTCCGGGTTAAACGCGTCCACTGTAGGCATTATTGCACTTGCTGCTGTTCAGGCAAGTATTCCCCCCGTGAAAGAAAATGTCACGGTTTTTGTCTCATGTATATTTAGTTGGACGAGAAGTCTATCAAGGACAAGATTACTAGGATTCTCGTTATTCTTGGTGCTTGTGCGGGATTGTGCTATAATGCGCTCTGGTACTTCCCTATCCTCATGCTTATTGGCGGACTTACCACAGTGGTATGGGACATTTGGCTTCAGCAGCAGGTTGGAAAGCTGCGCGCGAGGCTTCGTAGACGGAAGGATAATCCACAAAGAATTGTGGAGGAGAGTACTCTGTCAGTGAGTATCGCGTTAGAAAATCTACATCAACCGGCAAGTTCAGATACAATTCAGAGACGCGCTGTTCCTTCCTGATGAACTGGATCTGAGGATAAAAGAATGAATGAAGCTATTGAATCTAACTATAAGGAATATAGGCCTTAATATAGGCCTATATCTACGGGGTTCGGGGTGACTACTACGGATACCGAAGTGGTTGCCGCGGATACCGAACGGGAAAGGGAGTCTGCTTATGTAAGCAGGAAACGCATGTGGAGGACTCCTCCAGTACCATCGTCACTTCCTCCTCAAAAGATCGTATCTTGGCTGAGGTCTCTGGCCAACCTGCAAAACAAGGCAATACGGAAGTAGAATCGGAGAGCGGGCAAACGCACCAGGAAACATTCCCAGCTGCAGACACTTTAACATACGCAATTCCTGTGAAATGGGGGATTAGTATCATCGTAATGTTTCTAAGTAAAACCTATTCATCGCCCTTACTGCCAATCCGAAGATCAGCGCTGACCCCCTGTAGCAACATTTATAGCTGTACTCGTTGCGCGCGGTGTTCTTAAATCTCCACCACTGGAGCTTGATCTCTTCGCGAACATGTACCTTGCGGGCACCATCATTTTTGGTGGCGGGCCCGTCGTCATTCCGCTTCTCCGAGAATACGTTGTTCGACCTGGCTGGGTTTCTCCCCGTGATTTCCTGATCGGCCTTGCAATAATTCAGGCCTTCCCAGGCCCCAATTTCAACTTTGGTGTCTTCCTGGGCGCCCTCGCATTGAATCATTCGCCGTATCCCACTATCCTTGGAGCGTTCCTCGGATACGCTGGTATATTTGTTCCGGGAATAACTCTTGCCATCGGTGTACAGAGCATCTGGCGAGTGCTCCGAACGAAGTCATCCATAACCAGTCTGCTCAGAGGTATCAATGCAACTGCAGTTGGCCTGGTATTCACTGCCGTCTACCGGCTATGGGAAATTGGCTATTTAACCCCGATCGCTGCACAGGGCCAAAGCCTTGCTCTAGAGCCATGGTGGGTTGTTGTTGCAGCGCTCACATATGCAGAGAGCGCATGGTTCAACGTGCCACCTGCTGCTGCTATTATAATGGGAGCCGTGCTTGGGCTTTGTTGGTATGGAGCCGTGGGGAGATAGCCCCATTCCTGGCGGTTGATCACTAGACCATATTAAATGGGTTTGCAGTTTCAACCGCTACTCAACAACGACCCTGGCAGGCTGTGGCCAGTTAAATGAATCGATCAAAATTTACCCTTTCATGACTATGATCTCCGCTTTCAGGATTGGCCTTCTAGATAGGATCACTGCATCGACATTAATAGTGCATACAACTACTGAGTTAAATTGCTCAATCTGCTACTTAAATCACCTCGCTAAACCCTGTGCAAGTCATCTACATCGCAAGCTAGCATATTAGAACAACCGCATGCCACAAATTCAACTTAAACCCACAGCCATCCTTCACAGCCCTCCGGCGCATTTGCGCCAGTGCATAAGAAAACACAGTCACGAGTCATTCGCCTCCCCTTATTGAGTTTAAACGTATTGGATCTCCACAGAAGAAGAGCTTTCAATGGTAACATCCGTCAGAACCCGGTCGTTCTGCCTGATGTCAATAACAGTAGCGCCGCTTAAGTCAAGCGACTCGCTACTAGTAGTCGCGACGCAGTTCGTGAAAGTAACCGTACTGAAACCAGCCATGGGAACCAGCGAGTTGTTCTCCTGGAAGTCCTCGACGATCCATTCCGCGCTCTGGCCCCCGAGTGTGGCAGACGAGTTGGGTGCACTCAACGTCTTCGAGACCGACTTGCCGGTGGACTCGTTGGTCAGAGTTACAGTGCCCTTTGAGGATGAGCTTGCCACAATGGAGACGGCGATAATGTCGCCAGCCGACACGGCAAAGTTGCTGAAATCGTGCGCGTAGTCCGGGTACCACTCATACCAGGCGTCATACGATACGGCCCCGCTGCTGGAGATTGTGAAATCGGCTCCGGCTTGCAAGATCCCATCGTCACATGTATATCCGTCGATACCTGCCCATACGGATGCGGACCACGAACTCGCAGACCCGGTGCCTTTTGTTGGCTTGGGGACAGTGAAGCGGCCGGAGACACCGTTGAAGGTCTGGCCTGATGGCGGGGAAGTGAGGGCGGCGCCGGACCAGTTGGAGCTGTATTCGACGTGCACAGTATTGTTCCCGTCAGCGATATGCTCCTTTTCCTTGGTGTCAAGGGCGATCAGAGGTTGAGACCCGCGAAACCTGGCAGCTCGACGGCGGGCTTGGCGCTCAGCGAGAGTTGAAGGCCGAGCAAAGATGGCAGTCACGAAGAGTGCATTGTTAAGAAGAAAAGAAAGCCTCATGATAGGCAGATTTAATGTGAAGTTTATAAGGAACTCGATTATCAACAGCAAATGCGGCTCAATTTATGAGAAGAGTTCTTGGGAGTTTTTTAAGCTAGAGTCTGAAGCTACACAGTCCTTTACTGTGAGTTTGTGCTCAACTTATAGATTTCTTCTCTCAACAGAATCTCTAGAGAATGCGTGCTGACATCCTGACTTCAGGACTGCCCTGGGTCGTCCTTCCCTTTCTATCATAATGTCCGCTTTGGCATATATTACTTGGTGCTGGTAATGTGGCAAACACGTGGAAAATTAAATCTTCGTGGTGCGAAATACCGGGCAGAGCCCCTGAATAACTGCTCCCGGGACTTGTGGATGCAGTGTGGTTGTTTCTAAAAGTCCGTCTAGGAAGGAGATCAGCATAACCTTCCTCCTCAGTACGAGTGCTCCGAGTCTGGCGATCTATCACGATGCTCGAAATGCCATAGCAGCATGCGATGCAAAATAAGAACCGACGGCGCACCCGTGCGACCAAGGAATCCCGGGCAAGCACCCCCAAAAGCCTATGTTGACCGTTTGCCAAGCTCAAGCTCAGGGGTAAGGTGGATATGGAGGTACTGTAATATAAGCAATTTTGGTTACCCTATGTTATTTATTGGTTTACTCTTTTTGCCTGCATCTGAAGGAGCTTGCCGCATTTTCCAACCATCCTGAATACCGGCATTAACTGAGCGCGTTCTTCCTTAGGCTCTCACCGAACAGGAGGCGCAGGGATTCATGGAAAGGAAAGAAATATCAAAGAAGAAGCGGAAGGAACGGAAGGAACGGAGTCTACGCAAGCTACCATCACCGCAACACTAAGACACCGAGAGTGATCAGATTCACCTGCCTCGATGGAACAAGGACGGAAATTCTTAGAGAGCGAATAGCACAGTCTCTCTTTAGTCACTCTCACCACCATCCCGAGAAACCTGTTCGTAACTGTATCGTGGGGAAACATAAGAAATGGCAATTGATAAGATGGTGGCGGGCTGCTTGGTCTACTGGTGGAGTAAAGCTTCATTCCCTTAAGCTTTGGGGCGCTGAACACGCTGAAAGCAAGAACATGTCCTGGCTTTGGCCAGCACCCGCTTCATAGGCCCCCATCAACCTCGACGCCGCATGATTAGCGGTACGCATGATATGACAAGCAACGCACTATTGATCAAGACATTTAAATTAAACGGTGGGGCTTTGTAAAGAAGGTAGCATCAGAATCCTGGATGGTCTGGAAACCACCGGACGGGAGATCAGCGGTGGCATTCTTACGTTATCGGAGAGTTGGTGATAGAGGCTTGGAGTTTGTGGCTATGGAAAATCCATGAGACTAGACCAGATTAGGCAGGTTGGTAGCATTCGCAATTTGGGATCAAAAGCTAACCAAATGACCTGCCAATGACTAGAGACTATCCTGGAATGGCTCGATATGCGCCGGCTGGCCTAAGCGACATGCTCAATCACGACTACCCGTCACGATGAATCGACGGAGGTAGCCAGAACGCAGTATCACGAGTTCTGGAAAAGAAGGACCCCTTTGAAAACAGATACTGTGCGCGCTGTTGCGAGGGAATCCCTAGTAGATAGAGTTCATTGACCCGAGGTACGAGTGGTCTATATATTCGGGTTGGGGGTCCTGGAATTCAAACTTCCGCCAAGCCAGCTTCTCATTGGTTGCCAAGCCAGTTTCTCATTGGTTAAAACCAAAACTGCGCGCGGTAAGTTATGGCAGAATACACGTGACGAACATCAAAATATTATGAACGTTAAAATATCTTAGTATTGCATCTTAATAAGTTGTCTTATTAATATTATGAATATTAATATGTAGAATTATAGAGGACTTTACATGCGTCTAATATATCTACTTTGCAGCCTCTTGCGGGCTGTATTGGGCAGAGGAGTAGCGATTATAAGCTCTGCAGCTGTATAGAGGCCTGAAGCTTTGCGAGAGCTTCCTCAGGGGGAAGTGCATGGAGCTCTGCACGAAGCTCTACCAAAGCTCTACAAAAGCTCTGCACGAAGCTCCGTAAAAGCTCTACTACCAAAGGCTTTGCAGCACCTCTGCCCACCTAGTGTACTGGCCACGCAGTAAATGGAGTACGTAGTGCGCAGGTTATCTCATAAATCAGACCCCCGGGGAGAAATTGCGCCACGGCGTGGCGCTAAGGGCTAGCGTCACGCTTGTGAAGTCCTGCGAACTCCTAGGCCAATCGGATTACTTTACCCTAGTCCTATAGACTCCTGCAAACTCCTAGACCAATTAAATTATACTAAGAGGAATTTCTCCCCAAGGGTCTGAGAGCTTATGGGAGCCCTTTGTATGTAAACTTATTGTTTCTTATTAGGCGATAACTCTTCTATTATAATGCTGTATCTTATACCCTAAATTAACTCTAAAATACTTATAATCGGTTTTAATTAAAAGCCATTTACTTTCTTTATCTAATTAAGAAATAATAGACACTGCTGGCCTAATATATATGCCCCTATCCGATAATTTGTAAAGTCCCTTATTTAGCGCCCCTTTTAGCCCTCTTCTACCCCCTAATAGATACCTTAATGGATACCCTAATGAGTATTTTAACAACGATATAGACTACCTCAATAATAAGCTTAATAGCGACGCTATTAAGGCTCTTTAGCCTTCCTTTAACAAACCTTCCTCTTTTACCCGCGGTTAATATAATATGAGCTTATTATGGGACGGGGTAGTGGCTATAAGACGTATGTATTCGAGGAGTCTATAAGACGTTGCGCGATTGATCGTAAGGGTTGAGGGCGTAAGGAGGTGATATACCTACGCGTAGCTGATATAAGCTGTACGTGAGGTATATGCGAGAGCACGGGGTGTTAGCGACTCAGTCAATCGAGACATAAGTACGGCAAAATGGTCGCGCAAGCCTGTACGATTGGATTGTCTATAAACAAGAATCTAAAGCTAAAGAAAGGGAAGGAGAAGAAGGGGAGCGCCGCTCGAAGCTATATACGATCTTCGCGTCACGTGACCGCAATATGCGGCAATCTATGGCAACTTGCCGGTGCGTAGTTCTGCCAAGTTCTGCCAGTGCCGTAATATTACCCCCCCCTCCAAAAAAGCCTGCCCTTAGGCTTTGCCGCTAAAAGTCTTAGTAAGAGAATCTAACCAATTAGACAACTTCGACTACCGGTTAAAGTTCCTAGATATCTTAACACCTTACGTGACTAAGAAATTTCTAGGGCGTTTTTGTCCTTATGTTCTTCTAGTAGCTTATTATCTTTATTATACTAGCACTCTATCCACTCATCTAGGTACTTTAGCAGTTTGGGTTTGTTAGGGTAATAGCTGTGGAACTCCTAAAGCTTATAGGGGCTACCTATAAAGTTCTATGCAGGGTACTAAGTGGGGTTTAGGTTATATCCTTTCTAACTAACCCAATACTTTAACGTTCCCTTTATAAGTTTATAGGCTAGTATTTCTTTAATTTCCTATTTATTATCGTCGTTAACTTAAATTGGTAGGGGAGGTTTATTCTTTTATCTAGGCAGTGGGTTATTTATAGCTTTCTATAGCTTATCTGGTGAGAAAATAGGGTGGACTTTAATTAAGTCTAGGAGCTTAACCTTATATAAGTTGCCTACTTTATTAAGAATCTTATACGGTCCTGCTATCTTATAGTCTAGCTTATGGCTAGGCCGTTCTGTCTTCTAGTTCTTTATTATAACCTAGACTATATCGCCTATAGTAAAGTTAGGCTCGCGCCTATACTTATTTACCTACTATTCTATTGATTTTTAGGCCTTTTTTAGGTTTATATAGGCTACTTTTTAGGCTTCTTCTAAGCGCTTAGCGTACTGCTGGGCTTCCTTATAAGATAGTTTTTCGCGTATAGTCTAGGGCCCTTCTGGTCTTTCCCAGTTAAAGCTTATATAGGGTAGGTAACCTATTTCTAGTTAAATAGGGGCAAATCTAGTAGAGTTATAGGGTAGGGTCGCTTAGGCGTAGTCTATTAAGGGCAATAGTTCGGCCTAGTTATTCTAGAAGTAGTTAATAAAAGGCCGGAGTCTTTGGTCCAAGTATTGGTTTACAATCTCCGTTTAACCGTCTGTCTAGGGGTAATATACTATAGAAAGCTTTAGCTTAATGCCTAGGATCCAGGTGAACTTATTCCAAAAGGCTAATATAAACTACGGCCCGCGGTTAGATATAATAGTGTCTGGTAGTCCATAAATTTGGTAAACGTAGTGAATATATAGTTGGGCTGCCTCTTTAGCATTAATATTTTTGTGATAGGGAATTAAGAACGGGCGCTTGCCGAAGCGGTTAACTAGGATTATAACTATATTATATCCGTCACGGTCTAGAGGTAGCTTATAAAAGTCTATAGAGATATGTTACTAAAGGCGGTTAGGTATTAGGAGGGGTTTTAATAGTCCTAGGGTTTTATCTTGTGGGATTATAGACCTACGGCAGTCGTTATAGTTCCGTATATAGCGGTTAATATCTATAACCATTCTAGGCTAGTAGTAGCGGTCGCTAATAATCCTGCGGGTCTTATTCTTTTTAGGGTAGGCCGTAGAGACCTAGGTATATGCTTTAGTAATAAGCTAAGTCCGTAAGTTCTGTTCCTTTGCCACTACTAGCCGTTCCTAATGCTTAAGTAATCCATTTTTAAGGGACTATGGGCTGGTAACGTTCTTTGCCTTTTTACGGTACTCCTGTAGAGAAGGGGCCGTATAGTTTATCTATAGCAATTCGTCGATTAAGTTAAGTCCTAAAGGGTTAATAGGATATATCTCGGCGCCTAAGGGGTCTGTACTTAGTTCTGCCTATATTTAGGGGTTAAGGTACTCTAGTTATAGTAGCGTCTAGGTTTATAATAAGATCTTCGTAGCCGTATAGTTACCTAGGTCTTATTCGCGCCTAGTAAAAGTATTTGTACAGTTCGCAGCGCCTAGTCTATATATAATTAAGAAGTTAAACTAAGATAGGACGTCCGCCTAGTATGCCTACCGGGCCGTAAAGGCCTTAGTTGTTATAAAGTATTCTAGGGCCTTATAATCTAATACTACTTTAATAGGTTTAGGGGTCCCCTCTAGCTATATACGCCAGTGCTAAAAGCTAGAGATAATAGCCAGCATTTCTTTATTATGGATGTGGTAGTTTAGTTTAGCATCTATTATAGTCTTTAAATAGTATACAATAGGGTGCTATTCTCCGTCCGGTTACTTCTAGGAAAAAACACCGGCTATTACGCCGTCTAAGGCATCAGTTTTTAGCATTAAGGGCCGTTTTAGGTTAAAGTAGGTAAATAGGGGGGCCGATACTAGCCGTTTTTTAAGCTTATTAAAGGCCTGCATATATATGGCGTTAAAGTAAAAGGGCTAGTCTTTCCTAGTAAGGCGGTTAAGAGGCCGGGTAATTCTGCTGTAGTTCTTAATAAAGCGTCGGTAGAAGTTATAGAAACCTAAAAACAATTATACCCCCTTTACGGTCCGAGGGGGCGTCTACTAGTTAATTACGGTTGTTTTTTTTAGGTTGGCCTTAATTCCGTCCGTGCTAATAATAAAACCTAGGTACTTTATACGCTTAATACTGAATTCTGACTTCTTAATATTGGCCTAGAGGCCAGCTTCGCGGAGCCGTTATAGGACTTTATGGACGTGCTCCTTATATTCCAGTTTATTCTCTAAATAGATTATAATATTATCTAAATAGGCCGTATAGAAGTTGTTAAGGTAGTTAAAGAGTACATCGTTTATATACCGCTGGTACGTAGCTGGTCCGTTAGTTAGTCTAAAAGGAAGTACCTTATATTTATACGTCCCGTAATAGGTCCGGAATATAATAAGATTCTTAGACCCGGGGTCTATCCTAATTTAGTAAAAGGCCTAGTGGATATTAAGCTTTGTAAAAACCTTAGCTCTACTTATTCGGGTAAGAGTTTTATTAAGTAAGGGCAGCGGGTAGCGGTCCTTGCGGGTTATATTATTTAGCTTATAGTAGTTAATATAAAAGCGCAGTCCTCTATTTAGCTTTTTAATAAAGAGAATAGGTAAGTTAAAAGGGGCTTAGCTAGGCTTAATAAAGCCCTTATTTAGGTTATTGATAAGGTACTATTTTATGGCCTATAATTTGGCAATAGACTATGGGTAGAGAGGGCTAAAGCTAAGGGTGCTTCCCTTATCTTGCTTAATCTCAATCTTATAGTTATATGGTTGGTGGGGTAGAAGTATATTAGACGCTGCCTTAGAGAATACGTCCTTGAATTTCCGGTGTTAATTAGGCAGTTTTTGCTCTACTAGTTCTTTATCCGTAAGCCCACTTTCCTATCCGCTAAGCTTACTTTCCTTTTCCTTAATTATTTAGTTAATTTCGTATAGGCTAGTTGTAAAGGTAACGGTATTAGGCTAAACTAGGTTCTAGTAGAATCCTATAGCGCTAATATAGCAGATATTAACTGGTAGGAGGTCCGTAGGTTTCTTTAGCGTCTATTAGGCTGTGGTTTGCGGTATAGGGTTTATGGTCTTCCTTAGCTTACGTTCCATTTTCCGTAAGTTATCCTTCCTATTTATTAGTTTAGTATAGCGTCTAATATCCCTAGCTTTCCTTTATAGCTTTATAGGGTTCTCTATAGGGAACTTAGCTAGGTTACTACTAACTTCCTAGGTCTTTAGTGCGGGTGGCATGATATAGGTAGTCTAGGGGCGGCGTAGTATACAGATCCGTTGCGGGTTAAGCTATACGTCCTTCTTAAAGGCCTGGTCTTTGCGCATAGTATTAGCCTAGTAAATGGTATTAATCTAGGGCCGTATAAGGTTTTCTATTATAATACTAATTTCTTTTATAAAGGAAGGGGTTAGGGGTAGAGTTTTGGGCTAGATAAGCCGTCTACTCCATACTTTAAGCTGTAAGCCTAAATAGGCTAGCTATTTTCTTCCTAAGATTATATTATGGCTTCCTAAGTCCGTAATAAGAAAGGGGATATTATATTGCCTTCGTCCGTTAACACAGAGGTAAATCCGCAAGATAGTTATAATAGGTAGCCCTATCCGTCCGTTATAACCGCGAATAGGGATTAGTTTAGGTAGTTCTTTAAGGGGTACATTTAAAAAGTTAGCCAGTTTTGCAGCGCACTTTATGTTAATTAAGGTAAAGGCATTTACTCCTAAGTTAGCTAAAGTAGAGGTTAAAACTTGATATCTATTACAAAATAAAGTATAAGGGATAGTGTAGCTTTTTCTACTAACTAGTCGACCTAGATTAATATGTAATATATCGATCCCTTTTAACCCTAAAGAGGAGTCTTCTTCTAGGGTTTCTCTTTTTCCGGCTCTGTACTATCCTCCTGAATTAATAGGACCTTATTTATCCTTGCCTTTATTAGGCAGTTCCTTATAGGGTGGCCTATTTAACCGCACGAGAAGCAAGCTCCTTAATCGCTGAGGGCCTATATATAGGGGTCGCTATATATAGGCCGGGTGTATACCGGGCCCGCAGTAGGGGTAGCTGCGCGGCTAGCTACTAGGTTAGCTGTAGGAGTTGCCGATTATGCCAGGGCACTATAAGCCGTACTCGCAGTACTTGTGGCCTGGTTTACAAGGTTTCTAGTTTTTAGCCAGTTAGCGCGTGCCTTAATTTAACGGAGGCCTTGGTTAATAGCTAGGTAATAGTCTATAAGTTCCTTTAACGTCTATGCTATAGTATAAGCTAGTAATACGGCCCGCTATAGGTCTAGGGTAAGCTTGTTAAAGAGGTCTAGCAGTAGGTCTTCTTAGGGGATCTAGGCCTGTCCGGCTAGGTATAGAAAGCGGGTTTAGAAGGCTAAAAAGGTCTTTATTGTTTTCATATTTAGGCTTTTATAGCTAAGGTAGGCGTTTTATACTTTAAAAGGGTCCTTATAAATAGAAGATAAGTATTTAATCATTTCTTCTTTAGAGATAAAGGGGTTTGCTAAGTCTTTAGTATATCGCGGGCGTAAATGCGTCTAGGCGTCTCCGCTAGTACGGCCAAAGACGTAGGCCATTCTGGCTCGGGCGTTAGGGAAGTAGTCTACATTAACTTTAAGCTTATCCCGTAATTGGAGCTTCTAATTATTAAATATAGGGTCGGTTCCGTCTGTAAGTAGTAGGGGGTCCGCGACCTTTACTAACCGCTTTGGTGCTATATGGGCCTCAGTAGATCCACTAAGGCGCTAGGATAGGGCCTAAAGGACTATAGTAAGTCTTTAGTTGTCTAATAATAACTCATTATTAGATATAGGGGTATCTCTAGCTTTAAGCAGCTCTCGCAATTATTTAATTTCGGCATTGGCAGCCGCAAGCTCCGCCTAGGGGGTTAAAACGTTAATTGTTTCTTTATCTAAAGTATTTAAGGGTCCTGCAGCTGCTTTACCTACTACTATAGTTCGTGGCATAGTGGTAGGGGTATTAGGTAATTCCAGGTAATTTCTTTAGGGGTTCTAGTCTGTGCGTGTCTTATAGGTCCTTTCCTTAGGGTTCTGTTCTTTTCTTTTAGGTCCTGTCCTTATAGTCCTAGTGATATCCTTGGGGTCCTATTCTGTGTTCTTATAGATATATTTAAGTTCCTTCTTAGGAAGAAAGAGTAGAGTAAGCTTTAGATAATATTAGCGACTCAGTCAATCGAGACATAAGTACGGCAAAATGGTCGCGTAAGCCTGTACAATTGGATTGTCTATAAACAAGAATCTAAAGCTAAAGAAAGGGAAGGAGAAGAAGGGGAGCGCCGCTCGAAGCTATATACGATCTTCGCGTCACGTGACCGCTATATGCGGCAATCTATGGCAACTTGCCGCGTGCCGTAGTTCTTCCAAGTTCTGCTTAAGTGCCGTAACACGGGGCTCTCCTATGGAGGCCCCTGCGGTAGGGTTCCGTATACTACCCCCCTCCTATAGAGCGGAGCTCCGCGACGCTGTGGTTTACTTTTTATATAAAGGGATCACTTAGGTTATAAAAAAGAAAGGGGGGTATTGCTAAACGGCTTAAAACTATTTTTATAATAAGGCTTGGCATCTAAGAATCTAACTAATTAGATAACTTTACAACGCTGTTAAAGTTCCTGGATATCTTAACAGTATTCCGGTTACGTAATCGCACTTTACCGCCATCTAACGGTAATCATTAATGGAATTATAACCTTCTACGTGCGTAGAGTTATATAATAGTTTTAACTTTATAAGGCTCCTATAAGAGGATTAGGTATCAAAACTCTACTTAGGCCCGGTTTCTATAGGTTTCGCGTAGTAAAAGTTGCTAATTAGATCCTTTGCATTTTTAAAGTCTCCTATAGTTACTATTCTGGCTAATCTATATAAATCCTATGTATATAGCTCTATAGTAGAGCGGTTATCCTCCTACCTTTTACCTAAAGTATTTAGATTAATAATTTGTTTAACGGTCCACTCCTTTAGTCTTATTATTTTATTCTTGTCTTAGATTAGTACTAGTAGGGTTTAGGGCTATATCTGCCTGGTAGGGGTTAGGCTAGTAAAGGTATAGTAGCTATAGGTGAAATACAGGTCTATCCCGCGGATGGCTGAAGGTAGGGCGGGAGCTCATAGTTCGTATTACGGCTCCCCTATTAATGACTTATTTAATTAGGTGTGAGAGCTAAAGGTTCTTATAATTAAAGTGCTTTATAGGCTCTCTGACGTATGGATTTATATTATTAGCCATATCTAGTCGACCTAATCGAATCTTTAGTGGTGGCGTGTCTATAAATGGTCGTTAGGAAAACGAGAGAGTAGTAGGGCTAGCTAGGACTAGCCGGGGCTGGCCCGGGGTCATTTTAGCTGGATCCGCTAATCCTGTCATTACACTTCTTTACGCTAGCCTAGGGCGCACTTTACCACTTTAGCTACTTTAGCCACTTTGTATCTAATAGTTATAATATTTATAATATTTCTATAACTACAATATTTATAATATTCTTATAGCCATAATATTTATAAAATTAAAATTTTTAAAATTAAATAAAGCAGTTAAAAGGGGGGAGCCTTTCGCAGAGGCTCTAAATCGGTAAATAGTAGTCTAGATAATCCTCGCTACCCGTATACTGATTCCTAACTAGGTCCAATGCCTATTTCCTACCGGTCTACCTGCCCTGCGTATCTGCGATACCTGCTACCTGCCTACGTACCTACCTGCGTACCTGCCTGCGTACCTGCCTGCGTACCTGCCTGCGTACCTGCCTGCGTACCTGCCCTGCGTATCTGCCTGCGTACCTGCCTGCGTACCTGCCTGCGTACCTGCCTGCGTACCTGCCTGCGTACCTGCCTGCGTACCTTGCCTGCGTACCCTGCCTGCGTACCTGCCCTGCGTAGGTCCTGCCTGCGTACCTGCCTGCTACCTGCGTACCTGCCTACGTACCTGCCTGCGTACCTACATACCTGCCTGCGTACCTGCGTACCTACGTACCTGCGTACCTACCTACCTACCTGCCTGCCTGCCTGTGTCTGTTATAGGAGCTCTACGTCTTTTTAGGGAGACTACCGCTCAGGCTTCGAGCGATTGATTGAGGAGTAGGGGGGAACCTTACGTAGAGGCTCCAAATAGTCGATTGCGGTGTTCCCGATAATCTGCCGGTTGTGTACCGATTTCCTAACTAGGCCTAGGACCTGCCTATGTTAGTATCTAATTTAATTTAGGGGAGGAGTTGGTTCAAACAGTGGTCATCTAGGGTGCCTCCCTAGGAGGCCTTGATCCGATTTAATTCGGTAACAGGCTGTATCAAGGCTCTAGTTCGATTCGATCGATCGATCAATTGAATTGTTCGTGGTGTTCGCTGGCTGGTCGTTGTCGTCTGGTTCTGGCGACGGTCGTCTAGTTCTAGTCACAGTCTGCTAGCTATCGTTCTAGTGCCTCCCTAGGTAGGGAGGATATAAGAAAGGGTAAAAAAATAAGGTGGCATTTAGGTGTATAAGGGGTATGCAAAGACACGTGTAGAGGCTATTGGGAATATAGTGGGGACCCAATGGTACTTAGGATAATTTAGATAATTAGGAAAATNAAAGTCCTACCAGAGCCTGCTTAGAGCCTGCTTAAAGCCTACCAGGAGGCCTTTAGGATTTTAATACCCTAATAGCAATAAATATAATAATAGTAACAATATTTATTTTATAGCTATAAGCTAGCGTATAGCTCTAGGGGGTCAGCTAATATGGCTAAAAGCTAGCGTATAGCTCTGGGGGGTTAGCTAATATGGCAGAAAGCTGGCGTATAGCTCTGGGGGGTCAGCTAATATGGCGGAAAGCTGGCCCCGGGCCCCAAAATCACTTTTAGCGAAACCAAATTTCGTGCGCCACCTCCCGTTTTCCTGACGTCGGCAAAGTAGGCCTGCTTTACTTAAGCCTAGGCTATTTCTCCCTTATAGTAGTTAAGTAGATTTTTTATACGGTCTGTATACTAGTCGGCAAGTAGCATCTTAAGGCGTTTTTTATATGGCAGTTTCTTATTAATAGGTTCTAGTGGTTCTATGCCGGATTGGGGGTAATATCCCTTATTCGCGAAGAACGGGGTAAGTCCTATAGTAGTTAAGACGTAGTTATTTACTGCGAATTTACCTAGTAGGAGGTAATCTACCTAGTTATTTTAACTATAGGCGACTACCTGTCGTAGGTACGCTTTTATGCTAGTATTAGCGTTTTCCGGTTACCTAGTAGTTTTATAGTAAAAGGATATAAACATCTTAACGGAGATGCTAAGGCGTTAGCAGATTCGTCTCTATATATTAGAGCCGAACTATATGCCTTAGTCAGACGTAATTAAGTTAGGTAACCTATGTAATTGGTAGATTTTGTAGAGAAAGGTATTAATAACGTTGCTGATGGCTACGCCTTCAGTTAGGACGTAGTGGCGCTCTTTTATGAGTTGGCATATTATTATAAGGATGTTCTTATAGGTATGGCTATATTGCTTACAGGGTGGTAGGTTAATAATAAAATCTATAGCGATATCTGCCTATTGTCGTATAGGTACTAGTAGAGGGTATANTAGTCCTTNGTNCTTTATATTAAAGGCCTTAGCGCGCTTANAACNNTAGNAGGCGCCTATAAAGCGTTTAACTAAGTCTATTATTTTAGGCTAGAAGTAGTATCGGCTAAGAAGCTTATAGGTTCCTCCTTTGCCTAAGTGGCCGCTTAATTGGAGGTTATAGGCTATTTAGATTAGTTGCTGTTATAGATTTTCTGAGTTGGGGATAAATAGACGGCCTCTATAATAGAGCCTGTTCTCTTTTACTTCTAAGGCTGCTATATTAATCTAGCCTAAGCTTTAGAGTTTAGTTAGCAGCGTATAGGCGCTAGCGGTCTTTGCGGTAATAAGTTAATATAATAATGGGTTAATAGAGGTGTTATATGCCGTAGTAATAAGCTTATTAATTTTAGGAGGTAATTCTAGTTCTATAGTATAGAGCTAAGGTATAGTTAGCTTTATTATAGGTAGTATACCTAGGGCTAAATTCCGTGCTTTTAGGATTGTCTATTATTGGAACTGGTTATAGGGGTTATCTTTAGACTAAGGAAGGTCTTATAAGCGGCGTGTTAGGCTATTAGGCTTAGTACCTTGTACTCCTAGCCTATATATAATTTTGAAGTTAAAACTAGAGAGGAACTCGTTCTAGTGTGCTTAGCGTTAGTTTAGCTATTTTATAGTTATAAAGTACTTAAGGTTATAATAATTTGTAAGGACTTTAGTTGGCTAGTTAGGTTTTACTAAGGAGAGTTCCGGTTAGAATTCCTTAAACGCTTATATAATTATAAGAAGTTCCTTATTATAGATCTTATAGTTATATTCTTATAGTATAAGCTTAGATAAATAGAATGCGACTAGGTAGAGGAGACCGTTATTACCTATCTAGGAAAGGACGCCTACGTTAATGTGGTCTAAGGAGTTAGTCTTAAGATAGAGTTGTTGTCCTAGTATAAAGTAAGCTAAAATAGGTGCTTTAGTAAAAGCATCTTTAAGGTCTTAGAACGCCTTCTTGTATTTAGGCGTCTAGATAAAACGTAGATATATTTTTCTTCCTTTCGCGGAAAGGCCCTTTATTTATATTATTGCTATAAGTAGTGCTATAATACCCAAGAAGTTATATATAAATTTTTAATAGAAGTTAGCGAAACTGAGGAAAGCTTATATGTCTTTAATATAGTTAAGGGTTTACTATTTAGTAATTATGCGTACCTTCTTAGGGTCTATACGGACACCCTTAGTAGTAACAATTAGTCTAAGGTATTTTACTTTTATAACTAAGAATTTGCACTTTTTTAAATTAATATAAAGTCCTATATCCCTAAGGCGCTATAGGACCTTTTAAACGTGCTTGGTATACTTAGAAGGGTTATTACTATAAATAAGTATATCGTCTAGGTACGCAGAGTAGAAGTCGTTAAGGTAGTCCCGTAAGGCGTTATTAATATAGCTTTAGAAGCTGCTTGGGCCGTTATATACGCTAAAGGGCATAATAGTATATTTAAATTGGTTAAAGCGTAATGCGAATGCGGTTTTCTATTTATTACCTTCTTATATTTAAAGGCGGTTAAAGGCGGCGATAATATTAAGCTTGGTATAGATTTTGGCTTAGCTAAGCCGCTTAAGAGTCTTATATATAAGTAGTACGGGGTATTAGTTCTTAATTATAATAGCGTTAAGTCCTCTATAGTTAACGTAGAATTAAATACCTCCTTTTAGCTTCTTAGTAAGGAGGATAGGGGTGGCTGCTAGGAATATGCTGGGGCGAATAAACCCTTTGTTAAGGTGCTCGTTGATATATTTTTTAACAACTAGAAGTTTATCTTTTAATATTAAATAGGGTCTCTTATAGGGTGGCGTTTTTCCTTATTTAATATTAATGGTATAGTTATTAGGTTAATATGGGGGGAGTATATCTACGCTCTTTTATAAGCATATATTAATAAAGTTATAGTACCTTTTAGGGAGGAGCTTGCGGAGTTCCTTGTTAGTAAGTCCTTTTTTAAGCTTTATAAACTTCTTAAAGTCTGAAGGTAAAAGTCCGTAGAGTTTTACGGGGGCATTATTTTTTAAGAGGTTGACTATATCTATCCTGTTACTATAGAGGATATAGTCCTATTCTTTATTAAGCTTATATAGTTATGATTAGGAGGCTGTGGTAACGGTTTAGCCTTTCCTACGTACTATGCGGTAGAAGGCCGCGGCACTTATATAGTAGTAGTTGGTTATAGGTAGGGTAATAAGGGGTTCCTTAGGTTAGTATCCTAGGGAGTAGATAGAGGTGGCTAGGCTATATCCTAGGCAGGTCTCTCTACAGTATTTAGAGTTAAAGGTTACTTCTCTCTTTTTCTAGTTAATAGCGGGGTTATGTTATTTAAGCCAGTTTATTCTAAGGATAATAGGGTAGTTAGTAAGTAGTATAATATAGGCCTAGAGTTCTTCCTGGTGCCTATTTATATCTAGGTGGAGTTGTACTATATAGGTAATCTTCTATACAGTATAACTACTGTTGGCGAGTTATAGGGCGCGGGCTTTAGTAAGGGGTAAGGTAAGTAGGTTATAAGTACGCACAAATTAGGTATCTATAAATTTATTAGTAGCTCCGCAATTAATTATAGAACGGCTTTTATATTATTTTTTGGTAGTAGTTCCTATTATAGGTAAAACTATCTATTTCCGTCTATTTATCTTTATTAAGTTATCTATTAAGTAGGCCGATATATAGATCCCCTTATTATTAGGGCGTCCTAACCTGCAACTTAGGGCTAGGACTTAGCGTTTTTCGTTTCCGTATCTAACTCTACTACTATTACTACGTCTTTATCTTGTACGGTAGTGGCACGTAGCAACGTATTTAGTATTTAAGGTACTAGGTTAGGTGTTAGGCGGCAGCTGCTAAACCTAGCCATTAGGTAGTTTGGGCTATAGCTATAATAGCCTTCTTAACAATATTTATAGCAACACTTTAGCTTTCGGAGTAGCTTGCGTTCTCTGTCTAGTAGCTTCTATAGGAAGGTTGGTATAGAAAGGTTAATATTAGGACTAGTAGTGTTGCTTAGGGTAGTAGGCGTTAGTGGTTTAGTAGGTCCGGAGGGCTTCTATAGGGAGGTCTTTAGGTAGGGGTTTATAGTAGCGATCTAATTTAGTCGTCGTTTAATCTTCCGTATGGCTGCTACTATATTATAAATATTATTATAGTTGTGGCTAGTGGCTGCGTGACTAAGGCGATAAGTAACTTTTTTAAGGAGATCTTCCTAGTTTTTAGTATTGTCTCAGGTAAGAGCTTTAGTATATTCCTAGAATTTGATATAGAACTTATTAAATAATTTAGTAGGGCTTATCTTTAGGGCACGTAGTTTAGCTCGGTTGGTGGCTAGTAGGTTGTAGTTGCGGTATATTAGGTTAAGATCGTTAAGGACTTTTTAGTAGGACTACCACTTCTAAGGGCTATTAGTCTCCTATTAGGCGAAGAGTCTATTAAATAGTATACCCTTTATTCGCCCGATGATATAGCCAATCTTAGTATTTTCCGTAGGAAAAAGGTAGGCGCTCTAAGTTAGTTTCTCGCGGATTTATATCTTTTAGTAGCTATATTCTTTACGGTCTCCCTAGAAAACTAGGGGATTAGGGTAATATATATTAGACCCTATAGTGGCAGCTTAGGTTTAGTTATTATAGCTTTCGTTATTACTTTAGTAGGGGTTCCTATTAGGTAAGGCTGTTTAGCACTAACCCTCTATTAAGCGTTAAGTAGGTAAAGTTGCCGGGGGCGTAAAGACTTAAGTGGCGTTATATATAGTAGAGAGGTGTCTAGCGTTATTACAAATATGCTTATTAAGCTAAGATTGTAGGTATTTAATCATGCCTTCTCTTTTAGTGACCGTAGTAATAAGTGCGATCTTAGCCTTCTTTAACTATTGGACGTCGCGTTTAGACACGCGGAGGTTGTCTTTAGTTTCTTAACGCGTGTTATTAACGAGCGCCTCGCGAGCTTATAGGTCTTAGATGATATTGCGATCTTAGGTAGTACGCATCTCGGCTTATATAAGCTTTAGGTGGTAGTTCTATAGAAGGCGGTAGTATTTATTAGGTTCTTATGCTACCATTTTTATAAACATCTCGGCGTCTCGTATTTTAATTTTAATATATAATAGCCCTCCCGCTTGCTTATCTGTAGTTATATAGTTAATAAAAGATAAGATATTATTGGTGTCTATCTCCTTAGGGGTTAAGGCTAGGGCTGATAAATTAAATTCTCCTGGGATTGATTGGCGTTGTAGGTTAAGTGTAGGTATTGAATTGTTCTTTGGGTTTAATATAGTAGCTAGTAAGGAATATCGTCTTACTATTATAGGTTCCTTAAAAGTATAAAGTGAGGTAACTTATAGGCACGCTGCTTTTGGCAGCGCCTATAGTATTATAGAGACGTAGAATTGGTCGTAGGCTGGGTATTAGTGGTAAAAAGGCGCAACGTAATGTCACGGGACGGGGCAGTGGCTATAAGACGTATGTATTCGAGGAGTCTACAAGACGTTGCGCGATCGATCGTAAGGGTCGAGGGCGTAAGGAGGTGATATACCTACGCGTAGCTGACATAAGCTGTACGCGAGGTGTACGCGAGAGCACGGGGCTCTCCTATGGAGGCCCCTGCGGTGGGGTTCCGTGACAGAGCTCTAGGGAACGGCAGTCTACGTAATTTAAGCTATAGTAGGTGGCTAATACACTACGCCGCGTTTGATAGAGTTTTCGAACCTTTATACTTACTTAGGCTGGGGCAGAAAAGGGTAGAGAGGTTATAATTTAGAACCGCCGATATGCCTATCTATAACAGCGACGGTGTGTACTAATACGTACTATGGACGATCTACGCATAAGGAGTATCTGCTAGCGTCCTTCTTTAGCAGATTCTTTTACTATAAAGCTTAATAATCTTATCTATTAGCCCTACTTCGCTTAATTTAATTATACTATAGATTTAGAGACACTAGACTTTAAGCTAGCCTTTAAAACTATTAAGGAGGTTGCCCTAACATAGCATGCTGTTCTTTTAAGACTTATAAGTAATTAGCGCGCCTACTAAGACAGTTATAACGCTACGCCTTAGTCTAATATGTTATCTAGGCGATTGTTTGCTATTACTAGTATAGTATATTATTCTTAGGCTAAAAAGCGATCTAGCTTCCTCTCTTTAATACTAGATGTCTATTTAATAGGCTCTAGCATAAAGCGGCGAGTAATTAAGACTCTGTTAGGGTTTAGGGTATGTTATGGTTATTATTAGGCTAATTAGTTAATAGGTAAGATCGCTAAGGAGGTAGAGGTATAGTATCTAAATCTAAACTCCTAGGCTAATTAGCTAACGTCTTTAGAGGCAGCTTAAGCTTTAAGCGTTAAATAAGTAGGCAGTAATTGTCTATAATAACATTAACTTTAAGGATAAGAAGCGTAACTAGGTTATAGGCCATACAAATACTATGCGGTTAATAATAACGGTGGCTATTATTCTTTGCCCTGGACTACCGCTTTTAGGTCTTTGTTAATCTATATATAATCTAATAATACCACTTAGGCTTAAAGATATATTAGCTGCCCCTAGTATATCTAGTAAAGATGGTGGGATTGGGTTAAATATTACGCGAAGCCTTATATTAGATATAATTAAGAGACTTTATATAGCTGGCATTAACTCTATATTTAGAGATAGTGATTACTATCCTAAAATACTAAGTATGCATTATCTTAATATAAATCAGACTAAGTTCTAGCAATTTGGGGCTATATTTAAGGATAAGGGTACTATTAAAGGTACTTACGGCGTCCATAAAAGTATATTTCTAGACTAGCTTAGTCTATAGGCACCGGATAACCCTACTAAGGCTGGACCTATCTATAACAACTTCTATAATTAACTCTAGCTTATCTATAAAGACCAGCTTACGGCAATCTATATTAGGGCTGTTAAAAACAAGTAAACCTAGGCTTACCAACCATACGACTAATAGGATTAGCTTCTTGGTATACCTACGTAGTTCTATATCCAAATAAACCTACTAAATACTATTATCCGTACGTATTGGGCACCTATTATTTCTAAAAAGGAGGCTTATTATTACTTATAAGCTAATACTACTATATAGGGTCGTAGTTAGTATAGTTGGGAGAACGCTAAATATTACCTAATAGAACCAATTGTTGCGCAGGGCTTTACGGCACACGTAGTTGCATTATTTTATACAGTAATGCGACATAAGGGCTACCTTATTACCTCTAGTAGAAACTTCTTTAAGCAAATAGACCACGTTACCGACGCTATTGGTTCTCTTACACTAGATTAATTTTTAGAACTTATTAAAGACATCTATCTAGCCGCCTTTATATTAGATATATAGAATAGTAATAGCTCTAATAAGCAACTGTATAATGATATTAAATTCTAGACAATATATTATATACTTTAGGAGGTTAAGCTATTTCTAACTATTTAGTATACTGTTAAACATGCTAATATAGGCATGCTAAGGCACTTTATTAACCCTCTTATTATCTACTTTTTTGGCGCGTCCTAGCTTAACTATAGCCGCAAAATGTTATTCTATTAATGGAACCTTTCCTTAGTAAATACTCCTAAATTATAGCATGTAATACTATCCTCTAGGCTTATAAACTGGCTTAGTAGGGCAACTATATATAAAGCAATTAACCTTAGACTTAAGCATCTAAACGGTAGCTATAAGATTAAGATAAAGTGTTATAAGAACTTAACCTATAATATAGATATTACATTTAACCGAGTATATTTATCTAATACTTAGGTTAGGGCGTTGCGTAAAAGAGTAAAGGCTATATTTAGCGAGTATATATCTAGGACTTATACTACTACTGCTACACTACCGGATATATTTTTACTCGCTCGTACCCTCTTTACTTTAGATCTAGCTAAACCGCGGAGTGCTAAGTAATTAGCTAGTAGGAAGTTTTTTAATTCTTATAATATCTTATAAGAAGGCATTAAGGTGCTAGCGGATAAGGTTAATTAGTTTAACTAGCAGCACGTCTAATAATTAGATACGGTTAAGGAGTTATACCCTTCTAATACCCTAGATAATCTTAATAGATTTACCAATATAGAAGATTATACTAACTAGGTTAGGAAGGGGTTAAATAGGGTTATTAATCTAATAATTAACCTCTTAATAATTGATATAATTAACCTTATAGGAATTAGAGTAGGTAACTAATCTATAAACTCCTATAAACTTCTATAAACTCCTACAAACTCCTAGGCCAATTAGATGCCTATATTTCTGTTTAACTAGGCTAACTAATATATACGAACTTTTACACGAACTTTTATACGAACTTTTGCATATAAGGTAACTATATTTAACCACTATCTACCTATACTACCTACTAGGCAACTCCGGGGCTTCTATAGCGCCTTACAGTTAGGCCTGTACTAGATAATGCCATTATTTAGGATTACCCCTCGGATTAACATAGCCGGATTAAAGCTTACCTATAAAGGATGCCTTACGGTTCGGCCTGCACCGGACAGTATTATTATCTAGGTTTTACCCCTTAAATTAATACTATTGGATTAAAGCTTACCTATAAAGAATATACTATAAAAGCCGCTACTTTAGCGCACCAAAGTGCCAAAAAGCAACGCCAACCCCTCCCCCCCCTTTCCCCCTTACACCGCAATGCCACTACCGCCAGGACCTAGTGGTGGACCACTAGACGGCTTATACGCCGCTAAAGACCTTGGCCCAGAAGGTGGGGGTAAGGGATCCTTAGGGTCCTTACACCTACGCTTTAAGAGGCTGCACCCACCGAAATAGGCCGCCACTTAACAGTAAGCGCAGGTGTCCCTAGGCCTGCTTACCTACTATACACCCTTTTTAGAGTACACCTAATACTCCTCACCTAAGGCTTAGCAGGCAGTGTATTGCTTACTACCTACCAACTCTACCCCTAACTCCGTCTCCATTATCCGGCCAATATAACCCCAGTCTCTCTACTTATTCGGCCCTATAGCCACCAACCCTGCCGCCGACTACAACCACTATTTACCTTAGGCGGTAGGGGCATACGCGGTAGTTGCCTTGCCGTAGGGGGCCCAATCCTATAGCAGGCGGACGGGGTTGGCGCGCTGGGCGAGGGCAAACCCGGCGGCAGTAAGGGCCGGTAGCGGGAGGGTTGGTAATAGGGGGAGGGCTGGGGTGGGAGTAAGGGCTGGGGCGGGAGCAGGAGCAGGAGCAGGAGCCGGGGCCGGGGCTAGTGATAGTAATAGTAGTAGTAGTCTATAAATATATGTGAGCTAAGTACATACTATGCAGTTATTAATACTTACAGCTCCTCTCCTAACTCCCCACCGCCAAACCATTCATCCCCATCGTCGTCGTCATCGTTGTCGTTAGCGGCGGCGGCGGCACTAGCGGCGGTGCTGCTGTTACTGTTGCTGTTGCTATTACTGCTACTATTAGGAGGGGAGGGCGGCGGCAAGGGCAAGGGCGCCTATTAAAACCAGTTAGTTATATCTTATAGTTAATAGTTAAAGTTCTAATACTAACCACGTCTTAACCTAAATTCTACTAAACCAAAGCTGGCGATAATAAAGGAGGGCCGTAGCCTGTAGTATTCTCTCCTTATTAAGGAGGATATTAGGGGGGTACGCACACACCTAAAGAGTAAGAGGAGACATTTTAAAAGCTTTAATTGAAGACGGTTAATAGGTATAAGTGTAAAGAATAATTTTAAAGTAGTTAAAGATATTATTAAACGAAATTATAATTATAATTTATATTTACTTTAATATTCTTAATTTTCCGAACTACTATAAACTCCTGGGCCAATTAAAATAACATATTATCTCCTACAAACTCCTACGAACTCCTACGAACTCCTAGGCTAATGAAAATAATGTACTATTTCCTACAAACTCCTATAAACTCCTAGGCTAATTAAATATATTCTATCTATTAATATAAAAGTTCTCTAGACCCTTTAGAGTTGCTTACCTTATACGCCCTCTCTTTAAAATAGGTGTAAAGGTTAGTATTTTATCAGCATTTAAATCTCTCTTTATTAACGGCAACCGACGTATTAATAGGGTAGTAGGCTCTATACTTTCACGCCTCTACCTTTATCTTTTTTAACTAGGAGTAGCGCTTTTCTACGTATCTAATATATTAACAACTAGCTGCTAGATATTTAACCGGCTGCTATTAGGGCTATAACTAGTAACGTTTGCTCCTAAAGTGCGAGCTTATTTAAGCTATTTTATAGCACGCTAAATACCTTCTGGTACACCATTAGGTGGGATAGGTAAGATTAGTAATAGTAATACTAGCGTACCAATAACTCTATTAACCCATTCTTCTAGTTATAAGGTTAACGGCGGTATACTAACTCTCGCTATATCTAACAACGTACGCTTATTTGCTCTGGCCGTCTTAATTATATATAACTATACAGCCCTTAATACCTCTTATCTCGCAACCTATATGGTAAGAGTGTCGTCCCTTTTCTAAATAGTTGCGGCGTAATTAGATGCACTAGTACGAGATTCCTAACTATACTAGCCTTATAGCTCCTGTAGCTACTATTATTACTTTCTTATATATCTTATATCCTTTATCTTAGTATATAAATCGTTAACCTCCTTAACAAAGTACTGAAGTTACTCTACTAACAGTTGCCTAGATTTCTCTCTATAAAGCCATATCTAAAGTAGAAAAGCTTTAGCATAGAGACGATTAAAGGTTAGCGTGTCCTAAAAGTCTAGTCCTAGTTTATACGTATACGTAAGCTGCTAGCGGCATATTATATCTATATACGCAGATGGCGGTATAGGGATACGCCTGTATATACTGCTATATAATGCTTTTACCCGCGTAGTTGCCTATTTATTAATAAGAGTTAGGGTAAGATAAGCTCGTATACTATTTCTTAGCTAAGTAATTAATTATAGGATATCCGGAGCCTAAGTAAGAGTTAAAAGCAGTACCGGATTATAATAACTGTAATATTAATCTGGCGGTACGCGGGCAACCTAAACTTATAGCAGTAATTTATCCTCGCCAAGGTATGTTAGAAAGGCCTTTTAATGGCATATACCGTTAATCATTTCCATCTATATAGCTAATAGCCTAGCGCAATAAGATATCTCTACCTTGCTCTAAAATCTAGTCGTTATAGCTTTATTAACAGGAGTAGAAGCCTAGCTTAAAGCTAATATCTAAGAGGAAATACTTTCCGTGTCACTTACGTCGCTAAGCATATAGCCGTTGGCTAGTTAACTACGTGCTATTACTTAATTAGCTAGTAGTCGATTCCGATATAGCCTGTAAGTAGTCTTTTAAGGTACGTCTGGTTATAACTATAGCTATTTAATTTCTAGTCTATTAACACCTTTTGTGTTAAAGGCCTAATACGGCAAAAATATATAACCTTTACTAGTCTGACTATAGCCCCGTCCACTATAACTAAGACGCTACTAATAATCTGTAAGACTCTTTATAATTAGAAACTTCTAAAGCGCTACCTATTTAATATCTAGGACATTAATACCTATACTAAGAGAGGTTATTGCCACTATAATCCTTATAAACAATAAGGATTTCTTAAACTCTTTATATTAAGTAGTACGATTATACTCTTAAATATATACAGTATACACCTAAACTACATTAGTAACGCAACGAGCTTTATTATTAATATTGGTAGTATACTGTTTATTAGGTGTAAAGGTTAAAGTCTTTATAAGGAGTGCTTTTTAGAAGTATACCACTGCTTCCTAGACGGACCGATGACCGTCTATAAAGACAATCGTCTTTAGTATTTACTCCAGGACTGCAGTATCTAAATCTATATACGCGTTTAATAGGAAGTATAATATATCCTATAAATCCACCTTGCCTTTACTAAGCGGCAGTACGTAGATTAAGACATTAGGGCGATTTACAGAAGTCCTAATAACCTTAGTCTGGTATATACGGTTACCTATAGAGCGAAAACCGGCGTTACTAAGAACTAGTTATTCTGCCTCCTTATTAAGTATAGCAGAATAACTAAACCAAACTATATCCTAACGAAGTATTATCCGTAGCTCGCCTAATATTATAAATGTCGGTTAGAACGATTCCCATTACTTTACTAGATAATACTTATTAATTATAATAAGACTAACCCTAGCCTATAGTTCCGCGCTCTTTAACATATCCTAGAAAGACTTTAATAAGGCCTACTTAGGATTAAGAAGTACGTGTGTATACACACTGTCCTTTACTTTTTTAATTAGGGCCCTATTTAGGCTCCTACTCTTAGCAGTAATAAGGCACAGATTAGAGCTATTAAGCTTCTAGATATTATCTAACTGTTCTTCGCTAAGCTTACTTAGTAGGACTAACTAGATAGTAATCTTGCCCGTTAAGATTAAAAAAGCATAAAAAATAAGACTTTTTCCGAAACCCGTGCGTGTAATAAGAAGTATATTACTAAAACTAAAGATTAGACGTCTTAGGGTGCGTATCTATTTAAAATAAGATATTTAAGGGCGGCCTCCTAGATTCATATACTGGAGTATTTATTTAAGATATGCTTTTAAAACGGCCATCTATAACAGAACATTTTCCTTACGCCAAGCTTCCTTAATAATAGATGGCAATTCTTCTAGGTCTATTAAACTAATTACTGTAATATAACCTAGTTGTAGTATTAGGCGCAAACAAACCTCTACCCCGCCCGCCCCCGTCTTCCACCAACCCTTATACCATTTCTTCCTACAATCGCAATTTTATTTAGGAATCTAATTGGCCCAAGAGTTTACAGGAGTTCGCAGGAGTTCATAGGAGTTTGCAGGAGTTAAAAAGAATACAAATTGGCTGTTCTCTAATCGGTAACGGGTGCATATAGAGGAGTAACGCCAGTAACGCGCCCTAGGGTTCTATACACGAGCAATCTAACTGGCCTAGGAGTTCGCAGAAGTTTACAGGAGTTTATAGGAGGTTATAGGACTTAGCTAGCAACAAAAATAGACGTAATATAGTTATAGTATGGATGGTAGTAGGAGGAACGGTTTATAGGTATTACGAAGATTCCTTTTAAAAACGCGGTTAAGGTTTTGCACGATATATCTCATGCCTTTAACTGCGTTATAATTAGCCTTTATATATATAGAATTAAAGATTATTACCTTAAGATTAAAATGCATCAAATAAAGCATTAATAACTGTTAGTAGGGCCTTGGTAGAGCTAGTTAAAGTTAAAATACGCGATCTAAAACATTTATTTCTCACCAAAGCAACTCCCATAAGCTCTTAGACGCTCCGTAGAAGATTTTATTGGGTGACAGGGGTGCGCAGGGGGCTAAAATTAGTGCGCTGTTCTAATTGGTCCAGGAGTTAGCAGGAGTTGGCAGGAGTTAGGGCGCTATTCTAATTGGCTCAGGAGTTTGCAGGCGTTTTAGAGGGTCCATGCGTTATCCCGTGTCACGGAACAAATCTTCTGCGGAGCGTCTGATTTATGAGATAAGTCCAAGGGATCTCCCCCTTGAAGCTCTGCTCGAAGCCCTATACAAAGCTCCGAAGCTCTACTAACACGCAGCACTAATATACTAGGAAGGTTCTGCAATCAGCCGTATAACCACCCATACAATCAATCGCCGTACAATTGTCTCTACGAACGGCTCTACAAACGTCTACACGATCGCCCGTACGAACGCCCATATAATCGATCAATCGATCAATTGCCCGTACAAACACCCGTACAAACGCCCATACAATCGACCAATTAAACGTCCATATAATTGCCCATACGATTATCTCTGCAAATGTCTCTGCAGTTAATCGCCCAAGCGAATGCCTGCATGTGGCTCTGCATAAGTGTCGATCGGTAGTCCGTGCACCGATGAGTAAGTAAAGAATGAGGACTCTGTCTATTCAAACTATGAAGAAAAGAAGCTATTTATACACGAGGTAGGTGTCTGAAATAGGAAAGGGAGGGGGGGTATGTGTCGAACGTAGAATAGGATCATAGAAGAAGGACTCGTGTGTAGATTGATCTACGAAGAAAAGAGACTATATATACATAAGGTAGTACGTAATGACTAGGTAATAGAAACAGGTTTGTAAGACATTAGCGGGGTAGTGAGACATAGGGTGGTCCGTTCGACAGTATATAACTGAAACGGGGGTAGTAGTACACCCGGAATGAGAACAAGGATAGGGTAATAGGCTAAATCCAACCTGAATCGACAATAAGGCTCTGCATGAAGCTCTACCGAAGCTCTGCACGAAGCTCTACCGAAGCTCTGCATGAAGCTCTACCGAAGCTCTGCATGAAGCTCTACCGAAGCTCTGCTTGAAGCTCTACCGAAGCTCTATAAAGGCTCTATACGAACCTCCATGCGAAGCTCTGCAAAAGCTCTACCAAACGCTCTACCAAAACCTCTACAAGAGCTTTGCCCACGTAGCGAATAGAGCACGCAGTGCGCAGGGGGGGTCCAAGGGGGTCTCCCCCTTGAGCTCAAAGCTCTACTCAAAGCTCTACTTCGGGCTTAATACGGAGCTCCAGTACTGATATACTAAGAAGGCTCTATAATTGTCTACACGTCTATATGTCTGCACGTCTACACGTCTACATGTCTGCACGTTTGCACGTCTGCAAGTCTGCACGTCTGCACGTGACTTTGCACAAGGCTCTGCATAAAGCTCTACACAAGGCTTTACCAAAGCTCTGCACAAGGCTCTACTAAAACTTTGCATGAGGCTTTACTAAAACTCTACATAAGGCTCTGCCCAAAGCTTACCCCCGGGTCAAAATTTTCGTTGGGGGGTACCAACGATCCGCATGTTTATTATTATACTCAATGTGTATCTCAACTTTATTTCCAAGTCAGTGGCCCTCTAAAATTTTCTGCTGTTCCCCTCTCCTCCTCATCATTTACAGCGCAGCCAGATAACTTCCGGAACATAAAACCACCAGAAATAGTACCCAGGACAGATAATCTCCGTAACTCTGGCAATCCAACTGGCGGCCTATGAAGGTGAAAGTGACGGTGGCAGATCACCCGGCTTCAGATTAGTCCAGTGAAAACTTGAATCTTCTTGCATGTGTTTTTTAAGTTTGTGGGAGGATACGGGACATATTAGCCAAGGTATGACAGTAGACAAAGCAAAAATGGCAAGATAGGGCCAGCTTAGATTCATGTTTTCATACTCGACAAGGCCTGTTAGCAACCGTACACAGTGGTTTGAAAGCTTTACTTACACGAACAGGGCGCCCGAGGTGCTGTCCGTATTTTCTTCAATACAATCGCAAATTTAGATTATGATAGCCTTAAGGTTGTCACTGGCTCCATTGGCTTCCAGCAGGTCCAGGATGGCTTGTGGGATCAGCTTGGGGATGAACCAGCGGAGGGGTTGCTGCTCACCTATGGCACGGCGTTTTAACCCGATTCCACAATCGCCATCTCTAACAATTGTGCCTTATTCTATAATATGCTTCTCGGCCTCAATGTCATGGCGCAGACCATTGATTATAGCAGGTCTAGCTTGAGCTCATATGAACGTCACCCCAGTGATCTTTTTGGATTGGGTTAAAGTTGGACTGGACTGGACTGGACTGCTAGCCTTGATAGGCAAGCGTTAGCCCTGTTTAGGAATGAGCTAGCTAAACTACAAGTAATTTGGACTGGAGTGGATTTGAGCTCAAATCCACTCCACTTTAGTTCAAAAAGATCACTGCTAGCACTTCTTCGAGAGCTGGCTATTGCTCAGCTCACGTCCAGTACTGCTCCATCAATTTTCGACCAACATCGAACCACATCTGAGCTCCGTCTTTTACTCTCTTCCACTGACAACGAAGCTGCATTCCGAATTGCCTTACTCGGCGAGATAAGGGAGAGGCGAGCGCAAGTTAGGACAAGTGAGTCGTTTGAAAAAATTTATTACCACACTTCTAACTGCATTTTATACATTCTAGGCTATAAACATATCCTGTGGTATGCAGGATCAATTAGAAGCGATGCTTACGAAGACATAAGATAAGATGGAGTTCGTCGTTGTCGTTTTCGAGGTGCGAAATGTCAATAGAAATTAATTATTGAACATTCTTTGTCTCTTCTAACAATGAAATTATAACAGAATTGACATTTTTGGTGGCAACTTAGCAGCTCGAATAGAATTAACATGGAGTGGAAGTTACCTAGGGACAGCCTCACAATATTGCGGCCCGCCTAAACCAAATCCTAGCGATGTTGATACTACGTTCCTAGAGCCAGCGTCTTGCGCTATACATGGTCTTATCGTATTTCGCCAAATATTGGCAGTTCGGTGCTAACTTTAAATGTGGGTCAACAGGATTGATCCTTGCTCAACTATTACAGCAGAATGAAGGTTGTCGTGTAATAGTAAGTGCCTGTCAACTTTAAATTAGGGATCCCTTGAGAGGCTTAACATTTACTAGGATCCATATTAAAATTAGATCAGGGGTGCCTATGACTCATCGATTTCATGTATATAGTCTCTTTTCTTCATGGATCAATCAACACACGGGTTCTCCGAATCGACACAAAGAAACTTGGCGTCGTAGATGACTTCGTAGAAATACCCGGCTCAGGTCGAGAGAAGGAATTGAGTTCGACATTGTAGTAGAAGCTGCGGATTAGAAGCTCTAAATTCCGTAGTACCATCTACCATCTATCTACTGCCTCGTCTCGAGGCCTCCATTTCTACCGCCTTTGGCACCTCCAACGACTCCGATGCCTCCATCACTACTTCGTCACCACCTTCGTTATCACCTCATTACCTTGCCCTTGCATGCCTCTGCCTCTATATATATATAATGTCTTACTATTTTAAGAACCTATAGCTAACAGAGTAACAGAACCACGACGTAAATGAGGCCATGCAAAGAGAGGGCAAAAAGAAAGGCTCTATGCATTGACTAGAAAAGGAGCGTATGAGAACTCTCAAACACAGGTCTTACCGGCTTTCATGAGGACAAGCGCATGTGTTGGAGATGTAAAGCAATGCCACGTTACAATAACCCTCTAGACAGTGCTGCGTGGGATAGCTTTGGGCCAGGTGCAGATAGGCGCCCAGCGCGGCCTAATATCGTCACTGGTTAAGTGGCTTACGCCCAAACACTAAGACATCCGAATTCAGCTCTAAATAGTCTTATCCTCTTCATCCAGACTTGGATCCAATGCGGCTAAAAAATCCACCCAGTATATACATAGAAACGCCTCATGAGACAATTAAATAGTACTTTGAACATCCGCTAAAATATGGACGCCATTCATTCCGTTTGACATTAAAATCATTTAAGTGTACCATGATACATCTCCTCGTCCATATCAGTCCTCTCTATACCGCTGATTTTATTCTCGCTCCCATACTGAATCGTCACATTCGTCGTTTTGGTAATGCCATTTTTAAATGGTTGTGCCGCTAGAATATTATCCTCACTCGATCCGTCGCCAGAATGGGCGGTTGTTTCTTTGTGGGTCGCAGTGCGTGATGCCGCCCATGATATACTCATTCTGGAATTTGAATGGCGGAGATAGCCGCTGCGTTGGCCGCCGGGGCGCATCTCATAACTGTTGTCGAGGGTTGTGGGCTTTCTGGTGAAGGAGAGGAAAAGGGGTCTGAGTGAGGGGACGGAAGCTGCGATAATCGAGACGTAATTCTCGATGCTGGGACACGAGTTAGTGCGTACATTGTTAGAAAATTTGGAGTGAATCAAGGGAAACACCTACGTGAGCCAAATGATGAAAGATGATGTGCGGTCTGAATTAAGAATTAGCTGAAGGTTTCGCAGGGAGGGAGATTGACAGACATGTGAAATCATTGCGCTTTCTAAGATTACCCACGGCAATTGTTTTGATGACAGATGCCACACACGCACTATAAGCTAAATTAACGCTAGGAAAAGGCGGCTAGCAGTTTGATACTTACAATATGCTCATACTCATGAGTATCACAAGTATAATCTTAACTCGAAGTTTTATACTGAGATCTTTCAAGATGAAAAGAGGTAGGAACGTCAAGAGAAGGTCATGAAACGTGTTTATAGCTAGAACTTGGTCAGCTATTATGATACCTCTAAGGCTATGATTGATCTCACCTCCTTGGGCGTATCCGACATTTATTGGTATTATAGGGTTCCAGCAGCGTCCCTTAACGGAAGGATCCCACATGGATGCGAAATGTTGACATTGGACTAAAACCAATATGCTATTGCAGTATAAGTAACTGTTGAGCTTGACTTTTAGTTTTGAAGGTAAATCTCACAAGGTGGTCAAGTTCGATACAGTTTGGACGACGATGACCTGCCACAGCGTCCGTTTCATCGGTTTACTCTGACCAACAAATCTCATCAAATAAAATGAGAATGACACTCTCGCAAAGGTCGGTGCTACGACCCCCCATGGTTGTTGGGCCAGAACTTCGAACTTGACGGCTGCGACAATTTGGGCAGGCTCTAAATATTGAATATGCCGTCCGATCCCCCAATGTACGGCCACGGTCATCAGTGATGTGTTGATTAATCCAGTGGCCTAGATTCTTTGTGGTCAGAGATGATGTATTGAGGAACTTCGGATGATACTGACCAAAGCGAGGAGAATCAGGTAGTCGTCAATGCCGACACGACCGACAACTTTTATCTGCGTGAATATTCGGATGCACACAACAACGGTAGCAATACCGGCTTCGGTCCAGTTTGCAGCCAGAATTTTGGGACCAATGTTCACGTTATCCATGGTGTAATAAGTTCAGAAGATCTTCAAGACAGGCAGAATCCAAAGCATGGAATCGAGATTCAAGAGTCTGACAGTCAGGGGAACCATGCACAATGTATCATAAGAAATCAGTTTGGTGAGACGACAGTGACACGGCATGACTCCAAGGATTTAGAGGTAGCAGTTGGCCAGGAACCGTGGTTCGCTAGGGCTTGTTCTCCAGATAAGCCTGCAAATCGTCGAAAACTCCGGCAGATGTTGGAGCAGCCATTGAGTGCAGCGAAGGGGTTCTTTCAGCCACCACGCCTCGTGAACAGCGGTGCATTGTGCGCAATAGATTGTGATGGATTTACTGGTGTGCGGGTTTCCTGAAAGGATGTGGTTCGCCAGCCAAGGCAGGAAGAGAGCCGTGCACGTACTGCAAAGCAGTCATCTTCTTTAATGTAGTGGCCACCTGTACGAGTCAGCCCCCCACACGAGTCACCTGTTGATCGCCCCCAAATCGTCCCCAACCAGATCAATACACCGCTTTCTTACACAACGACCATGGCTCCTATAGACCCCGAAATTCACCCTTTACCTAGGAGGATTGAATACAGCTTACCTTAAGGTAATTAAAAGAAAATCCTCTTTAATCTACTCGTTAACTTACTGAAATATTTCACGTCTTTATTGACTTTACGCTACTATTAAAGAGGTTACTAATTAATAAAGAATATTACTAAGAGGCAGTCTTTAATTAAATAGATTAATTTAATAACATCTTAAGGGTAGCTACTAAAGATCTAATACCTTAAATTTATAGCTAAAAGTATTCTTACTATAAATAATTATTCTTTTTTAATAGTAGCAGAGGTGTAGAAAAGAGTGGATAAGAGGGTCCAAAAATATAAGATTTGGCTACCAAAACGGAACGGAATGCGGCTCTACGAGGCGTCGTTAGCTTTACAAAGAAGGTGTAGAAGGAGCTTCTAGTAGATCAAAGTGTATTTAGATTAGATAGCGTTCAGTTGTAATTAATGCTGATTTGGGTGGGGGTATGTGTGTTACGATACTAGCGGAAAATGGCAGATTGCGGCAGAAAATGGCAGAGAGCTGTAGTCGCGTAAAAACCCTGCTTCGAGTGGCGCTGCTCTTCTTCTCCTTTCCTTTCTCTTGCTTTAGACCCTCGTTGATAGACGATCCAATTGTGCAGGCTTGCATGCGTTCTTCCTGCCGTGCTCGTGCCTCGATTGACTGAGTCGTTCACAATGTGCGCCCGATCGCATGGTTCAGGAGCGAGCTGACTCGGAATGGGAGGCTGACTCGGACAGGGGGGTGACTCGAATGGGAGGTTGACTCGAATAGGGAGCTGACCCGAATAGGGGGCTGTCTCGTATGGGGGGCCGACTCGGCCACTACGTTACAGCTTAATAATATAACAACCATAAAATATAGAAAATAATAAAATCACAAGTATAATATTTTAAGTACCTTAATACCTTTATTTATTTAAAAATTAAAAAACCTATGTTAGTGTGGTTTAATAAATCCGTAAAGTTGAGCGACTTTTGACGTTCCTCGTAATTTGTACGTCCGCTCCGGCGCTCAAGCCGTTGCTAGCAGGAAAGTATTGGGTGAAGGGAATATTTACGTCGTCGGCTGTGACATCCCCGTTATTCCCATACAAAATTAAGAGCTAGATGCCGATGAAGAACTCTTGCCGGCGTGGCTTTCGGCGAGAAAGCGGAATGATGTCCTGGATGATGCCACAGCTGCCTCCGCGCGGCTCCCCGAGTCAGGTGTTTTGAAAATAGCCGGGACTTGACCGTTGAGCCCCGAACTCGTCCCTGGCCGCACTTCTGTTCAGGTTTCTTAAAATTCTGCAGTTAAGGCGCCTGCAAGTTCACAAATTTCATATTTTTGCATGGGAGTTCATGCCACTAAAAGGCTTGGTGTTGGTGGGATTCGATGGGAATGAAAACAACGTCGGCAGGCTCGGCTCAGTTGAGAGCACAATGCAAGCCCTGGAGGCCTCTTCGTACGGTTCATTCGGATCTCAATCAAGCCGAGAACCCTCTGATAAAGGAGAGGATAATCAGCTGACCATGGACGTGGAGAAGAAGACAGTCGCAGACGTCGAGGGTACTTATGTTGTTACCATAGACGCGGGAGAAAAGTCCAGCTCAGACCTTGATGTACAAGTCCTGACAGCAAGATCGTCCTCATCCCACAGCCAAGCGATGATCCAGCGGACCCTCTCAATTGGTCATGGACGAAGAAGCATACCGTCTTATTTGTTTTGGGCTTCAGTGCCTTGTTGACTGATTGGGGTATAACTTGGGGGACCACATTGTTCGAAGCTCAGGCTTTGACTTGGAATATGTCAATTCCCGATGTCGCAAAGTCATTAAGCGGAGGCATCTTCTTGCAAGATCCCGGTGGCATCCTAGCAGTACCTTTAGTTCAGCGATATGGTAGGTTAGTCTTTTGTTCTTCAGCGTCAACATTGACTTCCAAATTGATTGTCTTGGTAGACTCCCAGTCCTATTTTAGTCGCAATTGCTCTCTTGCATTATGCCCCCCAAGCACCTACTTAGGCCGGCTTCACTGCCTGTCGATCCTTTCAGTGTTTCCTCAACACTCCACAGGTCATCGGGCTCACTGTGATTCACGACATGTTCTTTTTCCAAGGTCGCGCTCGTAAGATCAACCTTTGGGCCTTTACTTACCTCGTTGACCCATATCTTGGCCCGTTCATTGCTAGATTCTTAATCCAGAATATCAATTGGAGGCAGGACCTTGGCGCCTTGGTCGCATTCTATGACTTTTCGACACTCATGATTATCTGCTTTGGTGATGAAACCCTGCACGACCGGAAGGTTTCGGAGCGGACTCCGAAATCTGAGGGCGCTCTGGGCAGAATCAAGCTCTTGACTGGCGTTGCCGGGCTTGGAACAAGCGGGAGACCAACGATTAGCACCGTAATCAAGGATCTAATAGCTGTCTCGTATCTGCCCTACTTAACTGTGCCTTGCGAGTATACCTTTCAAACCCGAAGAATGATACTAACGTTAAAAACGCTCCACCTTCCTTGTACCGTATATGTGGGCAATCGGGATTCCAACCTCAGTCACCCAATTCGTTAAACCGCCGCCCTGTCTCTTCAGTGACACAACGACATCCCTTCTCTACCTTGCCCCTATGCTTAATGCTATTATTGCAGAACTGTGGGGTCATGTCTTCGATGACTGGCTACAAAACTCTTTCATCCGCCGAAACCATGGGTCATAAACTGGAGAACCGTCTGTGGGGTGCTTGGGTTACCGTTGTCTTCGCAATATGTTCTCAGGTGCTTTACGGGCAGGTTCTACAGCACCCACTCCATTGGATTGGTGTTGTATTTGGCTGGAGCCTCAATACATTCGCTACGCTTGCCGCTACGACCGTCATCTCTGCATATGTCTTAGACTGCTTCCCACAGCACGTGGCGTTAGCCTCATCATGGCTTAATTTCTGGCGTGTTACTGGTAAGGCTCTTACTCGTCACCATTGAATTTTAATAACTTGAAGAATAGGTGGCTTTGTCATCACATATTTCAATCCCAATTGGATCGCACATAACGGTCCCGCAATTACGTTTGGGTGTCAAGCAGCTATTGTAGCCGTCTCACTTGCATCTGTCATTGCTACTCAAATTTGGGGTAGCAGGTGGAGAATGAAGTTCCCAGTTCCAGCGCCCGAGAATTGATTCTTTCAGTCCTAAGTCTAGTTCTAATACAAACACAATTGAATGATGAGAGCACAGCTTCTCAAGCATTAAATAGAGAGTAGTGCCAAAGAAATGTACTTTTCAAAACATGCTGTGATTACCTCTCGACGGGAAAAACTTCAGGGAGGCGAAACATGCGGCTTTCTGAAAACCAATAATACCAGCAAGAACTGTGGAATCTAATACCTTTGACGAGCCGCTTAGTTTGGCTTTCGCGTAGACCGTGTTGCTGCACGAACCCATGCTTAGCTCTTTCAGTTGCGGGGTGAATCAAGGTGCTGCATCAAGTCTCCCTTTGTCACACCGCGTTAGGCCCCAGTTGAGCGGAATTGTGTGAGACAACCAATATTTGAAGGGTTAGTGCACCAGGAGGTTCTCTCGGTCCTCAGAAGGTCACGATCTAAGATTATCGAATCACGAAGCTCTCTACTCCAGTTGAGTGATATCATTGGTTGTTCACTGATCAAGTCTTTGGCGACCTATTTCTTAAGACGGCCTCTCTCTTCTCAGTACCTTAACATCTTCTTGAAAATACCTCTTCTTTTCCAAACGAAACTCAAGATGGGCTCAATAAACGGAATGACGCCTACAAAACCATTCAATATCGCCATAGTAGGCGGTGGTCTTGGCGGAGTTGCTCTGGCAATCGGCCTCATCAAGCAGGGTGTTCCAACTCACATTTACGAAGCTGCAGCGGGATTTGGGGAGATTGGCGCTGGAGTCATCTTTGGGCCCAACTCGGCTCGAGCTCTTAATCTGATCGACCCGGCGATGCTTCACGGCTTCAAGAAATGCGCAACATTCAACGAGTCGGCCGACAGGATCCACACATGGTTGTCATGGCGTTATGGCATGGATTCACGAGACGGAAACGGGAAGAAGTGCGGCGATCTCATATGGCATCTTGAAGATGAGGAGTCGGTGAAGCTCGGTTATGGGACGAGAACACGTTGTGGCGTGCATCGCGCGCGGTTCTTAGATGAGTTGGTCAAGCTCATCCCTGATGGTACTGTTTCGTTTCGCAAGTCTCTGGTGGGTATCGACGAACTTTCTAAGCCCGAAGGGGGAGGTGTTCGGCTTCACTTCGCAGACGGCTCGACTGCAACAGCCAGTGCGGTCATTGGCTGCGATGGGATAAAGTCCAAGACAAGAGGATATTTGTTCAACTACAAGGTCAATCCGGAATACACCGGCGAATATGGCTACAGGGCCCTGGTTCCGGAAAAACTGGCAAGAGAAATCCTAGGAGATGATATAGCACTCAACAGCCAGTTGTATGTTGGCTATGGGGGCTTCATCATCACGTATCCAGTGGAGCACGGGAAGCTTATTAACATGGTTGGTGTCGTCAGGAATGATCAGCCGTGGAACCATGGGCAATGGATTGTACCATCCACAAAAGAGGATATGGTTAAGGATTTCGAAGGGTGGCATCCCGTCCTCGTTGATCTAATCTCCAAATTCGAAGTCAGAGACAAGTGGGCTTTCTTCGATCTGATCCACTCGGAGAAGTACTACCGAGGCCGGATATGCCTTATGGGGGATAGCGCGCATGCAAGCACAGCAAACCTGGGCGCTGGAGCTGGTATGGCGATGGAGGACGCATATATCTTAAGCAGTCTGCTAGGGTCTATCAACGACGCCGAAAATCTAGAGACAGCATTCAGAGCCTACGATTCCGTACGAAGGCCAAGGACACAGAAAGTAGTCGTGCTCAGCAGATTAGCGGGTATGGCCAACGAGTTGGTGGCACCAAAAATTCGGGACGACCTGTCAAAGCTCCAGCCGGACATTGACGCTCGGTATCGATGGGTTTGGCGTGAGGATCTGGAAGCTCAACTAGCGGAGGCGAAGAGGCATATGTAGTTTCTTAGACTTCGTCCGATCGTGGTAAGTGGCTTTTACTGTGCACGGGCAGTGAAGGGTGTTTCTTTTGAGATAAACCTGCTTGAGTTAAAGTAGTGATTACTCCGCCTTATTTAGACCTTCCGACGACAAATAGTATTTGTAAAGCTGGGTCCTAGATACACTATATGCCATTTCACTAGAGAATAGATTTTTAAGAAGTGGCATCGTCAAGCGCAGGGACAAAATAGGAAACGTACCCTTTAAACTTTGCTAGCAGGCTTTTGATATATTGATTCTCTACAGTTTCAGGTCCTTCAGTATAATTCAACTATAACCGTAATAGAGTCGTAAGAAATTCCTGCTTACCTAGATAATTATTCAAGTTTCCCTGCAGGTCCTTCTCTATAGTAAGACATCTGTGCCTATTTGGAAAAGATGCTGCCATCCGGCACAGTTGGAACGCAGTTAAAAGTTCCTTACGAGAAGAGCTGCTAGTCTTGGCTTATACGTGTTGCTTCTAAATTACGATTGACGTCGGATGTTGACGTACTTTTCTACAAGGGCCCAAGGCAGGATACGCATTTCCCGCCGAATAGCGGACCCGAAGTTATCACCTGCTGGATTTCCATACAACGTATAGAGGAGTATAATCCCGTGGGGGAAGGCGAGATCATCGAAGTCACACATATCTGCACGCTGATTAGCATGAAGTTTCCACAGGGCGAGAAGCCGAGAGTGAAGGGTTGGTATAGACTTGAACGCTTTCCCTCCAATTGACCGGGCTACCTTGGAGGTCGGAGGGGTCGAGAATGTCAACGAACAAGGCGTCGCTACATTGTATTGCGGTCGTAAAGGTCCCTGGTAGCTATATTTTGCTTCCTGTGGTGGAGTAGGATAAAGAACCCTTGCTTTCTATTCCTTCGAGTAATCGTAATCAGGATTTATTGTTTGTAATATAAATATTTGAAACAGGGATTTCTATTCTTATACGGATCTTGATTAGTAAAGAATATCCAAAGAGGAGTCCAGTATAACCTGCAACATTTCTTCTCTCCCCAAAAGTTCATGCAATCTTTATTTACAATTACCTATAGTAAAAACACCCTTTCAAACACCCAAACTGAATTTCTTATAAATAATTCACTACGCCGGACTTACCAAGCCACTCTGGCACCCCAAGCTCGCTGTCTTGCACCCTAGGGTTAAGGTATCCGAGGCCTCACCAACCCAAATCGTATAATCACCTCCTACATTTGGAACCACCCAGTTCTGCTGAACTGTGTCCCAAACGCTCAAATCCTTTCTGGTAAAACTGAGCGTCAACACCTCACTCTCGCCCTTGGCCAGCGTTTCCGTCTTGGCAAAATCCCGCAGCTGAATAACGGGCGTGTCATACGAAATCCCCGCGGGAAATTGCACATAGCCCTGCACGACGGCGCGGCCACTGAAGTTTCCCGTATTTGTGACGGTAACAGAGACCGTGTATGCGACGTCCCAGAGAGCGGGATTCCCGCCTTGAGCGCCACCGGCCGGTGGTCCAGGCTTCTGCGTGTTGCTATAACCAGCGGGATAGACATAGCTAGATGTAGAGGCTACGGCGGCAGCGGCGTCAGCGTCGGATTTCTCTAGCCAAGAGTAGAGGTAGCGCCAGATGCGGTTGAAATTTGCGGGCCAATATGCTTCAGATGCGGGTGGAATGGCAGTAGAGTATGTGGGTGTGCTGCCTTTAGCTGGTCTGGCTGGTGGAATGGAAGTCAGAGAAGTCACGGCTGTGATTATTGCATCGGAAAAAGAAAATGTGGTGTAGCTCAAGCCGTGTCCGAAAGCGTAGCGTGGTTTGATACTATGGGCATTAAAGTAGCGGTAGTCGATGTAGAGGCCCTCAGTGTAAGTGTCTTGCGGTTGGCCAAGCTCGAAATAGACGAGACCGACGCTGGCGGGGCTTTCAGATTCATTGTGGGGGATGGTGTATGGAAGATGGCCGCTTGGAGAGACGTCGCCGAATAAAACCGATGCTAAGGATTGGCCAGCTTCCTGTCCCGGAAGATGTGCAAAAAGAACCGCTTTAACGGATGGAAGGTCGATCCATTCTTCTAGTAGAATTGGGCCAACTGTGTGCACGATGACGATAACTGTGCTATAGGTGGCTGCAGCATTCTTGAGTAGTGTATCTCCATTATGCCAAGCATTGAGTCCGGCCGTTGTTCGATCTCCAGGGTTGCCCTCCACGGTAATATAATTTTCGCCAGAGTCAGCATTGATGAATACGAGGGCAATATCTCCGGAGGAAGCTGTCAGGCCGGAGGGAAATGTATCTGTGTTGTAGTATTTTACGTTGCTTGCTTTGCTGGAAATAGCGTCCATTGGAGAATCCAGGTACGGGTATCTTGCAGTGCCGCTCCCCCAGCCCATGCCAAGTGTGCCCTTGTCACATCCTTGATCGGAGCAAGAATTGATGCCATTTGAATTCTTTTGAGCGTCTGTTCCGAAGATTTTGAGCGATGAATTTGTACTTAGTGGTAAGGTGTTGTTGACATTTTTTAGCATGGTGATAGCATCTCTAGAGATGTTCCTCGCAACCGCTGCATGTCCGTCTTGAACATCAACGAATTCATTCACAACACCTGATGGAGAGAATAATGCGCCTGGATATAGTGGCCCGGTAGCATCCTGTGTATTGGTGGAGAAGTTGGGAGGAGGATAGTCTTTGTCCTGGCCCATTTGATACCAAGCCGCAACTATTCTAGTAACCATGTCATTGAGGCGGTCCACAGGCACAGACCCATTCAGCACTGCTCTCGAAAGTTCGTACATCCAATAAGAGTCTCCCAATAGTGGGACAAGACCATCACCAGGCATGCTCATATCCAGGCCAGCGAGGGCGGAAGGTACTCCAGAGATCTGAGCCAGCCAATCGGACATGACGAAGCCTTGGAATCCGAGTTCATCTTTTAGGATACCATTCAGAAGGTAGCTGTTTTGTGAACATGCTGATCCATTGACCTGTAGAAGTCAGCTCGAAAAGTATATTTATCCTTGAAATTCCACGTACCGCGTTGTAGGCGGCCATTACGGAACCCACTCCGGCTTTGATTCCTTCCGCAAAGGGCCATAAATAGAGTTCATGGATGGTCCTATCATCAATGTTCGAGCTGTATCCAGGCTGGGCAATACTGTACATTCTGTACATCTCCTGTTCGTTAAGAATATAGTGCTTGATAGTAGCAATGACACCTTGCTCCTGGACTCCTTGAACTGTCAATGCTCCTCCAACAGCTTGGAGTACCGGATCTGCGCCAAATCCTTCCCAATTTCGGCCTCCTCGCGGTTTGCGCCCCAGTGGTCCAACTGTTGGCCCAAGGAAAACATTGATTCCTTTTCCTCGGAATTCCGCACCTAGAGCGACACCACGGGCGTACATTAGCGACTTGTCCCATGTTGCTCCAACAGTAATGCCAGCCGGGAAAGCAGTGTTGTGATCCGAGTTGCGGATTCCAAGTGCTGAGTCTTGGAGGCAAAGCTGTGGAAGGCCAAGACGAGGTGCACTTCCTGAATTTCCAACACACCTTCCTGAAACAGTTCAGCTAGGCTCTTCTCACTGATTCATATAGGGCCCACCCATATCGTAGCCAGACCCGCAAGTGATGTTAGCTTTCTCTGCTAAAGTCATGTTGGCGACGAGTAGCGCTGCTTTTCTGTAGCTCTCGCTCCAGTCAGCCACCCATCCCCCATGAGGAGTTGGGTAGTACGGAGCCGCAACATAGCTAGCGGGAACGTTTAATCGTTTATCGAGGTGTTGTGTGTCGATCGCAACACTAGAGACAGATGAAATAATATAACAGAAAAAAAGAATTGTGACTGGCTTAAAAATACTTAGAAAAATATAAGCAGTAGACATTATTATTAGATTAGACTAAAATGAGGAAAACAGATGAGATAGGCTGTGTCGATGACTCCAGCGCTGAAAGAACTGCGCAACGCGTTAAAGAAATAAGGAAACTCCCTGACCACCTTCGCCAAGTACTAGAGCCGGAGGCATCACGCTTTCGTACAAGTCCGATGATGGTGTCCATTGAAAGGCTGTGTTATTGCCAGGAAATTGTTCATGCGTTTGCGGAATGACGCTCTCACGCGATCAGGATTGGTCAACAGGCTAAAGGAGCTGACAGGGAGAATAACCTGATTGGTGTGACCCTATTCAATAGCTTGGAGCAATGTAAATTAGTTCAACATATATGTTGGCTATTAGTCGGTGTCCCGGAGCTGAGGTCGACTTGTCGGCGCAAGCCGTTTCCAGCTGATTTCTCTACAGGACGCGTTTCAGATGGACGTGGTACGTGCACTACGCGCACGTGCGGGCATACTGCTCCTTATCACCAACGAATTCTCCACCAAACCTCAGGGAGTGTTGAAATATGCCACGTTGCAAAATCTTACACTAGATGAATTTTAGCCCCGTACGCGCATACCTAATGAGTTTTTAATATAAAATTCTTTTAAAATTATCGCTATTAATATATTAAAGCTACAGGCAAAACTCCTTAGTACGATACCGGGTATATAATGATACATTTGGTGTTACGATCTACACGCCCTAATCAAGCCTTTTTTGGTGTAACTAACGATAATCTGACTTTTGACGATATCGTTAAGCTCTACCACTAATATCGGTATAACTAGTTGTATGAGAAGGGGGTATATCTAACCCATAAGGAGGGAAATCTATACCCTTTAGGCTTTAAGATCCACTTTTATTGAAGTTTTACTGCTTATTCACCCTACACGTGACTCTTGATATAATAATACCATTGGTATTACTTGACTTAGCATGCTCAGACCAAGAAACCGATGAATATCCGCTGCGCGGATAATCGAATATCCGCAAGCTAACCTATTCGATCGATCCATCTGTTTCTTGGTCTGAGCTACTTTGGCAAGCTTTTGGAAGCCGAGCCGGTCTATTTATATGAGGCAAACCATTAACTTTAACGAAATTAATGTAAGCAACCGCCACGTCTATTATCCTGTTAATACCTGCATTAGAATTGCCTTAATTAGCTCTCTAATTAATGGATTTTCCAGAACTAACTGCTAGCCATAGGCGCATCTAAAAGGCGTCAAAGAAACCCCTCTATTTCGTCTAGCAGGAGCCAGTCTTCTTAAGCTTTTGATAATAAACTACCCTCTCTATTAACCAATACCGCTAGAGGATTAAGAGATACAGCGGATATAGTGCCCGAGGGCATTAGCCGTCTTATCCTACCCCCATCATCTCCCCTATCGTCTCCCCCGTCGTCTCCCCCATCGCTATCCGTAGCTTAATGGCGGTCCTTAATAGCCTACTTACCACTGCCAAACTACATAGATCCCCAAGAGGATAAAGAAGTAGGAGTTGATAAAATACCCGTAATATCCGTAATATCCGCTAAGAAGATATCCGCTACAGAGAAGGTCTGGGTAATTGTTGACTGTCTTAGGCTATAGCGGATGTCTATAGGAGACCTAGCGCTTAAATAGATTATAATAGCTAAAGGTTTACGTAAGGCACTAAAGAAAAAAAGAGTAAGAGAGCTCCTTAACAAACTCCTAGAGGATGCTGATATTCTAGATATCTATACTAAAGAGATAGAGAAGCGCGGTATAGTGGGTGCTAGTGTTGCTTTTACTATCTAAAGAGAGCTTAAAGAGCTAAGGGAGAAAGAGTTACTATTTGGCAGCTTTGACCAATATGCGGATATTAAGCAGCTTAACCTTAGGCAGTACTATTAAGCCGTAAAAACTTACGCACCTACACTAGAGTATGTAATTACAGCATATTAAGAGGGTTAACGTAAATGTTCTTTGTATAAAGGCCGTGCGGTTTTAATAGCTTCTACGCTTATATTTAGCCTTTTACAAAACTCCGCAAACTATATTCTATGGCTACTAGGGATGTATCTCCAAGCTAACGGCGTTAAGCGCCGCGTGCTTTCTGTGCTCTATAGGCTTGGATTAATTAATGGTTATACCACTTTAAACTAGTAGAAGGAGCGGATAGCCTAGGAATTAAGGTTTAGCCTATAATCTCCGCGGTGTAGGTATATACTAACCTATATATAGGTAAAAATCCGCTTAATAGGTGCAGCTTCTAATACTATTGTTATCTATAATAACTTTGACTACCTCTAACGAGTTTAGTATTAAATACTTAGGGATACTGGGACGTTCTATTCGCGCATAACTAGCAAGCTTATCTTTAGTGTAAGTATACCTAATAGTGGGCTTTAATAGAGCATGCTTCGTGTGGATATTCTAATTAAGTTCTTAGATATTGTAGAGGCTTTAGGTAATTTATAAGACGAGATACAGAAGTAGATCTTAACAGCTTTAATTTATAAAGCTATTGTAGAGGCATACGTCAGGAAAACGGGGGGTGGCGTACGAAATTTAGTTTCGCTAAAAGTGTTTTTGGGGCCCGGGGCTAGCTCTCCGCCATATTAGCCGACCCCCTAGAGCTCTACGCTAGCTTTCCGCCATATTAGCTGACCCCCTAGAGCTCTACGCCAGCTTTCTACCATATCAGCTAGGCCCTAGAGCTATACGCTAGCATTATGCTAGCTTATGGCTATAAAATAAATATTATTACTATTATTGCGTTTATTGCTATTAGGGTATTAAAATCCTAAAGGCCTCCTAGCAGGCTCCTAGCAGGCTTCCTAGTAGGCCTCCTAGTAAGGACTTTAATTTTCCTGGTTATCTTAATCGTCTGACAGCGACCCACAGTGCTATCGGGTCCCACTATATTCCCGGCAGCCTCTACGTGTCTTTGCATACCCCTTGTACACCTAAATACCACTTATTTTTTTTTACCCTTTCTTCCATCCTCTCTACCTAGGGAGGCACTACAATGGCAGCTAGTAGATGACTGTGGCCAGAACCAGACGACCCGTCGCCAGAACTAGATGACTGTTATTAGGACGACCGTCATCAGGACCAGACGACCGTCGTAGACAACCGTCGTCAGGACCACCGTCGCCAGAACCAGACGACCGTCGCCAGAATTAGACGACCGTCGCCAGAACTAGACGACCGTCATCAGGACGACCGTCATCAGGACCAGACGACCGTCGCCAGAACCAGACGGCCGTCGCCAGAACTAGACGACCGTCGCCAGAACCAGACGACCGTCATCAGGACGACCATCATCAGGACCAGACGACCGTCGCCAGAACCAGACGACCGTCGCCAGAACTAGACGACCGTCGTCAGGACCAGACAACCGTCGTCAGGACCAGACGACCGTCGCCAGAACCAGACGACCGTCGCCAGAATTAGACGACCGTCGCCAGAACTAGACGACCGTCGCCAGAACTAGACGATCGTCGCCAGAACTAGACGATCGTCGCCAGAACTAGACGACCGTCGCCAGAACCAGACGACCGTCATCAGAACCAGACGACCGTCGCCAGAACTAGACGACGATCGTTCGAACAACCAGTCAGCAACACCACGAACGACTTAATCGATCGATCGAATCGAACCAGAGCCTCGATATCAGCCCGCTACCGAATCAAATTGAATTAGATNCCATAGACAGATATAGACGGTAGGCACAGACAGGTAGGCATATACAGGTAGGCATAGATAGGTATAGGCAGGCAGGTAGGCAGGCAGGTAGGCAGGCAGGTAGGCAGGCAGGTAGGCAGGCAGGTAGGCAGGTAGGTAGGTAGGCAGGTAGGCAGGCAAGTAGGCAAGCAGGTAGGTAGGCAGGCACACAGGTAGGCGGGTGCTAGGCCTAGTTAGGAAATCAGTACACGGCCGGTNGATCGTCAGGAATATCGCCAATTGACGATTTGGAGCCTCTGCAAGAGGCTTCCCACTTATTTTAATTAATTGCTTAATAACNAAATTTNAAAATTTAAAACCNATTATTATTCCNATATAAATATTGCAGTTATAGAAAATATTATAACTATTATAGTAAAAAGATATATTATAATTTTTAAAATTAATATTATTAATATTACTAATATTGCTAATATTGCTAATATTGCTAATGTTGCTAATGTTGCTAATATTGCTAATGTTGCTAATGGGGCCTGGGGCTAGCGTAAAGAAGTGTACATAAGCAGATTAGCGGATCCAGCTAAAATGACCCCGGGCCAGCCCCGGGCCAGCCCCTGGCTAGCCCCTACTACTCTTCCGTTTTCCTGACGTACCTAGGCCTTAATATATTACTTAGCAAAAACCTACGGTTTAAACATCTACGTATGCCTTCTATTAATGTAATACCCGCTATGCGGACGTCTAGGTTTAACCTAGGACCTATTATAACTGGAGAGGCTTCTATATCTAAAACCTATAAGATACTAGACGACATTTTTCTCTATTAAATAAATCTATAACGCACTGATAAAGTATTTAAGGAGCGACTGTTTCTAATCTATGGTAATTAAAAGACTATAAAGCTTATTCGGTTATGTTAGGGAGAACGTACTAAGTCAATATCCGCCTATAATAGCCTGCGTTGGGCTTTACCTATTCTAGCTCTTTAGCACCTAAAGCTAAACTACCTATATATGGTTATACGGTATTACTATAGTGGCAAGCAATTAGCCTAAGAGTACTCTACGCTNTACACCTANATNAACNACCTAGGTNNAAGAAATATCCNAGCNNAGCGCGCGCCGTTTTATTATATAGAGGAGCTAATTCTCTATAGCTTCGACGCTCGTATTATAGCGTTGCTCTATACTTAGATTAAGGAGTCTTATAACACTAAGTCGCCTATAGATATTAAGCGGTACCTTAAAAGCCTATCTCCGCAACGTCTATTAGCAGTAGTTAAGGATATCCGCACAGCGGTTTTCGGTTAGGAAGTCTCTCGGGCGGCTAACTATGCCAGCTAGCCTGCGGAACTACGGTAAAAGGGTTACCTTAAGTAGGCTAGCAGTGCTATATCCTTATAAACACTTCTTAAGCCTGCTAATACAGAGTTTCTAACGCACGTCCGCTTTTTATAACTGGTAGAGACGTATAAGGTCCTTAAGCACGCTATTAAGCTTGTGGATATTGGCCTACTTAGCCGCGTGCTCCCCCGCATTTATATTTATTTCGTAGGTAGTTAAAATAAGAACTATTTACTAGAGATATTACGTTTCTTTTAGTTAACTTTAACAGATGCTTATTCCCCTAAGCTCTAGCAAGCTATCCTAGTAAATAGTCTAGTAAATATCCGCGGCGAATAGGATAGTTACTACCCGATAGATCTCGATAATGAGCTACTTAATGGGGAGCTAAAGCAGCTTATGCATACTCGTAGCAATTCGATATTTAACCTAGACTTACTTTTCCGCTGGAGCATTTATATAACTAATTATATAGGGCCACTACGTATAAAGTTTAAGATCACGTTCGGTGAACGGATGTCTACTTAACATACTGTTAAATCTCCTACAGCGGATATTTAATTGCTTGCTAATGCGATTGCCGAAGGTTTTATTATCTACCGTTAGGCACAGTAAGCAAAGATAGAAGCGCCGCCTCTATTACAACTAGGTATTAAACGACTTAATTAATCTGCCCTTAACAAGTTTAATTTACGGCTAGGCGGTAATCTTTCCGCCGTGTTTGATGAGCTTAATCTCTATAATAATAATAATAAGCTAGATGGCTTCGTACTCCCTACCGACTTTACTTAAACCCAGCTTTAACCTGCGTATAAGTTGCTCGATGAGTAATATAAGATATTAGCTATAAGCTATTACTACAACCGTTTAATATCCGCTATAGTTAGTAGCACTGGTATATATTCCCAAGTAATTGATATTATTAATTAATTAATCTATTTAGTTCCTGGGCCGCGTTTGCTAGGGGTATAGAGTATAAGGGGAAGGGGGGGCGTTATCCTAATAGATATTAGCTACTATAGTTGCAATATTCACTTGGCGGATATAAGGTAAACTTACCTAGTATTAGCTAACCCTACTTGATATCAACTAACCTCGCCTAATATTAGCCCGCTATATACTAATTGGCGTTGCCGTTGATTTCCTATAGTGCTCTTTATATACGTTTACCTCTATTTAATCGCGCCAACCGCCTTTACGGTACTAATAAAGATATATCTAACTGGCGGGTTGCTAGCGGTATAGATATATCTAACGGCTGGTATAAGGGTAATGATAGAGGAGTAGGAGCTGGAGACCTAAGAGTTGGCGAAGGCATAGGTACATCCTCTTCCTGAGTTATTGGTAAGAGGTCTATGGCTAACTGTTAACTAGCCTGCGATATATTAGCGCCACAGTAAGGCGCTAATTACCACGGCGCTGATATTTTAAATCTCCTATTTAAAACCTGCGAAGCCCATATAAGAGCCTATAATAAGCGCTTATCTATAGTAGCGTGCTACTCTAACGCTTAGGAAAACCGCTCTAATATCTATATAATTAACCCAGAAGAACCTAAGAGTTGCCCTATTTCTTTCTGTTTCTGCTTTTATTTCTTATCTGCTAAAAGCTTAATAAGGGACGGAAGCTCCTTACTAAGGATATTAGGATCCCACTCAGGCATTACTTGCCTTAATGATGCTGTATCTAGAACTTACCCTATATTACAGAGGCGACAAAGCTGCTTATCCGGTATAATATAATTAACTATAGGCGTCTATAATGTATCCTAATACCTAGCCTCCGCCTATTACGTAAACCACTTCTGTATATTGCTTAACATAGGCTCCCGGCAGGTTTTTGCAATATCCGCACTATAGCTAGTACGGATATTATACTCGCAATCTATAAATATTGCTAGGTTGCAGTTACTATAATATAAGTCTTTACTAACAGTAGACTATAAGTCTCTATAGTGTGTAAGTTATATTGCTTATAAGCATACCTAATCCTTATTAACTAGCCGCTATAGGGTGAACGGTAGTTTACTACGTAACTGCGCATTAGTTAACCGCTTCTTTAGGCGTAGGGTTGGTATAATAAGCTCTTTAGGTAGGCGTACTGTAGAACCACTAGGGCTTAACCTACGCCCGCTTCTTGTATTTACCAACTGCTTAGTACTGACTGACGCTATAGATGAAGCATCGCCCGCAATATCCGCAGTCTTTGCGTTTTATTGCCCGTGGATATCATTACGCAGCGCGCTTGCGCGAAGATCGCCTATATACTGAGGTTGTGTATACTTAGAACCACCTAATTTATCGCAAAGACCCCGCCAGCGGCTCTTAACTATAAAGATTGCTTTGCCTAAGAGGCTTTCTCCTTAGCCTGCTTAGCTAAACCGCTATGCCAGTATATTATAGGATTTGTGGCAAGGTATTCTATATTAGATTAAACGGTAAATATCCAGGACATTTTTACCGTGTGCTACTGCATCTAATGCAACGAAAATTCAAATTCGAGACATTAGGCGCGCGTATTCGGCGTATAAGCGGTCTTTATTAATATCCGCAAGTGTTATATGGTAGCTCTGGACCGCTTCTCTAGTAATAGCAGTATTATAGCCGCGATGGATTAACTAGCTGCGAATAGTATTACGATAGGCAGCTATCCACTCCTTAGAATTAAAGAAGATAATTATCTTTAAAATCAGCTAAAGTTGATTAAACTGTTAGCGGTATGTCTGCTGTGCGGATATTAAGCGGCTTCTTAATTGCTCGCCTTTTCCTCGGTTACTATTACTAGTAGTATGCGAATATACTGGAGCAGTAGTAATAGTAAAGTAAAGAGCTCGAAAGTCCTTCTTCTCTAGCGTGGTTATAACCCTCCGTATAATCTTTAGCTCCGGCTGATTAATTAGGGTTTTAATAACTTATATATTAGGTTTAAACCTAGCTAGCTTGCATATAGTCCGAAACGTAGATGGGTTTAGTGTTGCGGTATATGCAAACCAAGGCTTATTAACTAAGACTAAACGTACTTTAAAGAGTTATGTGTACGCTATACGGAAGGTCTCTCCCCAATTAGTAAGTAGGTGTACTTTATTAACCACTATAAGGGCAACATGGGAACGAAATATTAGGTCTATTAGAACCTTATATAGCTTGTTACTAACCAAAAGCTCTAGGGAGATAAGGATATGTGTATAGCTGCCCATACGGATATCCTTAATCAGCTCGGCGGATATTGTTTTCTTTTATATATAAACAGGTCGAACATAAGGTAGCTTTATAATCTTTTTTACTTACTCTAACCTAATCGCGTTAAGTGGAAGAATAATAATAATAACTGCATTAGGTACAAGACATAGTAGTGCTTATATTATCATACTCTTGCTAAAAGACGTCTTTGCCATAAGTATGAGATCTCGCCGCTTAAATATTAGCACCCTTAGGGCCTCGAGCTGCTCCGTATGACCGCGGTATGGATATATCTCCGCAATAGCTTTATTTAGCTTGCTTATTTAAAGTTTATAAGAGCTGCTTATAAGCTAGGGTAGCTCCCTCCGCAGGCTATATAGCTGTGGAGACCGCTAGGGATCTATTTTAATATAATCCCTAGCCTATTGCGTACTGCTAGCTTATTAATCTGCTTAACTGGCTTGTGGTTTACGACCTCTTTACCTTATTCGCTTTAATGAAGGCATTAGTAAATAGCGCTTAAAAGCAGCAGAGGGAGAATAGAGGGTTAGATAAAGGTAAGGAGGACTTAAACATGTTATAATAAATAGATTTTAATAGGTTTTAATTATTGGATTATAGATATAATGGATAGAAAGTGGGTGGTTAAGATTAACGCGTCGTTAGTGCGGATATTGCTGATTATTTACTTTGGCAAACCGCGTCACGGCTATTTTAAAATTAATGTTAGGAATAGGAAGGCGGGGAGACTTCTTACGTAGACTATTTAATTCGCCGGAGCCTAGTGTATAATTAATGGATTTTTTAAGCTGCCTAAACTTATCGTAAGAATAAGAAGTGAATATCCGTAATATCAGCTATGCGGATATCGCAACGTGCTTTATAAACGTCGGCTAAAGTGTTTCAGACCACACAGGGACAGATGGCCTAAACTGGTTTAGTGCCATCGGGCCGGATTTATCCGGCGTCCTATGTGGTCTGAGCATGCTAAGACAATGGTATTATGATATATTTAGCGCCAAAACCTATATCGTATTAAGGAGTTTTGCCTGTATCCCTTTGGCTGGTAACGTCCTAGAGGACCGTACGCGAACACTAGAATTAAAAATACGCGTATGGTCACGGAGCCTTGATTCTATTAATTCTATTAGCTGGCTCTTATTGATAGCCGTAGGACTAGATCTAATATGTTGCGACGGCGCTAGGGTACGTCACCTGGATAGGCCTAACACGTATATAGCACGTCTCTCCCTCTTGTATATACCTCTTCTAAGACGAAAACTGGAGCTCTTGCTGCACCCGGCCTAAAAAAGACCAAAACCAACTAAAAGAACCCTGAAAAAATACCTAGAGAATCCCCCTAAGATGCACGCATTATAGGGGAGGCATATATTAAACGACGGTGGTTCGCACTCGTGTAACGGAGCCTTGTAGTAGGAACTACGGTGGACTCGTTAATGGGCTAGGTATATAGGTATTGCAAGTAAGTCAACAACGTAATAACAACTGGTGGAGTGGTTGCCTAATAGATTAACTCTAATTATATTCTAAGAATTACTACAAGGAAGGAACTATCTAGGTAGGGACTGAAGGCCCTTAAATACACAACCGTACTCCTAAGAAAGTCGTTGCTCTGTCTACTTTACCTACTCTATTCGCTCTATTATAGATCTTGCAGATTACACAGATTACACAAATTATATTACATAACTCTGCTTACTATTCCTCGTCACATAGTTCCACGGATTCTATCCTAGACCGTGCTTATATTAACCAACTAGCTTCCTCTAACTCTTCTTTAAGTAGTTGTAATATTATACTTAAAGCATCCATAATACTATCTCCCTCCTCTTTATCTTCGTCCTTAAAGATTCTTAGTATCTCTAAGTTGTTTACTAGAGGTATAATATCCATCTAATTAATTTGGTTAATATTGTTACTTATAATGCCTAAAGTACCTTCTTCTTCTTTAACTCTTTGTTATACGCGTATAGTCTCTTCCATACTATCGCTTGGTGAAGTAATACCTTCTCTATATTCTTGTTATGCGAAAGAGGGGTTAGTTTATGTTGCGTTAGCGAGTCCTTAGTCTTAATAGCCCTCTTTTTATTTAGAGTGCACTAGAGCAAACGTTCGATTGTCCTATAATGTTCGCTCAATTTCTAACATTAAATATGTACGTCTTATAACTCTTAATAGTCTCTAAGCTCCCTAAGTAATTTGTTATAGGGTCTTATGTTTAATCTACTACTACGAAGCTTAATGGTAACCTAGCGTAGGCCCTTACTAAACTTAAGCGTTCTTAGGATGCGGAATAGAAGGCTTTAGATGCTTATATTACAGTATCTACCTATTTACTTCGTCTTAAGAAAGTACGTAAGAAGGTTTATTTAAAGGAGTGGAAACTTATAGAATAAGGTCTGTAGGAACTTGGTAATAAAAGAACGGATTCTCTTCCAATAGAGAAGGAAATAACTCTAAGTAGTTTGGCAGTCGCTCTTCCTGGGTTCCCCTTAGGTAACTCGTTCTTTAGTAACTCTTCTTTATTAATATTACCTAACCTTTTCTCTTCTAATACTCCTATACCTTTCCCGTAGCGTTCTTTAGGTTTTCTAGTAGTTCCTAGGTAGTCTTATTATAGCCTGTCCACTTTACTTCGTACTATATTTTATTGTCTATGTCCTTATAACTAACGATCTTTAAAACTTGCTATTTGTCTTCCTCTTATCCTCTATACGTATCTGCCTTATAAACCGGTAGCTTAACATTTCTATATACTGGCTTTAGTATTGCAATATGCTATATAGGGTAAATCTTTATCCTAGCTAGTAGGTTTAACTTAAATATAACCAGTGAAATTTTCTATATAATTTTAAAAGGTCCTAGTCTAACGTAGTCTAACTTCTTGCTTAGTCGTCAACTCTTAAAATTTTTGTGTAGTAGCCATACTTTATCTCCCTCCTTAAGATCTAGTCCCTTAGATCTCCTAGCATTATAGTACTTTTTTATCTTTTATTATACCACCTTAGCTATTTCTATAAGGTCTGCATAAAGATTTATTAAGCTCTTTATTCTTTACTTAGCTATGCTACTTATCTTTTTTACTTAATGTGGCGATAATAAGGTCCTTAGCTTATATCCGTAATTTGCCTTAAACGGTAACGTGCCTATTCCTTCTTATGGTGTTATATTATATGCGAACTATATAACTAGTAATAGCGATACCCAATTATTCTATGCATAATTAATATAATGCCATAAATACTGTTCTAGTGTCTAATTTAATCTTTCCATTTAACCGTCTGTCTGTAAATAATATACGGTAGAAGTTACTGCTTAAACTCCTTACTCTGCTAAGAACACTTCCTAGAATACTACTACAAATCTTAAATCTCTGTCCGATATAATCTTGCTTAGTACTCCATATCTTATAAATACTTCCTTAACATAGATTTTAGCGATATCTTCCGCTAATATTTCTTCCGTACATGCTATAAAGTATCCCCACTTTATAAGCTTATCTATTATTACTAAAATCGCGTTATAATCTTGTCCGGTAATAGGGTCTCTTAACTTTAGTAACTTAATAATAAAGTCCTATAATATAACCTCCTATAGTCTCTCTAGTATTTTAATAGGTTGTAGCTCTCCATATAGCTTATGCCTTGTTAGTTTATTCCTTTAATAATCTAGATATTCCTTTATAACTTACCTAGCTAGTCCCTAGATTCTATTAATAATGTACTCCTTTTAAAGTCTTAATACTAAGCCTATAGCTCCGTTATGTCCTTAAGTTGGTCCTTTATAAAATAACTTAATAAACTCTTTTACGATAGTTCTTAGTACGTATATCGCTTCTTAATTTTTGTACTGCTCTAAGTCTAGATCCTCTGCCTATATGTCTTAGATCTTTTATATCTAATTACTCTCTAGTAATTTGTGGATCTTCTCTTCTCGTATTACTGTAATCTTTAGGTAATTATATCTAATTAATCCGTCTGTATCTTTTCGCAATAAAGCCCCTAATGGCTTTATATTATTTTATAGTTTAGCCTTTCTACTTAGAGTATCTGCTCGTGCATTCTCTGTACCCTTAGTATACTAAATCTTAAAATAGTATTTTATAAGCATCTCTGCCTATCTAACTTGTCTATAGTTAAGTTCTTTCGTTATTAGGAACCCCGTTAGGTTCTTATAATCCGTTTTAACTATAAATGGTTTCTCTGTACCTTACAAGAATAATCTCTATTCCCTTAGTGCTATAACTATACCTAACAACTCCTTATTATAGATGTTATAGTTTAGTTCTAGTAGTGTCATTTTCCGACTATAGTATGCCACTAGGTGCTATCTATCTTAATATTTCTATAGGAAGCATGCTCCTAGTGTATAATCTAATACATCTATTTTAACCACTATCTCCAACCGTGGTTAATAGATTTTAAGAACTGGCTCCTAGGTAAATAGCTGTTTAATTCTTTTAAACAGTTCCTTTTGTTCCTTTCCCTATGCCCATAGTTCTTCCTTCTTTATTAGCTTCGTAAGTGGCTTAATATTCTTTAACTATTAAGCTATAAACCTTCTGCAGTAATTACAGAACCCTAAAAATAACCTTAACTGCGTTATATTTTCTAGTTCTTACCAATTTACTATAGCCTTAATCTTTTTTAGATCTATGCTGAGTTAGCCTAGTTTAATAATAAATCTAACAAAATCTGTCTTCTTAGTGAAGAACTCGCATTTCTCAATTGCTACTAGCATTTATTCCTCCTATAGTCTCTTTAAAACCCATTCGACGTGTTCTCTATATTCTTCCTTACTTATTAAGTAGATGATAATATTGTCGAGGTATACCATAATAAATTTATCTAAGTGTTCTCTTAATATATTATTAATACGCTTCTAAAACGTTACTAGTGCGTTTATAAGCCCGAATTGTATAACTAATGGTTTATACAGTCCTTCCTTTAACCTAAAGACTGCTTTCCATTTATTGCCTTCCTTAATTCTAATCTAATGGTACGCCTATCTCAGATCTATCTTTATAAAGATTTATACGTTACTAATCCTATCTTAGATTTCGCTAATTAAGGGTAAAGGATACCTATCCTTCCTAGTGATGCTGTTTAACTATCTATAGTTAATATATAGCCTAAGTTTTCCTTTTTTTTTTGGTACGAATAGTACTGGATATCCTGCTAATAACTACAATGGTCTAATATATCCTTTTTAAAGATTTTCCTAGACAAACTCCTTAAGTGCCTATAACTCTTTTTCTGTTAATTTATAAGTTAGGTAGAACCTTAAACTTATTCCTAGTTCTAGCTCTATCTTATAGTCCTATACTACATATTTTAACAGCTTTTTACTTTCTGGTAACCATAGCTTCTTACTATATTTGTGGTATCTTTTTAGTATATAGCTTAATCCCTAATTAGTTTCCTTATATATTGCTCTAACTTAGTACTATACTAACTTAGTTTATTATCGTATCTTACGTTATTATATATCTCTAATATTAACCTAACCTATAACCTAATTGATCTTTAGATTATATTCCTATAACTAAGGCATTCCTAACACTACCTTATTATTTCCTAATAGTAATATGTTAAAAGATATCTTGACTTATCTCCCTTTAATGGTTATCTAAATTAGTCCTATTTTGAGATTAATAATGCCTCCTCTATAGGCTATTAGATCTCCTAAAATTGTTACTAATAGGTAAGGGTGCTCCTTTTGCCTATATGGCAGCCCCATCCTTTTAACTGCTATTAGTAAGATATAGTTTTATATTACCCCACTATCTACTAACACTTCAAACTATTAATCTTGCTAATTAACTTTTAGGTTTAGGTGTTGTCCTTAAATTCCTTTAAGGGTTTAAGGCTCTACTACTGGCTCCCTTTAGTCCCGTGGGCCTTTACTTTTCCTAACTATTAGCTACTTAATCCTATTACGCTTAGCTTATTCTTTAGCTAATACCTAGTTCGCTTTTTATCTTTAATATACTATAGATAGGTGTTCTCTAAACATTCCCACTATTATCGTCTATCTAAGCATTCTTCTGTAAGGAATCTTCCTGGTTAAAGTATTAAATCTCCTTCCTCTTAAACTTCTGCTAGATGCTAGCTGTATATATACTTAGCATTCCTATACTATTATTTATCTGTTATCTAGTATATCCTTATAAAATATTTCCAATTCTTTTCCTTTAAATTCTTGTGCATCTCGTATATATCGTCTACGTATACAATCCATGATAGCGTATAGTATGCTAGGTGCTTTAGGTTAACTCTTAGCTCGTCTTTATCTTTAAGTTTAAACCTCTATCGCACTAATCTAAACGTTATAACTTTATTCGCTGGTACTAAAACGCGTCTTTCGCTTCTCTAGTCCTCTAATTATTCCTTTAAATCCTTTAATATAATAATTAAGGCTCCCTTAATATAATTCATCGCTTTTTCTATAATTAGGTAGTCTTAGATAACTTTCTCGTCCAACTATATATAGAAATCTTCCTACTCGTTATTATGTCGTTGCCTATACCACTTTTAGTATAGCTACTAGAGTATATACGGTCTGTCCGTAAGGAAGTATCTTCTTATTACTGCGTTATAACAGCCCTTTATATGTTGTTCTTTAAACCTAATTAGAATCCCTAGATCCTCTTCATTTTCCAGTTTAATAAGCCACTTAGCCCTTAGTATGCCTATTCTTAGCCTATTAGTAATTCTTTGTATAGGTACTCTGTCTTTTATACGTCCTAATATGCTAGATTTCTTATCTAGTTTCTTTTCTTGCTACGCGATAATTCTTACTCTGAATTCTTCTATGGTTTCTTTTGGTTTGCGTCTTGTAACTAGATTCTTAAAGTTCTCTTACTTCTTAATCGCTGTATTAACTTTTTAATCTTTAGGTTAAACACTGTATTTACCTAGTAAGTCTTCTAGGTTTATATATCTGTCTCCTATTTTAACCGCTATTTATACTACAGATTCTCTAATCTATAAAGAAGCTCCTTGCCTCTTGCTTATAGGTGTCCTAATTTATACTCCGAATTCTTAACCCCTTAGATTCTTTAATCCTAAGCTTACTTCTTTCTTAAGCTGCGCTCTAGCCTTAGTCCAACTAGGCTTTATTAGTATTCTCATCTCGTCTTAAGAGTCTTAAATCTCGCTTATCTCGTCTTAAAAGTCTTGCGCCTTTAGGAAACTTCGTCCTAAGCTTATTCGTATGTTACTAAACTAAGCTGTTACTCTATCCTATCGGTTTTCGTCTATTATAGGTTCTTAAGCATACCTTATCTCATCTTAAGAATCTTAGTCATCTTTTATCTTGTCTTAAGAATCTTAAGCCTATGGCCTTTTGCCTTTATTAAGTAGTAAGCTAGCACTAGCAGTCGTCTACTTGCTTAATTGTCTCTAGATATTACTCCTTCCGTCTTATAAAGCGATGGATGCCGTATCTAACGGTGTTATAATACCCGTTACTAAACCTTGCTCTATAGCGGTCTTAGTCTCTACTTCTATTACGTTATTAAGGTTTAGATACCCCTAGTTAGTTCCTTTACTATCCTTATTGCTGTTAATTAATAAGTACTCTAACTCTATTGTTATTATTACTAATTATTATCCGTATATTACTATAACATCTTAATCTAGCTTATAGAGTTAATCTTATTCTTTATCTAACTCTTTAGTTTCTTTAAGTCCTTTTAACTCTAGCTCCTGTAGCCAATAGCTTATACCATACTTAGCGTCTTTATAAATTTGGCATGCGTTATTATAATAAAACACAAAACTTTTAATTAAACATTCTTTTGTTCCTCGCAGTATACTATCATCTCTCTATATATATGTGTTACATACTATTAGTCTAGTTCCCTTTACTGCGTAATAACTTTAACCACTTCTATAGTCTTTGGCGAAATAACCCTATTTTCTATAATTTATATAAGCTCCTTCTTTAAACTATTACTTTTATTGTGGAGTTTGCTTAAACGTCTTCTATTGCTAAGATCCTTGGTTTAGCCTATGCTCCTTAGTCCTATAATTACTCGATCCTTAACCTCTAGGTTTTTATAGTTTCTTACTTTATCTCTTATAGGTTTCTCTGGTACCACTTAGGTCTATTAGCTCTACGCTATACCATAGTTTCTAATTTGGCTTTAGTCGTTGCGTGCTCTATATCTTATATAACTATAGAACTCTATCCTAGCCTCTTTTAGCCTATTCCCTTTAGAAGATCCTATTATTAATCTTAATCGCTTAATCTATTAATTCCCTTAGAGTATCCGCATCTTCTATTAGAATAATTACGTCCTAGACTTTAGCCTTTAGTCCCTATTTATATTATGCCATAAGCGCCTTATTATTCCATTTAACCTATATAGTAAGTATTTAAAACTATATCGTGTACTTAATTACTAAAGTTCGCTATGTTAGGTCCTAAAGCTTTTTCTTTACTATAGTTATTGCTTCCGGGTCCCTAAATATCTATATTAATTATTTCGCGAATCCTACCTAGCTAGAAAATACAAATCATACCTTTTAATTAGTAGTAGTTATTCCGTTAGTCTGTATTTCCGTTAAGTAGGGCTTAAACCATTTAAGTGCCCGTCCCGTTAGGAATAGTCCTACATAGGCTATTTAATCCATTGTCGTGGCTAACTTGGCCCCTTCTTACATGACTTTAAAATACATTTATGTTAAGAATCCTTTAAGCTTCAATCTCTCCCCTAAGAATTATTTAATTAAAAGTAACTTAACCTTTACTACTCCGATTCCATTAAGTCTCTCTTTAAGTATTTAGTTGTTCTCGTTTAACCTATTAACAATTTCCTATAACTACCCAACCGTAACTAGTTGTAAGTTAGTATCTTGTATACTTATATCTCCACTTAACCTTAAAGTAGTTGCTGCCGTTAACGGCGTCGTAGTAGCTGCTTTTAGTGGCATGTTATTTAACTTATTAAAACTATAACCGTAGTAGTAATTATGTAACGGAGCCTTATAGTAGGAACTACGGTGGACTTATTAATGGGCTAGGTATATAGGTATTATAAGTAAGTTAATAACGTAATAATAACTAGTAGAGTAGTTGCCTAATAGATTAACTCCAATTATATTCTAAGAATTACTACGAGGAAGGAACTATCTAGGTAGGGACTAAAGGCCCTTAAATACACAACCGTACTCCTAAGAAAGTCGTTACTCTATCTGCTCTGCCTGCTCTATTCACTCTATTATAGATCTCGCAGATTACACAGATTACACAGATCACATCACGTGACTCTACTTACCATTCCTCGTCATATGGTTCCACGGATTCCATCCTAGGCCGTGCTTATATTAACTAACTAGCTTCCTCCAACTCTTCTCCAAGTAGTCGTAACATTGTACTTAAAGCGTCCGTAACAACTCGCGCGCGTCCACTAGAACCACGCCTAGTAATAGCCCTCTATAACAAGAATGGGCGAATACTATACTATAAAGCGGAAAGACCTTTATTAAGAAGGTATCTAATAAAATATAAAGCCTATTAGATGTGTTTAGTATCCGTAGTTATAGGGGAGTAACCGTTAGCTATAATAAACTAATATAGCTAGTAGAATGGCTCCGCCAGTCTAGCGAACCTTAGGCGCCCCTCTAGTAAACCCTTAATTAAATCCTCTAATGGCTAAGTAAAATTAAAAATAAATATAACTTTTTCTTACCGGCGAACTGCACCTGGGCTACTATAACTGCGCTTCTATAATATAGAAAACCTACCCCCCTAAAGATAATATCTAGGTATATAATTATAATATAACTAAATATAGAAAAAGTAGAGGGGCTTAGGGGATAATTAGAAATAGAAGTCCTTATAGAGATTTATAAAGAGGTCTATAACGCTGTTATAGTCCAATACCTTAGGAGTGGAGATATTAGAGTTACCTTAAGGGACTAATAGGTAAAGGAACGAGCCGTAAGGGTAGAGGATAGGCTAGGAGAACGTATTGGTATAAAAGTGCTCTACAAAGATTACCTAGTTAAAGTTTTAGCGGTTTCCCTAAGCCTTAGGGTAGAAAAGGGACGCTAGGCGGATAATATAGTAACTATATATAAGATAGTAAAACAAACGGAACGCCTTATACTAGGACTTAAGATTACCCAAATCTAATGGCTATAATAGGAAAATGTAAACTAAGTATATAATGAGAATAATAAAAGAATATAAGGGTTGCTAGAGACTTGCTAGGGAGGCGCCGGTTAAACGCATAGCTCCCTTATCGTCAGCATATATATACTAGGAATGCAAAAACTCCTTATTTAAAAAGGTATTATTATAAATGGCCTTATATATAATATAAGGCTCTATAACTACAGACTCCGCCTAGAATAATGCTATCGCTATATATAATAGGGATATACCTAATCCATATGCGCAGTATAGGTGTGCTGCGGCTATTGTATAGGCCCCCACGATATAAAATATTGCTTAAATTAAGACCAAATAAAATGCGCAAACTGCTACCGAAGCACATATAAGGCGTAGGAGAGAGAAGACTGCATTAAATATAGGAGACGGAAGGTAAGNGCTTAANAGCTNCGGGAATAACTNNACGCTAGGTTATATAAATGGAAACAATAGGCGATAAGCTAGGGGGGCGTAGGTGCCTTTTTAGCGTTTCCTACCTTTAACACTGGGGGGCTAGGCTAACTATCCCAAGCCTTAACGGGCTAGAAGTGACGCTGCGTGATATTACCAGACTATATAGGGATATAAGGGTTATAGGGAATATAAGGGAGAGGACGCCCTGTAGGAAGACCCTTATGGACAGCTATAGTAAGCTTAAGACTAGGATAATTAAGAATTAGACTTAACGCGGTAAATATAATATTTATAGCTGACTTTTAAAGGGTATATAGCTAACTAGTAAGAATAGGGGAAGAACCAGAGATAATAATAGATTTAGATATAGAAGCGCTAATAGGAATATAAGATATGGGAATAGAAAGCTCTATATAAAATGAGTAGTAACTAGGGTGTAGATATAAGAGATAGAAGTTCTAAATATCCTAGAGAAAGTGGAAATAGAAAAAGCGAGGAACGAAGGAGAGGCGAAGGACCCTCGCTAGGGGTCCGCTACCTATCTATTATATAGTATAACTGCGGTAATATAAACTACCGTCTTATAAGGCCCTTACTAGATAGCCTAGACCTAAAGAAATACTATATCCTTACTATATAAGAGCCGTATTATAATGCCTATATATAATTAATATACTACCCCTAAGGATTCTAGCTCCTATATAAACTAAAAGCAGCTATACGTGTATGCTTTATAATTAGTAAGGCTATTAGCCTGTCCTTGTGGTTCTAGTAGGCAGTTAACCTAGATATTGCAGTAATAATAATCTAGATATATAGGGGACCGGTATAGATTATTAATATATATAACCCTAGGGTTAAAGGGGTCCTATAAATAGAGAATATTATATTAGTAATAAGCTTACTAGAAACTAAAGGTATAGAGTCTATCCTATTAGGAGATATAAACCTCTACCACCCGCGGTAGGGGGGTATCTATATTGCTGCTAAACGATAGGTAGAGTGCCTACTAAGAGCTATAGACACTAGGGGCCTTAAGCTAGCCACCCCCCTAGGAGTAATTATATGGTAATAAGGCACCGCTAAAAGTATAATTAACCTTATATTTATGGACGAAGGCCTATACTAAAGACTTAAAAGGTATAAACCTAAAGAAGAATGGGCACTCGCCTTAGACCATATCCCTATCTAGATATAGCTAGATCTGAATATTAAGGCGTAACTAAATAGTAAAAGATACGCAATAAGAAAGCTTAAGATAGATAGCTTCCTTAATATAGTTAAATAATAACTTTAAGACCTAGAAGAAATCCACCCGATACTAAACGAGCGAGGCTTATTAGCTACCCCTAAGGAAATTAACTGAAGACTAGAAAGGATCTAGGCAGTAATTAAAAACGGGCTAGAAGAGTACTGCCCAGTCTTAAAACTGGGCCCCTATACGCGACACGCATAGTCCGTATAATGCGCAATTTTTGTCACCAGCTAATAACGAGCAAGAAGAAAATATATAAGTAGCTATAATCCTAAAGATAAGAGATAATATAAAGACATAAAAAACTAGCTAAAGAATACCCTAAAAAAAGAAGTAAGGAATAGCTGGAGATGGTTTATAAATAAGCATACTACTAACCCAAGCCTCCCCCATAATAAAGGTCTTTAAAGGATAGTAAAATGGGTAAAGAAAAAGGTGGGATATTTAGTAGAAGACCTATACCTTCCGCCCCTGTAAAGACTAGGTGAATTACTAGCTATAAGCGATAATAATAAGAAGGTAAAGATCCTTATAGAAAGATTTTTCCCTTAACTAGCTTTAGTAGACCTTAGCGATATTACAGGCGAAGCACCGGTAACTCGTTTGAGGGTTAATAGTGACATAACAACTAAAGAAATGGCTAGAACTATTAGCCGCCTTTTAAATAATATAGCACTAGGACTAGATAGGATCCTAAATAAAGCCTTAAAGACCTGCGGATTACTAATAGCACCTTAGCTTGCGGATATAGCTAGAGTATGCTTTATAATAGGCTACTACCCAAGACTTAGAAGAGCTATAACAACGTTTGTTCTATATAAAGAAGGTAAAGCAGACTACTCACTCCTAGGAAGCTACCGCCCTATTGCCTTAGAGAATACCCTTAGTAAGATCTTAGAAAGGGTAATAGCGGACCGTATAGTAGATATGGCTGAGGAATACGCCCTACTACTATAAAGCTAAATAGGGGTAAGAAAGAACCGCTTAACACTATTAGCACTTACGCTACTCGCTACCACTATTAAATCTGCATAGGTAATGCGAAGGGACTTTATAGTATTAATGCTTAGCCTAGATATTAGTAGCGCCTATAATAATATACCCCACAAGCGTCTCCTATATATCCTTAGGGTAAAAGGCTTCCTAGAATNGATTATATAATTTATTTAAGGGTTTATAGGTTAAAAAGAAATATTACTAGTCTTTAGCGGATACTAAAGCCCCCCTATTATAGTTATAATAGGAATACCATAAGGATCACCCCTCTTGCCTATACTCTTCCTTTTCTTTATAAGCAACCTACTTAACTCCTTTAAGAAAGGGGCGACCTAGGGGATAGGCTTTATTAATAATATAAACCTAATTATATACGGGCTAACAGCCGTAAAGAATTATAGAACACTAGAGAAAGTATATAATACCTATATAGAATAGGTAAGATAATATAGAGTCTAATTCTTACTAAAGAAATACCAGCTAATCTATTTTATAAGAAAACGTAACTAATCTATAGATCTCTAGCATATAATTCGCATCTAAGGCTTTAGGGGTTAACTAGTTTAGGGCCTAAGAGTATTAGGAGTATAGGTAGATAGTAAGCTCCGGTGGAGCGTATATACGGCATAAGCGGCCCATAAGGGCTAAGTATAGTATATCGTATTATCTAGGATCGTTAATTCTATATAGGGTCCATGCTTTTAGAGGTCACGCCTACTATATATAGCAGTTGTCTGGCTAACTATAACGTATAGGTCTAGTATCTGGGCCATTAAAGAATCTAAGAAAGGCCCCCCTAAATCGCTCCTTAAACTACTCTAAAAGGTCTAAATAGCCTGCCTTTAGAGTATAATAGGCGGATATAAGCGAACGGCCACAGCTCTGCTTAAGAAGGAAGCTAATATTCCCCCCCTATAACTATATATTAAAGCCACTATAATATAAAGGGCGTAAAAGGAACGCAACTTTAATGTTATAAAGTATATTAAGATACGCCTAAATAAACTATAGAGGGACCCTAGGGCGCCTTATAGGAGAACAAACTAATAACCCTAAAGTAGGGAAGATATATTAGAGAAATAGGTGAAAAAAGCAGAAGAAGAATGGTGCTGCTTTAGGGCCTAGGCCTATATAAAGGAGAAAGGAAAACGCGTAAGAGGCTAACAAGGACAATAGTAAGAGAGAGAAAGGAGCTAAAGTAGAGTATAAAAGAACGCCAGGAAACCATCTACTGCAATATAATACTAGCTAAACTAACGCTAAAGAGGTATATGGGAGTTAAAGGTATAGAGGCTGACTAAGGCAAGAGGAACCTAAGCCGTAGCATAGTTAACGCTATGGGGGTAGATACCCTAGGGCTCTAAAAAGGCCTAATAAAGGCAGAAAATATAATAGTAACGCTCTTAAGAACAGGAATAATAGGACTAAAAGACTAGCTCTACTAGGTGGGTGTTCTAGTAGGTAGCCTAAGATATAAATATAGCTAGCTAAGACAGACACCAAAACACGTAATACTATTATGCCCCTTATGCACTAACTAAGAAGTAATACTTTTAGTAGCTAGCATAGAGAACTATAAGACACTACTTTTAATATAAAAAGGCCTTAAGGCGGTTACCTAGTGGCTTATTAGCTAAAATATACTAAACTAGTTCTAGGTCGCAAAGGAAATAATAATAGAGGGCAGGGGGGCGAGCAACGGGCGCCCCCTGATGACCCTATAGTAGCAGAGTAAAGTATACAATACTAGCGCGTCCGTAGGCTAGTTACGGTAGCAGTGGTTCCCAAGGAGGTTAAAAAGTAAAGTAGTAAGAGCACTATAGGTGACTCGCAGGCGCCTTACAGGCGCCTCGTAGGCGAGTCCCAAGAGGCAGGGAGATGGATTACAGGGTTTTCTCAAGTTAAGTCTTTCTTAAGTTGAGTTTTCTCCCTATATGTAAATAAGGAGTAGTCCGCGTGGGCCTAATACTAGGGATCCGAATCGGACGTTAAGCAATGAATTATTATTATATACCTCTTCTTCTTCTTAATATCTTCGTAATACAGCATTTATTCAAGTTTCGGGTCAGAGGTATTTGTTCAAGCTATTACAGGTGTCTCGCACCTGACATAAAAGTCGATTTTTAAACATTTAGTGGCTATCAAAACGACGTATAACCCCTTAGACGCTCAAGGGATAATTTAAGAGGGATAGGGAGCTATATACTTTCCCTACCCCGTAACTAAATTCTACTACGGAGCCTCTAATTTATAAGGTAACTTAAGGCCTTATCCTATAAATTAGGCGCTCCGTAGTAGGATTTAGTTACGGGGGATACGTATATACTACCTCTTGTCCCTTCTAACGGTACTATTCGTCCTACCGTTAGTGTTACGGTACTGACGCGTGTAACCTAGATAGGGCCTAGTTAGGGGGGTTCGCTTACGTCTTGGCTCCATGTATATAGACGTGTCCTTTCCACGACCTTTTTCTTCTCCTCATCTTAATATCCGGGTCCATAGACATTTCAATTATATAGGCTTGCATACGTTCTAAACGGCGCTCGTGCCTCGATTGACTGAGTCGCTGTGATAGTTAGAAGGGAAGGGATGCCTTTTAAATTATCTATAAAGCGTCTAAGAGCTTGTAGATATTATTTTAATACTAACTAAATATTTTAAAACTACCTCTTACTGCTTTTTATAAGATATAGCTTAACTATAATAGTTATATTATATATTCGTAATGTAATAAATTCCATAAATAACTATCTGCAAGGTGCCACTCGACTATCTCTATATATTAAAAAGGTAACCTAATATCTAGTATACTTGCTAGATACGCTGCGTAGAATAATATATAAGATTGATACGGGTTATTAGCAGGCCGTAGACCCCAGCCGTAGACCTATTGTCAGCTCGTCTATACCCAATCACTTTCTATCTATCTCTCGCACGGCATGAATAGGTTATAGTCCATTTCAAATATATCGATTGTGGGGGGTATAGGCCTATAGGGCGGGATCTAGGCAATATCCTAGCGTTTATAAGGCTTTTTAGGCCTAAACTTCGGAGATCTAGCCTAAATCCTACCCGGTGCCCCTAATGGGATAGCCCGCCGCTAGACCTAAACAGGACTATAAGTAACTAATCTAATATATATTATAAGGGGGGTAGGTAGGTAAAAAGAATAACCTATTAAGTGTAGTTGTAAGCAATAATGTTATTAACCGTATTGAACATCTAGTTAAATACCTAAGTTATAGGGTTTTCGGCCAAGTAATGTATAGACACATAATATCTATCTCTCGCATAGCATGAATAGGTTATAGTCTATTTCAAATATATTGATTATAGGGGGTATAGGCCTATAGGGCGGGATCTAGGCGATATCCTAGCGTTTATAAGGCTTTTTAGGCCTAAACTTTGGAGATCTGGCCTAAATCCTACCTAGTGCCCACTAGCGAAGCGCCTACTACCTATAAAGAATTAAGTTAAAACGGGAGCGATTTCTGTAGTATAAACTATATAATAAAATTAAGACATTATATAAGGAAAGAAGGTAAGGAAATAAGGAGAATGGGTATATATTATTAACTTGGTCGCTTAGTTAACACATTACTATAGTCCTAGTAGAATTTGGCAGACTTAGCAGAATTTAGCAGAATTTAGTAGAATTTGGTAGAATTTGGCAGAATTTGGTAGAATTTAGTAGAATTCGGTAGACTTGGCAGAATTTGGCAGAGTTTAGCAGAATTCGGCAGATTTAATAGAACTTAGTAGAGGTTATAGATATTGCTAATATTGTAGGTGTTGCGAATATAGGATAATTTTACGGTGGTAGGCAGAATATAGCAGAATATAGCAGATTGCGGTAGAATGCGGCAGGTAGCATATATAAGGTGTTATGGGGTGGTCCCATAATAAAAAGTATAGAGTCCCTATATTAGGTCCCTAGCTAGTATAGGTATACTCCGCTAGAAATTTAAGTTTAATTAAAGTCGTTTAGTTTTTAAGGTATTATAGTAAAGTTTTACTATATCTAATGTCCATTAACCTAACTGCGCCGTTTATAACTCTATAAAGCCATAATTATACATATGCTGCGCTATACCCCTACGGAAAGAGTAGTTAGAGTAGCCGTTAGGTAGGATACCGCTGGCGGCTAGGTAGGTTAATAGAATCTTACACACTGCTAGCGCCGAAAATGCTTTATTATTAACGCTAAATAATAGATCTAATAGAGGCCAGGGGTTACGGTTAAATAACCGTATTATTACGGCTATGGGGTATAGATAATCTCCTAGTATAGCGGCGATCTGGATATTAACGCTACTATAGGTTTTATCTATCTTACTCCGTTTTAGGTGGAAGACTATTAAATAGCCGTTAGGGGCGATCCTAATATTATTATAGAGGGCCCTTATAGTGCTAAAGTCCTTAGCTTTCCTATTTGGGTACGTAATCTCTCCTATATATAGGAAACCCGTAAACGCTATTATAAATGCCGCGTCTATGTTTATATCCGCCTTATAGGGTCTAGAGGTAATAATCTTATCTAAGATATCCTTTATAATTGGTAGTTTAGTCTTTTTAGTAGATAGGAATAGTAATATAACCCCCACTAGGGCCCTTTTAATAGTATAGTCTTTAAAGGCGGCGATTAAGTGACCTAGGTCTATATAACGAGATTAGATTATAAAGATATAGTTAGAGAGGGTTTCTAGCTTAATCCTGCCTATTAGAGGGGCGGCTGTACTAAACGCTTATTAAGTAATCTACTTCCCTAAGTTTATCCTCTTAGCTAGATATAGTAATAAACTATTTAGGGCTAAAAAGGCCTCCCAGCTCTTAATAGCGGAGGAGTAGCCTTTCCTTATATTAGCTGCTAAGCTATGCTATATAAGTAGTAAAAAGTAATAAAACCTACTAATCTTACTTTAGAAGGTTAGGGGGGGTTAATTAAATAACTCTAGGTTAACTGTAAGAGTTAGCAGCTACCTAGAGGAGAGATATTATTTTTCTAGTAAGAAGCCTTTATTTATCCGGTAAGAAGCCGTCCTTTATTTAATAAGAAGCCGTTATTTATCCGGCAAGAAGCCGTTATTTATTTACCACTTAGGGCACAGTAATAATAATTTCTTATAGTTAAATTACGAGAGAGTATTAGTAAGCCTATTATTGGCGCTAGAGACCTATATAGTTATTATAGTAATATTATTTATTATTAAGGATATAAGTATCTCTTAGAGTAATTAGTTTCTAAAACCTTTTATAATATTATTCTAAATGCCGCTATAAGTAACTATATTGTCTATATAAATATAGAGAGACCTATACTACTAGACTAATAACTACTTTTTAAATGCCTTCGTAATAGTATATATCTCTTTTAGGTTAATATAGTTATCTACCTAGTCTAGTAGGGGATAATAGCTAAAGGCCTAGGTTTAGGGTAGGGAAGCCATATAATTAGGCTAGTGGCCATTCTCTTTACTAAAGTAGAAGCCTTTATAGCCTTTAAGTAATAAGGCATTAGTAAATAAGTAAAACTATAGCCTTTCCTTATTATTAAAGAATAGTATACCGTTACTTAATATAAGAACCTCGAGCTAGAGGTTAAGGTCTTTTTTTAGCTCTAGGGGGAGGTATTAGGGTATATTTCTTAATAACCTAATAGGCCATTTTATTAATTAATAATTAATAATTCATCGCTTAACGTCTAATTTAGATCCCTATTGGGCCTACGCGGACTACTCCTTATTTACATGTAGGGAGAAAACTCTATTTAAGAAAAATGAGAAAACCCCATAATCCATCTCCCCGCCTTTTAGGACTTGCCTACTTAGCGCCTACAAGTCGCCTATAGTACTCTACTACCTTACTATTTAACCTCTTTAGGAACCACTACTGCCGTAACAAGCCTACGGACGCGCTAGTATTACAAACTATTACTCTACTACTGTAGAGTTACTAGGGGGCACCTACTACTCGCCCCCTTACCTTTTATTGCCATTTCCCTTGTAACCCGGAACTGATTTAGCATATTTTAACTAATAAGCTACTAGGTAACCGCCTTAAGGCCTTTTTATATTAAGAGTAGTGTATTATAGTTCTCTATGCCAGCTGCTAAGAGCATTATTTCTTAATTGGTGCGTAGGGGGCATAGTAGTATTACGTGTTTTGGTGTCTATCTTAGCTAGCCATATTCGCATCTTAGGCTACCTACTAGGATACTTACCTAGTAAAGCCAATCTTTTAGTCCTATTATTCCTGTTCTTAAGAGTGTTGCTATTATATTTTCTGCCTTTATTAGGCCTTCTCGGAGCCTTTAGATATTTACCCCCCATAGCGTTAACTATGCTATAGCTTAGGTTTGTCTTGCCTAAGTCAGCCTCTATACCTTTAACTTCTATTTACCTCTCTAGCGTTAGTCTAACTAGTATTATATTACAGTAGATAGTTTCCCAGCGTTCTTATATATTCTACTTTAGCTCCTTTCTCTATCTTACTATTATCTTTACTAACCTCTTATACATCTCCTAAGTTCCTTTTCTATATAGGCCTGGGCCCTAAAGCGGCACCATTCTTCTTCTACTTTCTTTACCTATTTCTCTAATATCTCTTCCCTACTTTAGGGTTATTGGTTTATTCTCCTATAGGGCACCCTAGGGTCCCTCTATAGTTTACTTAGGCGTGTTTTAATATACTTTATAACATTAGAGTTGCGTTTATTTTACGTCCTTTATATTATATAACAGCTTTAATATATAACTATAGGGGGGAAATATTAGATTCCTTCTTAAGCAGTACTATAGCCGTTTGCTTATACCCGCCTATAATACTCTAAAGGCAGGCTATTTAAACCTTTTAAAGTAGTTTAAGGAGTAATTTAGGGGGGCCCTTTTTAGTTTCTCTAATGGCCCAAATACTAGATCTATATATTATGGTTAGCTAGACAACTACTATATATAATAGGCGTGACCTTTAGAAGTATAGACCCTATCTATTATTCACACGCTTGCGGAGAAGAGGATTAATTAATCTGATTGGTGGGTACGGGCTTAAAGGCATCAATTGAGAATGGGTATATTCGCAAGGCCATTTGCAGGGGATTGCCCTGCCTTAACTAAACGTGATGCCTATGGACCCGTGCGCAAGCATATCGCTACAGTATCTATTTATAAAGCCCAAAATATACAACTAAAGAAAAAGGTGTGGGTAGGAGGGAAAGTAAGCAAGCAAGGCTCAATTTTGTAAATGTTGATGATGTTAGTGTTGCTAAGATACAGGGGTGCTACTACAGTGCTCGCTTAGCTATATAGACATGTCCATCTATTATTTACACGCTTGCGGAGAAGAGGATTAATTAATCTAATTGGTGGGTACGGGCTTAAAGGCATTAATTGAGAATGGGTATATTCGCAAGGCCATTTATAGGGGATTGCCCTGCCTTAACTAAACGTAATACCCATAGACCTAGAAGTGCAGCGCCTATACCACACAAGGTAGAGTAGGGGGAAGAAAAAATAAAAATAAAAAAGGGGGGGAAAGAAGAGATTTAAGTTAATATATTAGAGTGCTAAAATAGGCACTCTTATACGCCGTTATGCCTAAATACCTTTGCCTATTATATCTAGGGCGAGTAACAATAAAAACGGTATTAGCGTTCTATGTTAGAAGTTTACACTTAGCCGGAATAGGTCTTTTAGGGATAATAAACAGTAAAGCTAGAACGCTTGTGAGGACCACCGGCCCAGTTGCTATATTTAGCCGTCCGTAAAACCGTTGTCTTAAGCGTATTAAGCAGCACCTTTCCGAAATAAGTGTCCGTTATAGAGCTTAGAGTAGAGGCCAAGAGCGGCGACTCTGCACTTTAGCTTATTCCTAACTGCGTAGCTTATAAAGGCCGATCTCTTAAAGTAAAAGAGAGGGGTGTTTCCGGGTTAGGGGTTATTTTTAAATAGGTATTTTATAGCTTAAACTGCGCATTTAGGTTGCCCTAAAGCGGCAATTGTAATTAAGACTCCTTAGTAATTAACGTCCGTTTTACTCTACTTTAGATATAATGTTATATAGTCCTTTACTAGCGTTATATTATTTCTAGTACATTTTATAGTAAAGAAGGCGTGGCTATCTTTCTAAGCCTTAGTATAGGTAATCTCGCTTAGATAAAGGAATCCCGCAAAGGCTATAGTAACGGCGGCGTTAAAGTTAAGATCCTTAACGGATTAGGTATTTAGGGTGACCAATTAGGCGAGGATATCTTTGGTAATTAGTAATCTTTTAGCTATAGTAAAGGGATTTATAGATATTGCACCGTCTAGGATCCTCTTAATGATAGGATTATTAAAGACGGAGGTGTCATAATTAGCGTTAATATAGTGGGATCGAATTGCGGAGATATAGGCTCTAACTATAGTAGGCTTAATACGGCTTATTCCTAGACTAGCATTACCGAAGATCTGTTAGGTAATCTATTCTCCTAGGTAGTAAAGGGGCGCTAGGTACTTTACCGCTCTATAAAAGTTGCAGTAGCCCTCCCAACTCTTAATTACGGGATAGTATAAATCTCTCGTTCCATTGGAGAGGCCGTGCTATAATAGTTGGCTAAAGCATTCTAAGGGGGCTTTTACCTTAATCCAGAAATTAGGTAGGGGGTTTTTAAGAGGGACCAGGTCTCCTATTTCAGCGTTAGATTAAATATAATAAAGAAGCGTATAGTAACGGTAAATTAGAAGTATCCCAATATGGGCATAGTAATAACACCCTATCGCAATTAAAACGAGATAGAGTATTAGCTAGCCCGTTTTCTGTAGAGGAAACCTACTCCGCATAGAGCGTAATATTATAGGCTGTAGCTAGTTAGAGGATCTTACGGAGCGGGTAATTACCCAGTCCTTTTACCACCGTATTTTAGAATCCTAAGAGTGCTACCGTGTTATCCGTATAGATACAGACTAAGCTATACTCCTACTATATTGCCTAAAGCTGGAACGAGGTTATAATCGCTCGGACCTCCCGCTTATTAATTAGGGTAAGGCGGTGTTCTACATTAGGGTAGTAGCTTAAAGAATTGTCTTAGGGTAGAGATACCGAATAGGGCGGCTATATTGTCCCTTAAGAATCCTTAAGGAAGAAAAAGGCCCTATAACTAAGAATCCCGGATACGTCTAAGAAGAGATAGAATTATTTTTAATCCGTATCGTTAAAAAAGAGGATACTATTTAAAAGGGTAAGAGCATCCCTCTACTATAACAAGTCTTAGCGAAGTTCAGCTGTTAGCCATTAGTGAGGATAACCACCTGCCTTTATAAAAGTGGAGATAAACTCCTAGATAGAGCGGTTATATAAACGCCTAAGCCTAATTACCCGGGCGCTCTAAGCGAGTCTACTAGCCAGTTTTTAACTCTAAACCAGCGTCAGGGATCTACCACTTAACGCTTTATCAATCTCCTTAATCGTAGTAGCCTGTTTCAAAGGAGAAAGACGCAGCTTAGACTTTAGAGTATCTATAATATAACCTAGGACTTTAGCCGTAGTGCCTTTAATATTCTTTAATTCGTTTTATAGAATACCTAATTTATCGCTTAATTAGTTATATACACTAAGCAATTAAGGGAGGATAGAAGCGTTAGAGAGTATAAAGATAAAGTTATCTAGATAGTGCTCTAAGGCGGCGTTCAGGATATATTAGATAAGTATCCAGTAGAATCCCTCCGTAAAAAGATTAAATAAAAAGGGTGCAGTTTAAAGGCCGAATAAGAGGCAATATTTAAAATACACTATACCCTTCCAGGAGAACCCTATAAGGCGTTAAGCTTTAATAGAAAGTGGGATATTCCAAAAGGCGTCCTTAATATCCCTCTTAATAATTATGCAACTACGGCCTATATATATAACGTATTAGAGAACCTAATCAACTATTAAATATTATAGTATAGCAAATGCTATAGGGATTAAGTCGTTAACAGATTGGCTAGATAATAAGGATAAGTTATAAATACGGCGCCATCCCCTATCCGCTTTAGGTACTAAACCTAGCAGCAAGGATATAATAGGAGACGTTGCTATTACAATCCTGCCTATGTCTAGATCGGCGCTAATCTTCTCTAAGATTAGGACCGTATTTACGGCTATTAAGGCTTAGTTCTTTTAGAAGAGGAGCTTAATTTCTAGGTCTACCCTAATCTAGTATCCGAACTTTAAGATACTAATAATATTGCGTTAGAGGTTGCTAGGGTATAGGGATAGATGACGCCCCTATACTTAAATAATTAAGGGGGAGGGAGAGTCCTGTAGAGGAGAGGAGGGCAGGAAGACTAGAAATAATGGTATAGTATTTAGCCTACCCATACTATAAGGGTAGAGCACAGTTTTAGCGGAGTGTAGGTATAGCTTAATAAAATCCTCTTCCTTCTCTTCCTTTTCCTTATTAACACTTTCCTCTAGTAATTGCTACTTGTAATTCCTCACAGCATACAGGCTACCGCACTTACTGTAGGTATACGGGAACTTGCAATCCTTGCCCAGGTCATACTTCCCTCTATTAAAGCTATAATAGGTCCTTAAGATATCGGTACTTACTTACGCGCGTTTTAAGATAGATGCGGATTTATAAGTACTAGGATTATAATAAATATCCAGGAAGTTACTAGAGATCTTCTAGTTAGCTAGCTCTAACTAGTTCTTTTAAATAACCATAAAGTAGTGCTCCAAGGCCATAGTCATTAAGGGAGCAATTTAGTAGGTAGCAGATAGCCAGATAACTTAATTATAGAAGGCAAGCATTTAGGGAATAAGATCTACCAAAAGATTCTTATATATAACAATCAAAATTATTATATAGTTAAGGAAGCCCTCTACCCACACTTCAACGGACAGGTAGTCCTTTATTATCCCTTCTTTCGGTCTTATAGAAAGGACGCTATTAACAATAAGGATATTATTCTAAGGCTTAGACCAGAGCTAGTGTATCCAGAGGCGAGAGAGGTTATTAGGCAAGAAAGTACCCTAAAATACCTTAAGTATCTCTTTATTCGGGACGCCAGGGAGGAGGGTATTTAGGATATTAGCTGTAGATGGGAGCAACTCACCTAGTTTATTAATTGGGGTTAAGGATAACACTACCGTAGCTAATCTCGCTATTACCGTAGCGAGGCTTAATATATGGAGTTCAGTTACCCAATCTTCCTGTTCTTTTCGGACGCATAGCATTTTAGTATAGTCCTCCTATTCCTAAAGGAGTCTTATTTTCTAGTTAGTTGCCTAGTTCTTAACCTCTTTTACCTAAGCTCTTCTAATCCTTAGGTCCTCCTTATATAGTTACTAGAGCCGTTCTTTAGCTTTTTTAGCGGCTAAAGTCTCACGTTAAGCCGCGGAGAGAGGCGCCATTATAGAGGATGGAGACTGTAACGCCGGCGTATCGCCTAAAGGTGTAGGGGAAGGTAAGGGAGACTGGTAGGTAACCTCTAAGGAGTTTAGCTTATTAAGTGTGTTATTATTAATTGAGTTTTTAAGGTTTTTACGGACAATTCGCGAAGGTTTAGACAAGCGTATAGGTCGTTAAGTCATTAACAGCAACAATCAATTATTAGAAATTGAGTAAATAAGGCATTAGCTCTTAAATGAGACTAATATAGAAAGCAAGCAAGCAAGGCTCAATTTTGTGAATGTTGATGATATTAGTGTTGCTGAGATGCAGGGGTGCTGCTGCAGTGCTCGCTTAGCTACATAGACATGTCCATATAAAATTAACAATCCTAGATAAAGCAATAAACTGTACTTAGCCTTTATAGGCCGCTTACGCCGTATATACGCTCTACCAGAGCTTACTATCTACCTATACTCCTAATACCCTTAGGCCCTAAACTAGTTAACCCCTAAAGCCTTAGATACAAATTATATACTAAAGATTTATAGATTAGTTACGTTTTCTTATAAAATAGATTAGCTAGTATTTCTCTAGTAAGAATTAAACTCTATAATGTTTTGCCTATTCTATATAAGTATTATAGGCTTTCTCTAATATTCTGCAATTCTCTACGGCTATTGGCCCGTATATAATTAGGTTTATATTATTAATAAAGCCTATCCCCTAGATTATCCCTTCTTTAAAGAAGTTAAGCAGGTTACTTATAAAGAAAAGGAAGAGTATAGGTAAGAGGGGTAATCCTTATAGTATTTCTGTTATAACTGTAATAGGGGGGCTTTAATATTTGTTAAAGACCAGTAATATTTCTTTCTAGCCTATAAACCCTTAGATAAATTATATAATCTATTCTAGGAAGCCCTTTACTCTAAGGATATACAGGAGACGCTTATAGGGTATATTATTATAGGCACTACTAATGTCTAGGCTAAGCATTAATACTATAAAGTCCTTTTGCATCGCCTATATAGATTTAATAGTGGTAGCAAGTAGCATAAGTGCTAATAGTATTAAGCGGCTCTTTCTTACCCCTATTTAGCTTTATAGTAGTAGGGCGTGTTCCTCTACTATATCTACTATATATTCCGCTATTACCCTTTCTAAGATCTTACTAAGGGTGTTTTTTAAGGCAATAAGGCGGTAGCTTCCTGGGATTAAGTAATCTACTTTACCTTCTTTTTATAGGACAACTGTTATTATAGATCTTCCGAGTTATAGGTAGTAGCCTATAGTAAAGCATACTCTAGCTATATCTATAAGCCAAGGTGCTATAAGTGGCCTATAGGTTTTTAGGGCCTTATTTGGAATCCCATCTAGTCCTAGTACTATATTATTTAAAAGGCGGCTAATAGTTCTAGCCATTTCCTCTATTATTATGTCGCTGTTAACCCGCAGGCAAGTTACTAGTGTTTCGCCTATAATATTACTGAGGTCTACTAGAGCCAGTTAGGGGAAGAACCTTTCTATAAGGATCTTTGCCTTCTTATTATTGTTGTTTATAGCCTATAATTCTCCTGCTCTTTATAGGGGTAGTAGGTATAGATCTTCTGCTAGGCGCCCTACCTTTTTCTTTACCCATTTTGCTATAGCCCAAAGGCCCTTATTATAGGGGAGGCTTAGGTTAAAAGTATACTTATTTATAAACCGTCTCTAGTTACTCCTTACTTCTTTTTTTAGGGTATTCTTTAGCTAGTTTCTTATGTCTTTATATCGTCTCTTATCTTTAGGGTCATAGCTACTTATATATTTCCTTCTTGCTTATTATTAGCTGGTAACTAAAACTGCGTATTATATGGACTATGCGTATTGCGCATAGGGGCCTAGTTTTAAGATCGGGCAGTACTCTTCTAGCCTATTTTTAATTGCTGCCTAGATCCTTTCTAGTCTTTGGTTAATTTCCTTAGAGGTAGCCAATAAGCCTCGCTTATTTAGTATTAGGTGGATTTCTTCTAGGTCTTAGAGTTATTGTTTAACTATATTAAGGAAACTGTTTATCTTAAGCTTCCTTATTACATATCTTTTTCTATTTAGTTGCGCTTTAGTATCTAAGTCTAGCTATATCTAGATAGGGATATAGTCTAGGGTAAGTGCCTATTTTTCTTTGGGGTTGCACCTTTTAAGTCTTTAGTATAGGCCTTCGTTTATAAATATAAGGTTAATTATACTTCTGGCGGTGCCTCGTTGCTATACAATTACTCCTAGGGGGGTAGCTAGCTTAAGGCCCTAGATATCTATAGCTTTTAGTAGGTACTCTAACTGTTAATCTACAGCAATATAGATACCCTCCTACTATAGGTAGTAGAGGTTTATGTCTCCTAGTAGGATAGACTCTATACCTTTAGTTTCTAATAAGCTTATTACTAATATAATATTCTCTATTTATAGGACCCCTTCGACCCTAGGGTTATATATATTAATAATTTATACCGGTTCCCTATATATTTAGATTATTATAACTGCAATATCTAGGTTAACTACCTGCTATAACTATAAGGATAGACTAATAGCCTTACTGATTATAAAGCACACGTATATAGCTGCTTTTGGTTCATATAGGAGCTAAAATCCTTAAGGGCAGTATGTTAATTATATAAAGGTATTATAATACGGTTCTTATATAGTAAGGATATAATATTTCTCTGGGTCTAGACTATCTAGTAGGGGCCTTACGAGGCGGTGGTTTGTGTTACCGCAGTTATACTATATAATAGATAGGTAGTAGACCCCCAGCGAGGGTCCTTTAACTCTCCTTCGTTCCTTACTTCTTCTATTTCTACTTTCTCTAGGATATTTAAAGCTTCTATCTCTTATGTCTACACCCTAGTTACTACTTATTTTATATAGAGCTTTCTATTCCCATGTCTTGTGTTCCTATTAGCGCTTTTATATCTAAATCTATTATTATTACCAGTTTTTCCCCTATTCTTACTAGTCGGCTATATACCCTTTATAGGTTGGCTGCGAATATTATATTTGCCGTATTAAGTCTAATTCTTAATTATCCTAGTCTTAAGCCTACTATTGCTGTCTATAGGGGTCTTCCTATAGGGCGTTCTCTCCCTTATATCCCCTGTAACCCTTATATCCCTAATTAGTCTAGTAATGTCGCGCGGCGTCGCTTCTGGCCCGTTAAGGCTTAGGATGGCTAGCCTAGCCCTCTAGTATTAAAGGTAGGAAACGCTAAGAAGGCGCCTGCGTCCCCCTAGCTTATTACCTATTGTTTCTATTTATATAACCTAGCGTACAGTTATTCCCGCAGCTGTTAAGCCCTTACCTTTCGTCTCCTGTATTTAATATAGTCTTCTCTCTCCTACGCCTTATATGTGCTTTGGTAGCAGTTCGCGTATTTTATTTAGTCTTAATTTAAGTAATATCTCGTATTATAGGGGCCTGCATAGTGGCCGTAGCATACCTATACTGCGCATATAGATTAGGTATATCCCTATTATATATAGCGATAGTATTATTTTAGGCGTAGTCTATAGTTATAGAGCCTTATATTATATATAAGGCCATTTATAATTATTCCTTTTTAGATAAGGAGTTTTTGTATTCCTGGTGTATGTATACTAATAATAAGGAAGCTATACGTTCATCCGGCGTCTCCCTAGCGAGTCTCTGGCGACCCTTATATCCTTTTATTATTTTTATTATATACTTAGTTTATATTTTCCTATTAAAGCCATTAGATTTGGGTGATTTCAAGTCCTAATATAAGGCGTTCCGTTTATCTTACTATCTCCTATATAATTGCTGTATTATCTACCTAGCATTCCTTTTCTACCCTAAGGCTTATAGGAACCGCTAGGACTTTAACTAGGTAATCCTTACGGAGTACTTTTATGCTAATACGTTCTCCTAGCCTATCCCCTACCCTTACGGCTCGTTTCTTTACCTATTAGTCCTTTAGGGTAACTCTAATATCTCCGCTCTTAAGGTATTAGACTATAATAGCGTTATAAACCTCTTTGCGTATTTTTATAAGGACTTCTATTTCTAATTGTCCCCTAAGCCCCTCTACTTATTCTGTATTTAGTTATATTATAATTATATACCTAGTTATTAACTTAAGGGGGGTAGGTTCCCTATGCTGTAAAAGCGCAGCTATAGCAGCCTAGGTGCGGTTCGCCGGTAAGGGGGGGTTATACTTATTTTTAATTTTATTTAGCCGTTAGAGGATTTAATTAAGGGTTTACTAGAGGGGCGCCTAAGGTTCGCTGGACTAGCGGAGCTATTCTGCTAGCTATATTAGTTTATTATAGCTAATAGTTACTCCCCTATAATTCTAGATACTAGACGCGTCTAATAGGCTTTATATTTTATTAGATGCCTTCTTAATAGAGGTATTTCCGCTTTNTNGTGTNGTATTCGCCNNTCTTTNTTNTNGAGGGCNATNNCTNGGCGTAGTTCTAGCGGTCGCGCGCGAGTGCGAGCCACCGTTGTTCGACGTGTGCCTCCCCTGCGATGCATGCATCTTAGGGGGATTCTCTGGGTGTTTTTCAGGGTTCTTTTGGTTGGTTTTGGTCTTTTTGGGCCGGGTGCAGCAAGAGCTCCTTTTACGAAATTTTTTTTATGGCAATACTAAGTATATACACAGCTGGCTAGGCCATTTTATTATAAAGTCCTATAAGGAGTAAGAGTATAAGCGCCTAAGGCGGATAACTCTTATATACTATGCTAAGCGGCCCGCTAGTTGTTAGGCTTGCTATAATAATAGCTAGCCCTTTTAGAGGGCTTTGGTTACCTAATTAATAGCTTTTTATTACTTAGCTGGTAAGAGTTTTATCTCTATCGCTATAGTGTTAATAGTATAACCTAATACTTCAGCCTCTATACCTTTAATATTCTTAGCATTATTTTAGGGTACCCCTAGCTAGTTAGTAACTAAGAGGTATACCTCCCTTAGTAACGGCAGTATAGTCGGACACTTAACCACGAATATAAAATTATTAAGGTAGTGCTTAATAGTGGAGTTAATCTATTATGCTAGGATTTAGTGGAGACCTTTAGCAAATAAGTTAAAAAGGAATGGGGCTGTTTGTAAGCTAAATAGCAGATAGTATTTAATATATATAACTCCCTTCTAGATAAAGCCGAGTAGGTAATATAACCGTATTAAAACAGGCACTATCCAGAAGGCATCTTTAATGTCTTATTTAACTAGGTAGCAGCCTCTACTAACTATAATTATATATGCTAGTATAGTCTTTATCTAGGTATAGTGTAGTACTACCTAGGCTAGGTTAATAGAGTTATTAACTAAGAAGCCCTTAGGTGAAGAGAGGTCGTAAATACAGCAAAAGCCGCCATCTACCTTAGGCACTAGGCCTAGGGGTAAGGTAACTATAGAGTTGGTGGCCTGTATACGGCCTAGGGCTAGGTTAGTAATAATCTTTTTAGAGATAAGGTCTTCGTTATTGTGTAAGGAAAGGTGGTTTTTGTAGATATTAGGTAGTATAGGTAATAAGGGACCTATCTCTGCCCTATAGGTAAGGATATTTTATAAAATTGCTGGGAGATTTCTAGGGTACCTATAAAGGAGCGTGCTCTAAGCGAGAGGTCTTAGAGGTAATAGTGAGTTAGCTAAGAAAGTCGTTTATAAGTAAGTTTTAAAAAGAGGTACTAAATTAGGCCTGCCTTAGAGCCTTGGCGTCTATAGTAGGTCTATCTAAATAGTTAAACCTAGGAAGATGTCTTTATCTACTATCGAATTCTAGGTCTAACTACTTACGGCAGTGAGCTACCTAGGGCACGACTTTAATGGGTGGTTTTTGTCGCATTTAGAGCATACGTGGTGGTAATGACATAGATCTTCTCTATAAGCCTACTGGTTGTTCTAGCTGTAACAGGGCTTACTAAAGGGGAGGGGAGGGGAGGTATTCTTTCGCGATCTTTTTAATGCTATACTATGGACTTTAAGTCCCTGGCTCTATGCCTTTATATTAGCTGCCCGGTAGTATAGGGCCTTAAATTAGGTAGGCATGTCCTAGTTACTAGGCTTAAGCTAATTACAATCTATAATATACCTATAGTAGTTAAGCGCGAGGTCTAGGATAGAGGTCCAGTTATAGGTTACGGAGTAGTCGCGGATCTTATTTATCTAGAGCAACATTCTTATATAGAGGTTAGTTGGGCATATACAGAGAGTGCTTACGATCACTATATAGTTTATAAATCTAGTAAACTAGACCTCCTTATTCTTATAGACCTTACGGCTAGTAGTAGGTCTCTTTAAAACAAGCTTTCCGTTTTTAATAGTAGCCATATTAGAAAGGTCTAGGCGGCTAAAGTATACCTATAGACGGGCTAGGTTCTCTAGGCGGAAGNATCCTTTTTATATATTATAGAGGTCTCTTCTAGCTAGGCTAGGGAGGTTAAGCTTAAGCGTGCCTAAGCCTTCTAGTAGGTTATAGGACTTACCTAGTTTATCTGCCTTAGTAGTAGAGGTATACTCTAGTGGAGTAGGCTGCTTTAGAGCAGCTAGCCTTGCCTAGTGAAACTCCTCTTCCTATTCTATCTTTTGGATCCGTGCCTATTCCTCCTGCTCTCTCTTTTAAATCTCTAGGTTATAGAGTTATTGGGCCCTCTTATCTTATTTCCTAGCTCTTTCTTCTTCTAAAGATAAAACTATAGTATGTTTAGTAGATGGGATGGTAGTAGATAAGGAGGTAGATAATAGGGCGGTTAAGCGAGGAGTTTTTGAACGGGTGCTATTGGCTGGAAAGTCGGTTATAGGCCTTGATAATTATCGCCACTAGGAACACTAATCGCAAGCAATCTATGATGAAAAGAACGACCTATTGAGTGCAGTTGCAAGCGATGATGTTATTAACCGTGTTGAACATCTGGTTGAATACCTGAGTTGCAGGGTTTTCGGCCAAGCAATGTATAGACACGTGACATATAATTACTCTTGCCCTTATAATCGCCCTCACCCTTCGATTCGCCCTCAGATTCAGTCTCAGACTCGGCCTTACCCTCACGCCTACCCTCGCCAGGCTGCATTATATAAGGTGTCTAAATCTATATGTGGGGCGGCCCAGCTGGGTTTTCTCATGTCAGGGGGCAGTTTTCACGGAGCCGGTCACCACCGTCCTTCAAGCGGTGGGGAAGTTTTTGCTGGTATTGTACGAGCAGAGTAAGCACACGGGGATTTTCCCAGACTCGGATGGAGCTCCCACATTGTCCCACGAGGCATCTCACATATCCTTATGACCATAGTAGATTAATTGCAATGCAATGAGGTTTTGCATCAACGTGCGCAGCATATATTGGAGTAATGAAAGTATTGGGTTGGGTTGTGATGGACCTAAGGTCCCAAGCTTCATATCTACTCTATCCAAGTAGAGATTGTTGATTTGGAAGTAATAATTTAAGAGAGATTGAATTTTTAGGGAGGGAAGGCTAAGGAGGCAGGTGGCGAGCATTTGTATTAGGGTTCGGGTGAGTATTTGAGAGTGTTACTCTCCAATTATAGCTTAGTTGAATGACGTGGAAAGCAGAGCGAACTACTCGCGATCCGGCAGCACTGATCGAAGACGGGAATTGTGCCCATATTCACAAGTAGAAGATTAATGGCAACAAAATTTGTGAACTTTCCAACCTTGAGAAGCTACATAAGTCGACAGGAGGGGTAAGGATGCTACAAGATAGCTGAATCAAAAAACATAAATGGCGTAAATCTCTAGTAGCTCATTTCCGCCTGATTTCAACGCCGTTTGGAGCTTAGCGGCCCAGGGAATTGTTTGTTACTTCCGATTTCTGCCACTGTATACAAGTCCACAGCGTATATGAAATCTGACCAACGAGTCTCAGTGTGAGAAGTGTCTATAAAGAACAGATCACCGTAACCTAAACCCGGTTCTAAATCTAAATGCCTTCGCGCATGGCAATTTGAAGAGTTTGGGAGAATGCTCTCCCCGAAATCGATAGCAGATAGGTCCTGAAGTAAGGTCCAGTTTCGGGCCGAGCAGTCTAGACCTGTTCCCAAACCGAGAAGGTCATCGCTGTATGGAAGCTGAGCTGACGTAAGGTCCACGTTGCCCTATGGCGCTGTTAAGATTACAATTCTAAGACGAAAGAGTTGACACATACCTCGAGCCTTGGTTGTTCAAGAAAATCCAACACATCGCACATTCGTTTGGCATCTTGCGTCTGCTGTAGCGATGTTCCAAAGGTTGTTGGCTTGCGCCCGATGATGTAACCAAAGTCGGAATGGTAATTCGGATTCCACTTGTCGATTGCTCCTGTAAATAAGGTAGCTAATGAAATATCACAAGCTGAGTCAGCGGCCTTCGTAGGATTTTCGGAATCGTGAATAGTCGTAGGAGCAACTTTGGGCGAAATGAGATTTGGGGAAAAACAAGAAGTTTTTGGATTTAGGGATGGATCTAGAAGAGCGATTTGGAGTCGAAGTTTTCCAGGATTCCGATTCTGCCGAATACAGGACGAACAAGAACCACAACTGAACTCAGGAGGTACACTTCGAGTTAATTCTGATGCGGTTGGTCTTTGAACAGGATCCTGTTGAACCATCGAACGGCAAAGATCTAAAAGCACTCGGAGCCCAGCTGCGCATTGAGGGCGCAACGTGGGAAAATGCAAAGAGGTAGTCCACTTGAGGATTGGAATTATGTTTTCGTAGTACGGCTTTGGTATTGGCTCTTTAGGAATCACGGGACCGAAAGCCAGATTGTGCGTCATGGAGTAGTCTGGAGGGTTGTTCAAGTGACTCCTGAGCCTATTCATCGATCCTTCATTCGTGACTGCAATAATTTCCAGAAAGACAAGACCTAGCGAGAACACGTCTGCTTTCGTGCCGTGTTTTCCATGCGCAGCAACCTCTGGAGCAGCATACATCGGAGTCATGGCACTGATACTGTCAGTCGTGGATTCGGCATCTGTCCACGTTTTGGAAATGCCAAAGTCTGTGAGAAAAACTTTGGAGTCTTTAACTAGTATATTTTGAGGCTTGATGTCTTTGTGTCGGACGTGAACTGAGTGAAGATATGCCACTGCAGAGGCCAAGCATCCAATAGACCTAAGCAGAACATGGTTCTGCGGCAACGTATCCGGGTGATCAAGACATTCTTTAAGGTTGTGCTCTGCTACCGGGCTCATAACAACATGAAGTGATGAATTACCTACGTACTGGGCAACGAACTGTATGATGTGCGGGTGATTCAAGCGCTTCATGATGTCGACTTCCGCCCGGAATCGCTCGATGGTTGAGGTCCCCTTGCCTGGGTTGCGTATCGTCTTCCTTGCAAATGTCCGACCGGTAGGGCAATGCTCAACCTTCTCGACAATGGAGTGAGACCCGTAGCCAAGCATATCGAGCGTGTGAAACAGTATATCTGGCCTAGGAACTTGATTACCACGATCATCTTTGCAATTTGAACTATAGTTATGATGGCAGTGACCAGGCTCCCTTTCAGGGCATGGCAAAAGATCCTGAGCATCATTTTTTGACGAGCCGCTAGGCTGTTCGAAATCCAACGCGCATTTCCTGGAGGTAGAGCTATGTGGAGCTCCTTGGGATGGCCCACCCCAATCCCCACCCCCATCCCCACTTCGATTGCTGGAACCAGAGCCGGAGCCGGAACCGGAACCACCACGTCGGTCGTCCGAGGGTGGTGCACCGGTACCTCCATTTCCAGGTGAATAGTCAGGGTTATTATGGTCATTATCCGGCGGACCGGTCGGGCCTTTGGCATGCAGGGACCTTTTATTTGGAGGATCAATCCAGGGATCCTTCCATTCCTCCATAGGTTGCTTTTCAAGCTTTCCAGTGAAATGCTGACCCACGTGGTCGCACCTTTGTTTCCACGAGTGAAAGGAATACCCACAGAAACCGCATCTCCGCCTGAATTTAGAATAGTTCACCTTATGGGGAAGAGGTGATTCAACATCTGCGTGTGTATCTTTAATGTGCTTTTCCCACTTGTCCTTTCGATGATGTATCCAGGGTTTGGCCGCCGGACACGACAAGCAAATAAAAAAGCTTTGAGGTTGATTAATTTCTTCGTGCCTCTTCCAGTCCCCACATCTCTTGAAAGTACGTCCGCATCTGGAAGTACATGAATACGTCTGATTTTCGGTCTTTGGCTGTTTCGACTTGTGACACCTGTTTGGGGATTCAGCTAGATATTTGTCGACCACGGTTCTCGGCCACCCGTCCAAATCCGGCGGACGCACGCCTTGGATTGTTCCGCGTGTGATTTCGGCAGCATGATTTCCGGGAGCAATATCATTCTGGTATGCAATTCTATCCTCAAATTCATCCGATCGATGTGTCAGGCATATCTGGGCTGGCTCCACAGGCGTCCTTTGCGTTGCTAGAGTTTGGCCAGGCTGCATTCGTTGCTGTCCCCTCTCGAAATGCCGAGGCAAATTCGCGGGACTCAGCAAAGTAGGATCAATATTCTCCGGAGGACACATAAATGATCCGGTCTGTCCGGTATACGTCATTGAATTTGATTCACCATTTGGGGAATCCTCGTTGGCATTGAGAGAACGTTTCTTCCTAAACCACTCTCTGACATCGTCTTCTAGGAGCCCGCAGAGAACAACGAAAGACTTGATTTGTTCAGGAGTTGGGTCCGGATAGCCTCTGGCGGTGTACCAATCTTCCAACACCTTGAATTGATCCCCAGCAAACAAACCCCCCGACAGAGGCACTCCAACATCTGTATCTGTGGCTGGGAGGAGGCTAGCAACACCGCTTGGCCCTGAATAGCCTAGGCGTCTTTTCTTCACACCATTGTTAGGCCACTCCCCGGTCAGCTGTTGTGCGGGCCGTCCCATTGACGGTTGGACTTGGGCTGGATAGGAGACGGGCTGTGTCGACTCTCCAGTACCAGAGTTCACTTCACTAGTACCATAGGCCGAGTCGTGAGTGCCAAAGCCGACGTCGTTATAGCTGAAGGCACTATAATCGGAGGGCTTATATAACATGAGTAAATGTAACAAGAATATACCTATCAGAAGACTCACCGCGTTGGAGGAGAGAAAGGGATGGTATACAGGATTTTGTGTGGTCCCATAACCGTAGATTTGGGCATCTTGGTTCATTACTTCCGGCCATCGCCCAAGGCCATCAAAGGCTCCCGGGAATTGTTCGGATGCGTCCATGCTCAGACTTAGCCGTAGGCAGTCATCCAATTTCCATTTATCAGAGACTGAACAGAAGGCAATTGTATGAGCGAAGCACTGATTTCCTCGCAGAAGACTAGGGAAAGGCAAAGGAGATGTGGTTCCGTGGATTGTTCGAAGAGAGGCACGTCGGGTTTTGCCAGCACTGACTCCCCTCGCAAGGGCAAAAGTGGCGGCTCAAGTGCTTTTGACAATAATTCGACCGCGCGGTCATGATAAGAGTAATTACGAGGGCGATTGAGGGTTTAAGTGCAAAGTTGAGGGCAAAGTTGACGTATTGGGAAAGGTTAAGGGCGAAAGACAGGCCAATTCCGCACCTTCGCCCTTGGCCGGCCATACCAGAGGAAGATGATGAAGTGGCGTATCTATTAATTCCGAAAAGCTCTTCATGGTGCTTCTGCTGGTAAAATAGCACTGGGGGATTGTAGAACCAATAAAGAAGGAGAAAATAACGTGGTTGTCTAGGGTGGGTATTATCTCGAGATGAGAGGAGTTCGAGTTGTGGGAACTGATGATGAGGGCAAAAGGTGGGTGGGAGGGGGTGGCTTGTGAACTCCCTTTGGTGCCACGTCGTGTATCGGCCAAAGTGGCTGCAGAGGGCTTCAAACTAAGGGCTTCGAGCTAAGGGCTTCGAGCTAGGGCCTCCGCTAGGCAGATAGGTTCGCATTTTGGCGGCCCCTCGAGCAAAGCGGTCAGCAGAGTGATCCAACTACCTTTCCCACCCTCTCTACCGCCTTTCTCCTTAATTGACTTACAATCTTGTTTCACAGTTCGAAACTCTTCCAATTGTATGGCCGTAGCGGCCTATAATTCCTAGGGTTGAAGTTCTAATCCGCAAGTGCGGCTTGTAGCTTTCAGAGCAAAGTTGTGTAATCGAGATCTAGGTCCTATTCACGGCTCCATTTAAAACCTGACACCAAGAATCCCACTTTTCGTACGCGGTCACAATACCTATACGCTCAAAAACGGGCTTCCTCTTCATCTATAAGCCGCAAGATTAATTAGATGTCACCCTATCCGAGCTCTCTCAATATCCTCAAGCACTACATGAGATAGCCATCGGGTACATAATGAATTCCGTCTTTCCTGAGATTGTAGTCAGCCTGGAAGTTCTCAACCAGAATATCCTTCGGCAGAAATCTGGACCTTGTAGATGTCACTCTCGTCTGCAGCTCCATTGCTGACCACATAAGTATTCGAGCGTTGCAGGGGCGAGGTAGCTCTGCACTTTGGGCTGGTCACCGGAAACTTCGCCATGAGGGTTAGACCCACTGATGTAGCATGGGGGCCTCAAATCTCAGCATATACATCCTCCATGTTCTCCGGTGAGTGCCCGTATTGTAAATTTCTTGAATGGTGGACCAGGATTACGTGGATCCGGTTACTCTTTCTGGTCAGCCAGAGTAATTTAGAAGCCTATTTGTGTCAACTATTCATAGTAATGCCGGGGCAGGATCTTCTTCCTAAAGGCCTGCAAGATATTTGACCATTCGGTACGGTTGCATCCGTTTCGCAATGCCAGAAATGGCTGGAAAGCGGTCTTTCTGAAAGTGAGATTCAAACCGGCGTACTTCTCTATAAGAGAGTACCGCCACATTGACGGCCTGAGATTCTCAAGATTAAAGCCGGATGCATGGCGGGCCTTGGGGTGCCTCTCATCCCGAAGGTAGTTGCCGTCATGGGATTAGAGCGGTAAGGCGGGGCCTCTTGAAGAACAGCAGTTTTAGCATGGACGAACATACTATTTATATAATCACAATCCGTCTACTCACTCTGGTAACTAGAGAATAGTAGACCTGGGATAGCTCAGATATCTCGATATGTTGGTTTATGAATGCTGTCTGCGTATCAATTCCTAAGGTATGCAGGTTATACTGAACGTGCATTCTTATTTTTAGTCGATGAACTAAACCACTCTAAGAAGATCCGTATGCTAAAATATATGAGTTCGTTTTATGTGGGTCTTTAGTAGCTGATCGTTAAGCAATCAGTTTCATATTCATGCAAAAGCAAGGATGAAGGTTATCTCGTGGTACAGGCTGTCATGGCCGCGCTTACTAACAACCAACCTCACCCAGGTGTCCCTGGGGTCGCCATCGAAAGAAGCCTGACCAGCTCCGTTGGACTTACTCCCAATTGGAGACGGGTGCAAAAGTACTTGCTTCATGCCTCTGAGAGTCAGGGCTACAGAAAGGCAATGCCATATTGTTCTTCTGTGAAAGCTGCGCAGAATATGGGCTGTTCTGCTGGACTGCGGTCTACCTGGATTGCCCTTTCGTACCGCTAAATCCTCGTGCAACGTTAAGTGCCGAAGAGGTCCAACATACGCTCAAACAAGTCTGTGGTCTAATATCCGCAGAAGATATCAACCGTAGTGTTTCGGTATTCGCCTTTGTGTACAGTATTAGTGCAATGCGATTTTCTAGTACGGTTAAAAAGAGGTTTCAGAAGGATATTTCAGTGGATGATTTGACGCAATGCTCGACTATTCAAGAACAAGCTCGAGTCCTGGACTCACGTCAAGTAAGGACCACTGAAGCTATTCAAAAACGATTGGAGCCTCCAAGCGTAGAGGGTATGGCCCATTGCTCCGGGCAAATGACCAAAGCTTCGCAGACTGGAGAACGAGCTGAAACTTTCCTAGAAAGGCTCGGACTATCCTGGAACGATGTTGAAGATGTTATCCCAGCTCCAGAGACGGTGACCTCAAACCTGGACACAAAGGGATATGCATTGCCCGACGTGCAGATCATGATCAGTTAGTCAACGCATGGAAAGCTACACTGTGCCATCACCCAATGCTCCGCGCAATCCCATGTGACTTACCTAATGAAGAATACACATCCTTGGAGATAGACCCACACCAGGCTCGCGTTAAACGCTTATTCATTGTGCTTCGGGGGAACGATCGTCGGAGAAACTGCTCCATACTCACCAAAATCGACGTTGAAGAACCCCAGCGGCTTAGTTCCACATTCCTCGATGAATGGGCAGATTTAGATATGGGCCCCTTAGTCCACGTCGCCTTCGTCAATATTTGCAACACTAGGACTGGTGCGTTTACTCGTTGGCAACCACGCCGCTTACGACAATCTCTCGATGAATCTCCTTTTGGAAGATCTCAACTCCGCCTTAGATCATGGATTGACAACGAAAGATATGCCACTAGCGCCTGGTCACACACCATAATATAAGGATTTTGCTGACACATACTACCCTGCATCGAAGAGGCAATTTGGCTATGGAGGCAGTGACATTTCATGCCCAAAGGCTCCGTGGCATTGGGAATCTCAAAAGTCTCTTTGGCCAGTTCAGCGAGCTCCTCATTCTTAAAGTGGCAGTGTCTCTATTCAACATGGCACGCATGGACACAAACGCCACGCTATTTGCAAACGTAGAAGCGGGGCGCTCATGGCCATTTGTAAAAGACTGAGTAACTCCAGGCGAAGCTCTCAGTATTGCTAGCCCTCTTTTTCATGTTGTTATCAATCGTATTGACCCCGACGAGAAAGTTGTCCACCTTTTGAGACGCGTACAGGGGGAGCAGGTTCCTTAGCCGATACTGCCAAGCTCCCTTGTTCGAAATCCAAAGAGCGCTTTCACCCGAAGGCGTGAAGGTCATAGACGAGGTAGTGTTGCACCAAGGTTATAACTAGGCTCATGGAATCCAAAGCGCGGCGTCCGAACAGAATCAAAGTACTGAACAGTCCCCAACATTAGTGAAGTTCCAGAGAATTGCGTACGGTGATATAAGTTTCGCTTGGACATGTGATCTGTGGGATCCACAGACATTATATGTGAATGCAAGCTACGATGATTGCCAATTGCCTAAGGCAGAGGCGATGCGGGCGCTTGAAGAAGTGCTTTTGCACTGGAGTATAGCTACCAGATCCGAATAATGCCGAGAAAAAACTGTCAGATTGTGTCTTCTGGGGTATGGAGGTAAGGGAGGTGAGCGAGTTGATCAAAAGTTTGGAATGAAGATGAATCACAGTGCGCGGCTGTTACGACATCCGGAATGAAAGCAAATGCACCTGTGTCTCTTGTATTGAAGCGTAACAATCACATGCGAAATGCGAGGTAACCGTATAAAATAAGCTCAAGCCTGGCGAGGTTCGCATTCCGAAATTGGGAATTTGTGAGCCTTGGCATGGTGTTCATTCGCTTCCTCTCCTCCACTTTTTCATGCCCCGAATCTGCCAAGCCCACTTCTGTTTGCAAACCATCTCCGCCCGCACCTACACTTCTCGTCACTAAACCCGTCATAATGAGCGGCACGGGCGAGAACCGGTAAGCATCCGTCTATGTAAGCCATTTAAGCATTATCTAACCAGTCAGTAGCGGCTGGCGGCGGTCGGGTCAGCCCCAACAGCAACGCCAAAACCAGGACAGATCCTCAGGCACGAACACTCCCACAAGAGACAACGCACGCCAGCAAGCCATGCCATCTCTTTCAGGTAATTCCTGGGCGATGTCCGACAAGGGAAAAGGTGGGTCGACTGGCGGTGAGAGACCAAGAAGTATGCAGCCGATGCCGGTACAGGGGGAACAACATGTTCCCGTGAGGGACTTCAATGCTGCAGAGGTAAAGGATTTCTTGAAGAAGCGTATGTCTCAGCTTTCGAAATTTCCTGTCCTGTTTTGTGCTTGTTAAAAAAGGAGGCTGTAGAGGTTACCTATGACTCCGCCTCTAGCAGCAGTACGAATAACTTTTCGAATTACAAGCTAACTTTGCATTCAGGTTATCAGGAAGCAATTGCAGGTACGATAATCTAATCATTTACGGACAAAGCCTCCTCGTTCGAATGTTCCTAACGCACTTCTCCTATCCAGACCAACCATCGCCGTATCACAAAGCCGAAGGAGATTCTGTTGCAAAGAGATATAGTGGAGCCTGGAGTTCAAAGGGTATGTCCCTCAGCTGTCTGCAAATGATATGTGGACAGTTGGCTGACAATCTCAGCTATGAGCCACTTGATGCCTAATGGGCAGGACTTCTTCACTCAATTGAAGAAGCAGCTACAGGCCCTCGAACAAGGGAAGAACACTTGAAGCTAGGCTAGTCTTCAAGCATATTGTTGTATTCAGCGGCATTCTTGGAGCATTGCCGGAGTTTTTTGGGCAGTTACATTTGTGATATAGGTTGCTTAGTGGCCTTTTGACTTAACTCTAGTCATTGAGGGCTGCACATGTTGGTCGGACCACTACTGTTCACGGAGTTGGAAGGAATCATGGACTGCTTGGACTGTATGTCTTCCTACACATGGTGGTCAATGATACCCGTCTGGATTGTCACGATGGTGTAAGCTTCAGTCATGGTCGAAGTATCTTTGGGCGCGTTGGGTTGTACTCCACACCTATGTAAAATAGGGTAGCTGGATTGGCTTATTGTTACGCCTGCACTGAGCGATACACCTGTTGTTCCCCTATTGCTGTGATTGCTGCTATGATCCTTGGAATATGTGACTTAAGGGCCGGGATGCTGCAGTATTGATGGTCACTCGGCGAAACTCGCCAGCAACGTCGTGCTGTGGACTTCATACGAACAACACCAACAACAGCACATCTCCATATCTCTCCACACTTCTCTAGAACAGCTGCCTAGCTTGCTCCGACTATAGCCCCCATTCATTCGCTTCAGCATTCGGAGAAGCTTCAGGCAATTTTCAGGCAGGCACACTCGGGAATTTACTTTGTCCCCGTTCACGGCCGCCAGCCACGAAGCCCATTAGCCAAGCCACCACCTCCGCAACGAATCCACACCTCCACCTTACGCGGGATCACCTCCGAACTATTGAATATTTACAATTTCGGAGATAAAACCTTACAGCAAGCATGTCTTCACCTCCACAGACCCCGTCGCACCGCCCTAATTCGCATCGGCGACATCCCTCAAGCCTTGACCTGTCCTACAACAACAATGCTACCCCTTCCCGCTTTTCGCTGAGCCGTCGCTCCTCCGCAGCATATTCACCGGTGACACCTCGCTCGTCCCATGGGTTTCAGACACACAGCAGCCCCGCACCCGATTTTGGTGACGGGGGCGGAGAGGATGGGGGGGGGTTGGGAAATTTGGCGGATGAGCTGGCAGACGCGTGGGATGACGAGGAGGAGCTAGCTGAGGGAGAAGAAGGCGAGGATCTCTCTGATATTCCGCGAGAAGAGGTTAATGGGCTTGGACTTGCGCTCGATCATGACGGCTCCGCTGGCATCAATGGTATGAGCGTGGGGATCAACGGGCATCACATTCTTGAAAGCGCTATTCGAGACAGTGGTATCGCGCTCGAATCTTCACCTTCAGCAGCCTCGAAAGCGACGCTTAGTCCAATTAGAGTGCCAGGAGGCAGGCATAGGCGGAATCGGTCCAGGTATGACGGATCTGATTACGGCGGTGATTCGGATTTGGAAGTCAGCGAGGGTATTTCTGCGGGATTGGAGGCAAGAATGGCAGCGGTGGAGAGTTTGGCGAGGAGGGGCATGGAGGAGAATGGAAGCTCTACAGACCAGGTGGTGCAAAGAGTTACGGAGAAGTTAAGGGATCTAGGAAGTCAAGCTGGGGTGGAGAGCGGTGCTACACGGTAAGCCTACAAGACTCCTTATTTCCCATTGTAACCCCGTTCTGGAAAGATTCCGTAGGACGTATCATGTCGCTAACAACGTTGAATAGGCTCACAACCGCGCACTCAGCCCTCACTACACATCTGGCCCACCAGACGCGCACCTTAACATCCCTCTCATCTTCTCTCTTCTCTCCTCTTTCTACTGCTCCGGACCCTGAAGCTATCGACGCCCTCCTCCCTCTCATAACATCTACCCTAGACCTCCTCCCACACCCCCCTTCCACCCCTCTCTACGCCCTCACCTCCCTCACCAACTCGACCCGCGAACTACTCCAAACCCTCTCCTACCTCTCCGACTCCCTGCACATGTCGCGCCAAAGCACCGGCATCGCGGGCCGGCGGCTGCGCGGCGTGAAAGAAGCGCTGGCCGAGTGGCGGAAAGAGACGGAGATCCGCGAGGAAGGCATGCGGTGGATCGAGCGCGGGGAGTGGGAGAAGCGGCTCGAGGAGCGCGAAGCCGGCCGCGTATGTGGCGACGTCGTCGGCGGCTTCGAGGAGGTGTGCGGCATGTGGCGGCGGCGGCTGTGTGAGGGGTTGGGCGTGGCCAGTGCATGAGCTGGTAGCCCCCAATCCCAAAACCCACCCCCCGAATCTTTACGAGGGGGGGATGGCGGGGAACGAGGAATGGGCTGGGATGGTGGCGGGTTCGGGACGACTTGGAGGCGGTGTGCGAGGGATCTGGAGTTCGAGTTTGCTGGGGCTTCATATCCGCGTTCGACATACCCCTCCATCTTTCTTTTTCTGGTAGACGGGCGTTCTAGCGTTTTGGGGAAGAGGCGCTTTTGCGCCCTCTTAAAGACTGGCGTGAGCTGCATCAGGCGTACCAGCGCATCTTTTCGTATGTAGATATTAGACCGCCTAATTTTGGGCCCAGAAAAATCGTCTTAGTCAATATACATAGAAGCGCTAGAAATAGGTTCTAACCCCGTCTTTTCCGTTCTAAATGCTACAATCTGATTATATATGGTTAGTTTACTCACGTATGCATAATGGCATGTCTTGAAATGCGATATTGCGACCCTCCTTGTCCACCTCCAACGCCGACCCAGCCTCCCAACAGACCATTAGCCAAGGAGCAAGAATCCTCACACTATCCAACAACCGTCCCCATCCCCTCTCCCTCTCCTCTCCCCAAATACCGCTGCACCGCCTCCTCCTCAGCCTCGCTCTCCTCCTCATCATCCCCAAATGCCGCACTGCCCTCCTCATCCGTCCCATCAAGCTCAAACTCCGCCCCGTCACTCTCATCCAGCTCTGCCACACCACCTGCGTCGACTTCCTCGTCCTCCACCCCGCTATCGCCGACGAAGACGCGCGACTGACGCCGGATCTCCTGCAGAAAGCTGCCGCGCCGCTCCCTCGGCACCGTCTGCTCGCGCGGTGAACGCAGCTCGAACATCGAGGTGGACCGCTGGTCCGTTAGCGCGTACGGCGGCCCGCTCCGCGCGCCGCCGTCGCCGCTGGACTTGCGGCTCGGAGGGCGCGGGCTCGTCGGCGACGCGAGCGCGCTCCACCACCCCGAGAGCCGCTTGCTGATGGAGGGGCTGTCTTGTCGCTCGTCGCGTCGGTTATTGGTGCTCTTAGAGTAGGCGGTAGCGGGGACGTCGGTGGGGGGTGTGGCGGCGGGCGTGGCGGCGAGGGAGAAGCCCAGGGGAAGGGCGATGGGGGAGCCGGGCCGCGGCGAGGACGACGACGATGACGTGGTAGAGAGCGGGTTTGCGCCCGCGCTGTCGTCCTTGGCGCGTCTCGAGGAGCGCAGCAGCCCGCGGATATCGTCTTCAGAGAGGATGTTCGCGATGCCGCCGTCTTGGGTGCGGGCGGGGCGGGTGGCGCGCCGGCCTTGTTGGATCAGCCGTTCGAGCTTCGCGCGGTTGGCGATGAAGTTGAGATTCGGGAAGGTGGATTGCTGCCCGACGTGGATCATGCGGGCTAAACGCTGCGGGGAAGGGTCTGAGAGGATGTGGTAGAAGTCTGAGGGGATGGATTTGGGCCAGATGGTTATGGTGCCGCTGAAGCGCTGCAGCCAGATTTCGCTCCAGTCCTGGCCCATGGGGCGTGGGAGAAGCTCAAGATGGCGTAGCACTTTAAGCCATTTGGTCAAGTCGAGTTTCAGATACTGCTCAGTAGCGGAACCAAGAAAACCGCCGCGCCAGCCACGGCCCCGACGATGAGTAACGGGATGGCCGACAGAGCCACGGGAGGAAAAGAAGAATAGATTGATATGTGGGTTAACCTGGCTGACGATGCTGAAGCGTACGTTAAAGTGAAGGTTGAGCGTTTTGAGGGGAATGTCTGTGCGGAGAGAGCCATCTTTCCATTTATGTCCAAATGAGTAAGGAGCCAGAGTTCCATCTCTAGTCTTCTTCATAAGCACAACAGGGTTGAGGATGCCGGGGACGGCAGCGGAGGCGAGGACTGCAGACCAAATCACACAGTCAGGGGAAGTGAGATAATTTGCCAAGATAGTAGGAGAGTGCGGATCAGATGGTACGCATGAGACGTTGAGAATGCGTCCAGTCCGATTGTAAGCTTCCCGGAAAGTCATGCTGCCCCTACAAAACCATGCACAGCGCTGTGCCCAATCAATGCTATCGAAGCGGGCACCGGTACGATACCAACGCTTGATCCATGTAAGGGTATCGTCATGACATGCAGTAATGCGATGAGCTAGGGCTGGGACAAGGAGCTTCTTCAGTTCGTCGTCTGTACGGGTGGCCAAGAGAGCGGCAACGAGTGCACCCCCTGAGGTACCAGTTATGACTTCCGGTATAAGGTTGGCATCCAGAAGAGCCTTGGCAACTCCAAAATGGTAGAACGCAAAGGTGGCGCCACCAGAAAGGCAGAGCGCGGTACGTCCAAAGTTCGAGCTAAGATGTTTGAACATTGTTCTTTTGCTTTCCTGGTCAATCTGTTTGGTTCGTAGAAGTAGTTTCAAGGAAGATTCAACTTCATCCACGAAGCTCTGCACCAGGTCTTTTGTCCCGTAGTAAGTCTCGCTGTAGAGTCTCGGGTTCTCGAAACCAACGAAATTGTTCTTTACGCAAGCTTCCAAAAGACCTCGCAGTTCCTCGACAGCCTTTTGAGGTTCATGGGAGGCCTTACCATTACTATTACTATTTCCTGTTTCATCCGATTCTACGCGCGACCGCAGTTTGGCCAACTGCTCTATAACCCTCCTAGTCGTTTTACTGTCGTAGTATGCATACTCGTCGACCATTTTCCACGCATCATTCCCAAGATATTTATCCAGCTCTTTGGCCGCATCCACCCACTCCTCATATGTATTTGTACTTTGTAAATTCCTCCGTAACCTCTCTCTTCGCCCTCGCCATGTGACCCAGTGCTCGTAAAGATAAATATATAGTCTTGTGAGCAAGTAAGATGTACTTAGAAATAGCAACCAGCCGAAGGCCACTATGAGGAAGGGCCATTTCAGCAGGATGTAAACGAAACCCTCGCGAGTCTCATCCCTACCACGCCGAGCCGATCGTTTCTGCTTCCTCCTTCTCCGAACCCGCTGATGTATGGGCCTCCAGTCGTTGAGCGCTGTGATGAAAGTTCTCGGTTTGGGAGCTTGGGCGGTGAGGTCTTCCGCGGAAGGAGAATTCTCGGGAGCCGCGAGAGCTCTGGAAAATTGAGTGAAGTCGTCCTCGATCACGAAGTCATTATCGAAATCGGGAAGAAGGGTGAAGTCGAATGCGGGGGCGGAGTAGGGAGCAGGGCCATCGGTCTCTTTCTTGACATCAGCCATGAGGAGAGGAAAAGCGTTCGATCATTGAAGCGTTGGTGAAGGGGTGGTCGTATAGGCTAGGGGATATTTTGGCGGAATGGTGTGGTGACAGTCGGCGTTTGTTGGTCATGTCCGTAAAATCGGCATTCCATGTGACGTCGTTACAGGTACATATGCAAGACCGCGCGAGACCCTGAATGGTCCGGGCTGTAAGGCGACTGCGCCCGTCGAGAAAGCTTCTTTTGCTATCGACATCCCACCGACATCCCACCAATATCCTACCAACAACCTGACCCAATTGACCCCTATGCGCCCGTCTTCACTCCTCATGCGTACTCTCTCGCGCACTCGTGGTCTTGGTTCTATCCTCCCAGCAAGAATATCTCGCATACTTGTGCACAACAGACGGCCACTCATTACTCTCGCCATAGAAACATCATGCGACGACACTTCTGTCGCCATACTTGAACATAGGGATCGCTCACGGTTTCCCAGGGCTGTTCTCCACTTCCACAAGAAGATAACCTCGAACAATTCTGTATACCAAGGTGTCCATCCCATCGTATCACTTGAATCGCACCAAGAGAGTCTTGCAACTCTTATCAACGAAGCCATACAGGAGCTTCCCAGTGCAGATCTCCGCGAAGGTGATGATGCAATTGCCGTCGCAAACCAAGCATGGCGAAGAAGAAAACCAGATTTCATCTCCGTCACCCGTGGCCCTGGCATGCGCTCCAACTTGTTCACTGGGCTCGATACCGCCAAAGGGCTAGCAGTAGCATGGCAGGTACTTGATACTAGACTGGGGGAAAGTAAATGGATTGAAGGCTAATGGTCTAGGTTCCTTTGGTAGGAGTACATCATATGCAAGCACACGCGTTGACACCACGTCTGGTTGCCGCATTGCAGCCGTCTGGGCAAGTCACTTCAGCGGGAGGCTTGAGTTGGAATATTTTCAGAAGTAACAATGGACCTGGTCCGAGCTCGAATAGCCCGGACTTTCCCTTCCTTTCCGTACTTGTATCCGGTGGTCACACCCTTCTCATCCACTCGACTTCCTTGACGGACCATAGTATTCTTGCATCGACGTCCGACATTGCTATCGGCGATTGCTTAGATAAAATTGCCCGCGTTGTTCTTCCCGCAAACTTACTCACAACTCCAGAGGGTACTATGTACGGAGCACTGCTTGAGAAGTTTGCCTTCCCAGAGATGGTGAAGGAAGAAGTGTTGCAAGAAGATGACATCGAAGAAGATGTTGATTATGACGATTGCGAAAAATACAAATCTCCATACTTTTTGGAGGATCGCCCGGCCAAAGATTACGGCGAGGAAAATGCAGCTGCACAGGCATATGCTTACACAGCGCCAAAGAGCCGCGGCGAAGAACATACAAAACGAGTAACTGAGTGGGGCTGGGGATTCAGCCCGCCTCTTGCTAATTCAGCCGGTGGACTCAAGTCCAAGAGCATGGAATTCAGCTTTACTGGGTTGGTGACAGCTGTGGAGCGTGTTGTCCGGTTTTCTATGGACAAGGCAACGGGGAAACTTAGCAAAGCTGAACGAGCAGCTAGCGACATTACGGAGGGAGAGCGAAGGGCCATTGCACGAGAAGCCATGCGAGCTGCCTTTGAGCACCTTACCGGCCGGGTGGTCATGGGTTTGGAAGAAATTAAAGCCAAAGATCCTGAAGCTGCAAAGTCAATCACATCCATAGTTGTAAGCGGCGGCGTGGCTGCCAATGGATATTTGCGACACATGTGAGTCAAGCCGTTGAGCAGTATTCTCCCTTGCTAATTGACCAGAATTGGACGCATGCTCACCGAACGTGGCTACCCGAACATGCGGCTTATTTTTCCGCCTGCAAGTCTTTGCACAGACAACGCAGCGATGATTGGATGGGCTGGTATTGAAATGTTTAAAGCTGGGCACACTGATACGCTGTCGATTCGAGCTCTCAGGAAATGGCCGCTTGATCAACTACTACAGCCTCCAACGGGAAATTAGACAAGAGATCTTGCGACGGTCTTAAGAGTCGCTCTACCTGCCCAGCTATAGGTGGAAACCGAGCACAGGATTCAGCTGGCGCGTATAAGTCAGCTGGGAACTAGCCGACGTGGGCGGTTTTCCGTAATAGCCGCTATGTACCCACTGTCTAGGATTCTAAGGAGCATCCTGGGACGAGTGACCGAGGCTCTGCGAGTTCTAGTAAGCTGAGATGCAAAATTTGCCATGCACGACCTTCATGAAAATTAAAGGCAGAAGGTCAGCGAAGAACTATCGCCTCCGGGGCCTGGATGAGCAGGCTCGGCAAGTCGGTAGTGGATCGCGGCTGTGGAACGGAGATATTGTTCTAGATAGTTCAGAGTTGGACACGTTGTCTGTAGGTCATGAGCAGCCATGAGCAGATGTGAAGCTTCACGCCAACGACAGAGAGAATTTATCCCTGGGCCAACCCCACATATGCAGGGCTTATATATATACAAGCTTCGTGTTCCTAACCCTAACGCTGGGCGAATTTCGGTTGCTGCCGGATCCGCGGAACGATGCTCATCAAATTTACACCAGTTACCCGGTCCACTCCGCTTCCCCATATTCATCCCCACTATATTCTCCGTGCACTGTCCTATTTATATCTCTCCTATCATCCCACCCCAATCTTTCTCTCTCCTGAACTTAATACAAAATTACCGAATCAATGACTCGGCTCCCTACCTGCGGATGACTTTCCACTTGCGGCCCGTAATGCGGTCTGTAATGCAGCCATACAGAGGCCGATCGCATGTGAATAGATTATAGGTGGGACACAAAAGCTCAATTTCTCGTATTTTTCATCTGTCGTGAAGGTAACATGTCGGTCTAGACGGCAACAATACTCGTCGGGCAATGAGGCCAACGTCATATAACATTCCGCACTTCTCTCAACCTCCTTCCGTGACACCGTCCCACATCTCGTCATCGTCATCGTCATCGTTTTCTCTACAGCAGACTATCCACTAGTCTCGACGTCACCTCCAACATGCCAAACCTTCAAGCCAAGCTGCTAGCTCTCGCAGCTGTCATTTCAGCGTTAGTTCCCATCTCCAACCCAATTCCAACCCTACATCTCTCCACTGACAACCCCGGCCCCCCCCAGCTCCCTCGCCGCGGAAAACTACAGCGCCTGCGCCCCCGAGCCCTGCTACACCATGACCGTCCCCGCAATCCTCCACTGCCCCATGCTGCCCGCCCTGACAACCGCCTGCCTCGAGCCCGACTGCATCCTGCTGACCACGACCACGATCCCAGGCCCCAACCCGGCCTGTCCAACCACGCCCACCGTCACCGCCTCGGGATCCTGCCCCACGGCCGCCACGTGCCGCCGCGGCTGCGAGGTCTTCACCTCTACCGTCACCGGCCCCGCCTGGAGCTGTGCCTCCGGCCCTGACGCGACCAGCACCGCGGACGTGAGCCGGTACCGCCGCTCCGCCGCTCCGCACAACAAGACCTGCGCGATGACGACGACGACGGTCACGCGCCCGCTGCCGTGCCCGCTGCTCGTGCGTCCAGAGGAGCTGGTCGCGTGTCCGCTGGCGGTCGAGGAAGCGGTCGAGGTCCGGGAGCGCGATGTCGTGGCGGCTACGACCGGATTGCCCCGTTACGGTCGTGACGGCGACGATGAAGTGTCCGACGTGTGCGGTTAGCTGTCCGCCGCTTCCGGCGTCGAAGATTACGCCCGTGACGCTGGCGCCGGTGCCGGTGCTCTCGACGCTGGTTAGTGTGCCGAAGTCGACGGCTTGTACGGCGTGATAGGAGGGGGGAAAGTGGGTTGGGTGAGGGCAGGCTTATGGACTGTGGGTGAACGTCACGCAGAGATGAAAGAATTCTGAAGATTTTGAGGGCGACGGGCATGCGAATTCTGCTTCTGATGTATGAAAATTACTGTGGTTTCGTACTTTGAAATAAAAGGCCGATGCATCGAAAATGGATGAATGATACTAAGTCGTTTCGAAATTGTTTCAAAAGTGATATTAACAGATACTATAAATCTGTGGCAGAGCTTCATTGGACTGGAAATAACCGCGAAGAAGGATGTTTAAGAATTAGGGTATATGTGCCCACCCAAACACCGTCAAGACTCCCGCCCATTTCCTGGCCATGTTCGTACAAGTTTGAAGCAACCTTGAAACAACTCGCCACCGCAAATGCTCATCATTTACGGGACTTTTATTCAACAAGCTTCACTCATAGTCGATTAGGCTATGCCTACATTTCGTTCTCTAGGTTCGTTGCTCCAGCTTCTTAGGCTTCTTCGGTTTGGGAAACCCTTCAGCGGCTGAATCATTCTTCCCTTTCTCACTCCCCTTCCCATCCTCCGAAGACGCTGGCGACGCATTCGCCTTCGCTTTCTCCTCCTTCACAGTCGTTGCCCCTTCTTCACCGGCGCGGCTTTATTAACTTCACAAGCATGAATGTGGTATTCCTCAACTTCGTTTGTTTCGCCATCTGGCCGCTACCCTCTACACTCTGTTATTTAGTAAAGCAGGTTTCAAAAGGCCCAGGATCTTCGTCCTCCTCTAGGATGATCCGTTGCTGCAGACCAGTATGTGCGGTAACGCCGTGGCTTCTCTCATCCCCTGAGGCCGAATCGAGTCCGTCGCTGCAAGGGCTGTTATATATATATACGTTAGGACTAGGACTATTTCCCTAAGGGCGGCTCCGGTGAAGGCTTGACTCATAATACTAGGTGCGAGTTCTTGTCCTGTAGATCGTGACCTATGTAGGTTTGAGGATATACCAGCTATTAAAAACTGATCCATACCATCATCAGAATGATAAGGATAAGACAAAGGAGGGCGAGGATGATGAGGGCAAAGACGCTGTTGAGGGCCACGCTGTTGGGAGAGTAATCTTAAAGTCTCCCACTCGTCATCATCATCCCACCAGTCACCCAGGCCCCTTTCAGAAAGTAGGACGTTGGAATGAATGAGACTCGTTTTTGGCTTCAGTATGGGAGTACGAACCCACCGTTTCTAAAAGAGGAAGGGGTTGAGGTAATTTTATTTCCTGTCCCGCGCACGTTTCTTCAACTACATGATTACGTGGTATGGAGCTCCTGTTGGGATTGGTGATTGAGTGAATATGCCCCAACGCTATTAGCTCGCGGGCTTTCATGCGGCGCGCATGTTCAAATAGAATTTCCGTTTCATGTGTGTCCAGTTCACGAAGTATTATGACATATTCGTTATCCGCCTGTGAATATTTTGAGCAACCCGGGGTACCGCAAGAATTCACACAAAAATCAACCGTACCTGATCTTATTCCCAAGGAAGGCCGTAATGGCGTAAAGTATCAATGCTAAGGTGGCGCGTGTGAATCTTTACATACGGGCTTTGGGTTTACAATTTGTTGTAGGTAAGTAGCCTGTGTCAGTCCAGGTAGTGGAGGTCATTTTCCTCCCGTTTCCCGGAACCTTGCCCCGATTCAAATTGAATAATCGGAAGAAGGTAGTCGAAGTCCCGGATAAAAGACGAGCGCTTTTGGTCGGGCCGTATCCCCGGTTGCTTCCCGGAAGCCATCGCCCGAATTTCTGTGAAGGTTAAAGTCTGCTCCTTAGCGGTCGCCATCCTGATATCGAATATAGAATCCAAAGTCAGTGACTGCACGTTAGGCTTTGCAGGCCGGTACTGGCCCAACTTATCCTCATGGTCGATATTTGCTACTTGTAGGTCTCCAAAATCTTTTCTCACAAGTTCCTCCGCCGCTTCCCGTACACGCTGGATTTTCTCATCCAACTTCCCCTCAATCTTTTTCAGCTCTTCTTCCTTTTCACTTTTGTCTTGCTCTACCTTTATATGTTCTAGCTCTAGTTGGAGAAGAGCATTAGAGTCGCATTCCTCCCCAAAGGGTTTTATGTAATCCTCGCACTCGATTGTGGTTTTGGTTTCATGTTTGTCGAGGTTCGCGATTCTTTTGTCTTCTAGGCCTTTGTCCTCAGCACGCCCGAGATGGCGTAGACCCTATATTTAGATTGGCTTAGTGTGCGCTGCGTAAACTCTGTTACAGCCGATGCAGACGCGCCGATGCGATGTCGTCGGAAATTTGTGTGTCGGATATTTGTGTATCGGTGACAGCGGTTTGAACCAAAAGATATGGTCATGCCCCCCAACAGCTTTCAGGCCCGGATCCTTGTGCTGACTCTCGACTTCTGCATCTGCTATCTCCAAATCTCCAAAGCCCGGTTTATGCACTTCTCTTGCCTGTCTTTGTAACTGGTTAAGCTCTGCCAATTCCTGCTTCATATGCTCCAATGCTTCCATTTTAGGGATATTCAAAATCCTGACGCGAGCAAAATCTGAAATTTGATCTTCGGGTGGTCCGATAGTGGCTTGACCAGGTATGGCGGGCTGTGGAGCAGCCGTTTGATATGAGATCATGTCGGTTTCGGTGACTGAGCCTAAATCCTCTATTCTTAAAGGTTCGACACAACGATAACACAGGCCGAAGTTTTCACTAGGTTACCGCAACAGTAAGAATGAGGTACGGTAAGGTGATGAAGAGAACGTTTTAGTTGCCGAAGGCATGCTTACCGCATAGTTTCAGCGATAACTTACCAATTAGTATCAGAACGTGGTAATTCTAGCACAGGCTCCAGGCACTTTGGACACATAGCCTGCTTACTCCCCTTTAATTTGAAAATCATACTCATATTAATCCTGCGTCCAGGTCTGAATGCTTTTTCGATTGCTCCTGATCGGACAACATCGGCCTTGGAGAACACATCATGCAAAACATATTCGCCTGTCTCGATTTTTTGTAGCCCAGGTACATTTGAGAACTTCCACTTCAACACAGTTTCAAAATGCTAGGTAATATCAGCCAACTCTAAATAAATAGCTCGCACGTTTCAGCGCTTACCTCCCAGGTATCAAGCCACTGTATGTTAAGAGGACACAAGCGGTTATGGGCGTCCTCAAAGGTGACGGGTTTGTCAAATTCAACTTGCCGTGGCATTCTACTTAAGCCAAGTACGGTATCAAAAATTCGGAAGTTAGTTATTAATATCATTGCCATTACGCTGCGGAATTCTTCCCAGTAACTGCATAATGGCTTAGCACTTGAGAACAAATAAACGAGTTTCCAAGTCTTACCGTGCGAGCGCTGAGACAATAACTGCGTGCGCCATTAGTTGGGTGACTTCACTCCGATCCACCTTAGCCCCTATACGGATAAGCGCTGTTTTGGTGTCATTATGAGCGGCAGTTGCAGAGGACCTAATTGGGTAAGCTGGTAGAAACTATGAAGGTATTAAAGGTCCTAGGTTCTTACATGATTATTTGGGACATCAAGATATTTAACGAAGCAACATGGCTTTGCAGCTGGGCTTGAAATCTTCTGACATCGTCTTTAGTATATAAGCTCCATTGAATTTTTCTTAAACCGTCCCTCCACTTCTGTATAGAGCCACCAGGCCTCAACGAAGGCTCATGTTTTTTAAGCCTGCCGAGGTATTCCAGGATTGTTTGACCAGCGTTTGCTGCGACGCATTTCAAGCCTTCGATCTGATCCTGGTTTGCGACTTCGAGACGATCGACACACTCCAAGGCCATTTTCAAGCTCTCTAGCTCTCGCACAACTCCATGATACTCCGCAGCAGCTCCAGTAGCGTCTTTAAGCGCGTTTATAGCTGTCACAAAGGTCTCTATGAACGCGATAAAGTCGCCGATCGAGACGCCAAATGGGAACATTGCCAAACAGACCGGTAAGGTTAAGAGGTGTATGGTTCTTCGTTAACCGCCCGTAATTAAGGATGTTAAGGAACTCTTAAGGCTGAGCTCGTGGCCTTGCCAGCTGATGGGACGGGGCGCAGCTCGGCGTAGTCACGGAAAAACTCGGCGTGGCCGGAAGGTTAAACTGAAAGTTCTGGCCACGCCGAGTTTTTCCGTGACCACGCCGAGCTGCGACCTAATAAGACACCTGTGCTAATTAGGGGTGCGATCCGTCCGAAATGTGAATCCTGATCTAACCGGATTCGGAAGGTCCGGATCCTGACCGAAATTCTGAGCCGGATCCTCTATCCCTTCGACCGCTGGCGTCCAACGCCAAGGCCGCACGGACAGCTATACCCTGATGGCAGCTACACAAAAGTACATATGATTGGCTAGATCCCTTATCGATAACGTTGGACCCAACTCAGCGGTCGAAGGGATATTTTAAAGGCCTAGATTTTGACGATTCTCCGGGTTTTATATAAGAGATTTTAGAGATAATATTACGATGCATGACGTTAGGCGATTATAGGATTTTATTCTAACTTTGTTTTAGCTGTAGTTCAGCTAAATCCTTTGCAAATAGTAAGGCTTTGTATTTCTCGCAGCTAGATAGGTAAGCACGCAGCATATTAGTTTTCCACGATCGTTCGTAGCCGCAATGGGTGCATTGGGCTCGCTTAGTCTTCGCGCCTTCCTTCCTGAACTTCCGGAAGGCGACTGCGATATTAAGATCCTTATTTCTACCACGTTTAGTAGACATATTAGTGGTAATAGAGCTTTGAATCGTCGAGAAGATGACGATTTAGTTTTGGTGGGGGGCCGTGCGAGTAGATTTGCACGCTGACATAATAACTTAAATTAAGGTTACACTAATCAGAGGCCTAGGATTTTAAAAGACGCTAGTGACTGTGCGAAACCTGACCGAAATTAATTCGGACGTCCGCAAATCCACCCCTAGTGCTAATATATCGAACGCTATGACTAAAATGGCGTAGTGACAGTTGCTTTTTTGGCAACATCAAACGGTAGGTACTCCGTATCCCGTCAACTATCCTACGTTATCGATAAGAATATGGCCAATTAGACAGCATGGATTAAGTACGGTTCCTTAGTGTTATATGCACGGGCCATACATTATTGATACTGTAGTACCCTAACGGGAAGATGTATAAATTTAGGACACCAAGGATTAAAGACTATGATTATTTTGTTTTAATTACCTCTAACTTTCGATGCAATTGTATACCATGGCACCCAGCTATCTACAGATGTGGGTGTTCCGAACGCTGTAAATCTATTCCCGAGAGCAGGGTTTCAAATCAATCAACGAGATTTCAATATTGAATTGAATTAATTGCCAAGACTCAATCAATTCAACCAACTGAGAGTTCGTTGGCTTGGCAACCCAATCAATCTGGAGGCCCTGATTGAATTGATTTAGTTAATAAATAATAAAGTTTTTGATATTATATAGATATATTATATACTAGAGTTAACAAGTCATGATGCCCTAAACCTTATTTTTCTTGATCTCCCTCACAAAAAAAAGTTTACCCGAGTGTTTACACCGCCACATCGCCGCCAGAGTCTCAGCAGGTAAGGAGAGCTCTATCACCACTATGGTTTCCAACGCGTCAGATAATGACCATACGGCGATTGGCTTGCACGAGCAGGTTACCCTAAGGACATTCAATGTACCAATCCGATTGCATATTGGCAAGCCGGGGTGAAGGAGACCCTATCCACGACTCGCTCGCATGGCTCTCGATTTGACCAATGTCGTCAGACCCAACGCATATCTAGCCTCACGGGCTTGCTCCTCACTGCCAATCGCGCACGACTACAATCTGATATAATTGGAGCCTCAATGGCGGTAGGATCATGGGATAAGGAAGGCGTAATTGATATGGTAGATGGGCAGCTGAAGCGGCCGTAGAAAGGAAAGGCATAGATGCGGCAGGAAGGCAAGTCAGCACCACCATGTCAAGACTCGCGATAGCTGCTGACTCCTTTACCAGTTGAATTCAGTTGAAATGGTTGCCAAGATCTCAATATTGAGTCAACCGATTCAACCAACTGAGCTCTCTTTACAAAGCTTTCAATTCAACCGATTCAAGGCCTCAGTTGAGTTGAGTTGAGTTGATTGATTTGCAACCCTGCTTGAGAGTTCGTTCACGATCCCAACTCACAAACCTCAGAATCCATTCTAGAAATATATATATACAGCAAACGAGGCAAAAAGAAGAGTATAGAATGTACAACAGCAGGTATTCGCTCAAGGTCACCCACCGAACTACTAATCCACCAGTAGATAGCTTAAATATGCCGGAGCGGACGGGACGGCTTGCTTCCTATCTCCTATGATCGTACATGCCAGGATGACTTTCAGGCACGATACTTATTGCAAAAGCCTTTGTGACACAATTTTGAGTCATAATCAACTTTCCGTAATCAATGACTTCCAGGTGGAACACCCGACGAGGCCACGGTGATAAGACGGATTACATGTACCTGCGTCTTCCAAGTATTCGAGTATTCGACCAATCTTGGGTGTTCTAAGTTATTTATAGTGACATCCATGTGGCGGGAAGCACCCACTTTTCGTAAGTAGATCTTGCAGCCCGAATGGCAGTTACAGTTAGTCTCCGTGGAGTTCATGGTGCTCTGGTGGCAGCCTTACCCAGTTTGGCTCCAACTAGAGAGTTCTAGCCTTCTTTGCAAGCAGGGCCAATATCGGGCAAGGTGTCTGAATGTTAATCCAAGAAACTAAAACTCCGTGTAGAGAAAAAGCAGAATACTCCTCAAGCAGCACTAAAAAATAATATATTGTGGACCTTTGGGGTGATGTGCGCATCGTATAAGCACTTCAGGGTATGCTGTCTTTACGCCATTTCACAGCTTTGCGCCAACCTCCCTTTTAGCTTGTTCGCGCAATATACGCTTCAATATCTTCCCACTCGGTGCCTTCGGTATTACATCAACGAACTTTACGCCTCCGTCCAATCTTTTATACTTCGCCAAGCGTTGCGCAATATAACTCCTTACATCACCTTCGGAGAGCCCTTGGTCTTCAGGCTTGGGTACAATATATGCGCGGGGGAGCTCCGACCCACGATTGGGAGAATGTATGCCGACTACTGCTGCGTCAATGATTTTTGGGTGGTCGAGTAGCAAGCCTTCGATTTCCGCTGGTGCCACTTGGAAGCCACGGACTTTGATGAGCTCCTACCCTTTCGTCAGCGAGTCCACTAATACGTTAATACAATCCAGAATAATATACCTTCTTCCGATCAACGATGTACCAGAGTTTAGTCCTATTGTCACAATAGAGTATATCGCCTGTATGAAAGAAGCCGTCTTCATCGAAGTCTCGCGCGTTGGCCTCCGGGTTGTCAAGGTAACCCCTAATCACCCCAGGGCCCCGTACGCATAACTCTCCTCTAACATCATATGCAGTGATTTCCCTGCCTTCATCATCTACAAGTTTAACATCAATATTGGGAACGAAACGGCCCACACTCCCTGTATCGTCGTTCTCCGGGTAGTAAAACAAGCTAGCAAGACAACTCGTCTCAGTCATCGCCCAGATCTGCGTAAACGGCGTCGCGGGATCAAGCAATTCCTGGAAACGCGCTTGCATGATCTTGTCGAGAGGAGCGCCACCTGTTGAAGCGGCTTTCACAGAACTGAGAGCCTTGATTTTGTTTGGATTGGGCGACATGACTATTGAAACGACGATTGGCGGAACGAGCAGGAGATCGGTGATTTTGTACTTCTCTATATTTTCGAGGAAGGTGTCGACTTCAAATCGACGCATGATGTAGTTCGCATGACCGGATCTGAGGGCGCTTGTGTGAGTCGAGGGCGCCGTGGCTGCGTGAAACATTGGCAGAGTTACAAGTCTAGAAAGCTAAAATTTGCCAAGTCAACATATTGTAGAATGGAGGTAGCTCCAGACGCATCCCTTGAGACATACCTCATATGGCCTTGGCCGATGCTCAAAAACTGTAGTGTGCTGGGCTACGAGGTTGTAGTGGGAGAGCATGGCGGGCTTAGGCAGCCCTGTAGTTCCGCTCGAAAATAATAGCATGGCAGTCGTGTTCTTCGATGTTTCGAGGTTGTCGAACCTAACCCATTCCTGCTCTCCATGATTCAGCAGCGTCTTCCATGATGCGAACCCAATGGGAAGAGGCTGGTTGGCGGTATCGAGTATTAGAATATGGGATTTTGGAATCCTGAGTTCTCGAGCAACATCGCTAATAGTGCCTACAATCTCGGGTTCTGATACGATGAAACAGGCTTTCGAACTTTTGACATGGTGCTTAAGCTCGAAAGAAGTGTAGGAGGGGTTTGTCCCAGTGAAGATTCCTCCCGCACCAATAATTCCTAGAACAACGATGGGATAGTAAATATTATTGAAAGAATGCAAGCACACGCAATCGCCTGCTTGAAACCCTGCTCTTCTAAAACCAGCAACAAGTTTGCGGATAAGCGCCCATGCTTGAGCGGCAGATATGGACTGTGATTGATCCGCCGCGTTTATAAAAACCTTTGGTATGAATGATAAGTTATTGGGTATTCATGCTCGTTGAAGATACCTACAGGCTTGTTGATGTCAAAAGTAGGATTGTCACACATCCATGAGAGGATATCTTTTGCAGGAACCGGTATATGTTCTTGGGCAAGAAATGGCATGATGAGGAACACGAAATGGTAGTAAGATCACAGAATTTCTAGTAGTAGAAGATGCGAACCACGAAGCAAAAACAGAGGTTTATATGGAAGTTGAAAACACTGGGGCTTACGCTAATCTCATCAATGCTGATCCCTACCATAGCTTACCAACCAATGATGATTCGGGTCGATAAGAACCAACCAATTAGATTAGTTGAATTCGATGTCCGTACTCAGGAATCTGGGCAACGGCCAGGGCTTAAGGTGGGGTTTTTTGGCACTCTGATTCGGCCGAACGTTATACTAAATAGGCTAAACAAGGTCTATATCGATTCTGGCACGATTGGAAGGCATAGTAGTGGTGTAATCGCGTTATTTTGATTCTGTTGTTCGCGCACGGACCACCTACCTCGAGGACCCAATCGTTAAGGGATACCACCACATCTCACATTGTAGAAATTAGGGTAGGATAACTTCGTAACATGACGGTGAGACTTTCCTAGTGGTTGTCTAAGAAAATCGAGCTGGGGTGAGCAGACGTTTCACGGATACACCTTGTGCACGCTTTTCTACCCTACTAAAAAATAATTTTATTTAAAAATATAATAATTAATATATATAGCTATTATTACGACCTAGTCTAGATTAGCCTAGACTGGACTAAGCGGTGCCGAGCTGGACTAAGCGGGGCCGGACTAGACCAAGAGGGGCCGGCTCGGCTAACGGGGCCGGAGCCAACTCTAAAAGCTTCTTAAAAGGAAGGCCCACTTAGAAGTTAGAGGAGGTAGCGGTTCGTAGATAAATAAGGCCGCTACTAGTTACACACCCCCTAATTACTGCGCGTACACCCCCCCAATTAATACGCGCACATTCCCCACTAAACAGGCTTAGATCCTTCCTCTTTAGGTTCGAACGTCACGTGTGTTTAACTTATGCATCTGCATCGCAAAAATCAAAACTTTTAAAATGCAACTTCTGTGACTATACCACCACAATCAAGTCTTAATTTTAACTATAGTACAACTTGTAGAGTTCAAATTAGAGCTGGAATGCGCCAAAGGACCCCTTAGTAAAGTCGTGCTGAAAGGGCAAGGCCCCACGACCGCTGTGAAATATTGCCGCTAACACTTGGCCAGCCATCTGCAGAGGCATCTTAACTCCCACCACTATTCTTACCACCTGTAATACCACCTTCAGCGGAGGTGGGTTAAGAGCCATGGTAGATGTAGGGAAAAGGTTGCAAATGCGAGGTGTTAATTTAGGTATGGGCGCGTGGTATTGTTTTCGCGATTTGCGTGTAAACAAGTCAAATATACGTGACGTTCTAACCTAAAGAGGAAGGATTTAAGCCTGTTTAGTAGGGGTATGCACGTATTAATTGGGGTGTACGCGCAGTAATTAGGGGGTATGTAACTAGTAGCGGCCATAAATAATTAAGATATCCCCCTAATCTAGAATAGAGTAGTTTAAACCCTGTTATTAAATCCTTTTTAACAGCTATATAATAAGTTTAATTTTAATTAAAAAAGTACTTTTAGCAATTCTTTATTATATAAAGTTATGATTTCAACATTTGATAATATATATTTGATTTTTTATAAGAAAATCATTAAGTTGTAGATAGTATAAAACGTGTAGTTTAGTGGTTTTTGGTGAGAAAATGCACGCACGAGGCTTATGCGATGGAGCCGCTCGTATCCATTAATTAGCGTGCAACTTTCTCTCCGGCAGTTCGGATACGTGTAACTATCAATCGCTTATTCACTTCAAACTTCAGAGAGATGGCCTCGCCGCAGCAGCTGCAGTCTCTCAGCGAGGCTAATACCGCCTCCCTAACACGTATCCTTAATCGCCTCTTCTCCGCCTTCGACCCACACTCGATCCACATCACAAATTTGACAGCCCATGGCATGACAGTCATCTACGCCAATGGCACCCGAGAAACCTACCTCCTGAACTCCAAACGAGAGATACCATTTGACCCACCTCTCAAGTCCCTGGACGAGGCACAGGAGCGCATCAATGCTATGGCAGCCGACGAGATAGTCGGTTCGGCCGGGCGAAGTGATATTACAATTAAGGAGCACAGATGGCCGCAAGGCGCAACAAATCGGACCATCGTGGGCTTCGGAGCATTGATGATAGTATGCATATTTATACGGGGCATGTTCGCGCCTGGAAGTGCATATTACGAAACTTTGGGGCTAGATCCGAATGCCGACGCGGCGAAGTGGTGCTACAGAATATTATCCTTCCTCTCCATAGGAACCTTGGTCACACACATTCTCGAAGCAAGCATCATACTCGCGCCCAAATTGCACAAATACAATGTGCCGTTTGGTTCTGGGCTGTGGTGGAAGTGGTATTTGGGTCACATTGTAGGAGGTATAACATCAGCATGGACATTGGATGAAATTGTGAAAGAAGAGGAGAAAAAGCGGAAGAGGGCATAAAGAACCAGAGGTCATATTCTGTTTGGTAGCTGAGTATACTTATCAGAATAATTGGACACGATTCATTTAGTCAGTACCACGCAAATGGGCAGACTTCTGATAACATACCGGATCTCAGGTCCGCAGTATTACCAGAACTACGCTGTGATGGAGTCCCAAATATACTTTTATGCGCAAAACTGAAGGAGCCAGTAAGCAATAACTTAATACCTCACTCATAGATGATAAACGCCGCCTACCTAATTCATGCTAGTATCTTAATACTCACCCGGGAGGGTGTCTCAGCCTACTTCAACAACTCACCTTCGAGATTTATCATTGGATAATTTCGTTTATAGTGCCCCAAATTGATAGGATATAGTTATATATTTGGGATTTGCTCCTCTGCGTCTGGCATTTTGCGCAACTGCGCCGACCGCCAATGGCTTACCGCCGGCTCTGAAACATACCCTGTCTCTAAACAGAGCACTGGTGGCATGCTATAAGCTTCGAACTTCCAATTCTTTCCCCATAAATGTTCCCTGATTTTATCTCAGTTGACCCTGGCTTGAAACGTCTCCATTTACCGTACCTCAACCCTGTATTCACTTCCCAATACTAACTTTTAGTTTACTATTTGCAAGCTCCGTATAATGCTCCAGAGCCTATACCCCCAACAGCGTATTACCAAAAATGCTAAAACTCCACCTAAAGCAACGTGCTTCCTCGCCTTTGCCTAAACGCGTTAGAGTTACTGGTCCTACAAGGACCAGTAACTCTCTGAGCTCCAAACCCATAAAATCAAAAAATTCAAGTCTAGCAAATGCATCTACAAGAAACGTCCCTGAAAGCGACCTCATCCCGCCAGCGGCTACGGTGACTAGCCATACGAGCACGGCCCTTCATACCAGTATACAATGGTCGACCGAGGATGACGAGACTCTGATGAGCGCACGGGCTTCGGGACTCAGCTGGCAGCCTATTGCCTCCAAATACTTCCCCTCGAAGACCGCTAACGCTTGTCGAAAACGGCATGAGAGGCTAATGGATCGCCGTAACAACGAGGATTGGGAAGGTGGAAAACTTGAGCTCCTTGCCAACGAGTACATGAATGTACGCCGGGAGATGTGGAGTATCCTGACGTCGCGACTGGGAGAAAAATGGACCATGGTAGAAGCCAAGGTAAACTCCTTGTCTTTCCCGCAAGTTGACAATTGCTAAGATCCTCCCAGTGCATGGAACAGGGACTCAAAAATCTCCAACAAGCTCACCGTTCTGCGCAAAGGAAGAATCGAATCGATTACAAGCAGGATAGCAGAATCAGAGTGTCCGATACTGAGCATAACGAAGGCCATTCGCTCCAGCACGGTGGGTCAGACATTCAATCTATGCTGTCGACTACTCCAACAGTCCCATCTCAGCTTTGCCCAAAAAATCAATCTGCTCTAGGTAAAAGTTCGCCATCCGTGCCAGACGTATTGAGCACCCAATCGCTTTCACTAATTCCCGAGTATCCCATGGACAATGTATCGGAGAGTAGTGCAGAGGATTTGACACTTATGAAATCCCGGCCACTTCCCCCCGACTCCTCCAAGCCTCGTAAGGCGACGCTAGCGATTGACTTATCGGAAGCCCCTTCTCAGAACGAGGGAGGCCTAGTCCCCTCTCCTCTAGAGAACCTTTCTGGTGCATCTTCTGGCCGTGTCAACCACCATGAGCGGCGGCAAGGCTCAGCACCCATCGTTGTGCTCCCTGAGCTCTCTTCTTCGTCTCCTCGTATCTTCTCCGACAGCTATAACACAGAATACAGCAGCACCTATGACGAGACACCTTATATGGAATCTCCGTCCTCTGAATCTACGAACACTTATGACTGTGACACGATTGTACCCCCAATCTTAGGATTTGCTAAGCAAAAGTTAATTAAGAACATCATGATTGAACTTCACTCGCTACTTGGATGGAATACGGGATTCCGAACTAGGGGCGGCAGCGCCGACACTTCCGGATCTCATTGTGCTGGCGGTTCAAATGCTAGTGCATCTTCAGAACGCAGTTCGAATTTAAAGCGAAAGCGAAACAATGAGCGAGATAGCAATTCACAGCCTCCAGAAGACGATCGCAACAACCGGCCCAGCAAGCTACCGAAGCTTGGGCCATCTAGCCCTCATGACAACCTGTCTTTGAGATTCGCTTGTCCGTATTTCAAACGGAATCCTGGTAGGCATAGGAAAAGTAGGACTTGCGCTGGGCCAGGTTGGGCATCGGTACACCGAGTAAAGTAAGTTAATCCTGCCGCAATGGTGGCGAAAGATATTGACGTTCTTATAAGGGAGCATCTTTACCGACGTCACGCCCTGCCAATTCATTGTGCAAGGTGCTGTTTGACCTTCAAAAGTGAAGCAGAGCTGAAGGAGCACTATCGATCTCCAAATACCTGTGATATGCGTGATGACGAGCCTCCAGAGGGGTTTGATAACGAGCAGGAGAAGAAGCTGAGATCCAGGAAGAGATCCACACATACTCAGACAGAAGAAGAGATGTGGAAAGAGATGTATCGGACACTATTCCCCAATGACGATGAGGCGACATTCCCATCTCCATGTAAACGTTCATGCTCGTATCAGCAAGTTCTGCAATGCACTAACTTAGTCATAGATTATGACGACCGTGACGATGTTAGTTGGATGCGCCACCGATCCGATGAATTCAGTCGCTACGAGGATTACCTTAATCGTGAGCTTCCACGCCGCATCCGAAGCGAGGTCGAACTTGCAGTTCAAAAAGCTTCTGAGCCACTTGGGGTTCTCATCAAAAGACAACTCCCAGAGATCGTGCGCAACTGCCAAACAAAATTATTCCAAGCTTATCATCAGTCCCTTGATAGCGAGCAATCATCCCTTCCAACAAAACAGCAGGCTCAGGATAACCCTAACCAAGCCAATTGTTTTAAATCGCCTACAGTCCTCCCCAACAACCAACTAGCTCCATTTTTTGTTCCTCCGCCAAGTTCGGGCGATAATCGGGCGATGGCCTTTGGAACGGTCACAGATTTTTCGGTTCAATATCGACCACAACACCAAAACAACCTAACTAACTCCGAGTATGGCTCTCGTACAAGCAACTTGAATGGCAACTTTAGTCTCCCACCTCTGGATCTCTTCGATAACAACAGCAGCTATGGCAGCAGCAATGCAAACGTCGCATCTAACGCCATCGCCAGCCTTGTGAACTATGAGGTTATACCTGAAGAGCTTGATATCCCAGCTATATTAGATGGTGCATTGTCTGGTGTTACAGCTCCGTTCGAGAGGGCTGTGAACGACTCATATACTGACCACGACTGGAACTATTCGAATTCGTAATGAGCAACCCTACAACGGATTCTCTTCTCCAAACAATCTCGCACATTTAATTCAAAATTGAAGCAAGGCCAGTCAATTATACGCACTGTTTCCGCATGTGCTATCGGGATCTACGACATGCGAAATAAGAATACTTAGTGCCGGCATGTTCATGAATTTAATGAGTCTTTGCTATGGCATTATCAACCCTGTTTACAAGACGACTGTCAAAATGTAGGATATAAGTTGCTTGATTCTTCTATTTAATACAGGAGCCCTCCCTTTAGGGCCCACAATGGGTTGGGTAATCACCCTAAATTACCCCAACGTGTGGGTAAACGGGTTGGGTAAGGGTTAGGAGTAGGCCTATTTTATTTACTCTACCCAAACGGGTAGGGTATTTTGGGTTAGGTATTTTGGGTTATTTTAAGTGTACGATTTTTCATATACCCACTCCGTGATTGGATAGGGAGTAAGGTAGTATCAACGATGCGATAACTTATAATAGCTTTCACTAGTTATTTACTACTAAATTATCATTTTGGCAAATTTTAGTATTCAAATCGATTATAATCTAAAGAGCAGTTAAAGTCCCGTTACCTGCCTTACCTACGTTATATATTAGCTTTACTTTATAAAATTAAGGAATTTTATAAAAATAGAGGTTGATTCCATTAAATTTATATAATATACAGTGTATCTATATAATAGTATAATATTTAGGCAGACTTCAGGGGTTTAATACGTATAGTATAATCTTAATTCTATTCAGTAGACCTCTTACTCTATAAAGTAGGGCTAATATATATACACGTTAAATCAACAGAGTTAGACGATATTTAATAATTAATGATTATTTAATATTTTCGGACAGACAAGTCAATAAGGAGAACTCTGTCGATTGATCTATGAAGGAAAGAGACTATATATATAGGGTACGTGGTATGAAGGCTGACGACGATACTGACAACGATTTGTAATTGTCTCTTCATTGGCACTCCGTCGTTACATTGGCACTAAGTCGATAATAGGTGATAGAAACATGGTAAGCTTCTTATAGATACGCCCCTGGACACTATATATCCGAGACCGTTACGTCTCTATAGTAGTAGAAACCCTTATTAAATTAAAGAGACTGCGAGTAATAGAAGATACCTTCTATCACCGTCTTTTACTATTCTAATATAGACGGAAATCCCTTTGCTTTTACCGTGTAGTCGGTTACCGAGCGTGCTTTGGGGGATATTATAGATCTTTGCAAGCGTATCTAATCGACTTAACCTTGCTAGGTATAAGATCTGTAGCCGCTAATTGACGCACATCCTCGCGCTGATCCATAGTAATTAACGTGGTGTTGAATTATCGTGTGTTGAAAATGTTGGTGGCCGAGTAATCAAGGCCCGAGCTTATATTTGTTTGGTTCTTTAGATATCAAAGAGCAATATTGGAAGTACACTTACCTAAATTTTGAAAACTCTATTCTAGCGTCGTGCGCCCGAGTCTAGTGGAGGCTTCATCAATATTCAACGATTTTCCCGCTTTATTTTAGATCTCACACTACATCGATGCCTGCCTCTAGTTCGGCTGGGCGAGATTGACTCGTTCTTTTGATCGCTGTCGCCCCTGGAGCAATTTACCCTCCTATTTTAAATGAATTGGGCGGTTTCCATCCAATTGAATAGCAGAGTTTCAGAGCGCTTCATGTAGTGTTGCGCCACATCAATAAGCCACGTTCTTGGTGCCTTGGGTACTTTAGCTGAAGCTGACTGAATCTTCATAAGTACGAGCCTTGTGACTTTCACACTCATACTTAAGTAGATGCAAGTTTGACCTAGGCAGGGGAAAATGTTAGTCTTTCTTATTATATCAGCACTTTTTCCTCTACGTGTTTATTCACAAACCTCCAACTCAGTCGCCTCTGACTCTGGCTACCTTCAGCAACGCGGTTGTGTCAAGAGCTGCCTATGGGGCGATATAGCAAATGGAGATCTTAGTATCAACCTTGGCTGCACAGCACCATGGGTAAATGAGTGCTATTGTCGCGCAGATCAAGCGCCTGTTGCATCTTCCTTCCTGTCGAAATGTGTCAGCTCTGTCTGCTTAGGATCAGCTTCCGTCGATGTCAGTCTTGCGCTATCTGTCTACGATCAATATTGCGCGACAGCAATGGGCACACCTGCGCAGGCGCGAGCCACAACCACAATCGATCCAAGCTCTCCTATAGTTACTGTGATGATCATTTCCACTGTTACTAGTAGTGCTGGTACTATGATTCCAACGACCGCCAGTAGTAAGTGGCCGTACATCTTGTTCGCATGGGCCATGGTGGGCTGCACCATCTTCGCAGTGCGTCATCCTGCTTTACTCTTTTCTCCCCTGAAGATTTCATTTTGATCTATCACATAGCATGACCTAACTTCTTTCTCGATTAGGTCCCAGTTCTACTGTTCCGACCGATGATCACCGGCAAACCATAACCCTCCATTCAACCACTACCGTCCGAAATCCCTTGAGTACTGGTAACAAATCGAGTGAAGGCGGCGTTGGAGATGGGCTCACCAGGTCTGACAAGATCGCGTTAGGAATAGGATTGGGTATCGGAATTCCTTCTGCATTGGCGGCAATCATTACTTGTTTTATCCAAATGTCGCATAGACGACTGTAGTACCTAATCAAGAGTCTGTAACAGTGTTCAGTAATTGAAATTCGAGCCCGCTAGGAATACTTCATGGTAACGTACTCTATAATTCTGAATGTTCCCTTGACAAACCCCACATGCTATATTACTTATTTCTTGTGCGTCAGAGAATTATCCTAAAGTAATTTGGGCTATGTGGAAATACCCTACCGCGGGGAGCTCACCTGGAATCCCCGGATTCCATTAGAATGTCCGTGCATTTGCGTCGCGCCGCGAACTCCCTCTAGTTTCCCCTTAATTCTATAAAACTGTTTAAAGTTCCCAAGTCTTACCTGACGGCAAACGCAGCAGCAGCTTGGCTACCTAAAACGCAGCGCCGTAGCAAGGTTAGCGACTGAGTCGGAACTAGGTGCAGCGCCTCCGGAAGGCTAGCATAGCAAGCATTGAGGAAGCCGTTGCAATAGAATTATTAGATATTGCAGATACAATGGAAGCGGTAGCTGTAGCTTTAGCGTCTAGTGCTATAGCAGAGGATCTTCGGGATCTTCAACCGCCGCACCCTATACCGGCGAGCTACGTTAGCGTTCATGATATTCTTAGACATGGTCAAACCGAATCTCTCAGGGTACATAGAGCAGCAGCTAGTCGAGTCGTTCCTCATCGTTACGTCAGGCATGAGATGCGATCGTGATTTCGACCGTAGATGAAGTTGAGCGGATGTCGAGATAAGCGCAGGCGAAAATGTCGTAGAATATGTATAGCATAAAACGGCCATCCAATTTGGATGGAATTCCCACCTAATTATTGAGACCTATTTATCTGTGGTCATTAGCACTTCTTAGGAAACAGCAATCATGCTATTGAATATACAGTCGCTAGCGAAACCGGCTTCTATATCTACAGTAACGTTACGCACTAATACCAAGACAGTCGGAATTCGCATCCTTCGGGTAAAATTAGATTATGTGCCTAGGGTCTTGGTGGTGGTAGATGAGTTAACCATCTTTTCAGGTAAGATCAAGGGTTGCGGCTTTGTGATGTACGTTTGGGGATGTCTCTGCCGCGGCGAATTTCCTCGGGCGCGGAAGATGGTGTCCCCTAAAGTACGCATACACCAATCGGAGAGCTTCGGGCAGGCCTTGCTCCATTCTATTTTACCGTTGTCGTTTTTATCTTGCTCTCTAACAGGCTTGCATCTTCACTAAAGACCTGTAAATCTTCCTTTTATTAAAATGTCGCCTTTTTCTACCGATATAACCTAGCTGGCACCACAAAAGACATTCAGAGCTGCTTCGGTATCAATTCAGTCAGTCGATATATTCGAATACCCTGAAATGCAAACAGATGCTGTATCAACCTGAACCAACCTTCCGCACCCGCTAGTGAGGTTATCCATATTCAATATTGATTAACGATGATTGAATATTGAATATTATATATATATATGGTAGTATTATACCGTTTTACATAGTCATATACATAAAATTAGGGTATACTATAGGTCGCAGTATAGATGATAGGTAGAAAATAGGTAGAAGATATATAGGGGAGGGAAAAGAGGTAGGTGGAGGGGGGAGCATTGTGTCTAAATGCCTGTGCACGGCTGTACACGCCTGTGCACGGATCCTACTTTACGTGTTTCAATTTTGTATGGAGGCTTGGCTCAATATTCAATATTCAATAAAATGTTCAATATAAGTTGGCGGTTGAATATCAATATCAATACGCCCTCATATTGATATTGAATATAGAATACCTCACTGGCACCCGCGAACCACCTCACAGGTCCATGCAATTTGCATAGTATGTAACCGTCGCTGGCCAATCCGAAAACAGCGCCCTGATTCCGACCTGCTTCGCCAGCACATCCAACACCGTATACATATCACCGTCATTATTGATTACCGGCGCCACATACTGATAATAGTAATCCCCCCCATGATTCAAAAACCCGGAGCGCTCAAAGCTCCAACTAATAATATCGAGCCCTGCCTTCTTGGCCGCAATGCTATACTCGGACGGTATGATGCGATTCTGCGCGTCCAGCTTGACCAGGGCGAAGAAAGCCGGCGCGACGATCTTAACACCATTCTTGGCAAGCATGGGTAGCTGCGCTGTCGAGTTACGGTAGCCCTCAGGCGTGTCGACCTGCTCGTCGAGAGCGACGGCCTGCTTGCCGAACTGCGGCTCGTGTTTGATCCAGTAGTAAATGTCGTCGATCAGGAAGCTCTGCGGGAAGACACGGGAGGGGCTGATGCCGGCTGTCTTGTAGTCGTCGATGATGCTCTGAGCGAATTGCTCTTGCGTCCAGTCGAGGTATGGCATTTTCACCGTTGGTGTTTTGGCCTCAGGGGTGAATTTCAGACCAAAGGAGTCGATGAGCCTGATATATTCTTTGTGGGTCATCAGCGTGCCGCAGGTTGAGTAGAGGTCGGTACGGAAAGGGGGCGTGCCGCCTATATACTGAGTTGCGTTTGTCGCAGTGGGCACTGATGCGTCCATCTTCCCGCAGAGTGTCTTGAACTCGGCGAGTGTGATATCGCTAGTGCAGCATGTAGCCGACGCTGGCGTGCCTTTAACAGGGTCTGCGGGGACGAATGGCTTGGTACATTTCTTCGCGAGCTCGGGAATCACGAGAATGTTGGTCGTTGTGTGCAAGTCACATTGAGAGTGTCGGCACACGAGCTGCTTGTCTTTTGTGAAGGTGACGTCACATTCGATAACGCCTGCGCCCATGCGCGCAGCAGCCCTGTAAGATTCTTCGGTGTGCTCAGGGAACTGCAGGGGTGCCCCGCGATGGCCGAAAGTGAAGTCGGTTGTGTGGAATGGCCCTTCAGAACACGACTGCAATTTCTTCTTAAGTGGTCCTTCGTCCATATCGTTGACTACAAAGTATGGTCGTGGGCCGAGTTGGACATTGATCCTATCATGGTCCTGACGCTCGCCATTCCATAGAAAGGGAACTGCAGAGGTGAGCCCGAAAGTCAAAGTGAAAACGAGAGTGGCGCGCATGATGGGAAGCTAGATCTCAACCAACAGCGTTGATTTCCAGACTCTTCGCTCGTCTTGATGCTTAAAATCGTCCGCGAAACCAGAGCAGAGAAATAATACGGAGAATTGGGATCAATCGGAATACTTATAAGATCCCAGAAGCCTTACCATGCCTCTCTGAACAGAAAAACCTACCCAAAAAGCTTGTAGAATACCGAAAATCACTTAGTGGGGCTCCTGAGTAAGGAGCTCTACAGCCGCAAACCCCGCCCGTGCTAGGATTCTGTGCTTCTACTGCTCGAAGCCTGGAGTTGAGCCCTGCTAGCCAAGGACTCGGTACCTGGATCTCGAGTAGAGGATGAGATATGACATACACGTGGGCCCTGATACGTCGGCGGGGTTGCTGGAGGGGGCTGGCCAATACGATTATCTGCTCATTACATGCTTAATCAACCATCCCTGATGCTTTCCGTGCACATGGGAACAGATTGGGAAACCAATTGGCTGGAATGTGGAGGAAAGCCAAGATGCCAAGAGCGGGGGTTCAAGACTTCCGCCTGGGCGCCTCGTGGTTTATCTTGGGAGCCTTGGGCCATGGTATTTTCAAGAGTTTGAACCTTCTTCTTTGAGACTTTATATGCGGTCATGCCGGTGATGGTGGGATAGTGCCCACGCACTGCCTAGATAGGAAGGGCCCTGGCGTATGGCGGATCGTGTCGTCGGCGCTCTTTTGCTGACAGAAGGTGAGTGAATTCGGGAAGCCCGAGTGGGTTGAGAGCCAAGCTTCGTGTGCCCTTCCCCGATAACAAACAGAAGCAACGGGTAGATAGCTTAATGTTATTGAGGGGCACTGCTTGTCTTGATGGTGGACGTGGAAGCGAGGGAGAGGCTGGCCCGTGCCAAATGAGACAACGCACGGACAAATTCTTCACATTCGGGTATACGACGTTTCTGCCATCAAGCCAAGGTTCAAGATTTAATAGTAACGTGAGACACGGCCTGAGTTTTGCTTGATTTGAACATCAAAATTCGCCAAAATGTCAATTTGGTGGTGAATCGGGAGGCGGCCTACTAGCGCGAACAAAACTCAGCAAAACCCCGTGTCTCACGTTAGTCCGTTTTACTTATGATAGACTATTCATTCTATATAAGGCCTCTTTGAAGATCCCCTATGGTCTATAACGGTCTTTGAAAGTCGAATGTTGACGGTTACTCGTAGAGATCCTGGGAATTTTCCTCGCAACGCTTGATGAAGATTCTGGGACATTCGAGACCAAATAATCCGGAAAGTAACTTCCGAATCTTCTGCCAAGCTAGCGGCCTAGCAGGCGGTAAGGGGGGCTAAAGCACTACTTAGAACCTATTTTAGCCTCCCCCACCTACCCCTTACCTATGGGTACGTGGTTAAATTCAGCCCTACTAGTCCTATTTTTATGCTCTACACGTCTCTCTTCGTATTCATATGCAAGAGAGGCATAAGGGAGAAGCAATAGAAAGGGGTGGTTTAGGTAGGAAGGTGGGTTTAGGTGAACAGTGCTTAAGCTTTGACATTCTCTTTTTAGCTACCCCTTTTCTACTGCATCTCCCCTCTCCCACCTCCCATTTCTCTCTTAACTCTGGCCGTGTCTCTGCCTGCGCCTCTACCTATATCTTTGCTCGTGTCGCTGCTCGTGTCTCTTTTATAGGAATACGTAGAAGCGTAGAAATAAAGAGGCGTAAAGAGGTGTAATAAAGATAGGCTACTTAATTAATCTATAACTCCAGAAAATAAGCCTTAAGCCACTAATTTTGTACCGGCAGGATTAAACTTGGCAAATGATTCAGACAGTAAAGTTACTGCTAAGAGTTACTGTCCAGATCCTAACGCAAACCAATGAAACCATTCCATGTTCTAACATAACATCAACATATTTGGTAACATGTGATGTCTAAATGTCTTCGCGCAGCAATCAATAGTGCTAGGAAAGAGTAAATAATGTGATGTGCAAATGGAATACTGCGGTTACGTGACAGTTAACTTTGACTCACTGAAGGTGATCCCACGATTGAGTTTCGACAGCAATATTTGAAACCCTAAAAGCGCTTAAATAATCCAGGTTGCCATAGAGTGCTTAGAGAGCACTCAGACTGTAGAGAGGGCTTTAGACGAAGGTAAGCTTTCCACAGCAAAGTTACTTTCACTAACTGCACGCCAAAAATCTATGGGGGGTCTTTACACTCTCCATCATACAAAGCCTTGCCCCATACCGCTTTCAATTTAAGGTCAAACTTCAAGCCAAGCAAAGCTACACCAACGTTTCCAAAACACCACGAGGGTAATATCTCTAGAAAATACTACAATTGAACAACTACACCATACTAAAACAAGCTTCTTCTGTTCTATTTCGTAATGGTTTATATGTGGTCATCTCGCCGTTCCACTCCCTCCGCAGCTATTCCTCTTTGGCCACCTCTGGCCTCCGCGACTTCACTTTCGGCCTCATCAGGAACGAATGATCTAGCACCCACGGAGTCCAAGAACCCAAAGGCACCCATTACGAACGCATGACACGTCTGGGCCCCTCTCCACAACCAACCCCACGCATCCAGCCCTCCGAACCCACCCGCTGGATCTCGATAGGGGGTGCGCTACGCTCGGGCACCTACGCCTCTTTCCAGGGCCACGCCGAGTTTTGCGGTCTGCGTGAACTGCTCCGAGAAGCCTGTATACCGAGCGATGCCGCGAAGTACTTCGAGACTTGCGTCCAGCGGTTCGCGGAGGATGAGCGTTACAGCAGAGTCCACACCAAGTACGTCAACAGCCGCGATTTCGGACCCCGCACCGAGGAAGTGCTATAACAGCAAGCGCTGCTGGATGCGCTATTCCACCAGCCAGGACAGAGCGACTTCATGGACGCGAACGCGCCAGGAGCCAAGGCAAAAGGGTACCTGCGAGCAGGAGCCGGCGCCATCTTCGCCAGTATTGCGAGCCCAGACGGTTGGGAGCTGACCAAAGCCGTGAGGCTGAGGCAATCTATAGCAGGCTCGCTTCGTAGCAAGAAGTCCGGTCTGAGAGCGGCAGTCTATCGCGCTACGAGTAGCCGTGATTCATCCCAACGAAGGAAAAGACGAACACTATCATGCGTGCCTGGAAAATGTCTTCTATCACAGGGCCGTCGAGCGCCTTTTTGCGGAGGATTTGGGGGTCCGAGGGGGGGTGCTGATGCGGGAGGTACGACGTAACCACAACTGCCGCTGCGGTGCCGTAAATCGCCTCATTCTTAAGATCAAAATCAGATGCCAGGCGGATGACGATGCAGACATCGACATACCACCTGCGTATCAGGAGCAGGAGGGCGGGATTAAGTCGACAGAGCGTAGTGAAGGGGTGGAGTTGGAGATCATGAGGAATGATTTATCAAACTGTGAGCAGGCGCTGGAGAAAGTTAGCATGGATTTGTAGAGTGAAGCGTGTATGGATTTTGAGAAGACCGAGACAAGTATTTGTAATGGGTAGATGATGGTTCTCATGCTGATGCTGGAAGTTTGATTGTTTAGCACTCGAGTCTTTCTTCAGCGTGGATGCGCTGGCTTAATTTTGCACTAAGAGTGCTTGGACGCTACTGTTAGTAGATATGAGCCAACGCATAGATTTTTTCTTAAACACTGCTTGAGATCATTATAATATTCACAGCATACATAACTTAGAAGACTGTTTAGCGTCCGTGATTCTGTATAAGTATAGTTCTTTACCACTTTGCAGTCCAACTGGACGTCGACCTAGTATAGTCGTATGATTCTAATAAAAAAAAAAAAAGGATAAACACGGAGAGGCTCCTGAACATCGGCGTTGCATTTTGCAAAACCGTGTTCGTGGCTTGGGGCCCTCCCCTTGTACTGGTCAAGATTTATCGGATAGGAGGCCTTACAGCCACATCTCCTGGGGCATCTCGATCCTGCAGGTGAACGGGAATAATGCTTGCTACGGTGAAGCCTTTGGGAGGAACCTCAAAACGATAGGCTAGCTGATTATTTCTGCTCTCCACACTAGTTCTGAGTTCTGAGTACTGATTCTCCACCAATGATGTACCAGATATCCCAACAGGTCTCAATACTGTGGTAATTTGCTTTTCTAGTCAGCGCTAGGGGTGCCGAAGCATCCCGGAGCAGGAAGACCCTTATGCGCTGCGATGTCCTCGGGGAACGAGCTTGTGTAATTAAGTGGATGTTAGCGATTCGCATGCAGACGGCAGCCGATATTGACAGCTTGAAATAAAGATGGCCAACTATGTGAAGAGGCGGTCAAAGAAAGCAGATTGGTCCACCAAAAGATCCTCAACGTAAATAATGCGAAACGGGTAGTTTCCCAGCTTGACTTGTTTGTTAGTTAATCACAGGTACTCGACAGCGATTGCCACCAGGATCGTGAGATGTCGGCTAAAACCAAACATAAATAATTGGATGGCGACTGTGTTGTGGTGCAGTTTAAGGGGAGCTGAAAATGGGCTGGGGCAAGGCCTATCATGTACCAAGTCAAGGGTGTAACTCTTAACGCCACGAAAACCACCTTTCTGGTTCATGGATCGATATCAAAGTGCCGGACACTTAATCGATGGCTATCTAAAGATTTACGGAGGTAGCTCCGTCCGCCGAGTTGTGGTGATGATGGGATTATTAAGAAGATAACGCAAATTGAAATAGAAAATTCCGGAAATGTTTGAGGACTAGCCCGCTCTGTGGGATTCCTATAGAAATAGAAATGAAATGAAATTCCTAGCGCATTGTGCATTACTCATTACTCACTTATTCCTATTAATCCGGATACGAGTTCGGCCTATCGTTTTGGAGCTGAATAGATGAAGAGTAGAGTCGCCACGGTGCTATTCAGCTCAGGGGAACGGAGGAAGGATTTATCGTGCATCGACCTGCCTAATCAACCGAAGTCCGATATCGCAAAAAGTATCAAGGGCAAGACATTAGTATTTTAGTCTACTTTTCAAGGCATCGAATGAGATACGGTGGTGGAGAGGCTGCTAAGGTTCAATTACTGATGGCTTTGGGTTGCCCTATGTATACGAAGACTTCTGCTGTTGATAAGGCTGGCACCTGCCTGTTTGTGCGCGAGTGCTACTGCCACTTCCGGAGAACGAGATTGAACGGGTTAAAGGCCCGTTATGCGAGGCTTCGGAGTGTAAGAGTGAGATGTCAAGGTTGGAACGTGGGTTTAATAATCCGGGCTTCGCATTGGCAAGAGTCGCCGCGTGAAGCCAGGCGCGTGCCTCAGGGACGTTGAGGGATATGCACACCATAAGCTTTTGCTGATCGACGTCCGGTCGGCTGTATGCACCGCCCAAGCGGCATGGGGTTAGAGTCGCATCGCAGTTACTCGGCATGACGAAGGGGCCTGGGGGAGGGGAGGCATCGGAATGAAGGTCGGATGCGGGACGATGAATTAAGATCTTCGCGATCGCCATATTTTCGGACGCGTTGGATTTGCGCTAACGAGGCTGCGACTGGAGAGTCAAAGCGGCGGCTTTTCTAGAAGGCTACTTGGTTAGGGATGGTTAGGGGTGATCAGGGATAAGCTGAGTAGCCGCCATGGAGTGGCGATTTTGCAGTCGAACGAGTGGGCGGGATAAGCATGCCCAGGCGGAAGTAATTCGGAGCGAATTGGCTGGGCGTGGTTTCTGTTGCGCCTCGCACGCCTCTTCGTCAACGCCTTCGCGCGATGCTTTCGGGGGATAAGGGATGGTCTTGTGATCACGTCCGACAGGGTGGCTCAGCTGCGCGAAACTCTGAGTGCAGCGGCCAGCCACTAACCCGTCATCCTCAACTGCAGCCTTGATATTTTCCTATTATTGTATCATTGTATTATTGTGTGTGTGTGTGTGTCTCAGCGGAGTGCATGGCACAGTCTGCCATCAGGCCATCCGGCAGAATCGTGGAAATTGGAGGCAGAGGCTCGAGATAGCACCGAAGCAGTGGGCGGCGCGGGCGTTCGTTGAAGCTAGTCAAAGCCGTCGTGTGCTGTAATTGGAGGCCTAGCGGCGCTGCTGGTGGCTTTTTCTGAGCGTCGTTTCAGATGCACGCTCAGATCTGCGCGCATAGACAGGCTGGAGTGAACGGGCTTGAGGGAATGCAGCCGGCAGCGCCAAGAGCGCCGCTAGAAGCGGTAGAACAGCGAGAGAAGACACAACGAAGGAATGGGCGAGTAGAAGCGGAATGCCCCAGACGCGCCCCGGACAGCTACACGTATCGCGGGCAGCGATGGCCGGCGACGACGACCACTGCTGCTCTGCCAGAACACCGCGCCGGCGCTCTGGTCGTCGGCCGTTCGCACCTGTCGTCGCAGCGTGGCCAGCGTTCAGCGAGGGCATCAGCGGGCATGCTCGCTCTAGCGGCGGTCCAGCAACAAAGAGCAGGGAGGCCCGTAGCCGTCGCCGTGCAGTAGTTAAGTTAGGCTGGCCGTCGCTTCCTCGTTCTCATGCCCACACCCCTGCCAACGCCCCATGTTCCTCGCCAGCCAGCCTTTTCCTGGAACACTTGCAGCCAGTCACAGCGCGGCAATGTGCCTTCCAGAAAAGATCCTTTCCCCACCCTCTCTGTCCTTCGAGTCCACCCACTTGCACTAATCCCGTCGCTCCCTCTCTCTCCCTTGGAGCCAACGCCCTTCTTGTGTGACCCTCATCCTTCTTCCTCACACCAGCAACCCTCAACCGCCGGCCCTCTTCTCCCCTCCTCTGATCGCTCTCCCTCGTCCCCTCCGCTCTCCGGCGATGCTGCTCGCTGCGCATCTTTTGCGCGTGCGATGTTTGCGACACTGACGCTTTTATCCACCAACCCCTGCGTCTGAACATTGCAGTTTGCTGCAGCCGACTCCTCTGCTGAAGGCTGCTGTCCCCCGCAACACCCCCGCAGGCCTTCGTCATTGTCGTCGAGAGAGAGAGGGAGAGAGCTTCCTCTCGAGTCCGTTGTGTTGTGCGCTAGTTGTGTGCAGCGTTGACCGTTGACCGGCTATTTCCCGAGTACAGCAGAACACCTGCGGCTTTGTTTCAGCGTATCGCACCCTCATCTGCACTGGCGTCTTGCCTGCGTTGCGCTTCGTCGCTCGCAACTTTTTATAAAAGTTCTTGTAGCCTTGGTCTGTCGCTGCCTTCTTCTCTTTCTTCTCAGTTTAGACGGAGCGAGAATCGAGTTGGTCGTCGATTCAGATTAGATCTCAGAGTCACTCTCGCGCTCTTGTGGCCACTAGCACCTCCCCACGCCTTCCAGTGTTTGCAATTTTGCGTCGCTCTTACTCATTCTATATTTGGCAGTCGAAACAAAGCATCAAGCCTTTGTTGTTGCGCCAATTGAACTTCCCGGCGCTTTGCGCCTCTGACCGATCACCACCTACACTCTCCACAGCCTACTGCTACCTTCATCAGTAGGACTCTTTGTCCAATTCTCCGTATATTCTTTGACTCGACACCGCGAAAACTCCCTACTATTTTGCAACGCCACCAGGCAACCTCCCGAAAGTGCGGGAGGCTTCAGACAAAGCCCGGAGACCAGCTTCACTGGTCGCCAGAGGAAGGAACACAAACATGGAACATGGCGCATGCAACGTCATATACATCGACAGGCGGGCGAACGATGAGCATGTCCGGCGGGAGACATTGTCGAATTCGCTAGCTGCGAGGACAAGCACTGGAAGCTACTCGCCTGGATATTTCAGTTTTGGAAAACCTGCACCGGCCGAAATTCATACTAACATCAATGCCATACTATCTATCTTTAACGAAGGTATGCTCTTGGCTGACCAACCTCGCGTCCGCACGGACATGGTGTAGAGTTATTTGATCTGCAATGCTGACATTTCTTACAGTTCACATCTGCGGTTCCGGCGCATCGTGTCTTGATAAGCTAACTGTCCTCCATGGTTCAGCCCCGGACAATATCCCAACAATCGTGCTCATAGATGTGCCATATGATGAAGAACAAAGGCTAAAGCGGCTGTCACGAGAGCCTCGCACACCCTCACCCACATCAACTCGGAACACCAAGGTCGACCCCAACGAACCAGGGGATATATACGGCATGCATCTTCTGCAGCACGTCTCATCGGAGATACAATCACGAAATTTGTCAAAGCTTGTTGTACCAGTAGTTGTGTTGAGCGGGTTGGACCGTGAATGGGCCTCCTCAAATCTTCCGTCTCCAAGCGTCCATGGATCGCAAGTTTTAACCGATACAGTGCGTCTGGTTCGCTATCTCGATGCAGGAGCTGTGGACGTCTTGTCAAGCCCGCTTTCGAAGGATCATGTGCATGGACTAGCAGTCCATGCGTACCGAGTTCACAAGGAGGTTTCACGGGAAGAATCAGGTTTTCTGACTAACAAGCGAAATAGAAAACTGTCTTGGGTGGGTGTTGGTGTTGATGACTCAAAACCCTATGCATATCTCCGCGAGGCAATGGTTTCGAATTTAATGGGTGGCATTTGCAACCCGGAAACTGTAGGAGAATCGCTAAATTCATCGTAAGACGGCCCAGAAGACGCACGAAATGATTTGATGTCAGCTGATCGGCTTTATAGGGAGCTCCAGGTGGATTCGGAGAGAGAAGATGTTGTTGCAGCGGCGATCGGGTCGTGGAGTTTCTCTGCACATGACTTTACGGATGATGAACTATTATACGGCGCGCTTTTGATGCTTAAGCATGCACTTCAGACGCCTGAACTAGAACGATGGCGGATGAGCGATGGTAGAGAACTACTCGCCTAAATCCGTATCCTGACACTGACCTTGGCTGTAGAACAATTGACCGTTTTTCTCCTGGCTAGCCGGACGGCGTATAATGAATTTGTGCTTTATCACAACTTCCGGCATGTTGTGGACGTTCTTCAGGCACTCTTCTACTTTCTTGTCCGGATAGGCACATTACCACCATACGTCACTGGCAGCCCACATCCGAAAACATTTGAGAAACCCGCGATCGCAAACCTTTTAAAACCATTTGACGCCTTGACTCTTCTCATCTCTGCTATCGGCCATGATGTCGGGCATCCTGGTGTAAACAACGCGTTTCTGGTGGCGCTCAACGCTCCTCTAGCGCAATTATACAACGACCGCTCGGTTCTGGAATCGTTCCATTGCGCTGCATATTCGCAGATCCTTCGACGCTATTGGCCAGAAGCATTTTCAGATATCGGAATGCGGAAACTGATGATCAACAGCATCCTTGCTACTGACATGGGCCTACATTTCAAGTACATGAGTGACCTTGGGAATGTACAAGAAAAGCTTGCTCATAACGGTGGCAAAGTTGATGGATGGAGTGCCAAAATATGCGAGGAATACAAAGATCTAACATGTGGCCTGCTAATCAAATGCGCGGATATTAGTAACGTGGTAGGTTCCCTCGCGTAGAAGAATCTTGGATTCTAGCTAATGCAATACGAAGGCACGAAAATTCAAAACAGCAGAGCGCTGGGCCACCATTCTCACCGACGAGTTCAGTAACCAGGGTGTCATGGAAGAGGAACTGGAGATACCATCCTGCCTGTTTGGTGGACCTCCGGTTCGAGACAACATCATTAAGATGGGTGAATCTCAGATTGGCTTCATGAACATATTTGCTAGGCCCCTTTTCGAAGCGGTTGCGGATATCCTCCCGGCTATGCAGTTCAGCGTTGAAGAAATCCTCAGCAATATGTCCATCTGGGAAAAGAAGATTGAAGAGGAAAGAGACAGTAAGAAAAAAAAGCCTTCTCTTAGTTTGGGACTTCTGACTCCAGGGTTCGCTCCAGATCCCTCACCAAGTCCGTTCTCTGGAGGACCCATGAAGCCTTTCAGCGAAGTAAAACCACAGCCATTGCCGCATGCCAACTTTGACGCTCCTCCTCTTCTCACTCCTACTAAGAAGTCACTTTCAGATGAATCTAACCGCCGATCATCAAGTGGCTCACATACACAACTAGCTACTGTTTCGGCTTCACGTCGCTCTTCGCTAGGACCAGACAAAGGTTCTCGACGTTCCTCCGGAGCTGGCATCCCAGTTGGTCGCTCACTCAACCCTGTGGAGAACCAGAGTCAGTCCAGGCGTGGAAGCGGCGACGCCAGTCTGACTGCAATACTCGTCACCCAGACGCCTAACGCTTCTGACAAGAAGGCGAAAGAGGCGACATGCGGTCCTCGTCTCCGCTCAGTCTCACCTGCTAAGCGGAAAGACACTAAAACGAAATCACCTAACAAAATGCCCAGCAAGGCTGCCAATGATGGCGACAAAGACGGCGCGCGGCCGGTGACAGCACCATCGCCTTCACGATGCAGCCAGGGTAAGAACACGAACCTAAACAATTACCCGCCCTACACATCCTCCAGACCCTTAGGCACCGGCCCTGACTTTGATTCAGCGACACATCTTTTTCCAATTAATCACCCACCATCCCAGAGCCATTCCGAGATTGACCTCTCTCACGCGTCCAATGGCAACCTTGACGGTCCGCGCATGCATCATTGGGACACCAGTAAGAGAAGCGACGACAGCAGCATATCACGCCCAGATGGCGAACGCGAATCCGGCAGACATAGAGACTGGTGGAAGCAAATGAGTCATCGACGGCGCACTCGTGACTTACGGAACGGTGACGGTGATGGGTATGGCCAGCACAAAGAAATCTATTTAGCGCCCATCACTTCGAACACGAATTCAACCTCTTCAACAGGCCCTATCCAAGAAAGGAGTATAACTGGAAAATTCAGTAGGCTCTTCAAGTGGAAACAGAAGCCGATGACCAGCAAGCAAGTTGTGAATTTTCCTCAACTCAGACAAGGACCGACAAGCAATCCTGATATACCATTGAAAAGCGGTGATTGAGAAAAAATAATTTAAGGCCAGATTCGTATCACTTCACTCACTTTGGTAGGAAGCTAGGCTGTCTTTGAAGGCATAGGAAAGAAAAACTAGGTCATGTGGAATGAATTTGCTGCAGGTTGAACTTTTTACGTCCATTTGTGAGCCTTGACCTCTCCTTTGAATGGTCATAAGACCGCTGCCATTAAAGCTTCTGCATCAATTGGCTCCTGTGAGTCTTTAAGCTATAATCCAACATATCGCGATGTAACTGTTCATCTTGTAATTTTGGCCACTCTCCGACACCGTCTTATTTCGCACCTTCTGGAAATTTTTGAGCGTTAACCCGGCGTAAGGAGATAACTGGGACGATTACGTTGTCATCCGCACCGTCGGACTTCTTTTTCAATATCCCATCGCTTCCGGGAGTTGTTCATGCCATCGTGCCTACTTTCGGGGCCCTGTCTCTTATTTTGAAAAAGGGATGGTTGCAAAGCATTCTGTTCTCGCTAGTTGCTCTGGGCTTTCAATACTCCGCTACGCATTTATGGCGGACTATTAGGCAAGTTTTTCCAACTAAAGATTGCGGCAACTCGGTTGGCTATTTCTGGTTTGGGGGGTTTGGAAAATGGCGGTTTACATGGCATTCTATCTGTACCTGATATGCTTTCGATACTGTATGCCCGGACCCGATGGGTGACATGGATAATTTTTGAATGGGCTACAAAAGGGGGAGTGGACTGGGGGTGTTTCGGATGTCTCCTGGAAAATCGCTGTGGTGGTTGGAGTGAAATGGACGGTGATGGGGAGGGAAAGGGGCATATGTAGCTCTTCCGGACTTGAACCTCTTCGCTCTCCCTTGTTATTGCAGTCTTGTACTTTTGCTTTATGATTCTGAACTTTCGACCCAAAGTTGAAGATGTTGCCAATGCCGGGCAGGGAAAACGCTAACTGTATAGTACATTGCCCACAAATTCATTTCTCTTTTTTTCAGAAAAACCTCCGGTACAGTATGAGAAACTTAAAAGAATCTAAATAAACGAAGAACAAGCTCCCGATAGGATTGCCGTAGCTACGACTTTTGTGGAAGGTCTAATGCGTGGAGGTTCCCGAAGATGCGGCCGATGCCTTATCCCTTGACACAGCAATTTGGGTCCTTAGGGTATCGATAAGAATCAACCAATCGGAAAAGCTGGGTTAATATAAATATCCAATTACGGGATAAACAGATGTTAAACGGTAACTTGACATAAAAGAGAAGTTGAAAGAATTAGGAGTTTTTCTAGGATGAATAAATGAATGGCATTCTCCTTTGACACCTTCAGGAAAGACGCAGAAGAAATCTCTATCAACAAGACTTCTCTTATCTACTCTTGGTTGACGCGCGTCACTAGAATGCAACCCTAGCAAACAAGTCGCTTCAAAGCTCTCGCATTCATAGTCGAACTACACAATGCTCTTGGTCTTAGTCTTTATATCCTTAATCCTCACTCCTGGATGTCGATTCATTGCTGCATTTCAGATGTAGAAAAAGCCTCGGTACCGCCGTAAAGACCTTGGTCCATATATCCTTGCGAGAAAATGAGCAAAGCAGCACCATGAAAAGCCCCCACTCGCCAACGCTATGCTACAAACCATGCTCCCCCCAATTCCTACTAGGCACCACATTCCATTCACTTGGCTGTATTGTCATTCTATCAACCGCCGCCTCCTCTTCCAACAAATCCTACAAAAAACCCCTTCCAGCCCTTCCCTGCATCTCCCTTGCCCCCGACGGCGCCCGCTAATTGCCTTACATATTCCTCCACCTGCGCTTCTTGAGCCCCCATGTCCCTCAGTTCCTCCCTGAGGCGTTCTAGATAGGGGCTCCCGACCTTTTTCAAAATCTCTGCTTGTAGTGCCGCAACCTCGAGCAACACTTGCCTAGCCTGCGGATCCTTAGAGTTGAAGCCCTGCGAGGCAGGAATATTCCATGCGAGCGGCGAGAACCGCGAGACGGCAAAGCTATCGAAGCCAGGTAACGGGGCAGTGGAAGTAGTGGGAGAAGTAGGATTGGTGACAGATGAGGCAGTTTGGTCAGGTCCACCCCAGACTGATGTCATGCGGACAAGGACCGAGATGGCGAGGCGGGCGTTAGGGTAGTCAGATGAATCACGAGCAAAATGCTCGATTGTCGATATTATGGTGTTAAAGGTTGATTGGTTCGCTATTAGGCAAATGAGTAACTTACTCAGAAAGTTGGGCATTGAGAAGGCAGTGAAGCTGCATACCGTTACTGACGAGGACGGATCCGAGGTCCTGATTTAAGATTATAAGAATAAAATTGAGGTACTCGCGACGCAGCTCCGCGAGCTGGATCTCGTCGTCTGTGCCTGCAGTTGGTTCGGCCAGAGTAGCGAAAACGCGTTGTAGAAGAGGCGTCAAGAGGGTGTTAAGTATACCAAATATCTCAGCTTTAAACGTATAGATGACTTGGTCGAGAACGCGGAGAAACATTGCCATCTCGTCCTTCGTGGAACTCAGTGATAATAGTCCATCGATCCAACGGGGTAGCTGTTGAAGGAGGCGTGAACTCAGGACGGCGATCATTCGCGAGAACGCGAACCGAGCTGCTGTCCTAATGTCCATTGATGAATTAAGAGATTCTAAAGCTACGAGAATTGCCTCGGCTGCCTTCACAAACTCTTCAGAGACTTCGCTGGGTGGTGGAGCTCCGGGCGCCACAGGAACCCAGTCCGAGAAGCCACGAGCTAGAGTGCCTAGCGCCATAATGATGTGATGAATTTGCAATACTGCTCGTTCATCACCATTCTTTGCCGGTCCAAGGGTCTGTTGAATGTCTGTAAATAATGGGGCCATGACCGACTGCGTGTAGAGTATTTTGTTCTCTGTAAATACAGTGGCAGTCGAAGAAATGCAACCAATGGCTTCAAACAAATAGAGCTGAGCATTGAAGACAGCATCTGCTGATTGGTCATCTTCATCAGATGACATATCGTCATCTCCAGAATCATCAGGGAGCTCGGCTTTAATGGTAAGAAGGTCACTAATTGCTTCTATGACAGTTTGAGAGACGCTCCCGACTTGTGTCCTCAGAGGTCGTACAAAGCGAAGAAATAGATACCATGACCTAGTACGGACTCGCACGTGATCATGATGGGTTAACCGGACGAAGTTCTCAAGTGCTCTTGGGATTAGTTGTGAGTTTTGTTCGAAGAATTGATAGTAACGGACACATATTTCCATGTACTGAAGCTGAATGGATGGGTGCGGATACGATGCAATGTCTGTAGGCTAGTCAGCATGATTTCCCAAGAAGGAAAATCCACATACTGGACTCTACCATGCTTGACATCATTTCGATGAGCCTATCTGATGCCACGGAGGAAGGCTCCTTCTTTTGATATAAACCCTGATTCTTCACTGCCAGCTCTCCAAAAAGAAACATCTCATGCATGGCCAGGTCTAAATCTCGCCAGTTCAGCGAGGGGTCGTTCGACGAAAGTTTTCTGAATGTATTAGCAACAACGCGGCTGAGAGTCTCGATGTACAGAGGCTCGTCTGTTGCTGCCACTGTCTGTTGGAGAATGTGAAGTCGCTTTCGTAGTTCTTGGAACTCAGCCTCGTCCGTTTGCTCGTCTTCCTCGCCCCAAGATGCCGTTTCATCATACTTCATCTTGCTAATGATCGCGTCGAGTACCGGAGATAACATGCCAGAGTATTGTGGTGGCAGTACTCCCTTCGCCTTCTTGAGCTTCCTGAAGAAAGTAAGGAGATCGGTAAGAGATGGGATGACTGTCGAACAGATCTCATCATATTCGTCAGCAAAAAACCTAAGTAAGTAAGGGACGAAGATTTGAGCCAGTTCTTCTGCATGCAATCGCGTCGGGCCATCGATGGAATCATTGTCTAAGACTTTGACGATGTCAAAGACGGTATTGTTAACGAGCTTTGCTACGGTTTCAGCTAGGTCAGTGTCATAATCTGGGGTAGATCTCAGGTCAGACAGAGCAGGGCTTCCGATCAACTGTCCAACCACATTTCCCAAGTTAAGAAATAGAATCAGCTCGATCTTATCTGCCGGCTTCATCTTCTTGCCTACAATCTCGGTGAAGGCATCAATTGCAGCGTCCCGGACTTTTCCCTCTGGGCTCTCCGGAGATGATATGCCTTGCTGACCAGCCATTTGAAGAAAATTGTTGAGCATAGCCTCGTTTACAACGAGAGATATATCGATCCAACTGACCCACCGACTGACAGTCTTCAAACACATCTCAACAATCATTAGATTAGTCTGCCTCCATTTCGCAAGGATCTCCTGCCAGGACAATGAGATCTTCCGAGCGTCCCTGGCTCTGACTAGGTCCTTAAGCTCCGTGTTCCGCTTCTGCTCGTCTGATGACCTCGACACGAGGACATCTGCAATCTCATCATTTACTTGCCCAAGCATCCGCAAATATAGTATAGTCCCAGCAACATTAACGGTGCCAATAGCGGATTCATCGCCAGCTAACGCCCGAAATTCGTCGAAAAAAGTTTGCCAACCGGAAAAATATAATGAAGTGAAAAGATAGGTCATGGTCTGCGTGAGCTTATTCTGAATGTGTGCCGTATCGACGGCATCCTGGCGTGAACCTGGTGTGTATATTTGGCGTACGTAACTCATAAGGTTTTCCTTAATGTATCCCAGACTCTGAGAGTCCAATCGATGCTCCTGCACTGCATTGTTGACCACCTCCAAAGAAAAGTGGCGGACTACCTCGAGAGGTCGAGGCTCACGTGTGAAGAGGACAAGGCAAACCTGCCAGGCAGTAGGATCGGCACGAAGTTGGTTGAGAAACTCAAGCGCTTGGGATCTGAGGTTTTGGTCGGCGGTAGGGTTCCAAGCAATCTCGATGGCATTTTCGACCTGTTCCAGAGGTGTGAAAGTTAGCAGGCTGTTATTGGAGGAGTCACAAAAGGAAAGCTCCGAGTTGACTGATACATCGGTCGTCTGGGCTCATACCTGGGCCTCCATGATATACCGCCAACTTGGGTGCGCACAGAATAGAAAGAACGGGTCAGGTGGAGAGTTTCCGAGCTATTCTCATGAGGATGTACAGCAAGGCAAGTGGCGTGGTGGTGATACTGCAGTGGCGGGCGTTTTATTGCTACCGGGTCATTGGGCAGAGATGCTGTGCATAATGAAAACGGTATAGGCGGTGAATAGCGGAGAAGCGGCAATTCAACTGTGTATGCCCTTGATTAGTCGGGAGCTAAATTATTGTGGTGATGTGTTCGAAAGATTCTGGTAGGATCACACACACTTTTTTCGTGAGTGGGATGGCGGGCAATGCAATTCACTTGACATGGGCCACGAAGTGGGATGTCGCTCGCATGTCCTTAAACTTTGTCGTGTGCTTGAATTGCATCACACCACAGCGTAAGTCATCTTATTTCACCATTCCAGAAGACATCCATATGACGGTTTGGGCTTTTCACCCAAATATAAGGCATGACATTCTTGGCTTCTCCTAAATCCATTTATCTATTCTAGAAAATTTTGTCACATAAATAAGCCATAATTAGCCTCAAGGTAATGCATAAAGCAAATCATAGTATAGTCCTCCTCGGTATTTACAGCGGCAGGCGCGGCAAGAATATATTCAAAGGCTACAGCTTTCATGCCGGTATTTATATACACACCTCCCAAAGTCTACAACTTTTCCTTGCAAGCAGAATCGCTTCTGAAGCGGTAAGCTCACACCTCTAGATGACAGGCTGCACTTGGTCAACCTACTAGGCCAGCAAAAACTTCGCGGCATGAGCGATGTGATCGTCGGCAAATGTTGAAATGAAGTAGTAGCTGTGGTCATAATCTGGCTGCATTCGTAGGTTGATGTTTTTGTCGTTTCCGGCCTCTTTCGCCGCCTTGATGAAATTTTCTGGTAGCAGTTGACCCTGTTTGTAGAAATTATCCCCAGTCCCCTGTAAGTCTCGTCAATTTCTTATCTCCCGAGCATAATCTGTATCGTATGGTGACTAACCACGTCGATGAGCAAGTCTAGAGGGCCTTTCCACTGCTTTACCAATTCGGTTGTGTCGTGCTCCTTCCATTTCTCTTGTTGATTCTCTCCAAAGTACCCTTTGAATGCCTTCTGGCCCCATGGACAGTTAATTGGATTGGAAATCGGAGCAAAAGCTGATACGGACTTGTATTTGCCAGGGTTCTTCAGGAACTGATTGAAACCGCATCAGCTACTGCATTTTCTTTAGGGCCATAAATGCGCACCAGCGTCAATGCACCATGTCCACCCATACTGTGTCCTGTGATGCTGACTCGGCTGGAGTCCAGTTGATCAAACGAAGAGAATAAAGCTTCAGGAAGCTCTTCGGTGATGTAAGTATACATATTGTATCCTTTCGCCCATGGCTCTTTCGTTGCATTAACATAGAAGCCGGCACCTGATCCGAAGTCATACGCGTCATCTTCACCCTCAATCTTCAACCCTCCTACACTAATTTGATTAGCCACACATGAAAATACCAAATAGAATGATGCGCACTTGGGCTGGTGTCTGGGTAGACGACTGCAATGCCCTTCTGACTTGCACCATGCTGGAAGAACCCCTTCTCCGCGCAATTGTCCCCCGTACATGTCAGACCTGACAGATAGAATAGGACTGGGACCCTCGAGCCTTGTTTTGTAGCTTGCGGTGGTAAGTAAAGGTTGAGCGCCATTTCGCAATTCGTGCTCGTCGCCTTGTGGGTGAGCTTCAGTAATTTGCCGCCAAAAGACGCGATGGTAGCTGTAGTGTTGAATGCCATGATGACTTTGATTATGAAGGTCAAACAATAAGTGATCTTGTTCAAGAAGACTTGCGAAAGAAAGAAACTGGGAGTTGTGACGAAGCTTTTGTTCCCGACTGATGTTTCATGCGGGGCAATTCTGAAATTCTACCACCCCCACCTTGGGCTATATTATTGACGAAAAGAGCAATAAATTCCGAGGCGACCCCAGAAAATCCTTAACTTCCTGACGTGCTAAGGGTAGCTAGAACGCGATATACATGTCACTGAACTGTAGAATTAGTTCCTAAAAAACAAAAAGGAAACGAAATGAAAAGACCGGATGAAGAATTGTTTAATTTGCCACCTAAACTCCTGTCGCCTACCCAAACCCTCATTCGCCACCTCTTCAAACTCCATCGATGCAAACAGACGGTCCACGAATCGAATATCATAGCAGTTCCTCACACGTCCAATCCTCATACCTGTCACATGTATCAGCTCGTGATTCCTTTTTCGGAGTAGTTGGTAAAACCAACCATCCATCTGGAAGATATCTCCGCACCACCAGCGGGATTTTCTTCTCTCTTAATTCCTTAATAGCAATCTGGAGAGGGTCGGTCATTCCTTCTACATCAATTAATACTGGAGCATTTCCGCTGTGAACTTTTGTCAGCAATAGTTCAATAATTCAATGAGGCGCATCTCCCAATTCGCGTTCCAGCTAGGAAAACCCCACCTGATTTGCAATGCGCGAGTGCCTAAGACTCGGGCTCTTTCATACTTTGTCATGTATGGGGTGGTTGTGCGCTTCTCGTTGGGCACCCTCTTCTCTTTCATGTTCTTTACTGTATTTTTCTGCTCAGTTTTGGCGGCAGCTGCAGCGCTTGGATCGCCTCCAACGACAACATTATTAGGTCCGTTTTGGTCGTGCTCTACACCATCGGGGTCTTCCCCTCCACCGACGTCTTCCTTATGATCGTCGTCTTCATAGATGTCGGGCTCCGCATTCTCGTCGTCAAAATCGTCTAGTACTTCTCTACACAAGAACGACATATGTTAGAATTTTATTTAGAACCAAGGTGACTTGAGACAGCTCTTCTTGTATAGAAAGGGCAATCGAGATATCCTCGACATACTCATAACCGCCAACATCTCCGTCATCGTCTCCACCCCCATAGTCAGACATGATGCAAATGTGAAACTGGTCTTTGGCGTAGGTACTACTTCGACCTTCTTATCGTAGAGTTGGGCGTAAAGGCGCAAAGATGAATGGAATCTCGAACCTTAGCCTACTTCAAAAAAAGCCATCGGAGTTTGTGGTTTCGCCGACGACCCGAGAAACGCCAAGATTTCGCGTCAACGAAATAATTTCGAACTCAAGCAAAGACTACTATTTTTACTCTCTCAACTGTGAAAGATATTACCTACTACCCCTCCATACCTCACACGATCTAAATAATTACGATAATAAAATGACTTCTCAATTAGCCCGAAAGCGGAGAATTGGGGATGGCGACCCTAAGGCCACTTGCAAGAGATCTCGTCCAGGTCAGTAGCTTCTCAAGGCATGAATGAATCTCGACTGAGTAAATCATACACAACTCAGAGGCCATTGGTGATATCACGGACTCTGAGTACCCAAATGAATCGGATTCCGAATTTAATGAAGAACATCCTACTCCACGTACTCCACTCACATCCACAACCTCCCGAGCGAGCAGCGAAGCCAACCGCTTAAACTGCTACCACTGTCCATACGACAACTGTGGCAGATCATTCAATCGCCCTTGTCGCCTGGCCGAACATATTCGAACTCACACAAACGAACGCCCTTTCGTGTGTTCCCAAGATGGCTGCACCAAGTCCTTCCGCCGCGATGCACACCTAAAGCGACATATCACCTCCGCCCACTCTGGAGACCGCAAATATGCTTGTGACTGGAATGGCTGTGAAAAAAAATTTGCCACTGGAAGTAGGCTCCGTCGACATCTAGAAGCACATAAAGAGAAGGAGCAATTCCGCTGCACCGACTACCCGCCTTGTAACGATATTTTCAGGAAGCACTCCACACTTCAAATGCACATAAAATCCACGCACCTAAATCAAAAACCCTTCCCATGCCACCTCATTGATGAGACAACGGGCGAACCCTGCGCTCATGGTTACGGGACACTTGGCAGCCTCAACGCTCACATCGGCAGGGTTCACGGAGGCACGCGCTACTCTTGTACTATATGCGTTCCTTCAGAAGAAACCACTAAACTTGGAAATGGAGTCACGTCTTCGTCTGCTGATACTGTAGGTTTCCCTACATACGCAGCACTCCAAGCCCATATCGCCGCCGTCCACCCTCCAACTTGCACCCACTGCGGTCTCACCTGCGCCTCGAATAATAGTCTCAGACAACATATCGAGATCGCGCATATCATTCCAATTGATGAGCGCCGCAATTTCCCATGCACATATCCGGGCTGCGACCGTGCTTTTACAAAAAGGGGAAACTTGGATGTGCATGTCCAGGCTGTCCATAACAAGGTCAAGCGTTTTGTGTGTGGCGAATTTGATGTCAGTAAATCAAAAATTCTGGAGGTGACTGGCTGGAATGGAGGAGGCGCTTGTGCGCATGGCTTTTGCACAAAGGCAAATCTGGAGGAACATATCCGGACCCAACATCTTGGACTTGAGGGAACACAGAAGACCAAAAGGAAAGCAAAGTCGACAACTGCGCCTCGAACTGCGAGGAAGAGCCGTGCATCAACTTTAGGGAGATTGACAGGCGTTGGGTACGAGGAGAGTGGAAGAGACATCACTTGTTTAATGCCAGGATGCGCGCACCGTTTCATGCGCGATTACGATCTAGAAGTTCACCTGAAGACAACGCACTGGCTGCCGGAGGAAGAGATCAAAGAGATAATAGCGGAGAGGGATGCCTTACAAGGAGGGCCTTTCTGGATCGGAGGAGAAGATCATTACGAGGACCAGTATAGTGAAGGCCAGAGGCAGCACGGATTCCAGGAACCGTATGGATACGAGGTGGATTTGGAAGAGCAAGAGGCAAATAGGATTCTAGACCACGAGATGGGTATCACCAGCATGGATAGTATGGAGATACGCAGCGGTATTACTTGGAGCTCACAACAAATTACTCCAAGCCAGGACCAAGATCACGGAATCGGGAGGTTTGAAGTTGGGGCTGTTGAAACGCATGGTAACGGGATGATGGGTGCAGCGATCGACTACTTGCAGCATGACAGGCATATGGCCGCTTAGGTTGTTGAATCATGGTCACGGAGTATTCTGCTACGTACCTCAATTTCGGCACGTATTTTGGTTGTTTGAAAGGAGCATACTTTAGAATTTTTGACGACTGCCTACGAGCGCAGCGGCAGAGATATCCAAAAAGGCTTTATTTAGATAGATTGGCAGCTTTACCAGTCTTGAAGGACTTTCAGCGCGTATTGTAGGGGAAGAACTGGCAGCGCTCCCGAATACTGCCCGAAGTTTGTCCGAAGACTCCAAATCTTTCTGTTCTACTCGCGTATATAGCAACTTTGGCCACTAGCAGAATGTTTGATCATTCACATCCGAAATTTTCAGGATTGCTTTCACTAGCATGTCAGTGGAACCACAAGGTGATCTCTAAAAGATATTACCCCTATTTGCTTAGCCTCAAGCACGTCTCAACATAGCCACGTTCGTCAGCCTCAATCCATTAAACAGCTGCCACTTCAATGATAGTATCTTGGTATATAGCAGCTCATGAGGCTGGTTCTGCCATCGAGCCTGCGTATATATTCACCATGCTGAACCACTTTCAATTTCAGTCATTCTTTCTCGGACAGGATCCGAAAAGTAACTCTTGGCAGTAACTTTACTGTGCGAATCTTTTCCAAGTTAAGCGGAAACTTGGGCGGTGAGGTAGCCGAGACACTACTCGAGCACCTATTTTACTAATACCCCCCACTCCGGCATGCCCCATAGGCCGCCGCACGGTTAAACGGAGGTGCACGTACTTTTGTCACCGCCAAGATCAACGTCATGTCAATCAACACCCAAGCTCTACACCAAGATTTTCCTACCTTAGTTACTCCTGCTGCCGCGCCTCAGAGAAACTCAGTCAGTTAAATGGCAGGCTTATAAGAAGCTAAGAAATAAGAACGCAATTACAGTAATGCAGGCAGCTATTTAATTAATCCCTCCTAAACATTTGCTTAAACCGGAAGCTAGTAAGCACTATAATACTCGAGACTTAGAACAGGACAGGAACAAGTTGCCGTAGTGGATTCGGGTCTATCAGATAAATAACCTCCCCCTTCCTCGGCCCCTCTCCCGACAGCACAGATAATATGGCATTTTTTAGTCCTACTACAAAGCCCAAGAGACCTTATCTGCCTCCTGCAAGGCCCGAGAGACCTCTGATATAGTGTCCTTGATAGGAAGTTCCTCAACCTAAATCTTATAATTAAATATTTCTACGTACAACACCATGCCAAGGATCATGATGTGATTGCTCAGATATAGCTTTGCTATAATGCAATGGCTTTACGCCAATTAATTGATCTACGGCTCTAAAATCTAGATCTACAACACTAAAAATAAGCTCCAAGCAACTGGTTTTACACCGGCAGAATGAAACTTGGCAAAAGATTCGGACAGTAAAGTTACTGCCAAGAGTTACTCTCCGGATCCGCTCCGATTCTTTCTCGTTGCATCAGTTGAACTTTTTGACACTAAGCTTTCCTAATATCATTCATCCTCTTCGAGAGTGACTCTTTACACAATCACACAATCCACGCGCCTTTACTTAGCGCCTCCTTGAACTCCAACCTTTTCTGTTCTACCTCGCCTCACCAAAAACATATCCTGGCACCATGGGCTGCACTTCCTCCAAAGAGAAAGCGAGCCTGCCTCCAAAACCGACGCCCCAACCAGACCATACCAACAAATCCAACTCTACCAAGAATCTGGTCCCCACATCCAGTACCCGGTCTAAAAACTCCAAGGGTAAATCAAGCAAGTCAGATGTCGTTGCTGAAACAAGCTTGTGTGACACGAACGACGAAATATGGCGCAGCCAACGGCACGCAACGCCTAGTCTAACTTTTACATCCATTGACCAGAATCCTAGCGCCCAACCAAATCCTAGTCCGAGCCCAGATTGTGCGGCGCCGTATGCGGGCCATAAGCACAGTCACGAGCATCAGGGGGCTAACATCACCACGTATGGAAGCCATGNCAGCAGTTACGGTGGACTTGTCAACCACAGTGGGCATTATGAAAGTTCCTCAAGCGGAGCTTACCACTCTAATGGCTATAGTCATTCAGGTGGTTATTCTGGAGGTGACAGTGGGGGTTACTCGGGCGGCTGTAGTGACAGTTGAGGTGGAGGAGGCGGATGTTGAGAGATGGAAATAATGAGGTAGTATTTCTTGCCCTAGAGCCACTCTAACTTCTTGGTGTTCTACCACGGGTCTTGAATGTGTACTGGTACTAACACCTGTTCACACTTCCTTAGCACAATATAAATTACCAGTCACCGACATTCTCCAAGTATATATAGAAGAATACCTTCTGCAGACCTTCGATACTCTAAGTACGTTATAGAGACATCTAAAAAATGTATCAAAGCCATGAGCTGTTCTCAGAACCCATCGTTATAGAAATCATGCCGAGTAAGGCGTGTCAAAAATGAGTATTGCTGAAAAGGACTATGCTGAGCAGCATGAACGCCCTCGGCAGACATTGTGGGAAGCTGAGCAGTAGACGTTTTTTAATTTAATTAGTTCAATTCAATTGTCACCTAGGAGCATGCAACTTTCTCACGAGTCAACTTTTGGAGAACTCGGTTTGATTTCAATGCTAATCAGTCCAACAATCTTTGTCCATCCGTACTACGATCCATGCCTGTTAACTAGGAATGAGTCTCGGAACAATTTTAAATCTAGCATCAGGAACGGGAAGACGGACCACCCCCGGGACAACCCTTGTGACAATATATCGTCGCACTCTAATATCGTTGTACATAATCTCTCTAGGATGATACCAGACTTTACAAGTGTGCGCAATAAGTCAAAATACAGTCTTAATCTATAACGAATCGCTATCTGTTTCCGCCGAAATACCAAAAATATTATCTGTGCAACTAGCCCCTCTAGCAATACAGAGCGTAAGGAGTACTCCAGCCACACAGATACCTTGTATGTCCAACTTGCGTGCCACTTCGATGATCGTTGTAGAAGTCGTGAGCTTCGGCAAGAAATGGCTAACATATGAATAGGAAGAAACTCACGAACCGCAACAATACTTTCGCCTTCAGTTGACCATCACCTCCGGCAGTCTATGCAAATCATACTAGTGTCTGTGAGTTATGCAATAGGGGCTGGGATGCTTGGATATACTGGAATGTTGTGGAAGAAAGAGAAGGCGCCATTTTACTTCGTTGTTGTGCTCGCCGTTGCCTTCGGAGGGCCATTCGAGCCGCTTTACGATGAGGCAACAATGCTGTACTTCTACTCGCCAGGCATTTGGTCCTTGTTCTCGTCTTTCGATATCCCGCAGCCGATTTGGGTGTATAGTAGCTACGTGACACTATACGCCCCCATAACAGTGCCCTTAGTTTGTGCCATACCAAAAGGCCTCTTTCGACTTGACCTCTTCAAGTGGGCTAGACTAGAACTGCTCACTTCATGTGCCTTTGAGATGGTTGGAATCAATGGTGGTGCTTACGAGTGCTGGGAGCCGCACGTATTCCGGGTCTTCAACTCCCTCTCTGCATGGGGATCCGCGAAGCAACGTAGGTTATCTGCTTCAGTGTCGCTGCGGCCCATTTACAGACACGAGCGGTGGGAGTTAAACGGTCATTTGGTCTCTTCGTACTCTTCCCGGCTACCTTCCTTCTCACGAATCCTGGTGCCGGCGCACCGAATGATAATTACGCTTCATGCAACCAATCCTACTCCCGCTCTGGTTACGGCCGGGCCGCTTGTGACAATTAGATTTGCGTTAAGTCTCATTTGGGGTACATCTATCTTCTCCCATTCGATGGTCAGATTGCACTTTCTGACAATGATACGCCATACAAACCTAAATGGAACTACACATAACAACGATCTCGAAAACGGTATTTTTTTGGCGTAATGCTCTTAGGCCCAGAAAGTACAAAGGTATACGCGAAACGAGCTCCTTTTTGAGTGTAAGTTGGGTTGGTTTTATCATCGCGTTTGGCACAATAGGATAGAAATTATTAAAATACAATACGTATAAATAGAGTTTCTGGGTATGATGCGTTCGGTGATCGCCACGTACCAATATGAATATAAAATGGGCGTCCGAGAGCCTTTAGCATAAGGAAATTTATATTAATTTCTCAGCTTGCCACATCCAATTCAAAGGGTCGTAACTCCCTATTATCGCCGGGAAAAAGGGAGGAAGAGGAGTTTATAGTCTGGCAAGGTCTTAGAAGAACTCACAATTTTTTCAGCTCTCAAGTTCAAAACTACATAATGGGTCAATTGCCCTAGGGTATCTTCTGTCCATTCTAGAGCCTTAAATACTTGAATGCTTGTTTAGAGACGCTAGAAGAAGTCGACGAATTGTATGCAAACTTAGTCGGGACTAGGGACAAAATAGAAACATCTATTTTATGTACGTGGGGTTTAGGACATCGACTAATGGGCAGTGCAGCGCTATGCTAATGGAATGGGAGAGCACAGCAAGGTGGATGGGCCGGCGTATCAAGACAAGGAGTAAGAGATCTGGGTGGGAGATGAGAGTAAAGGTTACATGAGGGAAGATAGCTGATGTGCTGGTGAGAGGTTGAGAAAGGAGAAAGATAAAGTAGGTGAGAAGAAGGCCCCAGAACGCCATTCCACGAGAACGTATCCATGATACGTGCATCGCCTCTCCTCCATCGACCAGCCATGCAATTAATTCCTCGTATCATATCAGTGTTTATGCGCTTGGTCAGTTTCTTCATCCGATTCCAGAACTAGTAGCAGGTCATGTGCCTGACTGCTCGTGCTCGAATTTGTGGTCTCATCCAAGCTCAGCCTGCAACTCCCTCTCCTTCGTGAATAACGTCTACTCACTCCCCACTCCCAACAAACCAACCCCAAATCCCTCCCTCTTGCAGTCCTGTCTCAACTCCACAGGCCCGAACCACCGCCACTACCACTGCACCCAGCACGCTCATACCCCCTAAAACTTTGAATACCACAAAACCTCTTCTTCTTACCTCATCACTCAAATCACATAAGCCAAGCGGATCCCTCGAATCTACTCTCCCCGCTCTTACGTATCTTTGGCCCGAATTTGTTGCACTTTTGGCATTTCCGTGTCTAACCACCGCCCAATCCGCCCTTCCAGAAGGGGGAGAGGAAGATGGAACAATACTTCCACCTCTTACTTCCTCGCCCACACGCTCTAATAACCATTTTGCCCTGTCTCCCCTCTGGACCTCTTCAAATCTTTCCCTTTCGTTCCGTAGACTCCGCTGCAGATCAGTTGCCCATTTAGCCAAACGCATCTGTGCTAGACGTTCTTCGCGCTGAGTATGATCTCTTAAACGCGCTAACGTGAAATCCGAAGGGCCTTCAAGGCCTTCGAGTGCGGTATGCGAAAGTGAAGGAGAAGAGCCCGGGAATGGCGATTGAAAATTGGAGTTGGAATTGGGGTGAGAAAGGTAGAACGGAGAATGAGGATGAGGTACGAGAACGCCTGAGGGAGAAGGTGAGGAGAGTATTGAGGAGGTGGAAGAGGTAGGGGCGGTTGTAAGGCGGCTGAAAGGATCTTGAAGACCGCTCTTGGCACTGAAGCCCGCTGTATTCAGGCCTAGTGAAGAACTGCGCGAGTTTAGGCCCCTCTGTTGGACGTGCCCGTGCATAGTCATTGAGTCTCCCGGAAACTTAGTCTTATTTCGCCAGGCTAAGAATTTTTTCGCCGCTGAGTATCTTAGCCACGCAATGGCGTCCGGATCAAAGACCTGGGCTATAAGGACAGCGAGTTCAGACGGTACAAGCGGTTGAATGTAATCGGGAGACATGAGAAGGGATGCGTCCATTGTTTCGCTATCCGACCCGGGAGTAGAAGAGATAACATACGGAGGCGTTGGGGCTCGGAAGTAACCTTGATTTTGTGAAGATTCCGAAGTTTCGTTCATATTAAGATCGGGCGAGGAGTTTGGAGGGGAGATCGAGAGCCCTTGGACAGCAAGTAACGCATCATCTAGAGCTTTACCGAAAAAGAAAGGCTTTACAGAGGAAGATTGGAGACGAGCGAGCACGGAGGTCTTAATCGAGACAATTTGAGAAGGCGTAAGCGTGTCAGCTTTCGAAATGAGGGGGATGACATTCGTTAGAGAGGAAAGGCGTCGCATATATTCTACATCTTTGGAGATGTCGTGGTCTGCTCTGACGTCAGTCAATATACTAGATGCGAGATTTTTCTTACACCTACTAGGTGATAAAAGGTAGAAAACAACATCGACCTGCACCCCGCCATTTCCACTTAGGACACTGAGCAGGTCGCCATCACTAACAGTATCTATCGAAGCATTTCGGTGAAGCAAGGACTCAATGTACTCTATTACTGGATCCATATCTTCTACGCACGAAGTACTTTTGCCGTATCCTGGGGTATCGATGAAACACAAATTCCGCTCGAGAACTGTGTCCCCTCCGCTCTTTCGTCTCCGGAGGGTTCGATTTTCCTCCATATCTGCCCACCAAAAGGGATATGCTCTTGTACTCGCATGAACTTCTGTTATTCTTGTTGTGCCTCTGACCTCCGGTTTCTTCCTTCGGGACTTCGATTTTGGGGGAGGAGAGGATTGTAGCACTGATTGGGTTGGGGATAATGGATCGACATGAACGATATCTTCACACAATTGAACGATAGAGCGGATGAGGGAGGTTTTGCCGACACCTTGCGGGCACCATAGTTAGCACATGCGGGTCAGTTTTGAGGGCACAAATATCACGATTGACTGTTGTAGGAGACTTAGAGACTTACCGGCTTCACCCGCAATCAGTACCTTCAACCTCCCCATGTTCTTACCCTTCGCAGTGAATGGCCTTCGACTAGGCATCTGTATACTCGGCATAACCAGCTGAGGGAAGCTACCCGAATCCTCGATCTGTGTGTCTTCTTCCTCCTCTTCGCCGCTGGATGCGATGGCTTGACTGGCAGCTTCATCGAGCCCAGACTCTTCATCCGACAGGCGGAATGACTTCAGGGATACTGACTTCGGTGTACTAGGAACTACAGAACCCGGAACTGGTGAATCGGCATTCAGCGGTGTTATTGGGGTGGAGAATGTCTGCTGGGAAGTTTGCTGAACGTGGTGTTTCTTGGGCGATGTGTCTCTCGAACCCAGACAGTCAGGTTTCATATCCTGTACCTTATCCGAACTCTTCGAAGCAGGCCTAGGACTTGTTTCGCCATCCTTCCGATTCAACCCCGATGTACCTTCCTTGCAAGCATCCTCTTGTGTGTCATTTCCATCCCCAAAAGCCGTTTCCAGGGCATCTGCTAAGCTTTGGACGCCATATGTGCTATCCCTCTGCTTGCTTGTCGAGCTAGAACTTGTAGACTCTGCGAGAGATTGCTCCATCTCCTCCTCGCTACGCAGGAAAAAAGTGGTGGGTACGGTATGGGCTGCAGAGACGTGAGCTGCGGAATGCTCGGCGACGCTGGACTTGCGGGATCTCGCTTTGACGGGAGGAAGGGCGTCGCCGCCCACTGCTGGCCTCATATTTGCGGCAAGAGGGTTAGAAGGCACAGCTTTGGCAATACTAGGTGAGTGGGTGCTCCTCAGGCTCGCAATGGCCAGCTGGATAACGGGGTACTCCGACGATGATGGTGCGATTGGAGTGCACCCCTCCAAGGCCAAACGAGGGCGGGGCGGCCACGTCTGAGTGGTTTGTTGGGATCAGCAGAGATAAAGAAAGAGAATGAGCAAAACCAAGAGCAAAGCGGGAGAAGGGGGGAGAATTTGCTCTGAATGTACAGTGTGGGAAAGCGGATCTAGGTGACGGAGAGGTATCAAATGGCGGGCCCAAGTGTGAAAGGCTGCATGATGATGGTTGGTCACCTGCAGGCTGCCTAATCAGGAAGCGGCTGGAGGGGACAACTCAGGGCCAGCACCTCCCTTCCTGAAGACGGCCTAAGTATCCCAAAAACCTCCCACCTCGACCAACGCCTAGTCGGGCCAGCGAGATATTTCGGATTTGAACAGCGAACGTATGACATTGTAGAAATGCATTTTCTGCAGCGTCTATTATACACAGAAGCATCTAAATTACAGCACCGCTTGTCCGTCCCCATCCCGCAGCTTCCCAACTTCCTCCACCAGCCTGCTTATTCGTCTCCTCCAAATAAATATTGCCATAGAAATTTCCAGAGCAAACATGACAGAAGAAAAGACTCCTGCCTGCGTTCGCCGCACCCGAAAAAGACAAGAACACCCGATTCTTTTCTTCAACCGTCCGTGTTATGCCATACCACCATATATTGCAGATCGCGACCCTATCAAACTACATCCACGTTCCTACCTAGGCGGGGAATCACCCGGATAGCCAACCACATGAATGCGAAAGACTAATAAAAGAGAGAAAAGGCACAAGAAGAAGATATCCTCAGAGGCGAAGCCTTGACGGCAGGTAGATGAGGAAAAGGTATAAAAAGAAGATGCAAATGAGAACTCGCTATGCTAAGGGTAAGAAGGTTATCGGTGCTGCAAACTAGGTAGTGAGCAAACAGCCAAACTTTTTGTCGAAAGGTAATCGGCAACTTTTAGACAGGGCAGCGTGAAGAGAGGAACCAGTATAGAATACAAACAAATGAAGCCGTAATTCGTAATTGCCGCGAAACCACAGAACTTCTGGGGGAGGTGATGTTATGTCCGCAATGCGCTTGAGGCTTGGTAGGAGAGGCAAGGGATGTTAAGTATTACTAGTGGTTCGCAAGGGGATGTTCCTCTTCATGCGGCCTGGGGGCCTCCACGGGCGCGAGGAGTGACATTTCCGCCTCTACCACGGGGGACGAAGCCACCACGTCCTCCTTCGTTCTTAAAGCCGCCACGTCCTGGGCCACCCGGGCGATCTTGTCCACGGCCACGCATTCCTCCGCGCTGGAATGGGAATTGATTCGAACGCAATCGACGCTCTTCAACGTAGATATTGTCATCACCAACCTTGTGGGGGTTTGCGTTAACAGCTGCCTGGAAAGCTGCAGGAGTAGCGAAGTCGACAAAAGCGCAGTTCTGGACGTGCGGTTAGCAAAGGTTACAGATGATATATATACGAATATACCTTCTGACGGCTGACATCGAAGTAAGCAATCTCCCCATGCTTAGCGAGAGCTGCCTTCAACGCATCCGCATCAACACTATCATAAACGTTCTTAATGTATGCTCGCATGTTTTGTACCTCTCCAGCAGGGGTCTGGTTTTGAGACCGGGATTGGCGCTGCTTGTGCTCGTGGCCAGCGGTTTGCCATCCAGTCGAATCACCCTGGCTGTTGGCTGGTGAAGGCTCGCGGGTAGAAGAAGAGGCTGCGGGAGCAGGTGGTGCAAAAGATTGTGTCTGAGCAGCCGGAGAAACTTTCGGCTGAGCGGGGGTAGAAGCGGTGGTAGGAGCAGGAACAGCAGGAGTAGCAACGCGGTTAGCAGACGCGGCGAGACTTGCCCATGTGCGTGGAGCGGCGGGCTTTGGCGGTGCGGGTGTAGTTGCGGTAGGCGTTGCGGCAGGCTTTGGAGCCATAACAGGTGGGGTTGGCGCAGCATCCTTAGGCTTCTCAACTTCAGCAGGCTCTTCAACAACAGGCTCGTCGGCTTCCTTGCTCGGAGTCTCCTCAGTCATAGAGACGGCAGCAGCTGGTGCCTCGTCCACATCGGCTACCTCAGCGGCCTCGGACACTGGAGTGCCATTGACTTCGGCAGGAGGCGGCGAAGCCTCACGAGCAGTCGACTCGTCCTGCCGAGCGACTTCTTCCAACTTATGGTCAACTTCGGCAATATCCTCCTCAGTAGGGATTTCAGAGCTGTCCTTAAGGATTTCGCCTTCAGGTTCATCAGAAGTTGTGGCAGGCTCTTGGACACCAGCTGGGACTGTAGACGGATCCTGCTGCAGTTGCTCCTCCTCTAGTTCTGGTTCGTCCGCAATGTAGCGGAAGATATCGTTCAGGACGAAGTATCCGTTAGTTTGCTCTGCAAGAACGAACGTCTGCACAAATTTCTTGTGAGGTTCTCCCTTATTCGAGATCTCGCCAATGACTTGAATAACAATATTCTGGTCAGAGCCCTGAGAATCGACATTGGTCACGCGGACCTTGCAGTCATGGAAATCAAGCTCCTTAATGCGGTCGTTGATAGCCTAAAGGACCAATTTACTTATTAGCGCTTGGACCTTGTTTGTCACCCAAACCGTCTGCTCGTGAACATACCCGCTGACCGATGCACACTGTGAGTTTCTCCTCCTCAAGCCCAGAGACAAACTGCGAGCGCTTGTTGTAGAAAAGCTAGCGAAAATATTAGTAGTTACTCTATGAGCTGTACGCAGCTACTAGCGGAGATGGAATTCTTACATAGAGTTTCTCGGGGCTCCGGCTAAGAGTAGTGTAATACTGCTCGACAAAGTACCAGCCAACCTCATCCTTGGGGATTTCGGGGGCTCCACCATTCCCGCTAGCCGCATGACTGGAAGTATTTGATGGGGCTGCACCGTAGCTGGCGCTATTGGCATTGGCAGCGTTGTAGTTGCTATCCATGCTGCCATATGTCTGCGCTTGGTGAGGTGCATAGTTACCATTAACAGGCATAGAGGGCTGTTCGGGCGTTGCCATCTTGACGGTTTTGATGAGGAGAAGATATTAGGTAGATGGATTTAAACGAAATGACCGGCGATAGGGTATACGAAGGTAAGGCGCGCTGAGAAGAAGCTCTATAATGGCTGAAGCTCTCTAGAGTGGATACAGAAAATGTTAGCTGGGTAAGATGGAATTGCTGGGTTGTGGACGGATACATACTGGTAGAATTCGTAGGGGAGGCGATGAAGTTCGGTCTTCGGCGAGAGACGACAGGTTTCGGGGGAGTGTAAGAGCCAGACAGGGGAAATACGCGACAAGAATGGGTAGCAGAGGAAATAAAGCTCCCTAACGAAGAGGAGGAGGTCAAGATGTAGAGTATGGTTCTGGGTGTGCGAGAGACTGAGAAGCGGCTCGTGAGGAAAGAATATTCGAGGAGTTTGGGGCTGGTCGGTGCTCGTTTCTCACTAGGGCGGGCCCATTCAGGCCGGGTAGGCAGAAATCGACTTCGCGCCAACGCTCCCGTCCTGCTCGCCATCACCATCTTCTTCTAAACCAATATTGAACGGAAACTTATATGGAACTAGCTCCCTCTTCAAATCTCTTCAAGCACTAAGCCTGTTGATTAAAATGTCGCTTGAATGGTGTGCGCAGGAGCTTCTCATCAAATCCCGAAAAGGTCCCATTGGACAGATCTGAATTAGATTAAGTAGTGACAAGTTCGAACGATATTTAGCCACATAGATAGGAAAATTGGAATAAGCAAAAGTTACCCGTCTAGAATCCTTCGTTGACTATTTTCTTTGATTCTTAGAGCTCTTCGGATTTGAAAATAAGCACGCGCGCTCATAAGGATCCGCTTCTTCGCTGATCTGACTTACGGACAGCGATTCTGATGGTTCGTTTGTAAGCGAACCAGGAAACAACCATATTTACGGAGAAGCTAGGCGTGATGGAATTCATGTTGATTATGTTCTCTTGCTAATAATGGGCCGTCGGATAGCACTACTTCAAATGTTATTCTGATCCTTCATATAGCGAAAATGGGAATCATGATGTATGATATACCCTTGATCGCCAAATTCTGGTGTCTTGGATTTGACGCTTGGAGATTTGAAGGGAAGGGGGCACGTGCATACTGCTCCCTATACCCCCTTGAATTCTCTGGTACCCGAGCCTAAAGTACATATATTAAGTATATATATTATAACTATTATAGTTAAGATATAGCTTATAAAACAGGATAAAAAATTATTTTTAAAACATTTGGTTACCACTAAAGCTACGATCATAAGCTCTCAGATCCTTTGTGGAGAATTCGTTGGTTATAACGAGCAGTTCGTCCGTGCACACCAACGAGATAAGATTAAGCGAATTCATCTATCCAATGCCTCGAAATTTCAAGCCCACTCCCTGCCTCTCCCTTCATCTCTGAATTCATCTCCTTCAAGGATGCCAAAGCAACTTTGGGTGGCTTTATGGGAAGTAAATTTAGTTGGAACCCAAGAACTTAACTAGTGGAGCGACCGAGAAAATGTGTGCGCACCAATGATGCACTTCTTGGGTTGTGGAATTCTAGAGTCCCAATTCGGTATTTTTGCAGACGTTTCGTATTCGGATTGCGATGAAGTATAAGGAATGCGTACTAGTGTCAAAAGGGGACGTGCATAGCCCCATATACCGGGAGCCCATGTCAGTCTTCCGCCAATTTTCCCGACATGCGTCACAGTCTAACGTGTATACAGGGATTCAGATCCTTTGAGACGCCGACGGACTCTCCAGAGCCGATGGCACCAAGGCTCTCTGCTGGACAAGCCACAGCGTTCGGACCGTGAACTTCTCTATTCGCTGGCTAGTCCGAAAACAAGGGCCTGACGGGCTTCTAGCATGAGCCGGATGCATGTCATACAATAGCAAGAGAGCCTCCATCTCCACGTCGCAATAGCCATGATCGCCTCCCCTGGCATTTATGGCAGCTGTGCCTCGCGGCTGTGTTTTTGTAGACAGTTTCCAATCTGTGAAGAAAGTTATAAGTGTGAAGGATTCTTCAGTGTAGCCCCCTCATTCATACTCACCTTTACCCTCAACTTTCTCCGGCACCGTTTACTTTCTGAACAATATCTCTTTCGGACTTTCCTAGCATAGTTCTCAACACCTGAGACATACCTTTTACAACAACTTCAACACTTCTTTGCAACAGCCATGGGACCACTCGTGAAAGGAGCAACCGCTCTGATCGGACTAGGTACTGAGGCCTATGCACATCACAAACAAAAGAAAGAGCGCAGCAAGTCTCCTGCGCTGCACTCTTCTTCTCCCATGCATAGTGAGCAGAGTGACTCGATTTATGGCGGAAATCCCGCTCCATTCCCACAAGGGACGCTCGCACCGCCCCCAGCCTACCCGGGAGGACGACAACGGAGCAATGGCTCAGGATCGAACATTTCTGATTTAAGTGCGTACGGATCAGACGGAGACGAGTGGGCTCGGGATGCAGCTCAAGAGCAGCTCCTAACCACTGAATCTAGTGGAGAGATCCGGACTGTGGACCAGCTCGTTGATGACTTCACACGACGGCACCCTCCACCACAATATTACACAGATTCGGGCAGGCTACCTTGCCCTGTCATAATTCCACAGAAGAGACCGGAAAGCAAGACTCAGGGTTTCATCCGGGCATATGCTCCAGCATTGAATGACTGCGGTATAGACCAAGCAACCTTTTTGGACTTCTTGGACAACTACACCAAATCAATCAAGGTGAGCTCTCCTATACTCCTCAAGACCGACTTCTAGTGTATGTCACGAAACTACTTATATTTGGAAGATGACTTACTGGTCTCCACAATAGGGCGGAGGATACTTCCATGCAGTCAACATTGCCATAGCTACAAGCGTAATCGCCTACACCATTGCGTCTGCTTCAATCAACCCTGCAGTCCACTTCGCGTAAGCCTAGTAACACCAACCACGTGGGATATGGATAATACTGATATTCGTGAGACAGTGCTTTTGCAGTGCACACTAGCATCGAAGGTGGTAGACGACTCCATAACACGAGCCAGTGAGCTAGACCATGACCAATGTATCCAATAACTCATACTGACCTACATTCTCACCACACAGAATTAACAAATACCTCGACCGCATGAACGAGGAGCTCTTCAAACCCCACGGCCTCTACGCTATGTTAATGACATACAAGCCAAACTCCGATGATGCAGACTTGACTGTCGATGTCAACACTAACATCCTCAAATCGGTGTACGCACGAAACGGCGGCGACCGCTCCAAATTCCGTACCGCAAGCGGCAAGACTCACGGTGATGCTGAACTTCCTGAGTCCGCGCCCCTTATCTTCCCCACCCTTGAAGCTGCCGATCCCGAACAGAAAAAGAACGCATTCAAGCGTGCTGGAGCTTTCATCCGCGATTACCAGGATCGCAAGGCGAGAGCGCAATTCGAGTACAATAACCCAAATTCGGCCTTAAATGTGGGACCAAAGCCAGAGTTTTCGAGCATATTCGCGGATCCGAACCATCCTATACACAAGGGTGGGCCATTGAATCTGCTCACGGGAGGTTACCTGAACAAGGGAAGACAAAAAATTACGGAGAAGGGAGGCAGCGGTACAGCAACAGTGCTACCTATTCGTACCAGAAGGCAGGCTGGGCGTAATGGGGGAGGTGTTGGAGGCGCTAAAAGTGGTATCAAAAGATTAATCGGAGAGGTAGGTTTATGTAAATTGAGAGCCCCTTTAGTGTGCAGACTGGCTAACAATGAATGGTAGGATGTCATCTATCTGATGGTGGTCAACATGCCCTCAGAACCTGAGCTCAAGGAGGTGGCGCAGTGGGAGGAGCAGATGAAAAAGGCGCAACACTCCCAGCAGTGGGGTCAGCAGCAGGCGCAGCAGGCGCAGCATGCGCATCAGCAGAGTGGATACATTTGATCAGAGCGGCAAGGCATGGTGGACAAATTCTTCATGATACCTTTCCATTTCTTTGCTCAGTATGATTAATATTGTCTATTGACAATTCCGCAAAAAACGCCTATCAACTTAGGTGGGTTGTTCAAATTTCAAGGTAATAGAAGACACTCTGCTTTTACCATCATCTGTAATTGTTAAGTGGGTATTATATCAGACATCTAGAGATAACCTGCCTCTTCAGAAGTCTTTGTATCTGCCGCCTGGGAACGGGAGGTGCGTGCTGGTACACTTTTGACTTATTCCATTGTGCCTTTCAGGCAAAGCGCTTAGCAATATGCGCCATTGACGCCACGCAACACGAACCCTATCTCTGATCCTCCGAAGCCACAGTCATTTTTCATGTCAAGTCAGCGGTGCCTACAGTCAATGGAAACGTCGCGCCAGCGGACGATTTAATTCCGATCGGCATGTCGATCTGGCCGTTCCGCTGATGCCCTTCTGCACGCCTTGACGCTAACCATAACTAGTGAATGGTCAGGTGGGTGGAGTATAATGCTTGATAGTCCAAGCCCTCTCGTGGTCATCACGAAAAGCTAGGTAAGAGAATAGTGCAGAGTAGAGCTGCTCGGATCCTGCGGATCGTGGTTGGTGGAATGTTTAAAGACGGTCCCTGGAAGGGATGGGCTGGAGAATATGTCACGGCGATATGTAAACGAATGAGGGGGTCGCTGAATTTGCGGGGTTGATGAGTAATGCCCGGTTTCAAGTTTATGAGAGCAATGAGGGGGAAATACAAGAGTTGTTGTAAAGGGGCACGGAGCTGAATCAGAAACTGCAGCGTTCACTCCACCCAATATGAATTTAGCAATAGATAGGGATATTTCACAGCGTAGGGAATGAGAGGTAATGACTGACGTTTAACAACGCATCAGATCCAGTGTCCCAAGCCATGAGAGAGTAGTCTTTGTGATTGTGGTTGGAAGAAAACCATGCTCTGCCATTATGAAGGAAGATGCTAAAAAATACTACAAAGCAAACCAAGGCGTCGCGCAGAGAATACGATGAGAACGAAGAAGCATGATAGAGAAGGCGTAAGGAAATAACAGCAGTAGCCTAATGTCTCCCATGTCTCGTCCAAAAATCATCTATCCATCATTCCATTAATATGGCAAGTGACGGCATCAAGTACCATTTCACACTCTGCTTAACTTAAAAGAATGCGCTCAGGAAAAAAGTATATCCCCCTATCCTCTCCATGCCTCTCAACGATGCAGTGTTACGCCCAATATGCCAAGCCCGTCAGCTCCGTCCGGTTCTCATAACAATACTATATGCTCCGCATTAGCTATAGCACTTTACGGGCTGACCTTCTTTTCGTCCAATTCATCGGTCGACTCTATCTTTCGATGCTTCGGCACAAAGACCGCATCCTGGCCAGTCATCCGCCGTCCTAGCGCACGCTCTAGCTTTGCACCCAGCGCAAGCTTGCTCATGTTTTCATTCTTTTCTGTGGAGACGATGTAGCGTTGTTGCTGTAGCCGCTTATCTTCCAGCCGCTCGAAGCCAGCGTTCCAGGATTTAATGGCAGCAGCTCGGGGATCTCCGGCTGTGGATGAGGCGGTTGATAAATGTGAAGGAGCGATTGAAGGTGTCAGGGTTGGCGTGGCGGAATACGTTGAGAGGCGAGTACTCGCGCGATAGTTGGAGGACTGTATGGGGGTTAGTCAAGTAGTTTGGTGATTTGGACGGCTAATAGTGAGATGCGAGGCGCTCAGCAAGAACAAAGGTGGTGAGAGGAGTAAGTGATAAAGTTGAAGAGCTCATGAGACGGCGTTGATAGCTATGATGCTTGTTGAGATGGAAGCTTACATTGGCGAGGATTGGCCTCGACGACTCAAGAGAATTGGTCATTCTTGCGACTCTTACGCTTGGGCGTTGGACGCTGAGAAGCTCTGGTGCTGATGTGTGGAATGACGGTAAGGTTGATGTCTCCTAGCGACGAACCACAGAAAACCGTCAACGATGTGAGGTTGCTGGTTGAGAGCGGGTATTTGCAGAATGGGGGGTGAAGGAAGAAGGGTTTGAGAGTCAAGGTCGACCTTGTCAGGATCAGCCGTTTCGGTCCCGTCTTGCGTTTCGCGTTTCACAGCCCCGGCTTTTGCTCGATCGGCAAGGGGGATCTTGAGAGGAGTTTGCAGTGAGCAGGGTGCGAAGGGGGTAGCGCAGAGACCGGCGGGCTCGGAAGAACGGAAAGCTTAGGAAGCACAGGTCGGCGATGGCGCAGCGGGTCTAGTTCTTTGCTCCTGTTCATGTGCGACGGCCGTGTCTTTGCCGTGTCTTGCCTGGGTCCGGGGCTTAGTAGGCGTGGTGGGAGAGGTTTTTCTGAAACGGTCACACAGCAACGGCAAGGAGCGCGGACAACGGGCAACGTGTTTGAATGCGCCAATCTTTGCGTTGGTGGGTAGGGGGCGTTCTGATTATCAGGGCGCGGCTGCTTTGAACGGTGTTCACGGCTCCTGATTCGGCACCTGAACCACCACAACGTTCCGCTCGCGAGGATGCCACGTTTTTGAGGCTGCCTGGACACGCTCCCGTCCATGCCCGATGAGCCTGTTGCGCGCGACTTTGGAAGCCACTTTGCCCCTTTTTGATGTGCCCGGCCATGGTCTCTGCGCCCACGAGGCCTTACCGGGATGCCTGCCGTCTTCTCTTTTCAGCCTCCTCCATCTGCATCTTCAGGCTGGACCTAGCCAACATGGAACGCGAGCCACATGCTCCCCAACGTCGCCGTCCTGCGCAATGCACCTCTGACAGCCAACGGTGCTTGCATGGCAAAAGAACAAATTCAGTAGTCCACGGCCCACGTTCCACAGCCCTGCAATAACCCGCGGAAATTCTTCATGGGGTTCAAGATAGCTTACGAGCACTCATCCAGTGATGCTGAAGGAGGCAATGGTGGCTGCTTGTCGATGAGCTCCTACGTGGCTCAGAGCAAATGCGATTAATCAATTTCCCAGCATTAGTGTTTGGTCTCTGGATTCTTCATTACGTTAGGACCAAGATAGGCATCAAGTACGCCCATCTACCTCTAATCTCGCCAATAGCTTTGAGAATATAGGTGCCTTTTATCTTAAATTTGTCCACTACAGTCTACATCGTTCCGAATTATGCCGAAAATTTGTGCCAGAGCACACTTCCAACATGGCACAATTGCAATTCCTGTTTCCACACCCACTTTAATTTGTAATGTCACGCATAGGCGAACTTATATGAGAGCTCCTATATATGGCCCCTTTCTCATTTGACTTCCATTCCATACATTCTTCGCACTCCGCATTGCTCATCTCCTTTCTGCAAACGTTCAGCAGCTTCTAGCTTTTGTAATATGTTAGCCTACGTAGCGCCTATCACCAATCCAATTCATAGACTGATTAATATGCTCTAATTTGGGACTGTTTCTAAATTCGTCCCAAAAGCATCCGCGAATGGTTGTTAGCACATCCTCATCTATCGCCGACAATAGGCGTACACACAATCTAACCTTACTCCACCGTTCAGTCACCGCCACGCCTTATGTATTTTTGGGTAGGTGTTTGAAGTAGATACATTAGAGGTCCTTTACCAATTTATCTGAGTAAGAACATATGATCCTTTCTTAAAAGGTCTACATCGATTGTCTTAGAGTTTGCTAAAATGGCTGCCGGTACCCATGAAGGCATAACCGAAAAATAGCACTAATTGTATGCTCCAGCCATTGGATTTTTTGCTGAAGCCGAAAAGTCACCTGTATCCAAATTGTTTTCGAGATTACATCATTACGGAGATATCCTCATTTCAAACCCTTCATCATGCAGAGTTCATTTTTCTCAGCGACCGGAAATAAGGTTCTCTCGTAAGTCATGTCAGAAATTCACGACACCCTGGTAAATCCGGTCAATCCGTTCCTCGCCCCTTGCACCAAGACTCTGCCAACAGTATCACATACACTCTATTTCCATCGATGATGAATGTCAGACGAGTGGCGCGAACACGTTGAGAAGATGGTCTCGCCAGCTGCCGAGCGCCACTCAGCGCTAATTGAAGATCCCATCTGGGTTTTGCTGTGGCTTGAGCAACTTCACACCTGAAAATATCCCCGGAAACGACTTACAGACTCTCATCATGAGAATATTCCGCTCCTCTTACGGATAGTGCTCTTTTATTAGGCCTATGTTTTATGCTTTTATTTGTGTTTATAAAATGTCTACCGTTTTGTACCACAGGCAGCACGGCACGGATACCTTCCGGTGTCTCTTTGCTCTGGCCCAGCGTAGGTGAGCGTGCCTATCCAGCAAAAAATACCATAGAGTTTGTCAGGGCAGTGCAGTCGAGGCAATCAAAGCGGCATAAGCAATGCAAGCCTTACCAAGACTACCTGTTTCTCGAAATAACTCTAGTCATTTGGCAACTTGCCTCTTCTCTTGCCGTACGGCAAAATTCAAGGAAACGTAACACGAATGAAAGACATATAAATGGCCTCTTGTATCCTTCAACAACTCCTCCCATCATCTGACATTTACAGCCTTCTCCGTTTTCTTGATCTCTATATTCCTCTTTATTCCTTAAAGTTATTGCACCTTCATTAGCATTCTACTTATTACGCAACTGACCCGCTTTTCGATCATCACCAGACTAAATTCAAGAATCTCCCGAACTCGAAATGAAGTCCTCCATTGTCGCATCCGTCCTTGCATTTTGCGCTCTTGCTAGTGCCGCTCCTGCTTCCCGCACTTCTCGCCGCCAAAATACCCTACAGGGTACGGCCATTCTCCAATTTCAAATTGCGCCAGACACATTTACCAGCAACACGGAGATCACTATCGGCACCGTCATCGATTTTGATGTCAACCCGTTAGAAGTGCTATCCATTGGCATTGCTACCACCACAGACGTTGCGAACCCAGCGGCTATTATCTGCAAAGCCCTCGATCAATCTTCCGTCGTTGGACAGTTCACTGCCAAGCGGGATGCCGTCTTCTCCTCGCTCCAGACAGTCACTTCAATCAGCTGCGAGGATACCAGCACCGCAGCCAAGCCCAGAACTATAACTCGAAGGACCAACTCAAATTCCATTCCTCCAACCAGCCAGCCCGAGGCAATCCTTCAGTTCGAGATTGCACCAGATACTTTCACAAGCGACTTTGAGATTGTCCTTGGCACTGTTGCTGATACTGATCTCCAATTGATTTCTGCTACGATTGCGTCTGTCAGCGGCGCAAAAAATCAAAATAACGTTGTCTGTATGGCTACATCAAACTTCTCGTCTAATGTTGCTGGTGTCTTCACGCTTGCAACGACTGCCGTGTTCAACAATGGGGCACTAGAACAGATCACCTCCATTACCTGTGCGGAAACTTCCTAGATCCACTAGTATCGCTGCTGCCTGCACTATGTTAACGGTATGAATGACGGGGAGTCTTGGGGGTGATATTATCATTTAGTCCTTACATGGCAATATTTTCCAGTTATAATGTCGCTTTTGTTTTCTTTGGATCCATTCTCCTGTATTTTTTTATATAAACCGACCTGTCACTATCTTTGTTCATAGAATAATGGCGTTGGCTGGGTTATTACCATTTGCTCACGAACTTTCCAAACTGCTCCCTGTTCTGTTGGTATGAGATTATTATGTGACTGTTCTACGACGTAACGAATGCCAGCACATATAATGCCCCCTCTTTGTATAGGTGTTTGTGTAGGTATTTGTGTCCAGCCCTCCTAGTATATTAGTGCTGCATGTTATTAAAGCTTTGGAGCTCTGTGTAGGGCTTCGAGTAGAGCTTTAAGGGGGAGACCCCGACGCCTGCGCTCTATGTGCTCCATCTACTGCGTGGCCAATATACTGCGTAGGCAGAACCCTTGCAAAGCCTTTGGTAGAGCTATATACGGAGCTATGTATAGAGCTTTTATAGAGCTTTGTGCATGGCTTACTCCTAAGCTTGTCCGCAAAGCTCCTCACGAAGCTCCTCTTAAAGCTCTCTGCCTCCATGCAGATACGGAGCTTGTAACTACATTAAGGCCCGCAAACCTACTCACAACACTTTATAAGGTAGATATATTAGGGAGTGTCTGCTAGAGAATATAATCGAATATTAACACTATTTTGGCGTGAACAGCTACGACCTAGGCCTAATTAAGGAGTCGGCTCTATTAACAAGTTTAATATAGGGTTTAATAGCTAAAGTCGGTCAAAATAAGTCAGTAGAAAAGCAGTCAGTCAGAAGAGAAGAAAAGAGCGTATTGAAGAAAAAGCTACCTGTCTATCCGTCTGTCCTACCTAAGTTATTAAAGACTCGAGGGCTATGGGCCAATCTATATACCTATGGAAGAAGGCCTGTGCTTTACAACCTAGGTGCGAAGGATTTGGAGATTATGAAGGAATCCCCGTTGTTAATTAATACGTCTCGTGGGCCATTGATTAACGGAACGGCACTGTTAGAGACACTACGGAAAGGTAGGATAAGAGGTGCTGCATTGGATGTCTTTGAAATTGAGCCTTTGCCGGTGGACAGCTCACGGCGATCCGAAGAATTGGGGAAACAGGGTAAAAGTAACGTGTTTTTGACTCCGCATATGGGGTACGTGGAAGAAGGCGTTCTTAATGCGTGGCATGAAGAAACTGCTGAGAATCCGGAACGATGACTTGAAGGGAAAGATCTTCTGATATAGGTACAATTATCATGTCAGGTAGCAACTCAACTACCTCTGTTTCAAAAACTATGCAGTAATCGTATATACTTACGCACACAGGTGGCCGGAAAAAGTGACCCTGCAAACCACAGAAATCACAGAGAACGTAATGTCACTCAACTCTATGGATATATGTCGACCTGAATCGGATTTCCATTACCTATCGGCCTATTTCTATTACTTACTCATTACCCATCACCGACTGAGTGGCAATATCGACCGAGTGGCAATTGAGTAACAGTTACATATCGTCGTCAGCATCGCCGTCAGTCTTTTGCCACCTACCTTATGTATATAGATAGCTTCTAGAGCCAGCTTCAATCGACAGAGAGTTCTCATCCTTGGTCGTTCTGTTCGACAATATATTCAGCTATGATAACGTAGGCTTTTAAATTGTAAACATATTAAGGTGCTAAAGTACCTTAAAATATTATACCTACGTTCAGGGATGCACATAACTATTACGCTTGGACCAAGTTAAAACTTTTAACACCATTTATGACCACAAAAAGCAACCATCTATAATATATCACCTTTGCCAATAGTGTTGGTTTAAAGAAAACTCATATACCCGGAGGCTGGGCGGCTCGGAATTGGAGTCCTTATACAATCATAATCACCAATTTTGGGCGACTATATTGATTATATGCACCCCCGCCTATGTTTTTATTATTTTATATCTTTTATGGTTGTTATATTATAAGCTGTAAAGAAGACGACTATTTTGCAGTGCCAGGTTTTTTGCCTCCCGCGTGTTGCCCCAAGCGAAATTAAAGCATTTACCTCTATCCAACACTTGTTGAATGTTTATAGATTGATAGCAGGATGTGTATTCATAGGAATTTGCTGAATGCACTTGGCGTACTCTTACAAGCTAATCAAGAAGAAAAAGAACAACCGAGAAAGTTATTTTATTTTCTATGAGGAAACAAATGGTATGAAATGGATGATCGAGAAGTATAGCCTTAAATGAGAGTGACAATGCTCAATTTGAAAGGTGCTCGTGTTTTCGAATATTGCGAGTCCTGTTGGATAGATAATATTCCAAATGACATCATTCCGCTGCATCACGCGAGTGGGATCTGAGTGTTTTTGTGACATACCTGTACGAGGGGGCTGGCTGCAGCTTATTTAGATAAGGAAATCTTCAACTGTCTCTAACCAAGCTTCCTTCACGCCGTTGCCTGGTTAGATTTGAAGCCTATTCATATTAAAACCATGGTTTCAACCGCACGTACTACAACGTCCAAGCTCTTTCCCCTACGACCACCTGAACCGACAGCGGAGCAGATCAATACAGTGAGTTGTCGGCTCCATGAAATACACTTTCCGAAAATATGACAATATTCCCAAAGCATGGCCTAATAGCCCTCCAGGGTCTTAGTGCCTGTCTCAGAGTGCAGAGACTGGCCTCCTCACAAGGCAAGCGGCCTTTTGCTGCCGTTCTTATCGGCCCCGATAACAGCAAAATCCTGCTTACCCACTTCTCCATCTCGCACGTCGAGCATGCCGAAGCTTCCCTAGCGCGCCTCGCTGCACTGCACTTTACGCCGGAATACCTCTGGACTTGTGCCCTCTACTCTACATGGGAACCTTGCGCTATGTGCGCGGCTACCTGCTACTGGGCAAACATAGGGCGAGTGGTGTACGCAGCGAGCGAAGAGAAATTGCTAGAGTTAACTGGTAAGGGGAACGAGGAAAATTTCACATTGAACTGGCCGTGTAAAGATTTGTTTGAGAAGGGTCAGAAGGATGTGCAGATCTGGGGGCCGGTGGCAGGGATGCAGGAAGAAGTTGTTGAGGAGAGTGATAAATATTGGAAACCAATTCGGGAGGGCAAGGGGCAGTAAGTGGTAGGGGGTCCGACGGAATATCTTGGCACATGATTAAGCTTAGATATGCAATTGTTCTGAGAAAGTATTTTTAACCAGCTCTTAGAGCATATAGAAAATTTTCTCTTGGTAATTGTCTAGTAGACAAGGCGTGAAGACCTTGAATGAAGGACAAATCGCATTAGAAGCGGGAGTCCTAGGATCGTTGAGAAGTAGGAGGAAGGGAGAAAAATCAATTGCATAACTGCGGCTTTGGGTTAAAAGGTTATTACCTGACATAAAAATATATAGCGGTTCCCAACGTAATCTTTATCGATGGCTACCGATCTTTATCGATTGCTACCCGATGCTGTGCTAGCTAGGTACGCACGTACGCTAGTCGGGGGTTTGCGGGGGACGTTCACTGCGTCTCTCTAGGTGGGTCAGGCCTGGTATGAACTCATGGATGCTTCTCATAGGCATCTCACCATACCACTTTTATGCAGCACCCACATATATATGTGCTTCTGAAAGAGGACGCTTTTGCTTTTAAATGTGCTTGTGATAAACCCGTGCCGATCTTATTCCCGGTTAAGGGTCGGCTACTCAACAAGATTTTCGCACCCTCTTCTCCTGAAATTCCAATACCCAGATACTTCTGCTATATGATGCAAAAACATTTCATATCAGACATTGGGACTTGCCCATATGTCCTCCAACAACAATGAGAGTGGCAAACTTCCTAGGACTCCATCAATTACAACTTCGAATATCGAAAGATCAAGTGGTAACAGCTCTTTGAATACCGAAATTGTTGCGAGTGCGCCATCTAAAATGGCTATATCACAGATTCTACCTGCTCGTCCAGAAAGAGTTGGGAACAAGCAAGCCTCCGAAGACCAACCATCAGAGAAACAGAACCCTAAAAATTCCACCGAAGGTCAAAAAAATTCGAGAGTGAAGATGTATATCGACCCAGTAGTCTGGTTTCTCCAGGATCAGTGGTTTCTTACTACCCTTGGCATTCTCATTGCCATTTCCAGCCAAGTCCAAGTCCCCCCATCCCACCAACATATCAAGGAAAAAATTGTAACCTACCTCACCGTGTCTATCATCTTCTTCATCACCGGTTGCACGCTTCCCACCAAAGTTCTTCTGGCAAACTACTCTCGTTGGAAGATTCACCTATTTGTCCAAATACAATGCTTTCTTATGACTTCCGCGACGACATTTGGTATAGTTAGCGCTTGTGCTATCAGTAAGACATTCATGGATCCGTGGCTCTTGATAGGCATGATATTTGCTGGCTGTGTCCCTACGACTATCTCATCAAATGTAGTCATGACTCGCCAAGCACACGGTAACACCGCTCTCACAGTCGTGCAGTCAACACTGGGCAATTTCCTGGGCCCCTTTCTGACGCCTGCCTTGTTTTCCATGTACTCCTCCACCGGAGCCTGGTATACGCATGTCCTCCCTTCAGCTGGCGGCGCATACAGTGAAATTTACCGACGTGTCTTCAAGCAGCTGGGGCTCTCACTATTCCTCCCCCTATTCATCGGACAGGTGGTACAGAATCTCTTTCCTGGGCCAACAAAGAAAGTTTTCACGGACTGGAAATTCAGCAAGCTAGGTTCGCTGGCTTTGCTTACCATCATCTGGCAGACATTCGACCAAGCATTTGGCAGTGGTGCTTTCAACAGCGTCAAGCGGGACAATATGGTTTTTATTGTTTTTATATCGATCGCGCTATTCACCCTCTGGCTCTCCGTCTGTTTTGCCACTTCCTTGATGTGGCTGCCGAAGCAAGATGTGATAGCTTGCTGCTATTGCTGTCCTGCGAAGACGCCGGCGATGGGGGTGCCATTGTCGAGTGTGATGTATGTGGGTTTGGCGGCGGCCAATGAAAGTAAAATACAGATTCCGATGGTTATTTATCAGGCTTTCCAAATTGCGGCGGGAAGTGTGCTGACCATCGTGTTTCGGAAGTGGATACGGCCGGCAGAGGAGATGCAAGAAGAGAAACGGAAAGAGGTGCGAGAGAGGGAGAGCGTTTAATATCGCGATTTTTGGTTTCAATGAAAGAAAGAGGCCGAGTTAATGTGGTCGATGATAAATGATAGACTGCTTGAACGACGGAAAGACTTGGAAGTATTAGACTAGAAAATACAATCGTGTATCGTTCCAGTGCTAAAATAAGTTGAGTTTCTGGAGACTAACTAAGGCTAGGCAGAGTGGCGGGTGAGGTGGTAATGCTCTCCATATTTCCAATTAATGAAGTGGTATTAGAACTTTTCCGCACTCTAAGACGGAATAAATCAAATTTATGGCCTGAAACCCAATGCGGGGAAGTTTATCGCGGGTAGTGGTTGCCCGGCCATCTGATAAGATAAGTGTTTTCTGTGCAATGCCAGGCACCAACATCATCTCTAACTTCAATTTCGAGTCCTTCGCTATTCCACAAGCATACACTGTATATTGTGGATTACTCGCCATGGCTGTCAACGTTGAGCAGTCTCCGTTCTTTACTGAGCGGAGGGTTTCAAACCAGGTCACTGTGAAGGGTTTGTGTTCCAATAGCTCTAAGAGCTCCCAAAACTTTATTCTAATCGATTTTCAGACCCTCCGAAATTTGACTTAGAATCCTACATTTCCAACTATGAAGGCGAGAAACTCCTTTTCCTGACGTCAAATATGCTGCTAATTTATCCTATCTCCCAGGCCGAACACGCCTTGACCGCCTCGCCCTCATCGGCTCTACCTCCACATACCTCGCCGTCGACGCCTTTCGCATGGCCATCACTGAGGCAAAGAAGGGCAAGGACACGAGTGCATACTTGAAAGTTGTAGAATGTCTACACAATATCCTGCCCAATGATCCCATGGGAATACCAGACTTGAGCTGGGTGGAGCAGAAGAATAGGCAGGTGAAACAAGAGACAGAAAGGCTTGAGCATGAGTTGAAAGCTTATAAGAATAATTTGATCAAAGAAAGCATACGAGTTAGTATTCACATTCATATAATACTGGATGGACACATTTTCCTTGGCCAAGAAAGGGCTGTAACTGACGGTTGGACATCCTGCAGATGGGCAACGAAGATCTTGGCCAGCACTACTATGCCACTGGCGATCTTTCCAATGCTTTCAAGGCTTACTTTCGCATGCGTGAACATTGTACGTCTGCCAAACACCTTGCTGACATGATGCTGCGTCTCGTCTTCGTTAGCATCGCGCAGAAGAGCTGGATCGGGGCTCAATCCCACCTCATCAAGGTGGAAACACAGGCCCCAAAGGGCGAGGAAAGGGCCAAGTTAGAGCCCATAGTTTCAGCATGCCGTGGGTTGGCTCACATGTGTTGCGGCCAATATCGCGAAGCCGCGGAGGCTTTTCTACAAACATCCCCGGCTTTCTTGTCAGCAGATCCAGCAGCCGGCATCCGCTTCCAAAAAGAAGTCCTAACAGGTAATGATATCGCCGTCTATGGTGGCCTATGCGCCCTTGCCTCAATGGATCGCAGCGAGCTTCAAGAGTTAGTACTCGCCAACAACGACTTCCGTAATTTTCTGGAATTGGAGCCACATATCCGGCGCGCTATTTCTCTCTTCTGCGGCTCCAAATATAGCGCTTGTCTCGAAGTTCTAGAGGCATACCGTACAGATTACCTACTGGATGTATATTTAGCACCATGCGTGAGGGAAATCTATGGACGAATTCGCAGCAAGAGTATTGTGCAGTACTTTATACCCTTTAGCTGTGTCACGTTGGAAGAGATGGCAAAGAAATTCCAGATGACTGGAGAAGGAATGAGCATTGAGGAAGAGCTGATCTATATGATCAATACAGGATTGCTAGATGCTAGGATTGACCTTGTAGAGAGAGTATGTTGAATTCTTCTTGCTTTCGTACACAGCATCTTTAACCTTTTTTAACCATTTTCTCGTTTTTGTCATACGATCGGTACTATTATTTACTAGTTCGCTAATTGGTGGATAACAAGCTTCTTGTCTCTCCGCCGACCAACCCCCGCCATGCTGCCCACTCCTCAGCTCTTGCCATGGCAGAGAAGTACGACCACACTCTGCGTCTCCGCCTATTGCGTCTCAACATGCTAAATGCTGCACTGGAAGTCCGCGTCCCAAAGGGTGATGGAGGGGCTTTGGGTACATCTATGATGGGTGGGGAGAGCATTGGCGCGAGTTTGAGGAGGTTGGGCCAGATGAGTGGCTTCTAATGTCGGCTAGGGCAAGGTCGGATGGTTCGTGGCAAACAGCGGGCATGCATTTTCTGGCGTTATCAAACCCCTTCGTATGGACGCGCTGGGGGGTGCTTTTGGCGTTTGACTCCCGGTGATAGCCTAAGCGGTATTAAAAAATAGTTATAATTATTGCTATCCCTGAGTCTGAAGTGATGGGAACGAGATAATGGGAAAGCCCAGCTTCTTGATTTTTCTAAGCCTATTATGGCTTAGCCTCAGCCTGGCGAACCAAACTCTTCCCAAAGCTCGCCTTCCCTTCCCTACATCATACCGTCTATCTACATGGATCAAGGAAACGAGATCAAAACCTGCATAGTCTGCAACAATCTGAATCTTCTTTGGAATGCATCTACCTCGATCTTCAGCCTTGAAGTGGAATACGCCAAATTGAAAGATGTGGCGAACAAGGGGTGCGGATCTTGCGCTGCAATCCATGATGGATTGAACGCGTATCTCGAGCTCCTCGGTGTTGGAAACATCAAGTCTCTTCGACTATACTCCAAAGGTTCAGGTACCCCGTTGGTTATTGAGCCAAAGGGCCCCACTTCTTCCGGTGAGGATCCGTTGTACGTCAAGAGCTTGGAGTTCTTCGTGCAGCCAGGTAGGCATGTTTCCATTGACCTGCGTTAACGGTGTGTAAAACCATACCAATCTCTCTTTACCTCAGTATAGGGGCGACGGTATTTCTTTCTTCCTTCGCTCGACATTTCTAAACAATCCCTAAGGCGACCCGGCTGTCTGGCCGATCATCGGTCGAGACCTAAATGTATCAGAAGACTCCTCCTCACCTGTAGCCATGACCCTCGCGAGAGATTGGCTGGAGGAGTGTCTCGACAAACATTCAAATTGCCCGCCGGGGCTCAGGGATGTGACACTTCCCACGAGAGCCATTCACGTGGGTTCATCAGCCCGCGATCCGTTCCTGTATGAAAGCAAAGGTGAGACGGGCAAGTACGCCGCCCTCAGTTACTGCTGGGGCCGGCCGCCACACCCATGGATTACGACGCCTTCAACACTGGATGACAGAAGGCAGAGCATTCCCTTACAGGATCTCCCAAAGACTATCAGAGATGCAGTCGTCATAACTCGCCATCTCGGTATCCAATGGCTGTGGGTCGATGCTCTCTGCATCATCCAAAAATCGGCCGATTGGGACAAGGAAGCCGGGAGAATGGGCGACTACTACGGTAACGCTACCGTGACGATTTCCGCAGACGGTTCGACTAATAGCCATACCGGGTGCTTTGTGCGCGGCAATCGGCGTTTGTCTACCGCTGTGCCTGTTATGTTCGGGGGCAGGCCAGCCAGAATTTACGTCCGAGTTATGGGCGCCTGGCCGCTCGAAGGGTCACATCCTCCCATGGGCACTCCGGGAGGCATCCTGAATACGCTGAGCACGAGAGGCTGGGCGCTGCAGGAGCAGCTGCTGAGTCCTCGAATCCTGCATTACACCTCCTCGGAACTGGTCTGGGAGTGCGCGACGCATATGCGCTGTGAATGTTCTGTCAGACCCAAGAAGCCGCTAGTCATGCTGCTGAGAAGGAGGTTAATCAGAGAGGGTTATCCGTCAAGAACCGCGCTAGATGAAGCCAAGTCCAGTAGAAATGCGAAGGAGGTCCTTGATGGACTATTATTGCGGTGGAACCAAGTTGTGTACGACTTCTCGCTGCGCAGCCTGACTTACGCGTCTGACCGATTGCCTGCTTTGTCGGGTCTTGCGGCTGTGATGCAGAGACGCACCGGTGACGAGTACATAGCTGGCCTTTGGAAGAATGAACTGGCGGTATGGCTGTGCTGGCAGACTCACATACCCCGAGGTACAGCAACGGGCGCCCTTGGGAGTTTACAATCTCCAAGCAGCAGGCAACTGAGCTACTGTGCGCCCTCTTGGTCCTGGGCTTCAGTCACTGGGCCCGTACACATTCCGCTCGCAGACAGAGAGTTCGTCGGTGGCAAAGAAGCCTTGGAATCGCCCATCGACATCAGACTCGACATCCTTGGCGTCTACTGCACACCAGCTGGGTCGAACCTCTTTGGGAGTCTCAGCAACGGCGAACTCAGATGTTCTGGGAGAGCCATGCTAGTGACACTACATAGGCACCGGGAGACTGCTCAGCTATATGTCAAATGTCTTCGCTCCTCAGGCACTAGTGGTCCTCCAACAGCGCTCGTCTACCGTGACACTTACGACCGCAACGGCGAGATCGAAGTCGGCCGATCTTACACACTGCTCATCGTTCTATCGCACAGACCTGCGAGAAATGATCCGGAATATCCATCCCTAATGTACGGTCTTCTGCTGCTCGAAAGTAGGATAGGAACACACAAGCGAGTAGGGCTAGCTGTGGGATTTCCAAATGATGTGATTGGTAGATACTCCACGGCAGACTGGGAGGCTGTGGCCGAAACTATGGAGATGGTACTTGTGTGATACACTATTTTCCTGCAGACTTGCTTGGCTTGCTTGATCAGTAATCGAGCAAGCCAGTAAGCCTAAGGGCCTAATTTGGGCAAGCCAGCAATAGGGAATATATATATATATTTTTTTTAATAGAGATCCAAAGTTCGTAACAAATTTTTTGTATTATAGGTAACGATTTATAAGTATATAAATAGAGTAAATAAGACTATTTAAGTAACTACTCAGCAATTAACTCTTTTTTCTATACTAAAGGTATTAAGATTATAACACATCTATACTCTAAATAGTCTTTCTTACTATACCCCTTTAATAATATTACTAATTTACTTATTCTCTTTTATTTCTCTTATTAGCTATACTTATATCTTTATATTATCTCTTACCCAACTGGAGCTCTTGCTGCACCCGGCCCAAAAAGACTAAAACTAAGCAAAAGAACCCTGAAAAACACCCAGAGAATCCCCCTGAGATGCATGCATCGCAGGGGAGGCACACGTCGAACGACGGTAGTTCGCACTCGCGCGCGTCCACCAGAACCACGCCCAGCAATGGCCCTCCACAACAAGAACGGGCGAATACCACACCACAAAGCGGAAAGACCTCTATTAAGAAGGCATCTGATAAAATATAAAGCCTATTAGACGCGTCTAGTATCCGTAGTTATAGGGGAGTAACCGTTAGCTATAACAAACTAATACAGCTAGCAGAATAGCTCCGCCAATTTAGCGAACCTTAGGCGCCCCTCTAGCAAACCCTTAATTAAATCCTCTAACGGCTAAGTAAAATTAAAAATAAACAAAACCCCTTTTTACTGGCGAACCGTACCTGGGCCGCTATAGCTATATATCCATAGCATAGGGAACCTACCCCCCTAAAGACAGTATCCGGGTATATAATTACAATATAACCAAATACAGAAAAAGTAGAGGGGCTTAGGGGATAATTAGAAATAGAAGTCCTTATAAAGATTTATAAAGAGGTTTATAACGCTATTATAGTCCGGTACCTTAGGAGCGGAGATATTAGAGTTACCCTAAGGGACTAATAGGTAAAGGAACGAGCCGTTAGGGCAGGGGATAGGCTAGGAGAACGTATTAGCATAAAAGTGCTCCGCGAAAATTACCCAGTTAAAGTCCTAGCGGTTCCCCTAAGCCTTAAGGTAGAAAAGGGACGCTAGGCGGATAATATAGCAACTATATATAAGATAGTAAAACAAACGGAACGCCTTATATTAGGACTTAAGATTACCCAAATCTAATAGCTTTAATAGGAAAATATAAACTAAGTATATAATAAGAATAATAAAAGAATACAAGGGTCGCCAGAGACTTGCTAGGGAAACGCCGGTCAAATATATAGCTCCCTTATCGTTAGCATATATATACTAGGAATACAAAAACTCCTTATTTAAAAAGGCATTATTATAAATAGCCTTATATATAACGTAAGGCTCTATAACTATAGACTCCGCCTAGAATAATGTTATCGCTATATATAATAGGGATATACTTAATCTACATACGTAGTATAGGTATGCTGCGGCCACTATATAGGCCCCCATGATATAAAATACTGCTTAAATTAAGATTAAATAAAATGCGTAAACTGCCACCGAAGCACATATAAGGCGTAGGAGAGAGAAGACTGCATTAAATATAGGAGACGGAAGGTAAGGGCTTAACAGCTGCGGGAATAACTGTACGCTAGGTTATATAAATAGAAACAATAGGTAATAAGCTAGGGGGGCGCAGATGCCTTTTTAGCGTTTCCTACCTTTAACACTAAGGGGCTAGGCTAGCTATCCCAAGCCTTAACGGGCCAGAAGCAACGCCGTGTAATATTACTAGACTATATAGGGATATAAGGGTCATAGGGGATATAAGGGAGAGGACGCCCTGTAGAAAGACCCTTATGGATAGCTATAGTAAGCTTAAAACCGGGACAATTAAGAATTAGACTTAACGCGGTAAATATAACATTTACAGCCGACTTTTAAAGGGCATATAGCTAACTAGTAAGAATAGGGGAAGAACCGGAGATAATATTAGATTTAGATATAGAAGCGCTAGTAGGAACATAAGATACGGGAATAGAAAGCTTTATATAAAATGAGTAGTAACTAGGGTATAGATACAAAAGATAGAAGTTTTAAATATTCTAGAGAAAGTAGAAATAGAAAAAGCGAGGAATAATAAAGAGGTAAAGGACCCTCGCCGGGGGTCCGCCACCTATCTATTATATAATATAACTGTAGTAATATAAACCACCGTCTTGCAAGGCCCTTACTAAACAGTCTAGACCTAGAGAAATACTATATCCTTACTATATAAGAGCCGTACTATAATACCTATATACAATTAACATACTACCCCCGAGGATTCTAGCTCCTATATAAACTAAAAGCAGCTATACGCGTATGCTTTATAATTAGTAAAACTATTAGCCTGTCCTTATAGTTATAGTAGGCAGTTAATCCAGATATTATAGTTATAACAATTTAGACATATAGAGGACCGGTATAAATTATTAATATATATAACCCTAGGGTCAAAGGGGTCCTATAAATAGAGAACATTATATTAGTAATAAGCTTACTTAAAACCAAAGGCATAGAGTCTATCCTATTAGGAGACATAAACCTCTACTACCCGCAGTAGGGGGGTATCCACGTCGCTGCTAAACGATAGGTAGAGTGCCTACTAAAAGCTATAGACACCTAGGGCCTTAAGCTAGCCACCCCCCCTAGAGCAATTATATGGCAACGAGGACCCGCTAGAAGTATAATTAACCTTATATTTATGGACGAAGGCCTATACTAGAGACTCGAAAGGTATAACCCCAAAGAAGAATAGGTACTTACCTTAGACCATATCCCTATCTAGATATAGCTAGATTTGAATATTAAGGCGCAACTAAATAGTAAAAGATACACAATAAGGATGCTTAAGGCAGACAGTTTCCTTAATACAGTTAAACAACAACTCTAAGATTTAGAAGAAATCTACCCGATACTAAACGAGCGAGGCTTATTAGCTACCCCTAAGGAAATTAACCGAAGACTAGAAAGGATCTAGGCAGCGATTAAAAATAGGCTAGAAGAGTACTGCCCGGTCTTAAGACTGGGCCCCTACACGCGATACGCATAGTCCGTATAATACGCGGTTCTTATAGCTAGCTAACAACAAGCAAAAAGGAAATACTTAAGTAGCTACAACCCTAAAGATAAGAGATGATATAAAGACACAAGAAACCAGTTAAAGAATACCCTAAAAAAAGAAGCAAGAAATAACTGGAGATAATTTATAAATAAGCATACTTCTAACCTAAGCCTCCCCTATAATAAGGGCCTGTAGGCCATAGCAAAATGGGTAAAGAAAAAGGCAGGGCGACTAGTAAAAGACCTATACCTACCACCCCTATGAAGAGCAGGGGAATTACAGGCCACTAATAATAATGATAAGAAGGCAAAGATCCTTACAGAAAGGTTCTTCCCCTAACTGGCTCTAGTAGACCTCAGTAATATCACGGGTAAAGCACCGGTGACTCGCCTACGGGTTGACAGTGATATAACAACAGAGGAAATGGCCAGAACTATTAGCCGCCTTTTAAATAATATAGCACTAGGTCCAGATAGGATTCTAAATGAGGCCTTAAAGACCTATAGACCACTTATAGCACCCTAGCTTACAGATATAGCCAAAGCATGCTTTGTTATAGGCTACTACCCACGACTCGAAAGATCTGTAACGACGGTTGTCCTATAAAAAGAAGGTAAAGTAGATTACTTAATCCCAGGAAGCTACCGCCCTATTGCCTTAAAAAACACCCTTAGTAAGATCTTAGAAAAGGTAATAGCGGACCATATAGCAGATACGGCTAAGAAACACGCCCTACTACTATAGAGCCAAATAGGGGTAAGAAAGAACCGCTTAACACTATTAGTACTTACGCTACTCGCTGCCACCATTAAATCTGTATGGGTGATGCGAAGGGACTTTATAGTATTAATGCTCAGCCTAAACATTAGTGGCGCCTACAACAACGTACCCTATAAGCGTCTCCTATATATCCTTAGGGCAAAAGGCTTCCTAAAATAGATTGTATAATTTATCTAAGGGTTTATAGGTTAGAAAGAAATATTACTAGTCTTTAGCGGATACTAGAGCCCCCCTATTGTAGTTATAACAGGAATACCATAAGGATTACCCCTCTCGCCTATACTCTTCCTTTTCTTTATAAGCAACCTGCTTAACTCCTTTAAGAAAGGGGCGACCTAGGGGATAGGCTTTATTAATAATATAAACCTAATTATATACGGGCCATTAGCCGCAGAGAATTACAGAATGCTAGAGAAAGCTTATAATACCTATATAAAATAAGTAAGACAATATAGAGTCCAATTCTCACCAGAGAAATACCAGCTAATCTATTTTATAAGAAAACGCAACCAATCTATAGATCTCTAGCACATAATCCGCATCTAAGGCTTTGGGGGTTAACCAGTTTAGGGCCTAAGGGTATTAGGAGTATAGGTAGACAGTAAGCTCCGGTAAAGCGCATATGCGGCATAAGCGGCCTATAAGGGCCAAGCATAGTATATCGCATTATTTAGGATTATTAATTCCACATGGGGCCTATGCTTCTAGAGGTCACGCCTACTATATATAGTAGTTGTCCGGCTAACCATAACGTATAGGTCTAGTATTTAGGCCATTAGAGAATCTAAGAAAGGCCCCCTTAAGTCACTCCTTAAACCACTCTAAAAGGTCTAAATAGCCTGCCTTTAGAGTATAATAGGCGGATATAAGCGAACGGCCACAGCACTTCTTAAGAAGGAAGCTAATATTCCCCCCCTATAACTATATATTGAAGCCGCTATAATATAAAGGGCCCAAAATAAACGCAACTCTAATATTATAAAGTATATTAAAACACGCCTAAATAAACTATAGAGGGACCTTAGGGCGCCCTATAGGAGAACAAACTAATAACGCTAAAGTAGGGAAGATATATTAGAGAAATAGGTAAAGAAAGCAGAAGAAGAATAGTGCTGCTTTAGGGCCTAGGCCTATATAGAGGAGGAAGGGAGACGTATAAGAGGCCAGTAAAGATAATAGTAAGAGAGAGAAAGGAGCCAAAGCAGAGCATAAAAGAACGCTAGGAAACTATCTACCGCAATATAACACTGGTTAGACCAACGCTGGAGAGGCGTATAGGAGTTAAAGGTATAGAGGCTGACTAAGGTAAGAGGAACCTAAGCCGTAGCATAGTTAACGCTATGGGGGGTAAACACTCTAGGGCTCCGAGAAGGCCTAACGAAGGCAGAAAATATAATGGCGATATTCTTAAGAATAGGAATAATAGGACTAAAAGACTGGCTCTACCGGGTAGGTGTCCTAGTAGGTAGCCTAAAATGCAAATATAGCTGGCTAAAACAGACACCAAAATACGTAATACTGTTATGCCCCTTACGCACTAACCAAGAAGTAATGCTTTTAGTAGCTGGTATAGAGAACTATAATACACTGCTCTTAACACAAAAAGGCCTTAAGGCGGTTACCCAGTAGCTTATTAGCTAAAATGTACTAAACCAGTTCCAGGCTGTAAGGGAAATGGTAATAGAGGGTAGGGGGGCGAGTAACGGGCGCCCCCTAATGACTCTACAGTAGTAGAGTAAAGTTTGCGATACTAGCGCGTCCATAGGCTTATTACGGCAGCAGTGGTTCCTAAGGAGGTCAAAAAGTAAGGTAGTAAAAGCACCATAGGTAACTCGCAGGCGCCTTATAGGCGCCTTGCAGGCGAGTCCCAAAAGGCGGGGAGATGGATTACGGGGTTTTCTTAAATAGAGTTTTCTCCCTATATGTACATAAGGTGTTAAACGGACGATTAGGAATAAGAACTTTGTTTTATTAAAGAGGGCTCTAAAAGCTCTCTTATATATATTAGGTAGGTCCCAAATATAATGATAACGACGTCGTCATGTAGTAGGTTATAGTTAAGAGAAACAGGTAATGAGACGTTCGATAAGACATACGAGCTTAAGATACGAGACAACTAAGACATAGTTCGTATAGACGATCTAGGTCGTCAGACAGTATTATAATAGTAGTAAGGAACTTCAATTCAGGTCAACACACCCCCTTAGCTACACAGAGCCTTCTAGGCTGCTATAAAAAATACTAAAAAGTCACAATAGCAATTTGGTGTTAAGTTAAAGGAAATCCTCCATATATTTACCTTGCCCAAATATCATTCAAATTAAATCAAATTAGATCCTTAATATCAATAAAGTTCAATTACTAAACGAACATCTCGTGCTTTTAACGAGGCAGAGCCTTCGTCAGGCCGTCTACTGTCATATCCGCAGTAGGCACCCATTTAATATTAATGCTTCCTTCACGAACTTCCTAGCGGAGCTAGTAGTAATAGATATCGACGTGTTAAAGCTTAGTGTTAAGCTCCGCGTCGCTTTTAGTAAGTAGTTAAATCGTCTACAGGTTGTTGTAATATATTATTTACTTCTTATTGGGGTCAAATCCAATTTCTTTAAAGAATCGCTGCTACTAAATTGACTTAGTAGCTGCATGTAATAGGGCTAGGAGCTCTGCTTCTATGCTTAATTTTGTTACTAACTTCTACTTCATAAATCGCCAGTTAATTAGCCCTCCAAATAAGGTGAATAGATAACCTTCTATGCTCTTTCTACTCACTGGGTTGTCGCCAAACGATACATCGCTGGCCCTTGCGAAGATCTAGTTTATCACATTCTCCTTTAAGTACTCAATCGCAAGAGTCTTGGTTTGATTAAGGTAGGCAATTGCCCTTATAGCAGCTGCGTCGTGAATTAGTAACGGATTTTGTAAGAATTCTAACAGCTTACTTACTGTTCTCGCTATATCTAGACAAGTGATATTAGCTGTATAGAGCATAGATCCGACTTTCCTCTAATAGGTGTAGGTATCTTGCTTAAAGGCTTACTCCAGATTAGGCTTAAGTTCCTTAATACCCATTAGTGTATATATCTTGCGATAATCTTTAACTTCAAAGCTTATTACAATTTTGTTAATATAGGAATCTTAGCTAAGCCAGAGCTTCCTATTCTTTCTATTGTAAATAATTTGAATTCCTAAAAACCAGGTAAGATCACCTAGGTCCTTTATCTCGTACTTTCTTATAAGGTGCTCCTTAAAGGTTTAAAGCTTAAGTAGGTCTTTCTTCCTAAATACAGCTGTAATATCGTTGACGTAGAAGAAGACTATCAGCCAATCATTGTAATATAGGCAAGGCTCCTCCGCCACTGGCTTTAAGCCTTCCTTTTTTAGCATTATTATTAAGTCACCATGCCATAGCAGAGGTGATCGCCTCAATCCATAGAGGGCTCTTTAGAGAAGTAGGCACTTGCCCTTAATCAGAAATCTATCTGGACACTTAACGTATATGACCTTGTTAATCACGCTATTTGTGAATGCATTAACAGCGTCGCCTTGCCAGCAGTCCAGGTCAAATATTGCGATAATAGCTATTAAGGCTCTAAACGATCTTGCTACCAAAGTTATAGTATAGGTGTCCTCATAAACTAACTCTTATAGATCACCTCGTACATAAAAACAAGCTTTAAACCTTATCAGATATCCGTTAATATCAGTCTTATATATAAATACCCAGATAACAGGCACTGTTTTAGTATGGATCATCTCATTAACGACTTAAAACGTTCCTCGATTTTAAAGGTCCGTATATTCCTTTTGGGCAGCAGCCGCGAACTCTTCCTTATATTAATGTCTTTAAAGCTCCTTCTAATTCCTAGGCGGCGGTGGGAGCTAATTATGGTATAGCTTTTTGTAAAATGTGAGCCCTACATTAAAGGCTAATCTTTAAGCTGGAAGGTTTTGGTCGGTGACGTCAGCAAAAAAGCCTACGTAGATCTTTAATCGTCCTTTAAGTCTCTTTCCTTTAACCACGTTTTACTCTCCTACATCACCATCAATCTTCTTCTTTAGCTTAGCTTTATCGGTTGGAACCAGGACATAGTGCGGCTTCTTTACCAAGGTATTTAAGGACGGTGGTAGAGGCTCCGGTGAGTTAGGTTTTAGTATCTTATCTAGAGTAGGAAGCCCTAGAGTTAAGTCATCTTTAGAGCTTAAATCTTATTACTTACTACTCTTAATATTAGGCTCTTCCTCATTTCCACCAGATTCCACCTATTGTCTCCCTTTGGTGTCAACTTAAATCTCGTCTTAAGTCTCATCGCTTTCGTTAGATAATAATTCCAATTCATTTTAGAGATCCTATATTTAATAGACATTAATAACTTCCAATATTTAGTTAGTTCTAACTCGGAGTACATTTGCTAGATCTGGCTGTAAGTTATTATAGAGTAACCGCTTATTAAACTTCACGTCTCTGGTTCTTATAACCTTCTTTTAACTAGGAATATAGATTCGGAATATATTCGTCAAATCATATCCTACCAGATATCCTATATAGGCCCTTAGCGCGAGCTTATTCAGGCGTAGAATATTATACTTAAGAGGGTAGGCCCTACAGCCGTAGACTTATAGGTGGCCTATATTTGGTTTTAGTGGTGATATACCTATAGCTAACTGGATTCTCTTAAACGGTGTCTTCCACCTAAGTCTTCTACTGGGCGTTTAATTGAGTAAATAGGCAGCTGCTTTATAGACTTCAGGATATAGCTCCTCTGGTAGATAAGCCTCAATTCTTATACACCGAGCCTTCTGTATAATCACCCCCCCAGATCATTCCGCTGGACCGTTCTATAATTAAGTATTAGGTGCTAATCTTTCAATACTAATTCCTCATTCAGCTGCCTATTCCTTAAATTCGCCTATAAGAGATGTCTCTCCATCTATATAGATAATGGCTACCTTAAAGCCATATCGTCGTTCGATGATATTGTAATATTTAATGACAATTTGGGTAAGAGATGACTTCTTAGCCATCGTCTCTACCTCATTTATTCGCGTCGCGTCGTCAAGGAAGTATACCGCGTACTTATTGCCATTAAATGCGACTATTCTGGGTATCAAATCAAGGTGGATTCTATAAAAAGGAACCAGCGACCAAGTTAAAGGTCTTCTAGATACCACCTCATAAGCTTTACTTACTTTATACGATTTACATTCTACCGTCATTAAGCCTTTTATAATCGCGCCCGTCACTAACTAAGGTAGTTACTTAATCGCGTCTTTTCCTGCATAGCCCATTCGCTAATGCTATATATAGCCTTCTGCCTAATTCAGCAGAGGCTTTAATAAATGCTTTATTGGCTTTAATTGAGTCGCAAATGAAGCCTTAGGTGAGTCACTTTTTGGCTTATTGTATTCAATAGTGTTTTGACCACAGTGGCGGCCACAGTAGGCGTACGTCTCGTCGTCGCCATAGAAGAAAGTGTTCTCTTTATTGTTCCAGTAGACTCCCTTATCATTAAGCTTATCAAGACATACTAAGTTGGTATAAAAGCCTAGTATAAAGGCTGCTCCTAAGAGCTATATCTATCTCTTCCCTTTTGGGTTATCAATCGTAACTACAGCTGTACTATAGCCTACGATTTCTTCTATATACAAGCCCATGTAGACGCGTTCTAACGTAGGCTTAATATCACTAATAAACCTAGCTCTATCGTTAAAGACGTATAGGCTGGTTCCTAAGTTAAGAATCACACTATCACGAAGCTCGTAATTAGAAGTTGTATTGTTGGATCCTATATAATAAACTATAAAGTTTCCAGTAGGCCCTTGTAAGCTCTAATTGCTGCCTTTTTTTAGCTTTTTATTAGCTCGATCGTCCTTATTAGCTTAATCGTCCTTTTTAATTTACTCAATATAAGCCTTAATTTTAGGCGTCGCATTAGCAATCTTCTTATCCACCTTCTTCTGAATTTCGTCACTTGGTTTTTTCAGCCAGGCAGGTATTAAGACAAATGACATTAGCTAGCTAATAGGTAGAGACACAGAATTGTACAAGTGATCTGTTTTATTCAAGGTGGCTCTAAGAGCCCTAATATATATAAGAGAATTGACCCCCTATAGGGGTCCCTAGAGGGTGGTGTAACAAGACGATATTAGGCTAATACTAATTTCTAACAGCCGTTATTACAGGTTAATATTACCCATAGGTAAAGCTACCTCCGTGGCCAACACACCCCCTCAGATCTGGCGTAGAGTGGCAGAGCTAGATTACCGGATTAGGCAGTCGGGATAGACGAGCTGGTGGTGAGCTTTGCCGACCGTCAATTGACCAGATGTCTGATATCGCGGAGCCCTACCACTTTAATAAACTTTTGGTGATTTTGCTTTGAGAGAGCTTTAGTTAGTCCGTCTGCAGCCATCTCGCTTGTCGGTACCCATTGTACGACGAAGCTTCCGTTTTGTACCTCTTGGCGAAGCCAGAATTGATAGATATCTACGTGTCGGAGTTTTGTAGATACCGTAGGAGTCTCTTTCATCACGATCCGTACTGACTGCTGATTGTTATAATTAATGATAACGTCTTATTCTGGATCAAATCTGATGGCTTTAAATATCCGCACTATATGCTCGACCTCCCCACCAACGTGTGAGAGAGCCAGGAGTTCTGCCTCCGTAGTAAACTTAGTAACTGCTTTTTGTCTAGTTGCCTGCTATGCTATAGATCCATTAAATGTTATTTTTACCCGATATTATATCACGTGACTCAGTTGTCGTTAACCTTTTATCTTAACCTCCTACTTAGATAGTTCAATCAACCACTTCTTACACTTGATATTCTGCAATCACGCTTGCCTTAACCTGCGCGTTTAATAGGTTATGAGCCCAGTCTACTCAACGCAATTCACGCCTTTTTATCATCAGTTTTTCGAGTTAAACACGCCCTCTAGCGTCCTTGTACCTCGAGACTTAAATTAGTATAAAAAACGCGTTTAAACCTCAACTCCTTTTAACGTACATTGCTTGCTCCTCAGCTTTTATAAGCTTAAGCCTCGTTCTCACAAGCTACTAGCCTCATAAGCAACTTACCTCACGAGCTACCTCACGAGCTGTCTGCCTTATAAGCTGCCTGCCTTACAAGCTATCCGCTTTACAAGTCTTTAAGCTATAGGGCATCCAATACACCCTAAAAAAGGCCCATCGATTGCAATGACTTAAAGGACACTTATTAGTGGTTAACCAACACCAAATCGTGACGGCGCTGGGGCGCGTCACCTGCTAAACTCTGCCATATTCTGCGGACCCTGACTCATGCCAACTAATTAGGATTTTCCATCCCCGGGATGGAAAATCGCTATTGGCTCGCTTACTACTAGCGCCTTAGCGACCCCTTTATATTTGCGTTAACTTCTAACGGCCTTCTTCCTAGTGGTTGATTGGATAACGACTACACTAAGACGGATAAGCTATAACTATTGGAAAGTCTTTATCCTTAAAGAGGATTATCACCACTTTATCCTTATCTCTTAACCCACATACTAATTGTCTCTTTCACTATATCAGAAACTCCTACCGACGAGAAACGTCTCGGTATTATCCTTAAAGGCTAAGACAACTACCTCTTATAGTCTACTGAAAAACGCTATAAGCTTTATTTAAGAGCGCTCTAGAAGTACGTTACCGGCGAAGCAACTGCTCCAGCCGATAACGCCTCTTCGAAAGATAAAGAAAAGTATACTCTTAGGGAATCTTAAGCCTTTTGGTTGATATACGAATCGGTTGGCCTTGAACTCCAATTATATATTAAAAACCAAACGGCGAAGCATGCCTGGGAAATACTTAAGGGACTATATACAAAAGTCGGCTGGGTCTCTCACCACCTTAGACTTAAGGCGCTTATTAACACGCATTTAGGCGACTCCCTTAAAGAATATTGCACCAAATATAAAGCTGCTGCTGAATAGATAAAGCAACTTTCTAAGGAAATACCTTGCTTAAATCTGACTTGTACTAGGCCTATACAAAACGGGGTAACAGACACTCAGATAACTGGTATCTTTCTTTATAACTTGGGTGATTACTATCAGAACTTCCGCGATAGCAAAATTACGCCTAGTTGTAAAGAGGACACGCCTCCTGCTCTTAACGATCTTATTACAAAACTCCTTAGCCTTAAACTCTACAAGGAAGCTCATCAACCAGTTAACGACGAGCCGTCCGCAATGTCACTAGGCGCTCGGCCACTCCTAAATCAATCTTACACGGCACCTGCCGCTACACCTAATAAAAAATGGTGTGATTTTCATAAGTTACCTAATCACTGGACTCGCAACTGTAGGGCTATAAAGATATCTACTAGCAAACCCGAGAGTAAGAAAAGGCGCCTTACCTAAAATAAAACTCCTCCACCTAACTAAAGCGACGATTAACTAACCGACTTCTTAAGTAACCACAAAAGGATCCTTATGCTTTATAACACAGTAGATTCTCGACCAAATGGATGGTATTTCGATACTAGAGCAACACACCATACTTGCAAGGATCGTAAGCTTTTTAAGAACTTTCGAGGATGCAGGATTAAAGTCAACTCCGCCACCGGCATTACCTACGCTACTAGGTACGGCGACGTCGACGTCGTCACATCTCTACTGTGGGGCAATAACGTACTTAGACTCCGCAACGTGCTCTATATTCTAGACCTCTTCGTTAACCTTATATCTAGCTCTACCTGCCAAAGAGATAGGATAACCATTAATACCGTAGACTGCTTTCTACGTACTAGGGACAAAATAAAACTGGCGCACTTCTTTATACAGAGAGGACTTTACCGCCTTAATAAACCAAACGATCTATGCACTACTCTCTTACTAATAGGCTTAGATTACAACTCTTGGCGGTGGCACGAGAGACTTAGCCACCTAAACTTCGCAGATATGAGACGTCTAGGACTTCCTACCAATCCATTTAACTGTAAAACCTATGCCGTCTCAAAAAGGCATAAATTATTCGATTACGGCCCTTAACAGCGTGCTATAGCTGCAGGCGAACTGGTTCACATTAATGTTATCTATCTTACGCCAGTCGGCATTAAAGGCTTTAAGTACGCTATTACTTTTACCGACGACTATACTAGATGGATGGAAGTCCGTTTCCTTAGGTTAAAAGAGGCTTACAGCATTTAAGACGTTGTTAAGAACTACATTGCCTGGTTAAAAAAGCAACTCGGCCCTCTTAAAAGGGTTTGATCTAACAACGGCGAATTGGATAACTGGCTTATAAAGAACTGGTTTACCTCTCGCGGCATTAAGCTTAAATTCTCTTGCGCTAACTTACCTAAACAGAACGGAGTCACGGAGCGTAACTAGCGAACGCTTACTATAAAAGCTCGCTGCCTACGTATCTATGGTCATCTACCACGAAACCTCTGGCCTGAACTTATTTAAATGGCAGCCTATCTACACAACCGAAGTCCCTCAGCTCCGCTCTCACATCTCACACCATATGAGAAGCGCTACGGTTTAAAGCCTAGCCTTAACCACCTACGCACTATCGGCTCTACAGTTTACTGCTATAAGAAACCCGTATAGTCTAATAAGCTAGGACCAAGAGCTAAGAAGTTCACTCTTATTGGTTTTGAAGGGAACTCCATCTACCGAGTATAGGACTCTTAGTCTTAGTAGGTACATAGAGTCAAGGACATCACTATCTTCGAGACTATTGAAGCTTAAGATATTCCGTTCCAAGGGGAGAACGAGCAGTAGGGGGAGTACGATACTAATCCGCAGGGGGAGAATTATTAGTTTGCGTCTTATCCTCGTCCTACATTAACATTACTACTTCCTTAAGAACTACACGAAGAATCCACGTCACGGGATCTAGAACCCACGACTCGGAATCTAATTTCGGAACCACCTCTACGACGATCCGGCCGTGAAACTTATGCTAGTTAAGCTCTCCAAGAATCCATTGAAAGCGAAGCTCTCCTTAATGAAATCCTTTTAAACTACGTCGCTATTAACTCACTTAGCTCTGCCGAGCACGATCACTTTAAGATCTATAAGGGTCACGCTTGGCAACCTGACCGAATTCTCCTTAATGCGTCGTCTATACACGATCCCCTTAAGCCAGCGACCTTAAGAGAAGCTCTCAGCGGCCTATACGCGAAACAGTGGCTAGAAGCTATGTAGGATAAACTTAAATCTCTCCTATAAAACAAAACCTGGCGCTCCGTCCAACGCTTATCAGTAAACTCTTTACATAAAGTCCTTAAAGGCAAATGGGTATTTAAGATTAAGCGTAGGCTAAAAGGGGAAATACTTAGGTATAAAGCACGCTGGGTTGTTAAAGGCTATAAACAGCAGTACGGTATTGATTACGATTAAACCTTCGCCGCAGTAGTTAAGCCAATGGCCTTCCGTACGCTATTCGCCCTAGCTACTTATTACGATCTTAAAATCGATTAAATGGACGTTAAAACGGCATTTCTTAATGGTTAAATTATTGAGGACGTATATGTTGAACACCCTTACGGCTTTGGCAAATCTGAAGAGGTCTGCCGCCTCCTTAAAGGTCTCTACGGTCTTAAACAGTCACCTCATATATGGTATAAAGTTATTCACGACTTCCTTATAAGCCTTGGCTTCTAGAAGCTTCAAGCCGACCACAGCGTTTTTATGACCAAGAACTCCCCTTTTACCTCTGCGAACGGCCTCATCGTATTAGTCTACATAGACGATATCAAGATCATCGGCAGCAGAGCCGCCGTCGACTCTCTTAAACAGCAACTCTGCAGCAAATTTAAGATGACAGATCTTGGCCCTATTAGCTACTACCTTGGCATGACCGTTACTCGCAATCGTAAGCTAAAGACCATTACGATTTAATAACGCAGCTACCTTAAGCGCGTGCTCCAGACCTTCCACTACTAGGACAATAAGTACAATAAACCCTTATTAAATCCGGTGAAGACTCCTATAGATAAGAAAGATTAACATTTTAAACCATTTAACGGCTAGGCCTTAAAGGACGATATTAAGACCTATCAATCGCAGGTCGGTTCCCTTATGTACGCAATAATCGAGACCTAACCAGATCTTGCTTTCGCAGTTTCACAAGTTAGCCAGTTCAGCCATAATCTGGGACCTTAGCATTTCACTGCAATTAAACGGATATTCCAATATATTGCAGGAACTCTAGACTACGGAATAAACTACGGCGGCAACCACCAAGATTTAACGCTCGTTGGCTACTTAGATGCAAGCTATAGCGATAATATTACAAATCGACGCTCATCCTTCGGATATATCTTCATGCTTAGCGGTGGACCAATTACCTAGAGCTCTAAGCGCCAGACAACTGTCGCCCTATTAACCACTGAATTTAAGTATATAGGCCTAACACAAGCAGCAAAGGAAGCCTTATGGCTGAAGTTACTGCTTACCAAGTTGCAACAGATTGACCAACCTTATGTAGACGTTAAGGTACGGAAAGACAACTCAGCAGCGGACTTAGTCCTTAACGCCACCAAATCTATTACAATTTACGGCGACAACAAGTCTTTAATAGCATTGGCTCAGAACCCTGAATTTCACCAGCGTACCAAGCACATTAACATCCAACACCACTTTATACGCGATGAAGTCACTGCTAAACGTATTAAACTCACTTTCGTTAACACCAGGGATATGGTAGCTGACGCCCTTACTAAGCCCTTTGGTCCAATTAAGTTCGACCGATTTCTTACCTTAACAGGCCTTCATTCTGCCAAAGAACAACGCGGAGGAAGCACTTTAGGGTAACGTTGGAATAAGAATGTGGCAGACGGAGTAGCTCAAGCATCTAGCCTTCGCGCCTTACCTACTGCAATTGGCCTCAGGGCTCTGCAACGGACGAGGAGAATTAGGTTAGGCAAGGGGTAATTCTGAAACTTATATTTACAGCTTCCGATTTCAATAAGTTCTACGTTTAAGATAGGCCGATGAACAGCTCAGCTTATACCAGCCTTACGAACTGTCTCACGAGCTGCCTTACGAGATGTCTAACTCACGAGCTACATTACGAGCTTCCAGCCTCACTAATCGCCTTACCTACTGCGACCAGCTTCTACGCTTTGTAACGGACGAGGGGACTATGTTACAATCATACTAGGTATACAGGGAGTTTTAATGGGCAATGTGGTAGATGCAATACCGTTTGAGGGGGAGTGTTATTTTCACCCGATATTATATCACGTGACTCGGTTGTCGTCAACCTTTTATCTCAACCTCCTACTCAGATAGTTCAATCAACCACTTCTTACACTTGATATTCTGCAATCACGCTTGCCTTGACCTGCGCGTTCAACATTAAATAAGCTTATCAAGAAACCCTGTGAGCTCCGACGTGTTAGAGTATCGTCAGTAAAGCTGGCATCAGAAGCAGCCTTTAGAACCTGGTTTATCTCATACGGCGTAACCGTAGAGAACTCAAGGGCGAGGTATCTGGTATCATAGAGATAGGTGAGCAATCTGTTGATCTCCGCAAGATAAGCTGGTGACGGATTTTGCAAGAACTCAGCCAGCCTGCTGACTGAAAAAGCGACGTCCGGTCGTGTAGTAGATGCAGGATATATTGCAGAACCTACACGGCGTTGATATCCTTTCATCTGATTCGGCGTAGCTTCTCCCTCGTACGGTGTCAATTCCTGGCCCGATAGTGGCGTAGCTGACGGCTTTAGATATTCTAGATGGTATATTAAGACTAGCTTCTCGAGATACTGATCTAGACAGAGCCAGAGCTTTCCCTTTTGTCGATCTCGCACGACTCGAGTATTTAGGAATGACGTAAATTGAGGTATTTGGCGTATCTCGAATCGATCTTGTAGCTGCTTTAGGATGTCCTCCATCTGCTGATGATAGCTCGGGTGTCCTATAATTAGGATGTCATCGACGTAGAAGAATACAAAGATAGGTTTAGTAGGGTGTACGTAGAGACATGGCTTATTCGGTACAGCTTTTAAACCCATGCTCCGCAAAGCAGCAGATATTTCTAAGAACCACAATTTAGGAGATTTCCGTAGTCCGTACATTGCCTTTCTTAGACGGAGAGAGAATCCAGGTGGTAGGTCTATACCCTTAGGGGGAATAAGGTAGACCTTATCGTTAACTAAGGCGTTGACAAAGGCGTTTACGGCGTCAATCTGTATGACATCGAGGTTGAAGCCAGCGATGAGAGCGCAAAGTAGACGGAAGGTTCGATAGGCTGCCGTTATAGCTTTGACCTCCTCTTATGAGACTGCTTAAAGGTCTCCGCGGACAACTAGACGAGCCTTAAATCTTGTGATGAAGCCGTCCGAATCTTCCTTGTACGTAAAGACCCACATAGTAGGAAGTCAATGGACCTTCTTAATTAGTCGTACCTCGTCCCAGGTCTGCTTTCCTGTTAAGGCCCTTATCTCGGTATAAGCAGCTGCTTTGAACTCTGTAGCGTACTTATGATTGAGCATCTCTTTCCATAACTTTGGTGGCGGTGGAAAGTCGTCTCAATGTCCGTACGTCTTCGTAGCAGCAGTATAGAAAGCGTAAGCCAATGGTGTCGTATCTAGATTGATGATATTACCGTCATTAATTTAAACCGCAAAGGCTCGTCGTCGTAGATCCTAATTTGGCATATCTTTCTTCTTTGCCGTAGACCGCTTTTCACGGCCAGAACGTCTCTTACCCCCTGACGATAAGCCTGCTGTCGTCTGAGGTTTGGAATGAGGTGTAGGATCTACGAACGGTAGTTCGGTGTCTTCAGGAGATGACCGAGTGGTAGATGATGTCTGTGGCGTAGATGCCGCAGTAGATAGTAATTGCTGAGGCGCCAAAGACGCTGATAGTATAGATAGTTCTAGAGTCAGCTCTGGGGTAGGAGTTAGCTCCGGGGTAGGTAGCTGACGGAGTTCTTCTGTTAAGATCTGAATGCTTTTTGACGTAGGAGTAACGTTGATATTTGCTAAACGCGGCAGCCCTACATCTAGTTCTTTGTTAAAGTTCTCCATCCAGTCCTTGCTGCCATCTTAAAGATTATCCAGCAGGTCCTAGACTTGCTAAAAACGGTCCCTTTAAGCCTGCGAGATAATGAGGTGTTCTTATATTTCGGGAGATTGATATCTCTTTAACTCATCAATTCGTACATCACGAGATCGGATGATGCGGTTAGTGGTTAGTATCCATATCCTATAGATATTTGACGCTTCTATACCGACGAGATAACCTATTTGGGCTTGTGGCTTAAACTTTGCCTTCCTAGGAATGCCGTGTTTAATAAGCACGTAGGTCAAAGATCCGGCTACACGAAGCCCTGCTAGCTATGGCTTCCGTCTATAAAGCATCTCAAATGGGGTCTTCCAGTCGATGGACTTAATGGGAGTTCGATTAAGTAGGAACACTGCAAGGAGCACGAACTCGGGCCATAGATCCACGGGTAACTTTGCTTCAATAACAGCAGTCCTTGCTCGTTCGGAAATGGCTCTCCCTGACCTCTCTACAGGTCTATTTTAAGCTGGGGTATATGGCGTCGATTGTTTAATAACACCTCCGTCAAGCTGGATAAGGTTCTTTACCCTGGCGCCTATACCTTACTCCTTGTCCATATGCCAAATACGGATACCTTGAGCATCAAATTTCTTTGTAAATGCTATCATCAATTCAAAGAGTGGGAGCAGTGTCTCTTACTCGTGGTTCTTAATAGGAAAAGCATAATAGTACTTCGTATAGTCACACCAAAAGTGAGCTACACACGTGTCTCCATTGAACCTATCTTCTTCTATAATGACATCAAAGTGTACACGTTCGAAAGGGTAGGTCCCTTTTGCTGATGTTCTGCAAGATGTCTATTGGGTCATCTTTCCAAGAACACACGGTTCACAAAGTGGTACACCGTACGGAGTTCTTCCTCTGTCCGTCTTAACCACTTTAACCCCGTCTACCGCAGTTGGCAGATAATCCACTAATTCCATATCACAGTGTAGTAAGCGTTGATGCCATACTTTGTCATATGCTGAGGTCTCGAAGAATCTGGTGGAGGTAGCGTAGGCAGTAGGAGTAGGTGGTAAGGTAGCAATAGCATCAATGAGGTAGAGACCTCCGTATTCCGTAAGGTTACCGAACAGGCTTCCGTCATCTTTATAGCGCAGATGGTTTGTAAATTGGTTAATAATTACTCCAACCCTGCGGAGCTTTGCTGTGGATATCAGATTGGTGTGAAAATAGAAAGCGTACGCTACGTTCCGCAATATCAGATACCAAGTTAGGCGTTATTTTCCCACCTTAATTGCCAAGTTAATATTACCGTATCCATGGATTTCTGCCCCAGAATCTCTAGCTGTTGCTGTAGACATGCATGGCTTGAGGTCTTAGAAGTATCTGATATTGTTGCAGAAGTGAGTGTCTGCCATAGTGTCGTACCCCCAGGCATTGATCAACGACAGATCCGGATGTTCTTGCGATAATGACGATAAGTAGGATGTTGTTACAGCCGCCGCTATAGCTTGAGGTCGGTCCAGATCCTCAATCTTTTCGGCAGTAGACGAAGCTGACGGAGACGTCCTTGACCTAGGACCTTCCTTCTCAATCTGCTTAAGTCTCCTGTCGTAATACTGCTTATTTGTCGGGACCTTAAGCCATTCCTGACACCTCCGTAGACACTCGTCATTTGGTACAAAGTTCGAACCTTAAAGAGACTAAAACAGTTGCTTGCAGTTCTTTAACTTATGGGGTAAACCATAAGCAGAACACTTTATCTCAGGCGATTAAGAAGGTGCTAGGGTGGTAGACGTCGTAAGATCTGCAGACGGCTGCCCTAAGAGTGTAGCATGGGCGTTACGTCCCGTATTTAGATGCTTATAGAGGAGGTTAAATTCCTCAATCATCGTCGCCATTTTGAGCTTCTCTAACCTCTTTACTACCTTCTGAATAAAGGCATAATACAGAGCTGGACAGATCTCCTCACAATCCTGGACAAAGGCTCGTACAACGCTGCTTTCCGTTGCCTCTATCAACCCTTCCTCTAGCTCTTCGCCGTTCTGTATAATGGTGATATAAAGCTGAAGCCATAATTCTAGAGTCTGACGTTTAGGCCCTTGTTTCCGTTTCTTAAGATCGTCTAATACCATTTACTGCAACGTAGCTTGTGATGGCTTTGCTACCTTCCTTAGCTGTCTTAGAATTGAATATGGTGTGGTGAGGTTTTTGAGATACCCCGAGAAGTTAGTGCCTATAGTGGCATATAACAGTGCTGCAAAGGTATAGAGCTTCTCTTCCCGTTTTATGTAGTCCTGTCATTAAAGCTTGTAGAGCTTAAAGAGCATTCTCTATGTCTCTAGAGATTGCTGAGTTTGTTATCCTTAACTCGATGACCTAGGTGTAGCTGTTCCAGTAGATGGAGTTGCTGCTAGAGCTGCAGGAGCCGCTGCTGGTGCTGTAGGAGCTGCAGGATCCGCTGCTGGTGCTACAGGATCTGCAGGTGCTGCTATAGGTGCTATAGGAGCTGCTGCTATTGAAGGTATGGCTGGCTCATTGTTTTCTTTAATTTCGTTCTCCGTCTTATCTGGGTCGATATAGTCCCAGATCTTCGCAAAACTTACTTCTCGGCGGATAAATTGAAACCATATAGGCCAGTCTTTCTAGGTCAGCAAAAGAGGGTTTGTAGAGTCCTTGGTTGCCATATTAGCTTTTGTTTTAAAGTTGCGTAAAGAGACGCGCTTACGCGTAAAGCACGCGATATTTCGTGACGAACTATGCTTAAAGAGGCTTAGTGGTAGTCGTCTGGCCACTGAGATTTCCCTGGTGCTCAGAAGGTTACCGGGCTCATAACTTTCAGCCAGGCAGGTATCAAGACAAATAACATTAGCTAGCTAATAGGTAGAGACACAGAATTGTACGAGTGATCTGTTTTATTTAAGGTGGCTCTAAGAGCCCTAATATATATAAGAGAATTGACCCCCTACAGGGGTCCCTAGAGGGTGGTGTAACAAGACGATATTAGGCTAATACTGATTTCTGACAGCCGTTGTTACAGGTTAATATTACCCATAGGTAAAGCTACCTCCGTGGCCAATAGGTTTAAACCACAATAGGCAAGGAATCAACTCTACGATATACCAGCACTTATTAAAGTAGTAACATTTTCCGCATAGGCACTCTAGCGGCGGTCGCCTCTCCTTCTTCTACTCATCTGCTAACGGTTGAGGCTTTAATTCAGGCTTCAAATTCAGTAAGTCGTCTTTAAAGGTGACTCCGAATAATCCTCCTTATGGGGTTTTGCCCTTCTAGGCGAGGTCCGTACAACGGTGGTTTTGGTATATTTTGACCAGTTTGAAGAAGGTAGAAAGCGTCTTCTTCTCCCACTTACGCTTATCAAGCTCGTTCTTCCAATATTCTAACCAGCTTAGTATAATTAATTTGACTACGTACGTAAAGTCTTTCACCAAACGATTACCATCTACCTCAGGTAGAGCTTGCTCCTTACACTTAGTATACACCTTCTCCCACTCTTATAACCAGATCTCAAAGTTCTGGTTCCAAGGCGCCTTCTTAAGCCTTACATATTAAGTGGCTATTTAAAGCTTTCGGGCATGGTCAGTCGGAGCAATTCTCTTCTTAAGAGATACCAAGACGTTATAGGTAGTGGTACATTTAAACGTGTAAATAAGGTAGGTACATAAGATGGAGCTTAGGATGTGGCTGCGCAACGTATCAAGAGCTAACAACTGTTTTCTATATAGCTTCATATTGTCCCTATAGTCGGCTTTAAGCGTACAGAGCTCCTCCTTCTCCTCCTCATCTAGGTCCGCGAGCTTCGTCTTCCCCTAGCTATTAGCATCCTTAGGTAAGGCACGAACAAGTTCTTTAAGCTATGGCAGATCGGTCTCAGGTGTTAATGGGTCGACATACTTCTAGAGACGATTGTTATTCGCTTTTGACTTAATAACCTCAATCCATTCATCCCAATCGTTTAGGCTTGCAAGGATAACGGATGATATAATAACGGGAGGGGTTTCTTGTTGAGAAGTCATTATAGGTAGTTGTTTACGATTAAAATGATAATTAAAATCAATAGGAATAAAGGCTTTGGAATCAAAGATAATACAATAAACGGCCCAGGCTTATAACTGTTAAACGGACGATTAGGAATAAGAACTCTATTTTATTAAAGAGGGCTCTAGAAGCTCTCTTATATACATCAGGTAGGTCCTAAATACAATAACAACGACGTCGTCATATAGTAGGTCATAGTTAAGAGAAACAGGTAATGAGACGTTCAATAAGACATACAAGCTCAAGATACAAGACAACTGAGATATAGTTCGTATAGACGATCTAGGTCGTCAGACAGTATTACGATAGTAGTAAGGAACTTCGATTCAGGTCAACATAAGGAGTAGTCCGCGTGGGCTTAATAGGGATCCGAATCGGACGTTAAGCAATGAATTATTATTATTATTATTATTAGCTATACTTTAAGACCTTACTAAAGTAAATCTAAATATAAGTTTTAATATTATATTAGTAAGTAAATATACTAGAAATATATTTATTATTATTAATGCTTTATACCAGGTGGCCGATTTATAATTATTATAGCTACTTCCACTTTTAAGGGATACTTTATAGAAAATAAAATAGGTTATATATGAGGTGAGGATGTAGATAGGGAGTCCAATGATAGAACAATAGGGTATATTGCACAGTAGACGAATCCTTAAGGGAGAAGGAGGAGTCTGAGGTACGAGGTAAGGGGTTTCCCTAGGGGCACGTGCTCTGCACGTGCCTTATAGGTGAGTCATATGTGAGTCGCCTGTGCCTCGCAGCTATATAACTATATACTTAGGTTTTCACCTGATATTATAGATATATTATTATTATTTATTTATTGCTTAACGTTTAATACAGATCCTAGTTTGGCCTATGTAGACCACTCCGTATATAGGAGGAAAGTAATATTAATAGGAAAAACCCCCTGGTATATTGGGGGAGAAAAGCTCTATAAGCTACCTTAGTAGGGCGAAACGCCGTTAACTATTTCCGCACGTAGCTGTAATAAAGCCTTATAGTAAATACTACGGTGGACTTGTTAATAGGCTAGGTATATAGGTAAACAATAGTTAATGAGAATAAATATAACTAGTAGAGTGGTTGCCTAATAGATTAACATTAATTATATTCTAAGATTTACTATAAAGAGAGAAGCTATCTATGGTTAGGATTATAGTCCTTTAAATACATAACCTAACTCCTAAGAAATGTACTAAGTATATTAGTACGTTAATACGTTAGTACGTCCTATACATTCCTATGTTCCTATATTCTTACGTTTTAAACTAGTCCCGTAACATATTATATAACTTAGCTACCACTTATCCTATAGTTTAACTAGTTTTAGCGTCTCCTACGCTTCCACTACTAATCTGTTTATATACTCTTTAAGTAGTTGTACTACTGCCAATATAAGGTCTATAACACCATCCTCTCCCTCTCTATCTTTGTCCTTAAAGATATATTATATCTCTAAGTTCTTTATATAAACTCTATTACACATATTTATAGCTTTAAGACTTCTTACTAATAATGAAATAACTTATAATGGTTTTTACTAATTATTTACCATCGCCCACAAAGCCCTACTGCACGCGTCCACGTCGCCGCGGGTGGAAACATCATCAGGAATTCATTCCTTACGATGGCCAAGTGCAGAGGCGATGGTAGAGAGCCGTCACAGCGCATGCAGTGCGCTAGTGTCGCGGTTCTGTGGTGTTGAGCCTGCGACGCGTTTAAAGCATCGCCCTTAACAGCACCAGGAGCCTTACTGCCTCTAATTAGAGCTCCTATTTTACCATCTAGGGAGGCCTATTAGGGGAAACTAGGATACGAAAACTAGGCCTAAAACTAGCCTTATCCGGCCAGTTAACGTAAACGCGCCCCAGGCGTACAACAGGACACCCTTAGGCTTGTACTAGCTCTAAAATCGTAAAGACGCGGCAAGGGTATAGGGAACCTCTTTTTTATAAGAACTTGTTAAGGTTAATACGTCGCAGAATTATACAAAGCTTGTTAAGGCCCCAAGGCCACCGCGAATAACTTATTAAGGCCCCTCTATAAGAGTCTATCTGGTACACCCAAGTAACTTAAAAGAGGGTCTTAATAGGTGTAGTACGCGCGACCTAGATAACAGCAATATAATAGCAACGCGACGGCGACTAGATAATTTAACAAGGTAGAAACACGGATAAAGCTCTAGGCAGTAGAAACACCGGCCAGCTTTAACGGCCCTATCCCTTCGCACGTTGGTTTGCGTCCTACGGTATCAATAAGGGCCTGGCCAATAAGAGGCGCCCGTTGGGCGCCCGTGTGTACGATGTTCCTAGGCTTGGCGCTAAGTGTAGGACTCCAACGTGTGAAGGGATAGCGTTTAACTTACAGGCGACTTATAGAAGGGCCTTAATAGGCGTAGTATATATAACCTAACGTATATAATATGGGGAATAATATAGGGGAAATATAGGCTAGTTGGACAAGGACTTAATAATTAAAGATATAGGCTAGCTTATATAAAAGGGGGGATATAAGCTTAGTTAGTAGAATAGGGTAAGGTAGTCGCCTAGTATAGGACCTAGTCTATAACCTATTTTGTAAGATATAGTCGGCCTATTATAAGATGACTCTTATAGGCATTGTAAAATAGGAACTGGTGGTATATAGAGTATTACGCCTCTATATTACTATTGGCCTTCCATAGGGCAAAGTGCGTAGTTAGCTATTGCTGGCTTTAAGGACCTTACCCCTTAGCTAGGCTCTAACCCTCAATACACCTAGTAAATAGGTAGGATTACGTCCTAGCTAGAGAGACTACTATATAGCTTAAGAGACCGGATACGCGTATTAGTATATTAATAGACGGAACCGTCCATTCCTAGGACGGCATACCGATAAAATATACTTATGGAGTAAATAGGAGTTACTTAGGCGGGGGAGGCGCTTGGCTAGGCCTTAACCGTAAAAGGTATATAGCTGCAGGTATGTTGCAGCCACTAAAAAACTAGGGTAGAGGCCTGGATAAGCAGGTGTGTTAAACTCTACTATATTACTAGCTAATATATAACTACCTATCTAGTACGTTAGCAGCATAGACTGAGCGCGATATTAAATGCAGGAAGATAGGGGGTAGGGACTTAGGTTGGGGCCCTAGGACAAGATACGCGTACTTGGCTCTTAGGGGGGTAATCGGATTAGGCTAGGTTAGGTTATTAAGCAGGAGGACCACAAGCAGGCGTATACACGTATATAGGGCAGTAAGGAGCTAGGGACTGGTAAACGACACCTTACGGCAATCTACGAAAGCACGTAAGTATGGCTCGAATAGCAGACAGGGCAAGATAGGCAATCAGGGACTACCAAGTCCCAGAGCAGTTGACCTAATGGTATTTTTCCTCCCGTTGACGTAGTACGGGCGTGCTACCTGGAGGGGTACATACTGTATTACCTCTCTCGTCTCCCTTGGAGGTTTTTTGTACCGAACTTATCGGTATTCGTCTGCATGGACCATAATTTGGGACCGCATTAGACATTAATCAAGAACAATATATATAATTATTTACCACCAAATCAGCATTTCGGCCAATTTTGATTTTCAAATTGGTTATAACTAGGGTCACCTTCATAACCCCGTTACATACGTTATAGTAATACGCGTACTTTTGATGCTGGTGTTTTGAAGTTCTGCGCACGGACCACCTCTCGTAGGACGCTACCGTTGGAAGGGATATATTACAACTAGTAAAGCTATTAGAATATGCATATGAGCCATTTGAGCGACTAAAACTAACATAAACAAACCGTTCACCAACCCCTAAGGATACTTTACTGTCTCGGGTATTGAAATATTGAGCTAGAGTTGTTGCAAACAAACATCTTATCAGCTAGCTTGCAGTTTTTCATATAGATGGTCGAAAAAGGGTTAGAACTTGACATACTATTGCAGGAGGAAACCCACTTTTCCCGAGGTGGTTCATATCCAAAGTTGTGATTCTGGAGATGAGTTGAGAGAATGCGATGAAACGAAAGGGTATGCAATTGTATGAATAAACTCGGCGTACATAAATCCTATGGTGATAAAATGTAGCTGGATGAAGCACGCAAGGCAATCAGCGCTGAGTGATTCAGAATACCATTCAACTACCACCGCCCGCAATTAAAATTTGGCACGTCCGTAAGTCTAGCATCCCTGGAATAGGTAGCAGTGAGCTGCACGAGGCTAAGGCGGGCGAAAGGATGGGTCCTGCTTGGCGCTGAACGAAGCCTACGTCATGAAGGTCCCTTGGGTTGGTATGTGGTTCTAGGGCGCGGGGCCTGGGTAAATTCGTAGGCCAGATATTCCAGCGTTTAGAGGGTGTTATACGTACGTATATTTAGAATTTGTGTCGTGCAGTGCCAAGGGCCAAAGAGGTGTTTGAAGGTGAATGCATTGGTTTAGCACACTTCGCACCTGCGCGAACACGAGTACTATTCCAACGATGACATATCTCCTGGAACCTTGAACCACATGAATAATATATCTGGTCAGGTTGACGTCTATGAACGAGGATCAGAGATGGTCTTAAATTTCCCCACATCAAAGGCGCAGGGACCGAATTGCCGACGAAAAATGCCAAGCCCTGCATCATCGACATGCTCATCTTCCTTGAGACAAATACCTCTTTGAACATGCCTCCGCTAAACCATCTTCCGGCAATTATAACCCCGCCGCTACTCGCTTCAATTCGTGGACATCCACAGCTGCCGAAGCATAGCTGGTATTTCATAGCCGGCGTTACGCTTTCCGTAATCAATCGCCCTGACGAAATCCCAAAGGTCTTCAAGTTCGCCATTGAGCATGGAGTTGGGCCGACAGAGAACATCAAGCCAGCGCATCCTGAGCAATTGCAGATCGCACGCAAGTTGCGTGAAGGGCTAATCAAATCTGCTGCTATTGTGGGACTGCCGAAGGTATGCTCCTGAGGTACATCCAAAGCTCTCTTTAGCTAAACTCTTGTTGACTCACGAAGACAATCAATGGCCTCTTTGCTCTCAAAGGGGCCACGCCTTCTGAACTCCTTGATGAACCCATGGGATACTCCCCTAGCGCACGACCTGTTGAGGTGTACGATATGCCGTCGTCTCAGATACTACACCGAGGTCAAAAGTTTTTTGATCGGGTGTATGGCAAAGTGAGCAAGAGGGTGATGGGACAAATGGACAGGTCCGGCACAGAAGATCTGGGGGTGGTGGCCAGGCTCATGTACGGGTATCTTTTGAGCAATACCAACATTCTGACGCCGGCGGAGAGCAGCTTCGTGCTGCTCGCCGGGCTGATCCCTCAAGACGTACGTATTAGGTTCCTGCCAATCGGTCTAGAATTTTAACAAGCCATTAGGTCAATCCTCAACTAAAAGGGCATCTGAAGGGTGCTATCAGCAATGGCGCCACAGTTGAAGAGGTTCGAGCCGTGCGGGATGTTGTTATTCGAATATGTGAAGCATCAGGAATGATTAAACTTGCAGAGAATGTCCCGCACGCTTGGGGTTGGCGTGAGGACATTCCCAATCTGTAGCAGTACGTAGAAACAGACTCCGTACGCCATCTGCAGGGCGCACAGCATGATCACCACTAGCAGTAGGTTGGTGACATTGTGATGGTGGAATTCTGCGGTGATGCACGATCTAGGTCAGCAAGCCAGAGTCAGAGCCGGGTCTGGTGTCCAGTCCATGCCGGCGCATTGCGGCAGGTGTCACATGTTGTTTTGGCAGTGGCAGGCGATTACAGTCTAGCCACGAGAGACTCGCCTTGTGCTTTTTTTCGACGACTGTGCGAACTTTCTCTCGAGGCAGCATGCTTGAATGCTTGAGCCCCTCACGGCAAACTCCGCTGGGAGGGTGTGTGAAAAACACTCGGCATTCTGTGTCCCGCAGCCTCCTTGGCATCGCCGATGTTTCTGCTGCTTCTGCTGCTTCGGCGTGCGAGGCGCGCTCTGGAGTGCGCAAATACTCTTTCCATTGATCACTCTGGCGGTCGGTCAGGTCACCACTCGCGACTCCGGGTCAATAATGCCTGCGGGGCAGAGGAAGGGAGTGCTGCCAACGCTTTGGACGCTGGCCGAGCCTCTCACGGGCTCCGACTGATTGGCTAGTGCCGGTCGACGCTTGTTCTGCACAGAAAGCTTGTTCTCCTTTGCTCACCGCGTTGAGGCAGAACTGGCGGTCGTCCGTCGGCGGTGAAGGCTGCATCGCGCACGCAAACTTTCGATAGGTCGGGCTCGTGACGTGTGAAGCGCGGCATCTGGCTTGCGCGATGAGTGGATGGACGACGGGGACGAACAGCATTGGCACACGGGACAGGAGGCTCTGCGGTTGAGCGAGAAGCATCAGGCCACCCTGAGCAATCCCTCCAAGACGTCCCCAAGATGTCCCCAAGATGTCCCAGGGTTTGGCGGGCCGGGCGTCGAGCACATTCCAGAGACAGATTCTGGCGGAAGCTTGCCCATGGCGACTCGCTCACCCTGGGAAGAATCAGTCTATCTCACTCCTGCGTGTGGTGAGCGTGTGGTGAGTGGCTTTCCCGAGCCTTGCAAGCCTGCGCGGGAAGGATCAAGCCAATCCGCTCTTTCGGCTCACCCTCCCACCTTACCCTGCCCAGTGACTTTTGCGGGGTCTCGGCTTCGCCTGTCAAGCCTGTCAATAACCCCCCAAACCTGCCCCATCATGTCGCGGCGAGGCCGACCCACGGCGGTCTTGCAGAGTGACCCCCTTTCCACCTCCCCCATGAACAGCACGGAAAGAGCCTCGCTTGCGTCGCGCGCGCGCATTGCGCAAGGGTAGGGTTTGGTTCTCGATCCCCGCAAACCCAAGTACGACGAAGCGTGGGCAGCGCTGGTGGGACGAATTAATTGCAGGTTAATTGAATTGACTAATCTATTGTCCCCAGAGCCAGCCACACGGGGCGGGTTCGTGCTGCCACTCGTCGCTGTGTCGAGATAGCCCCAACACCATTGACAACTTGCGGCGTCGCTCCAGGCCCGCAATATTGGTTACTCTCCCTAGAGCACGTCTCTGCGGATCATCCGTCCCTGTGGCTTTCGGCACGCCATGTGCTCTGCACAACCCGATGCTGCACCCCTTCGACTTCTAGAACCGGCCTCGCACGATAGATTGTGCCAATTCGAGACCCCTTGTGCCTATATCTCTTGACTAGCAATGTGCGCAAGGTTTGCTCGACCGGACATGGTGAAGCGAAGCGGCCAGGGAGGAAGAGAGTCGCGACCGCAGTCCTCAGGGTTAACGCTCCGGCTCGAAGGAGGACACAAGCTCGTTCGTCCATGTGGCATCTCACCCTCCAGTGCATTCCGTATCATGTCTCAAATGTGTAAATTATCGCGATTGAACCCCTGAGATGTCGTTGGGTGGGGGACGTCTCTTTGAAGGGTGGTTGCGGTGTAATCACTCGCCGGGCTTACTGTTAAGATTAATCGCGAAGCCCCTCCAACACCCCCGACAATGCCCTCGCATCCTTTAATAGCAACGGTGCGCGCAATTGCCAATCAGAACGGGAAGCTGCAGATGCCGAATATACGACGAGACATGGCATCCGTCTCCTGCATACGGTCAGGCACCAATGTATCTCGGTACCTTTGGGCAACGGGGGTTTCAAAGGTTCTAGAAGAGCCCTCGCTTTCATCTTACCGGGTCTTGCCGCAGAGTACTTGCCTGAAAGCAGAGGTCCAAGTCTCCAAGACACAAGGCACAGGGCTCAGGCATGACTTGACCATGTGGCTGTGCTGGCCCTATCTCAGATCATGCACATTGTCATTTGCTGCAGGTTCCTGGGCGTGCTGCACACCTGATTGGCAGATGCGCGGATGTTTTGCTTGCTAATTTGCTATATTTAGAGCCCACTCGAGGCTTTGATACGGGTATTGGCGTTGACACCGCCACAGTCTCGTACCAAGAAGCCTTTCGACTGCATCCATAGTGGTGTTGTTGATGAATTAATTCACTGCAGCGAGCAGGCATACCCGAAATGTCTGGGGTTTCTTTGGCTCCGACGATTATGTACACGAAGCCCTTGTTCGTCTCGTATCCATCCCCCCAATATACAGACTGTCATTTGCGGCGAAAATTTGGGGGGAGAGCCGAAAAGCACCTCAGCAAGTTGAGGGGCGTGTTGAAAGCATAAGACAGTCGTCGCAATGGCTTTCGTCGGGAGTGTCGCCGGGCGGAAAACGGAGTCTAAAACGCTTGGTCCCTGCGCGCCTAAACTCTATAGATGACTTGCTAACAGCTCCAGATGCTCCAGCGGCCTCTTTGGCTGCCGTCTCATCTTCAGATGCACCAATAGTGCCCTTGCAACGCTTGCCTTTCATCACGCCACCGCGTGCAGAACGCAGTATGCAACCAGTTCCCGCCTTGCGCAAGAGGCTTCTTGCTGCATACAGGTATACACGGGTGTATAGAGGTTGAACGTTGCTGAGCTTCTGAAGACATTGCTTACCTTAGGTTGAACGAAAGAGTCACATTTTGATTGTGCAAGATGAATCATTGGGCACACAAGCAATATTCATGCACCCCCAATGATCGGGTCGCACTGCAGGCCCGCATTTGAGTTTGTGTCACGCCCCGGTGTATGATAGGCCCTCTATGCTGGTAGGAATTGCGGTGCTCCGTCGTGCTCGCACGCCTTTCATCAGCCTTATCCAATGTGATCGACCAAAGGATTCAGGGCCCAGGAGATGTCAAGACACCGAGATGACCCGTTCCCGGTGAACCGTCACGGAACGAAAAGCCCGAGTCTGACATCCAACACCACGTCGTCAAATCTCGACAACAACAACCGTTCTCCAGATCCCTACGATCTTAGACCCGTTGCGAGATTGCCGTCTCTCAAAGGCCCCCACACTGCGGTCATCATCATGAAACGGTGCGAGAAAGGGCCGGCAACAGGAACATTATTGGACGCGCGAACATCAGCGCAAGACCCCTTTTTCCGAACGCAATTAATGCTCAGAGCACGCTGCCCACGACTCTTGCTACATCTGCTGCCTTGGAGGAGCCGGCGGTGAGAATCCTCGGCCATGACGCGCAGTGCGGGACAATCCCCACGATGAAGAGCGTCATGGGCGGTGATGGAGTTGAGATGGGAGAGTGGTGAGAAGCTTGAGTCGGTGACTGCGCCCCACCCCAGCCCCATGGGCTGGTGGTGTGCCCGTTTGGGGAAATGGACGTGTAAATTTAGAGTGGGCCAGGGTTCAGAAACATTCCTCGGCCCTCTTGGCAGCCCATTCGCATCAGCACAGCCACGTCCGTGATGGAGGGGTGTGCAATTCGGCGGGCATGCTCGCCCGCCCCGAAGTGAGCGACCAGGCCAGCGAATCAAGCCAGGATACTGCACCCAAGGGCATGGCTCGCGCAGACTTGGCTTCCTGGCGATTGGCTTGGTGGTGGAACACATCGCTCTCCCTACCCGAGCGCGACGAGCAGGGGCGGGCGTCGATTTGAGCGCTTCGCGTTGCAAATCATCCAGAACAAGCCATATCCGCTTGTCTTCGCCGAATCGGGCCTCGAGCCTGCCCACGCGAAAGCAACTAGGGGCCTCCCCGACGTCGCATTTGGGAATGAGCGGCCCATGCGAAGCTACCGACCTGCAGGCTAGTGCAGGCGTGGTGCAGGGAGCAGCCGGGGCTTTGGGCGGCACACCGCATCGTCTGGGAGGCTGGTCTCACTCTGCGCGCTCGGGGCGCGCGATCTAGGCGGAGATGCAATAATTTGGCGGACGATACTCTCAGGATTATTGTCTTTCTTAATTTTCCTAGCGCGGATTCACCGTCTGCCACCTCATGCCACGGCGAACAAGCCGTAGGGCAGTACAAGGGTTCGGCATGCCGGGGCCTGGCTGCTGCGCATCCACCTGGGGGCCGTGAAAGAGCTTTATACATAATTCAACTTCGCCCCCGAACCCCTCGACCTAAACCCAGGCCCCGATCAGCATTAAGAACTCCCCTTCTAGACACTTATTTAGGCCTCCTGCGGTCATTGCTATTGCTATTGATCCTTCGACACTCGGTCTTACCGCCGCTACGGGACGTTTCCGCACCTGTCCTTCGCTTGGCCTCCCTGACGCTCGATATACTATCACCGCAACAGCAACCTTACGGCAGATCGCACATCATACGAGACGACTTGACATTTCCCGCTTCCTTCAAGCCTGGATAGCCGCCTGTGCGACGGATAAGGCTCCCAGGAGTTGGTGCCCTTTCCAGCGTTTCAACGTAAGCTTTCCCCCTGTCGAGCGTCGGCCCTATATAATTCTCCCACCCACCAGACCCACGTTCTGACGTCTCGTTTTCTGCCAATTGATGCTAACCACCAGTCCAAGACCCGGGTAGAAGTATAAGCAGTTGGCTCTCCTCGGCCTCACTGCTCTCGAGTCCAACAATGATCTCCTACGTTGAATACCCACCGCACGACTTCGAGCTCTACTCCAACCCAGAGGCACAATTCGACGTCCTCGCGTCTAGCCAGCCGTACCTCCCCACATCTACATATCTAGACCCCACTTTCAGTGCTCCGTTCGACGCAGGCTCTCTGCAAGCCTTCTCCGACATGCCTCGGTCGCAAGCCGATCTACGCTTTCACTTCGACGGCATCGCTCAAGGTGTTAAGCCTAGTTACCAGCATTACAGCCCAGCCGCGTCCCCTAATTCTGGATCGCATTCTTTCGACGTTCAGCCGCCTAATCTTTCGACCTCATCCGAGTCGGGTGCTTCAGTTTCATCGTCCGCAATGGGCTCGCCGTACCATGACGCGTGGAGCAGTATGAATGGCCTCGGGCTTGCTCCAGGCATTGTACAAGGTAGCTCCGGGTTTGACTATGATGACGTGGTTGCAACCGACAAGTTTCCGGGTTGTGTCGGTGAGTCTTTTGAAATTTCTTCCTCGACATCAGTCTCGTCTTCTGTCGCATTTCCTTGCGCGTCATCTGTCCCTTCTTCAAGTTCTTCGGTCGGGTCCCATCGAGCAAATCGCGCGTGCTTGGAAACCCCACCTAGCCGATCGTGTTCCTTTGGTCAGAGCAATCCTAGATCAGAGGAATCCTCGCAGAACAGTGTCTTCAGGTCACCCACCACTCCTGCCTCGGCCAAGTTTTCAAGTCCTCTTTCGATGCGACGGTCACCTTCTGGGCCTGGGATATACAAAACAAGGAGGAACTCGCTCCTTTCGAATGAGATCTGGCCAAACGATATCCCTGAGAGCAATACGGACTCTTCTCTTTCTCCTGCTAATCGTCGATCTCCTCATTTCAATCAAAATAGTAACAGTTTTATTCCTCCTTTGGAATCTTCTTGTCGGTTTCCTTCCAGTTTTTGCAACTCGTTGTCTCGTTCTACATTATTCCATCTTCTGCGTTTTTGTCGAAAACTCCCAAAGATCCTCTACTAACGAGCTCGTCTGCAGACCCAACTCTTATTCAGCCATTCCCCACTCCCATCCCGTTCGCCAACTCTCCCTATCCAGACATTCAAACCACACCATCCCCACGCTTCCCATTTGTCGAGCAGCCTCCGTCCCCGGCTCCATCAAATGCCTCTGCCCATAGCCAGAACCGCGCTGGCTCAAGGCAGTTTAAGAGGCGTAGCCAGTCTCCCTATCTTCATACCTTCCAGCCATATCCAAACTTCAATAGTTCAAGACGACAATCGAATGCCTCGATACATTCGCATCATTCCCAGACTAGTCGGAAAAGCGGAAGCAGCTATGACCTTGACGACGAGAGTCGAGAGAAGGGTCTTTGCCCGATCCCAGAATGCGGACGTGTTTTCAAGGATTTGAAGGCACACATGCTCACCCACCAGAATGAACGACCAGAGAAGTGCCCGATCGCAACCTGCGAATACCACGTCAAGGGATTTGCAAGGAAATATGACAAAAACCGACACACTCTTACCCACTACAAGGGTACAATGGTATGCGGCTTCTGTCCAGGCTCAGGATCCGCAGCGGAAAAGAGCTTCAACCGTGCCGACGTCTTCAAGCGCCATCTAACATCTGTTCATGGCGTTGAGCAGGCGCCGCCTAATAGCCGCAAGAAGTCCCCCACGGGCAAGAAAGCCTATACCGCATCTCAGTCGAACCTGGCGGGCACCTGCTCAACCTGCTCAGTGACCTTCGCCAACGCGCAAGAATTCTATGAGCATCTTGACGACTGCGTGCTGCGCGTAGTCCAGCAGGCTGACCCCAGCGAGGCCATCAATCAGAAGCTGCTTTCATCGATGGCAGATGACAAGGATGTGAAGGAGACCATGGATCGCAATGGTCTGCCTAACAGCGTCGACTACTCCGTCCCCGTATATGATGAGGACGAAGAAGAAGAGGAGGAGGATATCGACGTGGATGATCAGAACGACGATACCTACGGCGTGCGTAGCTCCCGATCCGGCAAGGGTGCGCTTAAGTCCCGCAAGAACACCCAGGCGTGACAATCAGCACATCCCCGGGGTGTCGCATCGCACGTCGGGGGTGGCAACCCCTCAAAAGTGACGAAGACCTCTGGTGGGAGGGGTCCTCGAGCCGGCCTGACCTTCTCCAAAGGAGGCGTAGCCGTTTCAGGCTCCGGCCGTAAGAAGCGTAAGAGCTACCCAGCCGGCTGGGGCTGCGCGACTGACAAGATGAAGATGAAGAAGCGCGTGGTGTGTCTATATGACGGGCAAAGACGGCTCTGGAAGGATGACATGATGCTCGATCAGGAGTTCGAGGTCCGCATGAAGCTACTGGACGGGAAGAGCTATGTCACCGACCTGGATGTGCAAACACTCAAGAGAGCTGAGGCACTACATAGTGCGACGGCGGAAGAGAGGGGTCCTTGGATCCCCGATAATATCGATGATGCTGATGGCGAGGAGTTCATGNTATGAGAAAAAAAGGTTCCCAGCCTTATTGAGATGACTAAGCTTTGTACTTCTATTAACTTTCTTGTGCCTTCTTCCTTTTGCTTTTATTCTCTTTTATTCTTATCTTTTTTTATCGATTTTAACAACTGGCGTTCTCATTGATCGATACCACCTCGGGGGGTTCTGGACTGTTTGGCTTTTCTCTACGATTTTGGTTTCGGTCGCTTTTGACGATGTCATGACCGGATTTCTCTAAATCATGGAAACCGCTTTAGGTTTTAGGGTAATGGCGGCGCTTAAATACGCTAATGTTGTATGATGGATGGGATCAAGTTATCCAAAATTCCAGACTAGTTGGGTTTGGCCGTGCTGGACGCGGGTATCCTGAGAGATGGTTTTAAAAATTATTGAAACCATCAATTCAAAAGGTGTCCAAAAACATGACTTTGCTGAACCTGTAGATGAATAGGAGAAGCCGTGATATTTTGGTGTGAAGTAGCTACTAAAAGCATTTCATTATTCCCTTCGTGTTTCCACCTTCTCGATGGGGCAATGGCCGAGCTTCTGTAAAGGTCCTTCAATCTGCTTTGAAGTTCCAGCTCGTCTAGTCTGTAGGTAGGGCTTTTCTCGAAGCACGTTTCCAATTCTCACAAAACATGAGGTTAATGTGATCCCTAAACTGACTTTCTTCATAGCTCATGCTCAACCTGCTCCACACTCTCTTTTACTACGATCAACGATATATGGCCGATGTCACCTCGCATGTAATTACCAACACTGCCGGCGGGCCATGCAAAGTCATCAGAACAAAGGGTGACAATTCTTCCTGTGTCGGAAGACAGGCCATTAGGACTATTGTGAAGAATTATAAAAGCAAAACTGCTCTCAGCTAAACCAAGGAATCTACCACAGGCTTTCTAGCGGCAGGATTGAGATTGATGAGGACCATCATCTTGCCGCTGTCCGCGAGGCGAAAGAGAAGATCGTGCTGCATTGAGGTGACGGATATTATTTGGTTACGACGGAAGAGTGGAAGAATGGCCTGCATCAGATTTCGTTCTGATATCCGGCCCATGTGCTAAAGGGTACGGGTATGACTGAGTTAACTAAGGACGAGATTGTGGATGGGCCGTGGTTGACGTCAATATTGCAAATGAGGAGATGAGGAATGACCAGCTTACGGCAGTTACACCCCCTTAAATCGCGACTCAATTAAATCTTCCTGAATCGACCATACAAGATACCTTGATAAAACCACCCTAACGTCCACATGGTGAGTCTACTCCTTGAACTGGACGTCCTCCAAAGTGTTGAAAGCGAGACAAACGTAAGATCTTAAGGATAATTCGCGTAAATCCTAGGATCACGTACAAGGAGCTGGTGTTCAAGGCAGGCCTTCCCGTTAACCAGAGCACGTTGTACCGAATATTACGCAAATACCATATCTGATGTGTGCTTGGCACGAAGACTTTTTGACGAGGGACTGTAACTAATACTAATCGAGTCCGTTCCGGAGAATGCCGAAGGCGTAGTTTCACCCCTTCGTCTTCTCTATTCCAACGACAAGGGCCCGCAGAAAGCTCTCTACGACAAACCTCTCTAATCGCACCGACCCTCAACACTATGGAGGACTCTACTCCTCCGAGCATCACCCCGCAAAGAGACACGCCAGATGGAGTATGGACTCATGGGCCTGTCCAACTTGCACGCGGTAGGGCAGCCAAAGATCCACATGCCCAAACCACTACATACAACGTCTCGTCCCTCGACGATTTCGAGGCTTCGTTACGCGAGTATCTTGCCAACCCCCCCGACCAACCTGAACATTCTGAATGTCAGCTATCTTTTTGGATAGGCGCGAGCTTTATGGTTTCGCTTGCTGCAGGTCAGCCAATGCCGCAGCCTCCGCCGCAATTGCAAGCCCCGCAAGGATACCTGCCGGTCGCAGGGCTTGATACGCATTATGCCAGTACATCGAACGCGTCGGGGCACTTGCAACACGCGCAACATCTCGCGAACCCTGCCGCAACGTTGGCGTTACCTAGCTTGCCAGGGCAGAAGACCAGCATGAGCATCTTAGAGGCGTTGGCCCCGACACCGGATCCAAAGGAGAAAATGAAGAAGCAACGTGCGATTGCAAAGACATGTGTTGATTCGATTCAGCGGGTCGATGGGTATCGGTATAGTTTTCACAACTGCTGGAACAGCAGGGAAGATGACAGTTTCCGCTTCTCGTATTATTGCAACGATTCGTTGCTGAACAAGGATCGTGCGGCGAATGGGAAGGGCGCGAAGTATGGTGGGTTTCTATTGCCGGTGCCAATGGAGATAAACGTGTGGCTTTAGCTAATTCTGCCCAGGCAAGAGAGCTACGAAACCAGTATATGACTGCAGAGGTGTTCTCTCGGTCAAGTTCTCGGCGGTAAAACAATCCCTCGATGTATTTTATAAGCACATACCTATCCACAAAACTTATGAGGAGAGAGCACCGCCACCGCGCAAGGATTCTAAAAGGAGACGCTATCTGGAAGTGCACAATCCTGAAGCGTATGTGGAGTATAGCCCCTATATCATTTGTTGCAGCAATGGCATCATGGAATATCCTGAATTGCCAGCCATGACCTAGCTCCATACCGGAGTGGGGAGATAGAGTTTTAAGAAAATTTGCTGACTCAGATAAGTCTGGCTAGGATTGCGCAAAGAACCCGGAAAGATAAGCCTGAACTTGCGCCGAACACTTCCCCTAAACCAAAGAAAAAGAAAGCGAAAAAGGATAAAGAATTTCAAAAACAGACTGCAGCAAGTTCGATCGAGAGTGATCTAAGGGCACAAAGTCTGCGATCCCTATTAGAACTGATACAGACCGATACTACCGCCTCAGATGTTATCCAAGAGGATTCGCAGAATGGAGAATTTCCTGTCCAGCATTCGAGACGAAAGTCAAGAAGCAGTTGCGACATTTGCAAAGCAAAGAAGACAAGGGTATATATGATTCTGTATGATTTCGGTACTCACCACCGTCTAACTATTCTACGTTAGTGTGATGGAATGCGGCCAACATGCAAGACCTGCACTGAGAAATCTCGGCCATGTATCTACTCCGATGGTTCGCCGGATGAGCCCCGCCAATCTATGCCGGAGCCCTCCCATCAAGCAGCTCGCCATGAGAGCATTCCAACACCACACGAGGAGACTAATTCGCTCCGAGACACCATGACGGAGCTGGAAAAGCTGAAAGCAGAACTCGCAGAAGCTAAGTCGCGTATCGGACAGCTCGAAGCTGAGAAGACACGCAGTGGGAGCGAAGCCAATACGTCCTCGCACACTTTGCAGAACGAGCATGCTCCTCAACCACCCCCTCAGCAAATCCAGCTCCCACAGTACCAGACCCCACAAACCTACACTCCTCCTACACACCCAACATATCCGCCAGCGAATCGTCCAATGCACGGTCAAGGTGCGCCACATCCGACGCACTCACCCGTGAACCATCAACTGCATACACCAGTAACTGGTAAGGTTCTTCTTTGCCCCGTATCCTGTCTAGCTTAGACACTTCACAAAATGGGGAATACTAACACATGCAGGCCTTCCGCCAAACCAAGATTCAAATGATCCATACACTCGAGACATCCGTTGGGCGCCATTCTATGGGTATCGGGGAACAGCAGCCATGCATCCACCTCCTCCACAACAGCAGCAGGACCAATGGGGTACCGGGAGGCCGCCAGGAGTGTTTCCATAACTGTAATTCTCAGTAGATGTACTCCCTGTTCTAGTGTAGTGTTCCAGAAGAAAGTGATGACACAGACTAGCTAGGCTAGGTGTATAGCTGTGCAGTGCGGAATCTACTGACGGATACGTTGAATGCGAGGAATGAAGCAGGTCTGAGGAGAGACAGGGGAAGGGACTTATGAGAAATGTTGATGGGGTGGTGGGTGAGATGCTCCACAAAGGCACTTTCTTGTGTCGATTTCATCATCATGGGTCTTTCCTTTGGTTGCACTGAAGGCAGGCTGACAGCCCCACTCTCCCCTTTTGGCTGGGAGAAGTAATGGTCCGGGGCTGTTACCTCCGGCACCCGGGCCCGGGGATATTTCCTTTCTTACACTGCAAGGATTACTTTTTCGCCCATGGGAAAACGGGCGACTAGGCCAGCAAGACTCACGTCAGTTCCAAGCATTACGAGCACACCCTCATCTCAACGACGTCCTGCTTCACTGCCTTCCGGAAGTTTCCCGTCGTCCAGTAATCCGTGCCCTGACCGTTCCAACGGCTCTCTACAGGGCTCCATTTAGCAAGACATGCCGACATCTTTTCCATTCCTGGCAATTGAGTATTTCTCACCGCTAGACTTCGCGTTTTCTTGGGGTGGAGGCAGTCTCGGAAGAGACATAGTGGCTGGAATGCGCCTAGATGGAAACAGTAGCTTCATAAATATCTCTTCCTTCGTAGCGTTAGCCATTATTCCTAGAGAATCCCATACAGAGGGCGAAATAGGCCATCAAGTGATGCTCACTTTACATGTTTTCACATTCGCTCGTTCCATAACCACTGAAAAGCGTTCCATCTGGTATCCTCAACCTTGTCACTCATTTCAGTCGCTCTTTAACCTTTTTCCGAATCCAGTCACTCTTTCGAATACATTTAAACTAGTGCCACCATGAAGTTCTCTGCTTTCTCCCTTTTCACCCTTTCCAGCTTGCTCATTAGTGGCCTAGCTACTTCAACAGTGAGCGCGAGCCAGCGCAATCTTGTCTCCGAGAAGCGTGTCGTTGAGGAGACGTGCTCGCACATCATGGTTATTATGAAGGAACTCGTGACAGAGGTCAAGACACACGCTGGTGCCACGAGTACGTGAATCCACTACCTGACGCAATCCCTTCTTGACACAGCTGTTAGATGTCACTATCTCCTCGCTTCCTGTCGCTCCTGCTGCCCTATCTGAGACTGAAAAACTCGCCATTTTCAATTCCGTTCAGTCCAGCTGCCGGCAGATTGTCTCTGCTATCCCCACTGCAATTGTTCGATCATAAAGATTTGAAGTTGTCGAGGCGGTTGACACTGACCTTAACTCCATCGTGGCCATCATCGTCGAACTAATTACTAAAATTATGTCAACACCGAAGGGTGTTGTTTCAGCACTTGAGAGCAGTAAGTGAGCCGAAGTATTTGCCCACGAGTTGCCTCCTCTGAAGATCACCAACTAAAACGCATAATAGCTATTGTCGAAGTCCTTGGCGTCGTTCTCCTACTCTTAGTTAATGCCATTATCGCCCTTCTCTCATCGGAGCTGTCGTCAGCGACGTCTCGATACTAGTAAAAGCCGTGTTGAGCCCAGTCCTGGAGACCGTTGGTGAAATTCTCACTGGTCTCGGCGAGTTCTTGACCAACCTCTAAGGACCGGAGCGACAGCTAACTTTGGTGAAAAGATGTGGTAGTGGCTACGAAACCATAAAAGATATATTTCAACGCTTAAGCATTATCCATAATTTGTAGCTGTATAAATCAGTGTGTCCAACAGTCAGCTAGCTGCGAGCTTCAGCCTTTATAGCTGACTGACTGCGCAAAGTGGGTCGCTCGCTGTCCGCTCGCTGTCACGCTGTCAGCTAGCTGTCCTAATTAGGCAAGTAGTATAGGTGGCAAAGCCTTTAGTAGAGCCTCTGACCCAGTTTTGGCGCGTGCTGTATTTAACCGAGAGTTTACTAATCTATAATAATTCTAGCTTAAAGCCAGGCTCCATAATTAATTTCCCTAGCTACCAAAGCTTTACCCAGAGGCTTAGCAACGGAGGTTCTGCCAGGAGCTCTGCCAGAGAGGCTCCACGAAGCTCCCTCAAAGCTCTGTACGGAGCTCTGCCAAGACTCCACTTAGAGCTCTGCCAAAACTCCGCATAGAGCTCTACCGAAACTCCACATAGAGCTCTATCGAAGCTCTGCACGGAGCTCTACTAAAGCTCTGCACTAAAGCTTTACACAGAGCTCTACCAAAAGCTTCAACTTACCACCAAATCTTGCCACCAAAGGCAGCGAGCTGCCAGCTAGCTGCAGTCTTACAGCTAAGCTCGCTGACTGCTTACGTTATCAGCCTCTTGGTAGCGACGCTGACAGCGACGCTGACTCTTGGACACACTGGTATAAATGCAAGACTACTGTAGCTCCAACTTTGAAGCTATTGAAACAATTTTTAAAAATTAGGCCTTCCCAACCGACATCTGTAATTGAGAGATATGGATAACTAGATTGGAATTTGGGATGCCTTCATGCCCTTCTACACAACTAGATGGGATCTCTTTCCGTGTCGTTAGCACGGGCCCCGTTGGTGATGTCAGAGTTCTTATCGATAACAAAAATGACATTTTCCCTCAAAACATTTGATGAGACTACGCTATTCTTCTCAACCCCTCTAGAAAATCCTAAATCCGGTCACCATGACAGCAATCCAGGCAAACCAAGTAGTACTTCCGCGTATCGCCATAACGTATTGCATACAATGCAGGTGGATGTTGCGGGCTGCATATGTTCGTCAATCTGGCACGTCTCCGTCGCTCTCCAGCAGAGAGTTGTAGAACTGATCCACGCATCAATTGGGCCAAAGTAGTTTGCGCAAGAGCTATTATCAACTTTCGAGACTGCAATCGGTGAAGTCGCGCTAATCCCAGCAACTGGTGGTCTCTTTACAGTTGAATTGGTTGGTGTCGCATGGAGACGGCAATATCTTGACGAGTTCTAATGCGGATACCCAGGCGTATGTCCCTGCTCCAAACGACGACTCAGTTGACGACAAAAATATACTACTAGACCCAGAAGTTAGGAAAGTTCTGCTCTGGGACCGCAAAGCTGAAGGTGGATTTCCCGGTATGAACTCCTCTGCTCGATCACTAGGAGACCCTTCTAAACAAGGTGCCTTGCAGAAACCAAAGTCCTAAAACAGCGCGTGAGAGATCATATCCAACCGGGACGGGATCTGGGGCATTCGGATAAGCATGGGAAAAAGAAAGTGAAAGAGGCTGGATCATACATCAAAGGAGAGGACGCTGTGACATCCGAAACGGCCTTGGTTAGGACAAATGCAGACGGGACGCCTTGCGAGGACTGTAGTTGAGAAGTAGAAACATGCAATAGTCAGAGCGTTACGTGGGAGGGGCGCGGTGGCAGCATACAGTGAGGCCTGGATCATTTGTACCTAGAAAGCTCTCGATTTTTCTAACTAGCTTATGGAAAGGACTGCAGCTCCAACGCTTATTACAGTTGAAATCCTCGAACATATTAGGCTTTGGGCCTGCTCTCCGACATTCCCACGAACCGTAAACTTTGAACCCGCTATTTTACATATTCATATTGAGTCAACTGTTTTCAATAAGAGATCCAGCCCGTGGAAGCCGAGACTGACCTTGGACATGCCTTGTGGATTTCAACTAGTTCCATAGCTTGAGGAGAAGAATCTCAGGCCTAAACGGCATCTGTGTGGTAGGTCATTAGAGTGCTTACGGGACTACTCGGAAGCTCCTGGAAAAAGCACATCTGAGGGGATTTCTCTATCTGGCTCACTATTCACATTTAGGAAAGCACTGGGGGGGGGGGGGAGGTTGAGATCCCAAACGATCACGAGTGTGCACCGAAAAGCTCTCTACATATTCCATTTTTGGCATGAGAGCTTTAAAGTGCTTGTTGATTGTGTTTGACCTGGAGACCTTGTAACTACAGACGGTTCAAGCCTCTTTTGGGGTGAGTTGCACTCAATTATATATTTTTTTGCATTGCTGGGTTTTCTTCAGACTTTCCGAACGTTCCAACCTGCATTCCTCGGGCGCACTGGCGCCTGGGCTCGGGAGATCTCCCCCTATCAGGACTGTTAGCCACAGTCCCGCCCATTGTCGGAACGTTCGCTCGGAACGCTCTCCTGATCACTTCCTCCGATATCTCTAGCGGCTGTAGTCCTGGTGTCGAACGAACAATATATGTCGACCGTTGAGGTCACTCTCAGGTACCACCTTATGACTCACCACCTTGTTCTCGTATGTCTTACTACTGTCTCGGTCAACGACTCGGTCAACGACACGGTCTACGACTCGGTCTACGATACGGTCAGCGAAGTAGTCTACTACCTATTTTCCTTATGTATTTATAGAGGCTCTAGAGCCACATTCAATAGACAGAGTTCTTCTCAGTGACTTGTCCGTCCGACAATATAGGATGAGGACTCTGTCTATTCTGTATGGAACTAGGGCCTCTATATATACATGAGAAAGAGGTACTAAGTCTGTGACCGAGTCAATGACCGAGTCGGTGACCGAGTTAAGGTGTAGGTAACTGAAACAAAGTAAGCAGACCCGATCGTGCTCGACATACCCCCCTAGCTTTGAGCTGGCTCGCAGGTTAAAGCTGTATTACCGGTCTTGGTATAGTGTTGAACTAATAAGTAAGGAGGTGATGCAAATGAGCTAAACAGTCTATATACACAAGCTAAGGCTTAAACTTCTTTATTAGCTCTTCCTTGAAAAATTAAAGCTTTGCTATATTCTCTCTACAGCAAATTACTACAATATTATTAATATAAAAGATTCTTCTACCTTCCACAATATTAATATTGTCGATGTCTTTATGGATCTCACGCGTCTGTCCTTTAGGAACTGCTTCTAAATGCGTTATTCTTCGTGTTAAAGGCCCAGAAGGCCCTACTGGGGTCTTATCTAGGGTAATTAGTTCCTATATTCTAGGCGTCTACTTACTATATAGCAAATATACTATCTAGTTCCTTTTTAACTTCCTTTTCTACCTTAACATTTCTATTTTTAAATTAATCTAATCTAGGGCGCTAGTAATCCTTTTCTTAACCTTCTTAGCTATAGCTTTATCTAGTTTCCAATCCTTTAGTTAAGCTAATTTGTTAATATAAGGACAACTTTAAAACTAGGAAACGTCTCTATAGTAGTATATCAGGGTATCTTTCTTCTATACCGTCTAGGTAGGGGTAGTAGAAGCCTTGAAAGCTTCGTCTTTAGGAACTTCGTTAATTAATTTGCCCTTAAAGTTTACTGTATTAGTACTATAGTAATCTTTACTATTCTAGGCAGTTTTTAGTTGTTAATAATTCCGGCATATTTCGACCAGTTAATATATAGATATTACGTAATCACTAGCCACGCACGCCCTTCTTAAGCCTAGCTAACAATAAAAGATGATAGTTAAAGAAGACACTTCTACCGCTCGGCTTCGCCTGCTCCAATTTATGCTTAAATTAAATCCTTAGTGGTAGCTCCTCCTCCTTACTTTCCGTTATTAAATCCTTAGGAATTGGCTTAGATACTTGCGAAGGAAGTATAGGGTGTCTCCACAATTAATGCGGGATTTATATATAGTGGCTAATATAATCTAAATTAAGCTCTAGGTGGAGCTACGGTGACTAATAATTTTATTACTAACTTAGATAATAGGAACCTATATTTAAAAACTATGTAAAACGCGGCACCTGTGGAGGAGCCCTTATTATATTATAATCCTAAAACTAATAGAAGCGTTAAACCTCCTTATAATCTACCTCCTCCACTGCCTTAGGATTATTCAATATTTCCTTAAGCTCGCCGTCAGCAAAAGTAGCTGCCTACTATAATAGAGGCAACCTATTAAACACTGTTAGTAAAGAGAAGTTAAGCTGCGTGCCAATCTGGCTACTAAATACGGGCGGCAGAATTACAACCGTACTCATACTCAAGCTCTGCGTTAAGATAGGTGGTTAAGTAGATAAGGATAGTATTAGCAATAGTCAAGGCCTCTGAAGGAGTGGACGGGAAGGACTTCCAACGGCGGCAGCGGCAGTACGTTTGGAGCTCATATTAATAAGAGGAAGGCTCTATTACACCAAGATCCAGAGCAAATATTACGATATTAGTAAGGAAGAGAAATTGCGAATAGCTTTAAGTGCAAGGAGGCCCTCCTCTAGCTCTACATACTAATTTAGGCGAAGCTTAAGCGAAATTAGATGCCACCGCTGCACGACTATAATTTAATATAATTGGAGCTTTAATGGCGCTAGGGTTATAGGATAGGGAGGGCGTTATTAATATAGTAAATAGGTGGTTAAAGCGGCCGGCAAAGGAAGAGACAATATTAATAGGCGGGAAGGTAAGTTAATATTATACTAAGACTCGTAGTAGACCTATATTAAGAGCCGGGCGACAGAAAGGATAATAGGAAATAATTTAGGTATTGCTAGGCCGTCCTATATTGGCTCTATGCTAAGAACTTATAACAGCTACTAACTACTATACCAGTCAAACTTAGTTGAACTAGTTGCCAAGACTTTAATATTAATTTAATTAATTTAATTAACTGAGCTCTCTGCATACAAAGCTTTCAATTCAATCAATTTGAAACCTCAGTTGAGTTGAGTTGATTGATTTGCAAGCTTGAAGCCGCGAAGAATGTAAATACCTAATATTCATGGGTGCACCAAAGATAACGGCAGCCCTTCCTTAAAGCCACTCCTAAATGAACGGAGTTGGAATTTAGCTACATATACACGTATTCAGCTTCCCTCAGGCGTGGAACTGAAAATGCTTGCCGGATCCCCCTCATCCATATTATCCTGAAAGGAACACTGCTCAACAAAGGTGAACTCTTTGTATACTTTATTTGAACAAGCTACTAAGCAAACGCATAAGCAGCCAAATAATCATCAGCAACCTTGCAGCAAGTTATTCAAAAAATGAACAGATAGCTTGAAACCGTAACTCTGATCACGGAAACGACAGCAAAAACCCGACGATCCAGTAGCCCGCAATTTAAAAGAACAAAACTTGACCCAGCCAAACTCGCTCCGCTTACGCTCTATACTTCAAACGCTCCGCTTCCATGCCCTCGCTGAACATAGCCCCAACATGGCTGCAACCGCACTTCCAGACGTCCCGGATACATAAACGGCGCCATGCAATCTTCAACAGCGCACGACTGAAACTGATAACCCTCGCGGTCATGTGTATCATGCTAGGGTATATGGTCGTGACGCTATTCGAGGCGGAAGGGAGGATCGAGACAAATCCAGCGGGAGTTGTAGGAAACGATGCCATGCTTGATGAAGCGCATAGCCGAGAGTACGGTGGAAGTAATCGACACAAGTCTAATATAGCTGGTGTAATGAATGGTGGTAATAAGGTTAGTCCAGATGACTACGACAATAATGAAGAGCTAGCTGATCCAGCCTCGCTTGCTTCGAATACCGATCTCCTCTCGTCATCACCAACGGATGCGCAAACCTCCGACTTGCTTGTGGCCCCTGATACACCATCGTTAGGCGCGCGTTCGCGGATCGGAAAAGTAACAATACTTTTTGGCACACTGTCGCAAGCCTATGAGCGTGCCCTGCGTACACATGAGTTACACGACCGCCTTAACAACTACCCCCTTCACGTCCTACGCCACTCGCTCCTTGATAATGTCTGGACTAAGCCCGCATATATCCTTTCGATCCTTCTCCGTGAGTTGGCAAAACCTGAAGGCGAGCGTCTGGAATGGCTTCTTTGGGTTGATGGTGACACAATAATACTCAACCCGTATGTTCCCATCGAAGCATTGCTCCCGCCTGAGGATGATCCGGAGTGGGATGACGTGCATCTCCTTGTCAGCTATGACTGGAATGGGTTGAACAATGGTGTTTTCCCCGTGCGTGTGAATACCTGGAGCGTGGAGTTGTTTTCTGCAATACTTTCGTTTAGATTTTACAGACCTGAACAGGATTTGAAATTTCGGGATCAATCTGCTATGGATTTCTTGGTCCAGGATGAGCATTTTGCACCAAATGTTATCCGAACACCACAGAGATGGTTCAACGCATACCAGGGCGAGCACAACGAGACTCTTCAGGCGTTCCAAGTCCGCCGCGGGGACTTACTGGTGCATTTCCCTGGAGTCTCGGATCGAGATGAAAGAATGGGATTTTGGCTTAATCGGGCCGAGAAGCATGCACCAGACTGGGAGGTCGAGTTGAAGCATACTAGTTATCCAGAGGAGACAAGGGATTTCTGGGTTGAGAAAAAGAGGGAGAGGGAAGGTGTAAGGAGGGAGGCGGGAGAGGTGAGAGAGAAGATGAGAGCATATTGGGAGGAGTTGGAGGATAAGTTGAAGGAGTATGGAGAAAGGTTGAGCGAAGAAACGGTCAAGGATGTCGAGCAAGGGATTATGAACGTGAAAATGGTGGTCGAGAGTCCGAAAGCGATGGAGAAGGTGCAAAAGCTAAGGGAAGCGTTTCAGGATTTGAAAAACGTAAGTTTTGGACTGGTTGTGTCTTCGTCGTTTATGCGAATCCGATCATGCCCTTGCGAGATTCGAGCTGGCTAGCAGCTGACATTCATACGCGAAACAGATTGCCAAACCGCTCCATGAAAAGGTTGAGGAGGCTAATAAGGTATTGATGAAAGAAGCTCACGAGGCTATATTTTCCGCGGAGCAGACGACACTCGCGAATACAGAATCACCCAAATACCAGCCGGAAGTCAAGGACGTTGAGGCCAAGGTCTCAACGCTGAAGAATAAGATTGTCCAGCCGACATGGCACAGAAATGAGCTGAAAGACTCAATTGAAGACCTGAAAACAGCACATGCGAGGCTAAATGGGAAAGTTGAAGATGAACAGAGGAAGGTCGAAGCGGCAAAGCTAGTGGAGAAGGAACAGGAAGATATGAAAAAACAGGCCGAAGAAGCCAGGAGGAAAGAGCACGGATTCGTGAATCTCGACAAAGGTGACTATGAAGAATGAATTACTAATTTCTTTTAGAAGGATCACATGTCTTAGCGGAATATGTAGATTAATGCAAGCATGATCGCGATTTGTTCAACGTGAAGATCAGGGGGGCCGTCATCGTCGTCGTAATTTGTCCGTTGCAGATAAGCTAGTTGCACTGGTCAATGTGTTGCCCAGGGCAACTTTAGACCGACATGCCGACTGCCTTGAGAGGTGAGTCGCCGTAGCGCCGCTAAGGCCGCGTATGTTGAGTCCCAGCATGCTGGCTGGCACAGGCGGTGTATTCTGCGAGTTGGGAGATACACAGTGACAACGAGGTAGATGGAGTTTGCGATGCTGGCTGCTAGTCGGCACTTTTGTTGGCTTACTTCCCTCAGGGCTTGGAAAGCTGGTTTTCAGGTAGACTAAAACTTGTATTATACCTACAAGGTTAGATTTTCGATTAACGAGAGACGGCTCGGAGACCGATCTGGATGTGTAGGCCCTGATAGCGACGGTTCAGAGGCTAGCATCTGAAATCATATGCAAAAGAGGTTAGTAGGTACGGGCGCAAAGGGAGAATTGAGGTTTTCGTGACAATCCAGGATGGATTGCGCTCATATTATCCGGCTACGATGTACACGCGCGGGAAGCTATCCACGGATGGCGAAGCCGGTGAAGCCGTTGACGTAGCAGTTATTCGGAGAATAGGGCATTCGGAGAAATTCGAGTTTGGGCCTTTGGATGTGCGACTTTTCTGGCAGCAAATCAAGGCCAACGAAAGGCAGAAAGAGGTTTAATGATGATGCAAACCGTAATGATCTTCCGCAGTAGAAGACGGAGAGCCGGTTTGGAGGCGTTCGGCCTCCCCCACCGGGAAGAGCAAGAACGGCGCCAAAACGGGCCCTGGGCGCTGTAGCTGAGAAAATCCGTCATAAATGAGGAAGCATAATGTCATACTAGAGATATGGAAGGAGTTGAGTCCCGCAGCCGGGAGCACAACCGACCTTACACGCCAGAAGAGCCCGTTGCGACGAGGGTCGAGGGATGGTGTTGTGTGATGGGTAGTTATTGTCAAGAAAGCCAAGCATTACTTGCAGCGAGGGTCCATGCAGATCGATGATGGGTACTGGATCCTGGGCGATTATCAATGCAGTATTCGCAATCATGAGCCGAGAAACTCGTGTTTAGTGCTAGACGATAGCAGCACGGCGTCCTGTTGGGTGGATCCATTGGATTCCTTCCGCAACCAAGGCAAGCAGCATTGTTGACGACGACGTCGCGTCTGTCCACCAGCATAATGAAACTTGTCCGCCCTTCCTGGGTATCGCGCGCCGATCGTACCGTAGCCTGGGGACTGCAGCAATGTGCCGCATCTCGCTCGCTAAAACCAAAAACGACGAGTCTGCTCCTCAACCCTGACTGGACAGCTCAGAGGACTCAGCAAGCCACCAGCCTGTGTGGGCAAGCACATCTGGTCGTGGCGCCCGGAGAAAAACTGGAAAGGGCCTAGATAGGCTCCAGAGAAAGCGGCGATGCAGCTCGCTTTTCCCAGTGTGTCCTCTTGAGCCTTACTAGGGCAAGATCTACCTCGCTCATCTGTGGAATCTGGACACCTGTTGGCCCTTGCCAAGCTTACCAAACTGCAGCCCGCGCCAGCCACACCACCCGATCCAGCGCCAACACGACCGACTCTCCTTCTCCCGCTGGGACATACAAATGCCGTGGCCTCGTCCCACGCCGGCGGACTGGTCGGTAATCGCTCTGGACAAGACGACAGGGTCTTAGCATGTCGATGAGCCAAGTACTTCAGGCTCGCAGCTTCGGCGGGTAGCCTGTGGAGAGAAGAACTTCACCCATCCGGGACCTGCTACGGTTCGTGCTTCCTACTGAAACCTTGTGGCCATGGACTCGCAAGCTTCCCGTGTGCCAAATTTGGTTGACAGGATTCAAGTACCCAGCCGTTCCTCGTCGCTGTGTTACACCCCTCGCTGCAATTCGTCGCTGGACGAGAACAGCAATTGCTCCAGCAGCCTTATGCAGGCCGAGGCGAGGACTGAGGGCCGGACTCTAGCCTCGACAGGGCATCCAGCTGAACCTCTGGCGTCAGACCAGACACATATCGCCGCTCACGTCCCCGCAGCGAGATCTACGCAAACGACTGGCATCCCCAATTTTTCCAGAGTCCTCTCTCCTGTGAACGATCCTCCAATGGCTCCCAGGACTAGGAGCAGGTCTGCTAGGCGCGCAGGGGTCATGAGGAACACGACACGACAAGAAAAGGTCAAGAGATGGGAGGGTAAAACCAAGACTGTTAGCAACTGGGACGGTCTGCGGAGAGTAGGTGTTTTCCTAAAGTGATTCGATGTCGCGGCTGACTTTGTTTAACATAGGATTCCGAGCTGTGGTTTGAGGACGGCGATTGCCTAGTCCACCTCTACGCTAGAGGCCAATCGCGACGAGGTCCTTCGTTTCGTGTCCCCTTCAGAACTCTCCGGAAGAATCATTGCGGCGCATTATTCAGTCTTTGCTTTGCACAGATGACACCCAGAACACCGGGGAGCAACACGCCGCAAGGAGGTTCTAGCGGAGCTGCAACTCCTGTTGACACACCTAATACCTGTGAGCTCTACATACCGGCTCTAGATGATTCGTCGAGGGAAGACTCCTTCCAATGGCATATCACAACGCGAAATTTCTTTGCGTTTGTCTTTGGCAAACCTTTGGTTGGGACACATTTGGGCAGGTCGTTGATCGACTTGCAGGAAAGGATGCATCTCTTCCGTTCGGGCCAGATTAACAACCATGAAGACTTTATAGTATATGCTGAAAAGCTAGGCTATTTAAATTTCGTGAATTGTCCAGACTATGCTCTCGCAATGCTATATTACGCTGAACATTATCAGCTACAGGAACTGTGGGTTGATGCATTTGCTCACTGTGTGGGCATGAACGACAATCTCTGCCTGAGTACAGAATTCGAGGTATGCACCATCTTGGACTCCACACCTGCAGATCACTCAACTAACTTCTTGCTAGCCAATATGTCGCGTCACTAAAGCTCTGATAACGAGAGCATATCTTGAGATGGATCTACACCTTGGGCGTGTTATGGCGGCACTAAGCAATTTTCTCGAGGATGACTTTTCTGCCGCCTACCTGGGGTTGGGCCAAGGGGCTAGAGCTCACCTCGATCGCTTTCGTTCATTTCTTCACTCCTTCTACGTGGGAAAATTCGGTTACTGGCCACCTCCGGAAGGATCGTGCTTTTCTAAGGCTCTTTACAGATCCATGTNTTTCGATTTTCGAAGTCTATATGATTATCTGGTCGACATGGAGTCTACTGAATCTATACAAAGTCAAAAGCCGGCTAGCGGTGGTATCTGTGTGCTCCAGAACGTACAGGCATTCAATAAGCGGCACAAGAACGCACCTCTCCCGCATCCGCTCCCACGAATACCTGAAGATATTACTCCTCGCAACCGAACGCAATCGCAGCGTGCGCTAGTGGCATTTAAGCTGGGCTCGAAGCAAGCGCGGACAGATCGTTATATGACAACTCGAGCAGCTCTGACTGCAGCCACAAACACACATGATGTCTCGGTAACAAGCTCTCCACTAGTCATAGCTTACATGCGCTTCGAACGAGAGTGCGCTGTGAGACAACGGGATGAAAAGGTCTCTATTGCCGACGCGCGCAAAGTTCGTTGGCTGCTGATCTATGGTGTTCTCCAGATGCTCATTTCAGCAATCCGCGCTCCGAAAGAGGTCCGAGATACTGAAGAGCCCACCTATCCACTTTGCTGTCTTGTGACTGGTACTCCTCCCTGGAAGATTGGAACTAAAGCTCTCAAAGCTCCCGTTATTCCCTCAATTAATGCGCCAGAGGAGGCCTCACCCTATCCGTCTAGAGTTGCGGAAATTGTGGAAATACCACAGCTAGCAACTCCTATAAACATTCAACCAGACTGCGAAACCGGTGATTACTTCACACACAAGAGCAGCAGCCCTGATGCAAATTTTCTGCAACGCCAGCTCTCTGTCGAGGTTCCAGCACCTTTACGCATCTCCTCCCCAATACTCCGCAATGCATCCATCCGCTCTATCAAAGCGCTCTCCTTTTCTCCATTTAGCTCCCGCCGAAATAGCGTTGTGGTCAAGCCACCCACACAACCATTTTGCGAAATCATTGTGCACGGATACGGCAATGGCCTTAACCAAACCATACTTGATCCACCCTCTCATACTGTCTCTCCTGGTTCTGGCTCCCCTCTACGAATATTAACTCCTCCTGTCCCACCGAAGGAATCACGAGTACCTGAAAAATTCAATCAACAATTGACTCCCATTTCAGCAAACCGTAGCCATAACCTGTCCCACCGTCCCGCAAATTTAGGACTTCATTTCGATCCAATACCTGAGATTGCGCGCACTCCTATCTTGGAAGCATTCCAAATTGATCAGATGTATGACCCCAGTTCATCTGACCTAGCAGAGGAGAGCTCGAGCAGCTCTGCCAGCATGTCACTCACACCGATTTGGAGCTCAAGAGCTAGCTCAACAAGCTCGGCGAGTAGCGCGGGGCCTGTCGAATGTACTGAGAGTTACGGGGGGGCAGTGGGAGCCTTGGGTGGCCTAGTGCTACTGGATAGCCTTAGCTCCAAGCACTCTCATATAGCTTCACCTATCACGAGCCGAAAAGGGACTGCAAGGTTTAGTTTCAGTGATGTGCCTGCCGAAGTGCGGACGGGGCCTGAACCAGCAACTGGAGAATCGGACATAGGTATTGCTCTTGCCTCTCCTGGAGAGGTGCAATTTACGTTCGCCAACGAAAAATTTATGGCGGAGGAGAAATCAAGGATTTTAGTCCGAAAAAGCTTCTCGGTCGAATCTTTTACGCTAGTAAAGAAGAATGCCGAGATGGATATTTATTCTGCGGTTAAGATGTTACCCGCACATACCTCAGGCACCGGACTGAACGGGATTCAGCCGCTGCCTGATGATGACGCTGCGGCACCGTCGCCAGTGGTTAAAATGCCAAACCGGTTGCCACCTGAGTCGACTGAGAGAGCGAAGGTAAAGCAGAAGAGGCTAAGTCTAAGATTAATGAGTAGGGGGAAGTCAGACAAGTAGGCCGGAACGAGCATAGCGAGTGGTTGAGCTCTTTTTTTTCTTTCACAACTTTCTGTGGAAGTTGTCATTGTTCACCCACCCGGCAAGGTCATTGGCGTACAGGGTCACCAATGCCGTACAATTATGTTGTGTCTTTATCTAAATTTCCTCTATATCGTTAGCCGTTAAGATACCCACACTCGCTTCTTTTCTTTGCTGTCCAAATAACCTCCTTCCTTCTGTGACGGCGGGGACGTTAGGGCTTAAAATAACTTGTAATGTCTTATACTCTTTGATCGAGTTGGGTGTGATGATTAGCATGTTGAAGTGGAATTCAAGAATATTTTGAGATTCGCTTTAGTGTGGGCGAAGGGGCTTAAGAATTGAAGGAGCCTTCGTCATTAAGGATGCTGATCAGCTTCCCAATGAATGTCACAATGTGATTATACATCCAACCCGGAACGCAATTGCGTTGTTGAGCAATAATTGCTTAAGGGCCGCCTCCGTGGTGTCTGTAAGCATTTTCGAGCCTTGTCAATATGTCCCTCAGCGAATAGAATGAGATCAGTCTTAGTCCGCTTCGGTGCTTTAAAGACCGCACCCTCAGTCCTTTTAGCGGCAAAAGTGGAAATATCTTTACAATAGAAAATACATAGACCGTGAATCGAAACGACCGACCTAGGAGCCTTCCAACATCTACAACCCTTGTTTCCTAATTTCCTCCTGACTAGACAAGGAACATGCGCGCCAAGTAGGGTGTAACGGGAGGAAATTTTCGTGTCGAATCAGCTACAGTATTCTCGCCAATTTGTTGCAACTAAGATGGAGCGTGCCTATCACACCAAGAGTATCTTCAAGTCGGAAGATAATTCAGGTAAGTTCTATTATATTTTCGTTATTCTAATACAGTTACAACGACTGTTGTAGGTGCGGGAAGAGTAAAATGAATCCCTAGGCAGCAAAGTGACCAGGAAATACCAGCCCAAGCGCTCTCGCTTCAATCGCATTTCCAGACACATCCGAGGAGCCTGTTTCACTGCTACATGGGAAGTCTATGGCACGATATTCATGCAGGCCTGCTCTATTGCTAGAGCGACGTCGGCCTCATTAGGCTCGTCATTGCGGCGCTAATTTAAAACCGTGGTTCCGTGACAACGTAAGCTTCTAGAAAGCAATCGTATAATATATCCGGGCACGCTTTGAGATTTTGCTGAGATGTTTCTCTCCGACGATATGCGTGCCACTAGTTATCGCTTTCAGACTTGCCTTACCCATGAGCCATGAAGTAAGGCCGCGATGGACTCTTGAAGCCCGTCCCCTGCCAACCACATGCAACAGGGTTATGATGCATCGACTTTGTCAACAATACTGTCAATCGCCATGGAGCGAGTTGATGGGGTTGTAGGTGTGGGTGGTGCCTTCGCCTCGACTTTCTTCGGTTCTTCCGGGGTCTCAGCAACTGGCTGTTCTTCAGCAGCTTCGCCGACTACCTCATCTACTTCCCTCAACCACTTCTTCTTAAGCACCTCCATCGGAGGGTCCAGATCTCCAGGCTTCCCACCTCGCCGTGCCTGTGCTGCAGACATCTTCCTCTCACCGCGTTTGTGCGGGTGAAAATGCATTCTTCGTAAATGGCTCGCGGCGTTGTAGCACTCGTTGTACTTCTTGCCAGACTGACAGGCCTTGCAATTCGCAAGGAAAGTCTTGTCTGGCGACGTGTCGATGGTGACCCAGACTTTGCGCGTCTTTCTATGGACGCGATTCGTATGACGGCGCAGCTCGTGCTCACTGCGGAAGCCTTCGGGGTAGTCGTTGCATGTCGGACATTTGAGCCGGAGCACCTTCCTGGGTAATGCCTTGGGCGGTTGAAGCGCTGGAGACGTGGGGCTCTCGAACTTGGGCGCAGCGACAACAGAATCCTCTGGGATGGGCTGGTCACTGGCGTCTCCGGTTTGCGTGCCCGCAGAGGTGCTTGCGGGCGCCTGGTGTTTCGCTTTTGCTTTCGCCTTTGCCGCGGCCATAGGGAGTGATTTTACACAAGGCTGGATTAAATCGCGGGGCCGCAGTCTAGATGACTAGCCAAAGTTTCCAGCTCTTCCTCAGTTCCGTTCACAAAATCCAGATCCTGGGCTTTCCCGACGACGATACAACTAGAAAACAACAGGAAACAGAGTGTTTAGAGAGATGGCAATTGAAATCAACTAACAGTTATAGGGTTTTGCACGCATGGCCGGGGGTGGTGGGGGGGCTGCCTCCAGCAAAATACCTTCTGCCTGACAATCCGAATTTTGCTGGTAGTGGATGCGGGCGAGGCTGAGTTCAGCCCGATTGTCAGCCTCGCTTTGCCTGTCCTGAGTGGGTTGTTGGTCCTGCAGCCACCACCTGAACTGGCGCAGCTGACCGCCCATTGGGCTGAGGCACCAGCCTTGACCAGCCAGTTGGGGCCCTGCCAATCAAGCGTGCAGTAGGCCACAGCTGGTCCAGCCCGTTCGTTTTTGCGTTGACAGCAAAAAGGAAACAAGTTGCGCCATCGGCTCATTCCGCTGCCTGTGGTTGGGGTCAGGTCCTAACCTTTGGAAATATCATCGCGCCGATAGCGGGCCGCAGCTTATGCCTGGTGAATATCTATCAGCTACTCATTTTTCTTCCATGTCTCCTTCACGATGCATTCGTCCTTGATGCATCCCAACCCGATACCCGAACCCGACATAGCTGCATCTATTGCGCCGTTTGCTTCGTTATCGAGAGAGAGAGGGCCTAATATTCCACCGTCTCTACGGCCAGCAGCTAAGGGGTAGATGAACGCTTTGTCTTCTTTCTGTCAGCCGGCATCTCACCACTCCGCCCGCTGCTACTGTAGTACTCAATACTGCTTACCGCAATTCGCCAGTCGCTGTTTTAAGAGTGGTCATGGTCCGGGTCAATAGGAATGAAAAAGTCGAGCGGAGCCGGAAGCATTAGCTGAAGAGAGAGACTGACCGGCTGAACTTGGGACAGCGTAAGGAAGCACAGCCAGCATCGTGAAACATGAATAGACGTGCCTCGAGTTCTGCTCCGGTACATGGGGCTTCGCGAATCTAGCATTCGCTAAGGAGTGTCAGCCACTTCACATCTAGGCAGTCAGATCGGAGCTATTGTCTCCGAGGCTGTCACTATTAGTAGGTGCTAATACGCCCATGACACCCGTCTCTCCTGATGGAACAGAGGTCGGCTAATGACGGTTTTCATGAGATTATCATCCTTGGTCCGTTTCAAAACTCATCCAATACACCCCTTACCTCGCAAAATGGCAGGGCCATTAGAAATGGTATCTTGGATGCTCTTCCATATGTATCACGACTAGGAAGGTAATCCTTTGTTGAGAAATACCTCGAAATATAGAAGACCCTGCCTCAGTGATCCGGCGGCAATTTGGCGTGGCGTGGGTGAATCTGGGTTGCATTAGCGGTGGATCTACTGATTAAATTAGTGGAGTGGATTTTAAAGTTCTAGAGCCCCTAAAGCGCTAGTTCTATACCTAATTAGAAGAAAGAGGCTAAGGAGAAAGGATTAATAGGGTATTGGAGTATAATATAAAGCTATATATATAATAATATAACGTATCCCACTCTACGCCAAAAAGATAGATAATCTCTCGCGACTGTTGCGGGATCTAATATATATACTCCTATAATTAATCTAATATAGATCCTATTTAAGCCTACGTAAACTACTCCGTACCTAGGGGAAAGTTATATATTATATAGGAAAAAGCCCCTAGTATATTGGGGGGGAAATCCTATCAGTTATTAGATTTTAAATCTACTATTACGGACCTTATATCGGCAGTAGTGCGACTACTAAGAAAAGATATAAACGGATTAGTTAAGATAGTATAGGAGGTACTAGAACCGATTAAGCTATAGGATAAGGGGTAGCCAAGTTATATAGTTAGTTACGTTATAAGTTTAGAATATAGAAACGTGGGAATATAGGAACGTAGAACGTACTAACGTACTTAGTACATTTCTTAGGCGCAGTATTATATATTTAAAGGACTACAGTCCCTACCTAAATAGTTCTCTTTTTTATAGTAAATCTTAGAATATAATTAGAGTTAATTTATTAGGCAACCTACTCCACTAGTTATATTTGCATTATTAACTATTCTATACCTATATACCTAGCCCTTTACTAAATATACCGTGGTATTTCCTATAAGGCTTCGTTATAGTACTAAGTTAGAGTAATATATAAAGAGACTAAGTAAGGCTTAAATTATATACTAAAAAGATACTATAAGTGTGGCGGGAAGCTATAAAGCCTAAAAAGTAGGAGGCTATTAGAATATATAGAATGGAACTATAAAATAAGTCTAAAGTTCTTTTTAATCTATAAGTTAACTAAAAAAGAGTTAAGAGCACTTAAAGAGTTTATCTAAGAAAATCTATAAAAAGGATATATTAAACCATTATAGTTATTAGTAGATTATCTAGTACTATTTATACTAAAGAAAAACAGAAAGTTTTGGCTGTATATTAACTATAGATAGTTAAATAGCATTACTAAAAAGGATAGATATCCTTTACTCTTAATTAGCGAAATCTAAGATAGGATTAGTAATGCGTAAATCTTTATAAAGATAGATCTAAGATGGGCGTACCATTAGATCTAGATTAAGAAAGGTAATAAATCAAAGGCAGCCTTTAGGTTAAAGGAAGGACTATATAAGCTATTAATTATGTATTTTAGATTTATAAATATACTAGTAATATTTTAGAAGCAAATTAATAGTGTATTAAGAGAACACTTTAATAAGTTTGTTAAGTATTTATACGGCTAATATATATATATATATATAGTAAGCCGCAGCAGCAGTAAAACTAGCGTAAAAACTACTTAATAAAGCAACCTAATATCGGAATCCTATTCCCTATACTAAGAAACCCTATAAAATTACGCCGCCCTCTATCTATAAAGTATAGGGGATAATAGGGGGCATAGGCTTCCTGCTAAAGCTGTAAGAGTTATAACGCAAGGGAGCTAAGCTATAAACTAGGTAGGTAACAACGTAAAAAGGATAGCTACTAGCTTAACTAGCAATAACAAAAACTAAAGGAATACTTAGATAAATTAAAGACGATTTTATAAAAGAGAAGGAAGAAACTCTACGGCACTAGATACTTGCCTCTATTTAAGAGGTAATATAATATATTAAAGCGCTTTTAACGCGTCTAGTCCCCTAAATAACCTAAGAAAAGAATACTAAGGCCTAGCTTAACTAGATTAAAGCTAATATTAAGAAAGTTTAAATAGAAATAAGTAAAGGAAGACCCTTAGGTTTAGAAGTTCCCCTAATATAGGTCTAGACCTAGGCAGCTATTCGCTATATAGGCGGCCCGTATAGTAAACGCAGTCGCGGTACTATAGAGAGCAACTATACGCGTCCGGTTTAAGGAGCCCCAGGGCTATAAACTAGGGGAGCTTCTTGTCACGGGATTCCCCCGTGACACCTTATACACGTCCACCTGTTTCCACCAACTTAGCAACCAAAGACTGACCACGAGACGGCAATCTGACGGCAATCTGCCATATTCCACCAAGTTCCACCAAATCCTGCCAACATCAGGAAATTTTTTTTTGGGCACGTTGTCGCAAGCGAAAATCGGGGTCTGCAAAACCTGCGTAAGTCGCGATTTTAGCGATTTGCGGCAACTTGCGGCGATTTGCTACAAATACATAGGCTACCCATGTAAATCGCCGCAAATTGCGACTTAAGTAGACCCTAATTTTCGGCTGCAATAAAAACGCAACAAAAATACTATAAAGCTCTACACGAAGCTCTACACAAAGCTCTGCACGAAGCTCTGCACGAAGCTCTATACGAAGCTCTGCGTATAGAGGCTCTGTACGAGGCTTCTGCACGAAGCTCTTACACGAGGCTCTGCCACGAAGCTCTACACGAAGCTTTGCACGAGGCTTCTACACGGAGGCTCTGCACGAAGCTCTACACGAAGCTTTGCACGAAGCTCTACACGAAGCTTTGCACGAAGCTCTACACGAAGGCTTTGGCACGAAGCTCTACACGAAGCTTTGCACGAGCTCTACACCGAGGCTCTGCACGAAGCTCTACACGAAAGCTTTGCACGAAGCCTCTACACGAAGCTTTGCCACGAAGCTCTACACGGAGGGCTCTGGCACGAAGCTCTTACACGAAGCTTTTGCAACGAAGCTCTACACGAAGCTTTGCACGAAGCTCTAACACGAAGCTTTGCACCGAAGGCTCTACACGAGGCTTCTACACGAAGCTCTACACGAAGGCTCTACACGAAGCTCTACACGAAGCTCTACACGAAGGCCTCTACACGAGCTCTAACACGAAGGCTCTACAGAAGCTCTATATCGAAGCTCTATCACGAAGCTCTGCATAAAGCTCTACAAGAACCTCTACACGTAGGCCTCTTGCACGAAGCTCTACACGAAGCTCTCTGCACGAAGCTTTGCATAAAGCTTCTACACGAAGCTCTACACGAAGCTCTACATAAAGCTCTTGCACGAAGCTTTGCGCGAGGGCTCTACACGAAGCTCTTACACGAAGCTTTTGCACAAGGCTCTGCATTGAGGCTTCTACACGAAGCTCTGCACGAAGCTCTGTCACGAAAGCTTCTACACGAGGTTCTCTGCACGAAGCTTCTAGCACGAAGGCTCTACACGAAAGCTCTACCACGAAGCTCTTGCACGAAGCTTCTACACGAAGCTCTGCATCTAAAGCTTTGCACGAGGCTCTTACACGAAGGCTCTATACGAAGCTCTTGCGGTACAGAGGCTTCTTTGTACGAGGCTCTGCACGAAGCTTCTAACACGAGGCTCTGCCACGAAGCTCTACACGAAGCTCTGCACGAAGCTCTACACGAAGCTCTACACAAAGCTCTGCACGCAAGCTTTTGCGCGAGGCTCTACACGAAGCTCTACACGAAGCTTTGCACAAGGTCTCTGCATGAGGCTCTACACGAAGCCTCTGCACGAAGCTCTACACAAGGGCTCTACACGAAGCTCTACGTACAGAGGCTCTGCACGAGGCTTTGCGCGAAGCTCTACATACGGAGGCTCTACACGAAGCTCTGCACGAAGCTCTACACGAAGCTCTACGTACAGAGGCTTCTGGCACGAGGCTTTGCGCGACATACGGAGGCTCTACACGAAGCTCTGCATCGGGTCCCCGCTATAATTCCCGATAGCCTCTAACACGTGCCTCTCTGCAAGTGTACCCCTTATCTATATAACCTAGGTAGCCACTTTATTTTTTTACCCTTCCCTTCTCCTTACATCCTCCCTACCTAGGGAGGCACCAGAACGGCAGCCCAGGCTGAGGAACCGTTCCGCCAGAACCCAGACCGACCGTCGACCGTCGGCCAGAACCAGACGACCGTCGGACCGTCGGCCAGAGCCAAGACGACCACCGTTTCCGAATTATACAGCCAGCGAACGGGGCCGTAGAAAACGATTCGAATTAATACGATTAATCGATCAATCAACAAATCAGGGCGGAGCCTTCGATTCGGGCCCGGACCTTTCCCCCAAAATACAGACAGGTAGGCATAGACAGTAGCACAGATAGGAGGCACAGACGGTAAGGCACAGACGGTTAGGTATAGACAGGTAGGCATAGACAGGTAGCACAGATAGGTACGGTACAGACAGGTAGGGCCACACAAAGACAGTAGGCACAGACAGGAGTGTAGGCACAGATAGTAGGGCATAGACAGTAGGCAATAGCAGGTACGGCATAGGCAGGTACAGACAGACAGACAGACAGGTAGGCAGGCAGGCAGGCAGGCACTAGGCCTAGTTAGGAAATCGGTACACAGCCAGCAAGATCGTTAGGAATACCGCCAATTAATGATTTGGAGCCTTTGTAAAGGGTATCCCCTTATCTTAATTGCTTAATAAATAGCTCTACATTTTATATAGTTATATAGGAATATAAAATATGCAAAATATAAAATGTATAAAATATGCAAAATGTGCAAAATATATAAAATATATAAAATATACAAAACGTGTAAAATACACAGGCTCTGCGCGTTTGCTGCGAGTTGCTGTAAAATGCGCAGGCTCTGTGCAGTTTGCTACAAGTTGCTGCAAAATACGCAGGCTCTGTGCAGTTTGCCGCAAAATGCGCAAACCGCACACAAGACCATATACGACTGCCGCGACCGTACAGTTTGCCGCAAATTGCCGCAAACTGCAACAACGAGCCCGAAAAAAAATTTCCTGATGAAGTTCTGCCAGGACTACCACCTAAATCCTATTCTACTCTATATACGTATTAACTAAGCAACTAAGTCTACAATATGTACCCTTTCTTCCCATTTTCCTTATATAATGTCTTAAATTTCTTATACAGTTTATATATATAGCTTAATAATACCTACCATGCTATATATTATTGTCGCTTATACTTACTCTGTAATACTACATTACGTTAACTACCTATATTACTGTTAACATGTAGAATAAACCTAAAGCTCCTATAACGGCCGCCGGGATTATATCCGCACTTTAAGAATAATTAGTAGGGATATAGAAGTCTTTTATAGACGCCCTTATATAGAACTAAGCCATTTTAAATTAATAATAAGCCGAACAAGAAGCACGATACTAGCAATTAATTAAGGACCTCTAAGAAGAAGTCCGCACCCTTAAGATGTCTATGCCAGGACCTTAAGACCGAACGCTATCTCCGGAAATAAACACGCTCCTTAATACAATGTAATAGCCCCACGAACGTCTACCAAGTTATCCTAGCTTAAGCACCCTAACGCCATAGATATTGACACTAGGACCCTAGAATACGCCCTATTAAGGTCCTCTAAACGAGAACAGCGCATTAAGCTAGGCCTCTACTTTAAATGTAAAAGTAACTCCTACCTCTCTAACTACTGCTCCGCCCCTTTTTAAAAAGATCTATAAATAGTTAACGCTAGCAGCCTACCACCCTAATCCTCTAGCCGCCGTCCCTAATCTTTATCTAGCTCTAGCTTAATAACTAGTAAGCACTGTTTATAAGGATAAAGCTCTAATTAACGTCCTATAAGAAACCCGTCCTAATCGCCTCTAAAAGGAAGGTTTTAGAGCTAAGTCGCTCTCTAGAACGGCTCTGCTATAGGATCTCGTTAAATGTATTTAATATTACGAACTCTAACTCTTAGGACTATAGCATAATTATTAACTGCCGTTTTTAGCAGAATAGTTAATAGGCTAATACTTAAATCCTAATTAATATAGGAGCTAGTAGTATAGGATTTATTAATAAGATCGTTATGTAAGATAATAGTTTTACCCCAATCCCCCTTAACCGGCATATTAATATATTTAGATTTAATAGTAAACGCACTATTTTGGGCTATATTACTTACGTAGTAGCCCTAAAACTCTAATACCTAAACCACAAAGAACTAATTAAGCTCTTTATTACTACCTTAGGTTACCTAGTAATCCTTAAATAACCCTAGATAAAACTATATAAGGTAGTTATTAATTAAAATAACCTTAAGCTTCTATTTACTGCCCCTTATTATAGAAAAGAATGCTCTATAACGCGCCACCCTAACCCTAAACTAAAATTTAGGAAATTTACTAAGATCTACTAACCTAAGATTTCTATTAATATTTACCCCGCGCCTAAAGAATCTACTAGTATAAAAATTTTACCAAGTTTTACCGATATAAGAATTTCACCAACATCCATTAAGGATCTGAAAATTCTACTAAATTCTATAAGATAATACTAAGTACCACACCACCCTAAACCAAGTAGAAGCTTAAGCTTAGTATATAAAACTATTAGAAGAACTAGTACCCTATAATAAAAAGAATATTTAAAGAACCTAAACCTAAATCTAACACTAACTCCGTACCTAATACTGAACCTAAACCTAAATAAGAAACTATAGATAATCCAAGCAAGCTTAGCACCCTAGATATCCATATAATTAGAGCTACTCTATTAGTATAACTTACTAAAAAACCTAAACATACAATCTTTACTATTACTATAGCTGATATTAAGAAGGCCTTAGCATCGAAGAAGCACATTAACCCTACTATAAAGGTACTAGTAGAGTACTATAACCGCCTAGAGGCATTCTTATGGAAGGAAGCTAATAAGCTACTAGAATACCAACTATACGATTATAAGATTATACTTAAAGAAGGGAAGCAGCCCGGATTTGGACCCTTATACGGGATATCCTAAAATAAACTCTAAGTGCTATAGAAGTACCTAAATAAGAACCTAAGCAAATAGAATAAGTATCTCCGTAGGATTATAGGGGTATACTAGTAAATACTAATAGCTATAATAGAGAAGAAAGCGGCTATTTCCCTAATCTAGCTCTATGTTAAAATAATAGCCCTTTAAAGGACTACTAAGACAGCTCCTAATAGGGTAGAAAAGGAATTAGTAAAAGCACTTAATAGTATTTAGAAAATATTAGTAAAATGCTAGTAAAAAGCAAAACGGCTATTAGTATTACTAAAAGCACTTAAAGACCGTATAAGGGACTATAAAAAAAATAAGATATAGGACTTTCTTATATACTAAAAGGATTATATAGAGCGGGAAGCTATAATAAACCCCTATAGACGTAGCTGATAAAACGCTAGTAAAGTGTAGATAGAGCGCCGCTGCTATATAGGAGGTCACTAGCACTACTAATAGGCAACTACTCTTATTGCAAAATAGGCAGACCTAAAATAGTGCCGATAGTAGTAAGAAAAGGCTAAAGACTATATAAAAACTACGTAGAGGACCCTATAGGGAAAGCCTATAATCCTACTATATAAAGACTTAATAAAGGTAAAGGCTATAGTACTATTTCTTCTTTATATAGAGGTAATAGGGCTTAATACATAGCTTGCATCTATTAGAGTATTAGAGATTCTCCTATAATATAAATATAGCTAGATAAGGCAGATAGTTTAGTGTAACGGCGCTATCGCACGTTACCTGCCAAATTGTGTCATATTCTGCCGACCTATAATTAGCCCGCCCAAAGCTAGCGCCTTAGCGGCTCACCCTATATATTTGTTTACATCGGTCCTAGCGACCCCTTTTTCTTCTCTTTAGCTTAGTATCTTTGTAAGATAGCATTCTATAAACTTTGGTTTAGAAGCATTTATATAAGCCGTTACATTATACTAAGCTCTCCCTATATTGCCTGGGAAAGCCTTAATAATATCCTACCCTAAATAGAAAACTTTGTCTACAATGACGCGTTAACACGCTATACTTAGACACTAAAACAACTCTATATTACCTAAGAAGGCCTGGATAATATCCCACCTTATAAGTTAAATAGGACTAGACCTATACCCTTAGAATTAAAACCAAAGTATATAATACCAACGAACCCTAGAAAGCTAACAATGGCACCTAAAGTAAGCTTATTTAAGAGAGTTGCCTTTACCTAAGAGAAACCTAAGATCTAATTAGGATTAGAAATTGAAGATAATAATAACGCTGTGGATATACGCGAGTAGATTCGCGCCCTTGTAGCCAGCCAAAAAGCCAATCGTTTTAAGGTAAGGAATATATAAGAGACCTTATAAGAGATCTTAGAAAGCCTTGCGGCCCTATAAAATAACCTAGCTTCTCCTTTTTAAAGCCTTAGCTAACCTACTTACTTTACTAAATATGGTATACCAGGGAGTACGGATATAATAACGAAGTAATTAAAGTCCGTTAAGCTCCTTAACCCCTAACCACTATTTAACGGGATAGACCCTACCTTTAAGAATTAGAGGATTTAAGTACAAGGAAAGCTCCGCGTTAATTATAACTATTTCCTTTCTAAAGAAGCTAAAATACTCTACCTTTTTGGTTGAACTACTGGGGGCGCTTAATGGTACCTTTAAGCCAAGTTTAAGGATAATTCCCCTATCTAATTTATATCTATTAACGAGATAATATAGTACCTAGCGGCTATCTATATTAACCTAAATAAAGTATAGAATGCCTGGTATAACTATAATCGCCTAATAATAAAACTAAACTAACCCTTTACTAAATTTTAGACTTAATTCCTATACCTTATAGAAGAAGGCTAGGTTCCCCTTAAGAACTACCGATTAGACCTATACGATAAGCTAACAATTCGGCTATAAGAGAAGATTGCTATAACCTTAGATAACCTTTTAACGTATAACAGACTCGCAACTTGTTACCTATTACTGGATTTAGAACTAAAATAAATTAACGCCTACCCTAATCGGCAGAAGTAACCCCAGAACGATTAAAACTCATTAGCTATACCTATAGGAGCTAGAGTAGGAAGATAAGCTATGACCGCTCTTATGCTAAAAGCGGTTATATCTATATACTAGCGGGCCTTGCCCGACTAGTTACGTACTACACCCCTAACTAGTACTCGTCGTAATACCCTAATTAACCCTGCCTTGGTTACTTACTATAACTGTAATAAAGAGGGTTACTTTGCCTTATCTTGCCTAGAGCTAAAGGATATAGGCAATATTAAGGAGATAGAGGAAGGAGAAATATCTAATAAGTTGGGAAAAGAAGAGCCTTAGGGAAAGACTCCCCTTTAGGGTACCCTATTAATCTTAAAGAGATTAATCTTAGTTAGTTAATAGGTAGAAAGCATTTTACCGTTCTATATATAGTATCTTAGAATGGATATAGAGTAAATATAACTGCCCTTATTAATACTAAAGCGAATGGCTTCGCCTTTATAAATACTGCCTATATAAATAATGTTGCTAAAATTTTAAATATAAAAGCTACCTAATTAGAGAAGCCCGTTTAGGTAAAAGGCTATAATAGCTAAGCCGGTTAGCCGGTTAGCCACGTCTTAAAGTTATATATTGCTCTTAACGGATAACGCTAATATAGTATCACTTTCTATATCCTAAACCTAGGGTCCTATAATATAATCCTTAGCCGAAAATAGATATTCTATTTTAATATTTGGCTAAATATATAATAAAGACAATTTGTCTAGTCGGAGGATAGACTAAAACTACTCTTATTATTAGGGAAATCTAAACTAATTATAAAACACTAGCTGTAAAGGCTAACCCTACCTACTAGTAGGATGTCTAGGCCCGTGACCTAGCCTTTACCTAAAAAAATACCCGCCGTAAAGCTGGAAAGAACTCTATATTAACGAAGATACTCTTCTAAAGCGCTACGCCTAAAAAGGACTTTACGTACAGAAGCGGGATAGATAGTGACGTAGATAATATCTAAATTGCGCAGATTTAACCGGTATAGAAAAGAACGTATTAATAGGATATAAGGGATAACCTCTAAAAGATGCGATAGGAGCTAAAAGGAGTAATAATAACGCTAGTACCCTAGAAGCCCCTAAGGTTATATACGCCCCCATTATTATATAACCCCCCCTATAGTAGATATTACTGTAATTAGCGCTATAGCGTTCCACTTTAATATATACTAGAAGGATAATAAGGTCTTTATAATAAGCCTATATAAGATTAACCGAATTATTAATAATAGGGAGGAAAGGCTAGCTAAAGAAACTAACGAGGAACTAGTTAAATGCCTCCTTTTTACTATTTATATAGATTATAAGGATGTATTTTTAAAAGTAGCCTTAAATAAGTTACCCCCTTACCAGATATACAATTATAAGATTTAATTAAAAGCCAATAACTCGCTAGGCTATAGCCCCCTCTATTAATAATTAATAGATAAGCTAAAAGCAATAAAGTAGTACTTAATTAATAACCTGGATAAAGGGTTTATTGAGCTAAGTTAAGCCCCTTTTACTTTCCCTATCCTATTTATAAAAAGCTTAATAGAGGCCTTAATTTTTATATTAACTATTAAAAGCTAAATGCTATTACTTAAAAAGACCGGTACTCTATTCTTTTAATTAATGAGACCCTTATATATCTAAGCTAGGTAAAGATCTTTACTAAACTTAATATCCGCTAAGCTTTTTACCGAATTAGGATAAACCCTATATCTAAAGATTTAATAACGTTTTGTACCTATTATGGTTCCTATAAATATAAAGTTCTTCCTTTTAGACTAATAAACGGACCGGCTATGTACTAAAGGTATATAAATAACGTTCTTTTTAATTACCTTAATAAGTTCTGTACGGTATACCTAGACAATATTCTTATATACTTAGATAATGAACTTAAGTATTAAGTTTATATTAAAAAGGTCTTAGAGAGACTACGGAACGCGGGCTTATAAGTTAATATTAAGAAATGTAAGTTTGGGATAAAACGTATAAAATACCTTAGGTATATCGTAACTATAGAAGGAATTAAGGTTAACTTTAAGAAGGTAGAGGCAATCTGTAATTAGAAGCCCCCTTATATAGTAAAAGGAATCTAATCCTTCCTTAGTTTTTATAACTTCTACTACTAGTTTATCCGCGACTACGGAATTGTGGTAAAACCTTTTATATAACTAACTAGGAAGGATATACTTTTTATCTTTAATAATAGCTATATAGAAGCCTTTAAAGAGATAAAGGATCGGCTTATCTCTTTTTTAATCCTTTATTACTATAACCTAGACCTTAAATTAATGCTAGAAACGGACGCCTCTAATAGGGTTATAGTGGGAATCCTATTATAGTTACATCTAGATAGCGAATAGTACCTTATTACTTTCTTTTTAAAAATAATAAACCTAGTTAAGTGTAACTATAAAGTATATAATAAAGAAATGCTAACTATTATTTAATTACTTTCCTAATAGTGCGTAGAGCTTAAAGGTATAAACTTCTGGATTAAGATATATATAGATTATAAAGCCCTAGAGTACTTTATAACTATAAAGTAGCTTACTAGATAATAAGCCTAATAAGCCAAAATACTCTCCTAATTCTTTTTTATGATTATATATTATTCTAGTAAGTAAAACTTTAAGGCTAATACTTTAACCTAAAGAGAATAAGATATAGGACCCTAGGATAAGCTAAAGACCTAATATTAGACGCGTGCCCTCCTCTATTTAGAATAGCTTAACCTATAAATCCTTAAGGAGCTAAACTCCTAGTAAAACGAGCTAGCACTAATAAAGGAGTTCTTAGATAAGCTAATAGGGCTAATTAACTGCCTCCTAACTGTAAACCGTACTGCTAATACTCTAAGGGCCCTTCGCGAATAAGCCGTAAAAGGAGACCCCGATTTTAAGATGGAGGAAGGATTACTCCTATACTAGAAGCGGCTTATAGTCCCTAACGTTAATAATTTATAGACTAAACTAATCCGCGAAGCTTATTGCTAAGTCTCTATAGTATACCCTAGTAAGAACAAAATCCGTAAAATTATTAACTGCCGCTACTACTAGCTAAGAATAGTTGTGGATGTTAATTAATATATATAGAACTGCGAAGACTACTAGAGAGCTATAATCCCACGGGATAAGACCCTAGGACTACTTAAGCCACTCCCAATATTAGAGCGCCCTTAGTAGTATATTTTTATAGACTTTTATAAACTACCTAGGGACCGTAACGGATATAATATAGTTATAGTTATAGTTAACCGCTTTAGTAAACGCCCGTTTTTAATTCCCTGTTATAAGAATATTAATGCTAAAGAGGTAGCCTGGCTATATGTTTATTGCGTCTACTAAATCTACGGACTACTAAATACTATTATATCTAATTATAGGCTATAGTTTATATCGGCCTTCTAGAATAAGTTTACCTAGATTTTAGGTATTAAGCTAAAGCTTTTTACGGCTTATTACCCCTAGATAAATAGTTAGATAGAGATTATAAATTAGTACCTAGTATAATAAAGCCTTATAGGAAGTACTACAGTAGACTTATTAATGGGCTGGGTATATAGGTATAGAATAGTTAACAATATAAATATAACTAGTGGAGTAGTTACCCAACAGATTAACTCTAATTATATTCTAAGATTTACTATAAAGGAGAGAACTATCTAGGTAGGGACTGTGGTCCTTTAAATACACAACCGTACTCTTAAGAAATCCCCTTTATATATAAGGTACGTATACTCTATCTACTTTATTATAAATCCTATAGATCTTATAGATTATATAGATTACGTTATATAACCTTAGCTACTATTTCTTATTATATAGCTCTATCGGCTCTATCCTAGACTATACCTAAATTAACTAACTAGATTCTTTTAACTCTTCTCCTAATAGTCGTAATATTGTACTTAAAGCGTCTATAACACTATCTCCCTCCTCTTTATCTTTATCCTTGAAGATTCTAAATATCTCTAAGTTATTTACTAGAGGTATAATATCCGTCTAATTAATTTGGTTAATATTATTACTTATTATACCTAAAGCTTCTTTTTCGTCTTTAACTGCTTATCGCGTTTATACTATTGCTGCGATATTATCTCTTAGTAAGATTATGCCGTCTCTATATTCTCGTTGTTTAAAAGAGGGGTTAGTTTATATTATATTAGTAAACCCATCTTCGCGATAACCATTCTCTTATTTGGAGTGTACTAAAGTAAATATTTATTTATCCTATAACGTTCGCTTCGTCTCTAATACTAAATATATATAACTTACTATTCTTAATAGTTATCTAGTTCCCTAATTAATTTATCTTAGGGTCTTATATTTAATCTGCTACTACGCAGCTAGATAATAAACTGTCTATTACCCTAGTGGAGTTATATTACTCGCGTGATGCTAAATAAGAGGCTGCTAATACTTAGCAACGGGCCCTTAAGTCTCGTCTTGCGGCGTCCGCTTAGTTAATCCGTCTTAAAAAGGTTTATAAAAAGGTCCATTTTAAGAAATAGAAACTTATAGAATAAGGTTTATAGGAACTTAGCAATAAAAAAACGGATTTTCTTCTAACTAAGAAGGAAATAGATCTAAGTAGTTCGGTAACTGCTCTTCTTAGGTCTCCCTTAGGTAACTTATTTTTTAGCGATCTTTTTTTATTAATACTATCTAACCTAATCTCTTCTGGTACTCCTCTACCTTTCTTATAGCGTTTTTTAAATTCTCTAGTGGTTTCTAGGTAGTCTTAGTGTAGCTTATCTACTTAACCTTATACTATATTTTATCGTTAATATCCTTATAACTAATGATCTTCGAAACTTACTCTTTGTCTTCCTCTTATCCTCTATACGTGTCTGCTTTATAAACTAGTGGCTTAATATCTCTATATACTAGCTTTAGCATTATAATATACTATATAGGGTAGATCTTTATCTTAGCTAGTAGGTTCAACTTAAATATAACCAGTAAAATTCTTTACGTAATTTTAAAAGGTCATAGTCTAACGTAGTCTAACTTCTTACTTAGCCGTCAACTTTTAAATTTTTTATATAGTAGCCATACTTTATCTCCCTCCTTAAGATCTAGTCCCTTAGATCTCTTAGCATTATAGTACCTTTTTATTCTCTCTTATACTCTTTTTACTAATTCTATAAGGTCTATATAAAGATTTATTAACGTCTTTATTTTTTCTTTAGCTATACTACTCGTTTTCTTCACTTATTATAGTAATAATAATATTCTTAGCTCATATCCGTAGTTTGCCTTAAATAGTAATATACCTATTCCTTCTTATAGTGTTATATTATATATAAACTATATAACTAGTAATAATAATACCTAATTATTCTATGCGTAATTAATATAATATCTTAGATACTATTCTAGTGTCTAATTTAATCTTTCTATTTAACCGTCTGTCTGTAGATAATATACGGTAAAAGTTGCTACTCTAACTCCTTACTCTACTAAGAATACTTCCTAGAATACTATTATAAATCTTAGATCTCTATCCAATATAATTTTGCTTAGTACTCTATATTTTACAAATACTTCTTTAATATAGATTCTAGCGACATCTTCCGCTAATATTTCTTCTATGCATGCTATAAAGTATCCCCACTTTATAAGCTTATCTACTATTACTAAGATTACGTCATGCTCTTATCCGGTAATAGGGTCTCTTAACTTTAGTAACTTAACGATAAAGTCCTATAATATAACCTCCCATGGTCTTTCTAGTATTTTAATAGGTTATAGCCCTCCATATAGCTTATGCCTTATTAGTTTATTTCTTTAGCAATCTAGATACTTTTTTATTACCTTTCTAGCTAGGCCTTAGATTCCGTTAATAATATATTCCTCTTAAAGTCTTAACACTAAGCCTATTGCTCCATTGTGTTCTTAAGTTATTCCCTTATAGAAATCTCCCATAAAATGCTCTGCTATGCTTCTTAGGATATATTTCGCCTCTCTATACTTATACAGTGTTTCTTCTCCTAAATATTCTAACTGTTCTTCTAGCTGTGCCTTAAAGATTCTTTCATCGGCAAAATATGGTACCCTTTCAATGGCCTCAATGGTTGGTGGTTGACGCAATTAGCGCGCAGTTGAGGGCATTTGGCAACTCGACCGACTAGCCTATGTCGTGTTTTTTTGACACGCAGCCTGCGCGCAGCCTGCGCGCAACCTGCCAGTAATCTGCGTATTTGGCAACCATAATTATATTTACCTCTTTTATACTAATAATATATTTTAAATAAATAAAAGCTATTTTAAAGCTATTTATAAGGCTAGCAAATAAATATTATTTATTTAGATATTTAATATAATACAGCGATGGTTCTCTTCTACCTATCTACCTATTAACTTACCTACCTTGCCTGCATCGCCTACCTATTTGCATCGCCTACCTATCTACATCTACCTGTCTACATTTTGCCTACTATCTACATCTGCTACTATCTATATTTACCTACCCGTTAGCATTTACTACCTATCTGCATCTGCTTACCTGTCTGCATCTACCTACCTGTTTATATCTACTTGTCTGCATCTGCCTACCTATCTATATCTGCCTACCGTCAGCATCTACTACCTATCTATATCTGCTTGCCTATCTGCATCTACTTACCTATCTGCATCTGCCTGCCTATCTATATCTGCTTACCTGTCTGCCAGTCTTACCTTAACCTGTCTTATATCTACCTACCCGTTAGCATCTACCTGTTATGCCATACCTGTCTGTGCTACCTTAATCCGATCGATCGATCGATATCGTTTATAGTGTTGGCTGGCTAGTCGTTGTCGTCTGGCTCTGGCGACGGTTGTCTGGTTCTGGCGACGGTCGTCTGGTTCTGGCGAGGTTCGTCTGGCTCTGGCAACGGTCGTCTAGTTCTGGTAACGGTCGTCTGGCTGGCGCGACGGTCGTCTGGTTCTGGTAAGGTCGTCTGGCTGGCGACGGAGTCGTCCTGGTTCTGGTAAACCGGTCGTCTGGCTGGCGACGGTCGTCTGGTTCTGGCGGACGATCGTCTGGCTCTGGCAACGGTCGTCTGGTTCTTGGTAACGGTCGTCTGGCTGGCGACACGGTCGTCTGGTTCTGGCGACGGTCGTCTGGTTCTGGGTGACAGTCGTCTGGTTCTAGCGACCGGTCGTCTGGCTCTGGCAACGGTCGTCTGGTTCTGGTAACGGTCCGTCTGGCTGGCGACGGGTCGTCTGGTTCTGGCGACAGTCGTCTGGTTCTATAAACGGTCGTCTGGCTGGCGACGGTCGGTCTGGTTTGGTAACGGTCGTCTGGCTGGCGACGGTTCGTCTGGGTTCTGGCGACGATCGTCTGGCTCTGGCAACGGCGTCTGGTTCTGGCGACGGTCGTCTGGCTGGCGATGGTCGTCTGGTTCTGGTAACGGTCATCTGGTTCTGGCGACGGTCGTCTAAGTTCTAGCAACGGTCCTCTGCTGGCTGCCGTTCTGGTGCCTCCCTAGGTAGGGAGGATATAAAGAAGGAAGGAAGGGTAAAAAACAAGGTAGCTACATAGGGTAGAGGCACGTGTAGAGGCTATCGGGAATATAGCGGGGACCCGATGCAGAGCTTCGTGTTAGAGCCTCTGTACGCAGAGCTTCGCGCAGAGCCTCGTGCAGAGCCTCTCTGTACGCAGAGCTTCGCGCAGACCCTCGCGCAGACCCTCGCGCAGACCCTGTGCAGAGCTTCGTGCAGAGCTTCGTGCAGAGCCTCTGTACGCAGAGCTTCGTGTAGAAGGCCTCGTGTAGAGCCTTATGCGAAGCTTCGTGCAGAGCTTTGTGCAGAGCCTCTATGCGCAGAGCTTCGTGCAGAGCCTCTGTACGCAGAGCTTCGTGTAGAGCTTCGTGTAGAGCCTCATGCAGAGCCTCCAAGTAATAAGACTAAAGATTGTATGAGATTGTATAAGATTGTATAAGATTATATATAATAGTTTAAATAATATAGTATATAACTTTAACCTTAATCGCACGTCAAGAAATATACAGTTAGCTTTTAAAGTTATTAAGTAGGTTAACTGTATATTAAGTTAGTTAAATTGTATATCAAGTAGGTCAACTGCGTGTTAAGTTAGTTAAATTGCATGTTAAGTAGTGTCAACTGCGTATTAAGTTGGTTAAATTGCATGTCAAGTAGGTCAACTGCGTGTTGAGTTAGTTAAATTGCATGTTAAGTAGGTTAACTGCGTGTCGAGTTGGTTAAATTGCATGTCAAGTAGGTTAACTGCGTGTTGAGTTAGTTAAATTACATGTCAAGTAGGTCAACTGCGTGTTAAGTTAGTTAAATTGCATGTTAAGTAGGTCAACTGCGTGTTAAGTTAGTTAAATTGCATGTTAAGTAGGTCAACTGCGTGTCAAGTTAGTTAAATTGCATGTCAAGTAGGTCAACTGCGTGTCAAGTTGGTTAATTGCGTGTCGAGTTGGTTAAATTGCATGTTAATTACGCGAAACGCGAAAACCAAAGTCTACTTGAATCTTATCCTGCGAATATTTTCCCGATGTTATACCTAAAAGCTTTCTAGTATCTTATAGACTCTTTCTAATTTATTATTCTCCTAAGTTACTACTAGCTTAGGGTAATTATATCTAATTAGCCCGTTACTATCTCTGCGTAGCATTACTCCTAATAGTTTTTCATTATTCTATAGTTTAGCTTTTCTGCTAAGTGCATTTGCCCTTATATTTTTAGTTCCTTTAGTATACTAAATCTTAAAATAGTATTCTGCAAGCATCTCTACCTATCTAACTTATCTATAATTAAGTTCTTTTATTATTAGGAACTCCGTTAGGTTCTTATAATCTATTTTAACTATAAATAGTTTCTCTATACCTTATAAGAATACTCTCTATTCCTTAAGTACTATAACTATACCTAATAACTCCTTATTATAGACGTTATAGTTTAACTCTAGTAGTATTATCTTCCGACTATAGTATGCTATTGGGTGCTATGCATCCTTATACCTCTATAGTAAGTATACTTCTAACGCGTAGTTTAATATATTCGTTTCTACAACTGTGTCTAATCCTGGTTAATAGATCTTAAGGATTAGCTCCTAGGTAAATAACTCTTTAAGTTCTTTAAATAACTTCCTTTATTTATCCCCCTATACCTATAGTTCCTCTTTCTTAGCAAGCCCAGTAAACGGTTTAATATTTTTTAACTATTGTGCTATAAACCTTCTATAGTAGTTGCAAAACCCTAAAAATAACCTTAACTGTGTTACGTTCTCTAGTTCTTACCAACTTACTATAGCTTTAATTTTCTTTAGGTCCATACTAATATAGCCTAGTTCGATAATAAATCTAACAAAATTGGTTTTTCTTATAAAGAACTCGCATTTCTTAATTGCTACTAGTATCCGTTCCTCTTATAGTCTCTTTAAACCCCATTTAATATATTCCCCATATTCTTCCTTAGTTATTAAGTAGATAATAATATTATTAAGGTATACCATAACAAACTTATTAAGGTGTTCCCCTAATATATTATTAATCCATTTCTAAAATATTGCCGGTGTATTCGTTAGTCCGAATTGTATAACTAATGGCTTATATAGTCCTTCTCTTGACCTAAAGGCTGCCTTTTATTTATCCCCTTCCTTAATCCTAATCTGATGGTACGCCTATCTTAGATCTATTTTTATAAAGATTTACGCATTACCTATCCAATCCTAGATTTCGCTAATTAAGGGTAAAGGATACCTATTCTTTCGAGTAATACTGTTTAACTGTCTATAGTTAATGCATAACCTAAGTTTTCCGTTCTTTTTTGGTACGAACAATACTGGATAGCCTGCTAATAACTACGATGGTCTAATATATCCCTTTTATAAGTTCTCCTAAACAAACTCTTTAAGCGCTCTTAACTCCTCTTAAGTAAGCTTATAGGTTGAAAAGAATCTTAGACTTATTCCTAGTTCTAATAGTCCCATACTACATAATTTGCTAGCTTTTTACTTTCTAGTAACCATAGTTTCTTGCTATATTTATGGTATCTCTTTAGTATATAACTTAAGCCTTGCTTAGTCTCTTCTTATATTACTCTAACTTAGTACTATATTAATTTGGTCTGTTATTACATCTTGCGGTGTTAAGTATCTTTAATATTAACTTGTCCTGTAACCTAATTAATCTTTAGATTATATTCCTGTAACTAAGGCATACCTAATACTGCCTTATTCCGTCCCAATGGTAGGATATTAAAAGACATCTCAATCTGTCTCCCTTTGATGGTTAACTAAATAGGTCCTATTTTAAGGTAAATAATTCCTCCTCTATAGGCTATTAGATCTCCTAAAATCGTAACTAATAGGTAAAGTTACTCCTTCTGTTTATAAAGTAATCCTATTCTCTTTACTACTACTAGTAAGATATAGTTCCACATTACTCTACTATCTATTAATGCTTTAAACTTCTAATCTTACTATTTAACTTATAATTCTAGGTGTTGTTCTTAAATTCCTTTAAGGGTTTAAGGCTCTACCACTAGTTCCCTCTGGTTCTGTGGGCGTCTACTTTTCCTAACTAATGGCTGCTTAATCCTGTTTGTACTTAGTCCGTCTTTAGCCAATACTTAGTTCACTTTTTATCCTTAATATACTATAGACATATATTCTCTAGGTATTCCTACTACTATCGTCTATCTAAGCATTCTTCCGTAAGGAATTTTCCTAGTTAAAGTGTTAAGTCGCCTAACTTCTAAACTTCCGTTAGATGCTATCCGTGTATATACTTAGCATTTCTATATTACTATTTATCTAGTGCCTAATATATCCTTGCTAGGTACTTCCAATGTTTATCTTTTAGTACTCTATATATATTGCACGCATTATCTACACATACGATCTACGATAGCGTGTAGTATACCTGGTGCTGTGGGTTAACTCTTAACTCGTCTTTGTTCTTAAGTTTAAACCTCTATTATATTAATCTAAACGTTATAACTTTATTTGTAGGTACTAAGATTTATCTTTCGCTTCTCTAGTCCTCTAATTATTCCTTTAGATCCTTTAATATTATAATTAAGGCCCCTTTAATGTGACTTATGGCCTTCTCTATAATCAGGTAGTCCTGGATAACTTTCTTATCTAACTATATATAGAAATCTTCCCACTTATTATTATGCCTTTACCTATACCACTTTTGGTACAGCTGCTGGAGTATATACAGCTTGTCCGTAAGAAAGTATCTTCTTATTACTGCGTTATAATAGCCTTTTATATATCATTCTTCGAACCTAATAGGGATCCCTAAATCCTCTTTATCTTCCAGTTTAGTAAGCCACTTAACTCTTAGTATGCCTGCCTTAGGCCTATTAGTAATTCTTCGTATAGGTGCTCTATCCTTAGTACAACCTAGTATGCTAGTTCTTTAATCTAGTTTCTGCTGTTGCTATGCAATAATTTGTTCCCTAAATTTAGTTATAGTTTTTTTTAGTTTTCGCCTTATAAGTAGATCCTCGAAGTTTTCTTACTTTTTAATCTTAGTGTTATATTCCTTAATAGTCCTTATTTATATCTAGAAATCTTAGTCCTATAGGATTCTTAATCCTAAGCTTGCTTCTATCTTAAGCTTAGCTCCTACCTTAGTCTAACTAGGCTTACTTAGTGTTCTTATCTTATCTTAAGAGTCTTAGATCTTACTTATCTCGTCTTAAGAGTCTTATATCTTTAGGAAACTTCGTCCTAAGCTTATTCGTATATTACTAAACTAAGCCATTACTCTGCTCCATCGGTTATCGTCCGTTATGGGTCCTTAAGCTTACCTTATCTTGTCTTAAGAATCTTAGTTATCTTGCATCTCTTCCTAAGAATCTTAAGTCTTTAGCCTTTTGCCTTTATTAAGTGCCGAAGTGGTTTATTATCCTACTTCCCTTACGTCTTATAAAGCGATAGACATCGTATCTAGTAGGGTCTCAATCCCTACTAATGTTCCCTATTCTGTAGTAAAACCATCCTCTACTTCTTTTATAATATCTTTAAGGTCTATATACTCCTAGTAAGCTGCCCTTATTACCTTATCGTTACTAAATATTTCGCCTATGTTAAATTTATCGTCCTTAATATCCGATCTGCGAACTGGTTTATTAGTTCCTCTAAACTCTAATAATTTTGGCTCTTATAGCTAATAGCTTACGCTATACTTAGCGTCTTTATAAATTTAGTATACGTTATTATAACAAAACGTAAAACTCTTAATTAAACACTCTTTTATTCCTTATAGTATATTATTATCCCTTTATACGTATATATCGTCTACTAGTCTTATCCCTTTTACTATATAGTAATTCTGCCTACTCTTATAGTCTTTAACGTAGTAACCTTATTTTCCGCAATTTATATAAGCTCCTTCTTTAAACCATTTTTGTTACTATAGAGTCTACCTAAACGTCTTCTACTATTAAGATCCCTGGTTTAGCCTTTGCTCCTTAAACCTTTAATTACTTAATTCTTATCCTTTAGGTTTCCATAATTTCTTATTCTATTTCTTAGATTCTTTAGTACTACTTAGGTTTATTAGTTCTGCGCTATACCATAGTTTCTAACTTTAACTTTATCGCTGCGTACTTTGCGCCTTATATAACTATAGAACTCTATTCTAACCCTTTTTAGCCTGCTCTCTTTGGTAGATCCTATTGTTAATCTTAATTACTTAATTAATTAGATCCCTAAGAGTTTCCGTATCTTCTATTAGGATAATTACATCCTAGACTTTTACCTTAAGTCCCTACTTATACTATGCTATAAGCGCTTTATCGTTCCATTCGACTTATATTACTAATATTTAAAACTATATTGTGTACTCGATTGTTAAAGTTCTCTATACTAGGTTTTAAAGCTTTCTTTCTACTATAGTAGTTGCCTCCAGGTCTCCGAATATTTGCATTAATTATTCCGCAAACCTGCTCTAACTTAAGAACATATACCGTACCTCCTAGTTGGCGGTTGTTATACTATACTCTTATACCTCCGTAAGGTAAGGCTTAAATTACTTAAGTGCCCTTCCTGTTAAGAAGAATCCTGCGTAAGCGACTTAATCTATAGGCGTTCCTAGTTTAACTCCTTCTTACGTGACTTTAAAGTGCATTTACGTAAGGAATCCCTTAAGTTTTAACTTCTCCCCTAAGAATCGCTTAATTGAGGGTAACTTAACCTTAGCTGCTCCGATCCCAGCGATCCTTTCTTTAAGTATCCTATTATTGTCTATTAATTAATTAACTATTTCCTATAGCTGTTTAACAGTAACTAGTTATAAGTTAGTATCTGCTATACTAGTGTTATTACCTAATCCTAAGGTAGTCGCCGCTGTAGACACCGTCGTGGCTACTGCTTTTAGTGGTATGTTATTTAACTTCTTTTACTATAACCTTAATAGTGAATGTATAATGAAGCCTTGTGGGAAATACTACGGTGGACTTGTTAATGGGCTGGGTATATAGGTATAGAATAGTTAATAACATAAATATAACTGGTGGAGTGGTTGCCTAATAGATTAACTCTAATTATATTCTAAGATTTACTACAAAGGAGAGAACTATCTAGGTAGGGGCTGTGGTCCTTTAAATATATAACCGTACTCTTAAGAAATCCCCTTTATACGTAAGGTACGTGTGCTTTATCTACTCTATTACAGATCCTACGGATCTTACAGATTATATAGATTACGTCATATAACCTTAGCTACTATTCCTCGTTATATAGCTCTATCGGCTCCATCCTAGACTGTGCCTAAATTAACTAACTAGCTTCTTCCGACTCTTCTCCTAATAGTTATAATATCGTACTTAAAGCGTCCGTAACACCTAGACTAGAGGCTTAGGCCCTTTATTAACTATTTCTAGAATAACTAGTCTAAACTATTACCCTTAATAGACTACGCGCAAGCAACCTTACCCTATAACTCTATAGAGTTTACCCTAATTTAGCTAGAAATGGGATACTTACCCCGTATAAGCTTTAACTAAAAAAGGCTAGAAGAACCCTAAACTATATAAAAGAAGCTATCCTATGCTAAGGCCTAATAGTACGCTAAACGATTGGAAGAAGCCTAGGTAGTAGCCCGCGAGAACCTAGAAAAAGCTTAGAGGTTAATAGAATAGTAGGCAAATAAACACCGTTAAGAGCCTAACTTTACCCCTAGTAATATAGTCTAGGTTATAATAAGGAATTAGAAGACTAAATAACCTAGCTATAAGCTAAACTACTAGATGGTAGGACCGTATAAAGTTTTTTTTTTAAAAAAAACAGGCAACTTGTATAAGATAAAGCTTCTAGATTTAATTAGGGTTTACCCTATCTTCTTACTAGATAAGTTACGGAAAGCTATAAATAACCTATTACCTAGACAAAAGAATAAGCCTCCCTTATTAGTTTAAGTAAATAGTAATAATAAATGGGAGGTTAATAAAATACTAGCCTATAAGATAGTACGGGGAACGCTAAAATACTATATTTAATAAAAGGGCTATAATCCTAACCTAACCTAGTACCCTATATGGAACTTTATAGGCTGCCCTTAAAAGCTTAAAGAGTTCTATAACTAATACCCTAATACGCCTAGACCTTTAAAGTACCTAAACAAATAGATGGAATACTGGTATAATAAAGATAATAAGTTACCGAAAAAATATAGGGATAAAAACGCCCTAAAGCCCTAATACAGCTGTCTGCCAAATTCTGCTATATTCTGCCGTTTTCTGCCAGTACTATAAAATTTCAGATATCTAGGAACTTTGACCGCCGGTTAAAGTTATCTAATTGGTTAAATCTATGCTAAGACTTTTACCGGCTACTCTTTTTAGCCTAGTGCTTCCACTTAGCCTATAATCGCCTTTTGTACTTAGTCTGGACGTACTTATATCCCCTTTATCTCCTTATCTTATATTTTATAATCTTATATTTATAAGCCTAATGCTATCCTATTTTTAACTAAGCCTAAGGGTAGGCTTTCTTTTAAAGAAGGGGGTGATATAATAGCGCTATCGCACGTTACCTGCTAAATTCTGCCATATTTTACTAACCTATGATTAGCCCGCCCAAAGTTAGCGCCTTAGCGGCTTATCTTATATATTTGTTTACATCGGTTCTAGCGACCCCTTTTCCTTCTCTTTAGCTTAGTATCTTTGTAAGATAGCATTCTATAAGCTTTGGTTTAGAAGCATTTATATAAGCCGTTATATTTAGTATATACTTATTTAGTGTCTATACTATTATAGGGCGGACTTTATAGAAAAATGCGCTTCTAAATACCTTTAGGAATTTTTAAATAAAATAAAAAAACGCCTAAATAGCTATAAAATGGCTATTAAAGTTAGGTGCCTTAACCTAGTTCTAGGCTATAAAGGTAATAGAAGTAGAGAATATAAGTAAATACTAGCCCTTTTAAGGCTTAAAGAACTAGTAAAAGAATAAGGGTAAAAGGATAAGGGAAGAAGGGGTAAAGTAAGATCGTCTATAAAGTATGGTTAATAGGCTTAATATATAGACCTATAGATAGGAAGAAGGCGAGCTACTAGGGCTCTAATATTGGAACGCTGCTATCTCTCTATCGTGGCCCGCGATTATGTTTTCTCTAAGTTAGAGTTTTTCTTATAGAAGGTATTAGCCTATATAGACATACTAGGGGGACTAGAACGGCAGTAAATTGAATTTATTATTAATAAGTTAATTTTAGTATATTTTAATAATAATAATATCTACTTAATAACTAAGAAAGGGTATGGAGAATACGTTAAGTAGGTTTTAAAAAGACTATAAGAGGAATAAATACTAATAGTAATTAAGAAATATAAGTTCGTAATAAAAGAACAATTTTATTAAAATTATTATTAAATTAGGTTATATGTCACGGCACTAACCTAACACGTTATAACTTAGTGTTATTATAACACGAGCACAGACCTAACCCCTAAGCGACGTGTATATATACCGCCTTACCTCCTACATAGATCCTCACACGACATCGTTTGTCAATAATATACAGTTACCTCGTACCTCGTATCTTAACAGTCGGCACGTACTGTAATATTATATTAGTATAGACCTAAAGAAAATTAAAGCTATAGTAAGTTAGTAAGAACTAGAGAATAAAATATAGTTAAGGTTATTTTTAGGGGTTTGTAACTACTATAGAAGATTTATAATAATAATATTATTTATTGCTTAACTTCCGATTTAGATCCCTATTGGGCCCACGCGGACTACTCCTTATTTATATATAGGGAGAAAACTCTATTTAAGAAAAACCCGTAATCTATCTCCCTGCCTTTTAAAACTTACTTACTTAACGCCTATAAGTTGCCTATAGTGCTCTACTACCTTACTTTTTAACCTTTTTAGGAACTACTGCTGCCATAATAAGCTTACGGATGCGCTAGTATTGTAAACTTTACTCTACCACTATAGAGTTATTAGGGGGCGCCTATTGCTCGCCCCTTTGCTATTAGCGACTCAGTTAATCGAGACATAAGCACGGCAAAAGGGTCGCGCAAGCCTGTACGATTGGATTGTCTATAAACGAGAATCTAAAGCTAGGAAAAGGAAAGAAGAAGAAGAGCAGCGCCGTTCGGTGTTTTATAAGATCTTCGCGTCACGTAATCGCAATATACGGCAATCTGTGGCAACTTGCCGGTGCAAAGTTCTGCCAAGTTCTATCAGTGCCGTAACATTACCCCCCCCCTCTAAAAAAGCCTGCCCTCAGGCTTTGTTGCTAAAAGTCTTAGTAAGAGAATCTAATTAATTAGATAACTTTAACCACCGGTCGAAGTTCCTAAATATCTTAATACCTTACGTAACTAAGAAATTTCTGGGGTGTTCTTGTCCTTATATTCTTCTGGTAGTTTATTATCTTTATTATACTAGCATTCTATCCACTTATCTAGGTACTTTAGCGGTCCGGGCTTATTAGGGTAACGGCTATAAAACTCTTAGAGCTTATAGGGACTACCTATAAAGTTCTATATAGGGTACTAAGTAGGGTTTAGGTCATATCCTTTCTAACTAACATAATACTTTAACGTTCCCTTTACAAGTTTACAGGCTAGCATTTCTTTAATTTCCCATTTATTATCGCCATTAACTTAAATTGGCAGGGGAGGTTTATTATTTTATCTAGGTAGTAGGTTATTTATAGCTTTCCGTAGCTTATCCGGTAAGAAGATAGGGTAAACTTTAATTAAGTCTGGGAGCTCAATCTTGTACAAGTTGCCTACTTTATTAAGAATCTTATACGGTCCTGCTATCTTATAGTCTAGCTTACGGCTAGGCCGTTCTATCTTTTAGTTCTTTATTATAACCCAAACTATATCACCTACAGTAAAGTTAGGCTCGCGCCTATACTTATTTACCTGCTATTCTATTAATTTCTGGGCCTTTTTTAGGTTTATATAGGCTACTTTCTAGGCTTCTTTTAAGCGCTTAGCGTACTGCTAGGCTTCCTTATAAGATAGTTTTTTATGTATAGTCTGGGGCCCTTCTAGTCTTTCCTAGTTAAAGTTTATACGGGGTAGGTAACCCATTTCTAGTTAAATAGGGGCAAATCCGGTAGAGTTGTAGGGTAAGGTCGCTTGGGCGTAGTCCATTAAGGGCAATAGTTTAGCCTAGTTATCCTAGAAGTAGTTAACAAAAGGCCGGAGTCTCTAGTCCAAGTATTAATTTACAATCTCCGTTTAACTATCTGTTTGGGGGTAATATGCCATAGAAAGCTTTAGCTTAATGCCTAAGATTTAGGTAAACTTATTCTAAAAGGCTAATATAAACTGCGGCCCGCGGTCAGATATAATAGTGCCTAGTAGTCTATAAATTTGGTAGACGTAGTAAATATACAGTTAGGCTGCCTCTTTAGTATTAATATTCTTATAACAGGGAATTAAGAACGGGCGCTTGCCGAAGCGGTTAATTAGGATTATAACCATATTATATCCGTCACAGTCTAGAGGTAGCTTATAAAAGTCTATAGAGACATATTACTAGGGGCGGTCGGGTATTAGGAGGGGTTTTAATAGTCCTAGAGTCTTATCTCATGGAATTATAGACCTACGGCAGTTATTGCAGTTCCGTATATAGCGGTTAATATCTATAATTATTCCGGGCTAGTAGTAGCGGTCACCAATAATCCTACGGGTCTTATTTTTTCTAGGGTAGGCCGTAGAGACCTAGGCATGTGCTTCGGCAATAAGCCGAGTCCGTAAGTTCTGTTCCTCTGCTACTACTAGCCGTTTGCGGTGCTTAAGTAGTCCACTTTTAAGGGACCATAGGCTAGAGACGTTCTTTACCTTTTCGCGGTACTCCTGTAGGGAAGGGGCCGTATAGTTTGCCTATAGCAGTTTATTAATAAGGTCTAGTTCTATGGAGTTAATAGGGCATATCTTAGCATCTAAAGAGTCTGTATTTAGTTCTGCCCGTATCCAGGAGTTAAGGTGCTCTAGTCGTAGTAGCGCTTAGGTCTATAATGAGATCTTTACGGCTATCTGGTTATTTATATCCTGTTTACGCCTTATAAAAACGTCTGCACGGTTAGTAGCGCCTAGCCTATATATAATTAGGAAGTTAAACTAAGATAGGGTGTCCGCCTAGCGCGCCTATTAGGCTATAAGGGCCTTTATTATCATAAAATATTCTAAGGCCTTATGATCGGAAACTACCTGGATAAACTTAGGGGTGCCTTCTAGTTGGGCTCGCCAGTGCTAAAAGCTAGAGATAATAGCCAGCATTTTTTTATCGTGAATTGGGTAGTTTAGCTCTATGTCTACTATAGTCTTTAAATAGTAAGCAATAGGGTACCATTCTCCGTTTATCTACTTTTGGAAGTAAACGCCAGCTATAATACTATCTAAGGCATCGGTTTCTAGCATTAAGGGCCGTTTTAGGTTAAAGTGGGCGAGTAAGGGAGCAGAGACCAGTCGTTTCTTAAGCTTGTTAAAGGCCTGCCTACATATAGTATTAAAGTAAAAGGGCCAGTCCTTATAGGTAAGTAGGCTTAGTAGCTGGGTAATCCTGCTGTAGTTTTTAATAAAGCGTTAGTAGAAGTTATAGAACCCTAAGAATAACTGCACCCCCTTTACGGTCCTTAGGGGTACCTATTAGTTAATTATAGCTATCTTTTTTAGGTCTGCCTCGATCCCGTTTATACTAATAATAAACCCTAGGTACTTTATACGCTTAACACTAAATTCTAACTTCTTAATATTGGCTTGGAGGCCAGCTTTCTAAAGCCGTTGTAGGACTTTATAAATATGCTCTTTATATTCCAGTTTATTTTTAGAGTAAATTATAATATTAATAATAATTCATTGCTTAACGTCCGATTCGGATCCCTATTGGGCCCACGCGGACTACTCCTTATATACATATGGGGAGAAAACTCTATTTAAGAAAACCCCGTAATCTATCTCTCTGCCTTTTAGGACTTGCCTATAGGGCGCCTACGAGGCGCCTGCGAGTTACCTGTGGTGCTCCTACTACCTTACTTTTTAACCTCCTTAGGAACCACTGCTGCCGTAACAAGCCTACGGACGCGCTAGTATTGTAAACTTTACTTTACTACTATAGAGTTATCAGGGGGCACCCGTTGCTCGCCCCCCTGCCTTTTATTGCCATTTCCTTTGCAACCCGGAACTGGTTTAGTATATTTTAGCTAATAAGCCACTAGGTAACCGCCTTAAGGCCTTTTTATATTAAGAGCAGTGTCTTATAATTCTCTATGCCAGCTACTAAGAGTATTACTTCTTGGTTAGTACGTAAGGGGCATAGCAGTATTACGTGCTTTAGTGTCTATCTTAGCCAGCCACATTCGTATCTCGGGTTACCTACTAGGACACCCACCTAGTAGAGCCAGTCTTTTAGTCCTATTACTCCTGTTCTTAAAAGTGTTACTATTATATTTTCTACCTTTGTTAGGCCTTCTTAGAGCCCTAGAGTGTTTACCCCCCATAGCGTTAACTATGCTACGGCTTAGGTTCTTCTTGCCTTAGTTAACCTCTATACCTTTAACTCCTATATGCCTCTCTAGCGTTGGTCTAGCTAGTATTACATTACGGTAGTTAGTTTCCTGGCGTTCTTTTATGCTTTACTTTAGCTCTTTTCTCTCTTTTGCTGTTGTCCTTGCTGGCCTCTTACGCGTTTCCCTTCCTCCTCTATATGGGCCTGGGCCCTAAAGTAGTACTATTCTTCTTCTGCTTTCTTTACCTATTTCTCTAATATATCTTCCCTACTTTGGGGTTGTTGGTTTGTTCTCCTATAAGGCGCCCTAAGGTCCCTCTATAGTTTATTTAGGCGTGTCTTAATATACTTTATAACATTAGAGTTGCGTTCCTTTTACGCCCTTTGTATTGCAGCGGCTTTAATATATAGTTGTAGGGGGGGAATATTAGCTTCCTTCTCAAGCAGTACTGTGGCCGTTCGCTTATATCCGCCTATTATACTCCAGAGGCAGGCTGTTTAGACCTTTTAGAGTGGTTTAAGGAGCGATTTGGGGGGGCCTTTCTTAGATTCTTTAATAGCCTAAATACTGGACCTATACGTTATGGTTGGCCGGATAACTACTATATATAGTAGGCGTGACCTCTAGAAGCATGGGCCCCATGTGGAATTAACGATCCTAGATAATACGATATACTGTGCTTAGCCCTTACGGGCCGCTTAGGCCGTATATACGCTCCACTAGAGCTTACTATCTACCTATACTCCTAATACTCTTAGGCCCTAAACTGGCTAACCCCTAAAGCCTTAGATGTGAATTATGTGCTAGAGATCTGTAGATTGGTTGCGTTTTCTTATAAAGTGGATTAGCTAGTACTTTTCTAGTAAGAATTGGACTCTATATCGTCTTGCCTATTCTATATAGGTGTTATAAGCTTTCTCTAGCGTTCTGCAATTCTCTGCGGCTGTTGGCCCGTATATAATTAGGTTTATATCATCGACGAAGCCTATCCCCTGGGTCGCCTCTTCCTTAAAGGAGTTAAGTAGGTTGCTTATAAAGAAAAGGAAAAGTATAGGCGAGAGGGGTGATCTTTGTGGTATTTCTGTTGCAACTGCAATAGGGGGGCTTTAGTATCCCCTAAAGACTAGCGATGTTTCTTTTTGGTTTATAAACCCTTGAACAAATTATATAATCCATTTTAGGAAGCCTTTTGCTCTAAGGATATATAGGAGACGCTTATAGGGTACGTTATTGTAGGCGCTACTAATATCTAGGCTAAGCATTAATACTACGAAGTCCCTTCGCATCGCCTATGCTAATTTAATAGTGGCAGCGAGTAGCGTAAGTGCTAATAGTATTAAGCGGTTCTTTCTTACCCCTATTTGGCTTTGTGGTAGTAGGGCATGTTCCTCTACCGTGTCTGCTATGTGGTCCGCTATTACCCTTTCTAAGATCTTGCTAAGGGTATTCTCTAAGGCAATAGGGCGGTAGCTCCCTGGAAATGAGTAGTCTGCTTTGCCTTCTTTACGTAAAACAAACGTTGTTATAGCTCTTCCGAGTCTTAGGTAGTAGCCTATTATAAAGCATGCTCTAGCTATATCCGCAAGCTAAGGTGCTATTAGTAGTCCGCAGGTCTTTAGGGCTTCATTTAGGATCCCATCTGGTCCTAGTACTGTATTATTTAAAAGGCGGCTAATGGTTCTAGCCATTTCTTCGGTTGTTATGTCACTATTAACCCTTAGGCGAGTCACCGGTGCTTCACCCGTGATATCGCTAAGGTCTACTAAAGCTAGTTAGGGGAAAAATCTTTCTGTAAGGATTTTTGCCTTCTCCTTATTATTGCTTATGGCCAGTAATTCACCTAGTCTTCGCAGGGGCGGGAGGTATAGGTCTTCTACTGGATGTCCTGCCTTTCTTTTTACCCATTTCGCTATCCTTTAAAGACCTTTATTATGGGGGAGGCTCGGGTTAGTAGTATACTTATTTATAAACCGTCTCCAGCTATTCCTTACTTCTTTTTTTAGGGTATTCTTTAGCTGGTTTCTTGTGTCTTTGTAATGTCTCTCGTCTTTAGGATTATGGCTGCTTGTGTATTTTCTTCTTGCTTGTCGTTGGCTGGCGACGAGAACTGCGTATTGTGCGGACCATATATATCGCGCGTAGGGGCCTGCTTTTGAGACCGGGCAGTACTCTTCTAACCTATTTTTAATTGCTGCCTAGATCCTTTCTAGTCTTTGGTTGATTTCCTTAGGGGTAGCTACTAAGCCTCGCTTATTCGGTATCGGGTGGATTTCTTTTAGGTCTTAAAGTTATTATTTAACTGTATTAAGGAAGCTGTCTATCTTAAGCTTTCTTATTGCGTATCTTTTAATATTTAATTGTGCCTTAATATCTAGATCTAGCTATATCTAGATAGGGATATGGTCTAAAGCGAGTGCCCATTCTTCTTTAGGGTTATACCTTTTAAGTCTCTGGTATAGGCCTTCGTCCATAAATATAAGGTTAATTATGCTTCTAGCGGTGCCTCGTTACCATATAATTGCTCCTAGGGGGGTGGCTAGCTTAAGGCCCTAGGTGTCTATAGCTTTTAGTAGGCACTCTACCTGTCGTTTGGTAGTAATATGGATACCCCCCTACCGCGGGTGGTAGAGGTTTATGTCTCCTAATAGGATAAACTCTATATCTTCGGTTTCTAGTAAGCTTATTGCTGATATAATATTCTCTGTTTGTGGGACCCCTTTGACCCTAGGGTTATATATATTAATAATCTAAACCGGTCCCCTATATGTCTGGATTATTATAACTGCAATATTTGGGTTAACTGCCTGCTATAACTATGAGGATAGGCTGATAGCCTTGCTAATTATAAAGCACACGCGTGTGGCTGCTTTTGGTTTATATAGGAGCTAGAATCCTTAGGGGCAGTATGTTGATTGTATATAGGCATTATAATACGGCTCTTGTATAGTAAGGATGTGGTATTTCTCTAGGTCTAAGCTATCTAGCAAGGGCCTTGCAAGACGGTGGTTTGTGTTGCCGCAGTTATACTATATAATAGATAGGTGGCGGACCCCCGGCGGGGGTCCTTCGCCTCTCCTTCGTTCCTCGCTTCCTCTATTTCCACTTTCTTTACGACATTTAGAGCTTTTGTCTCTTGTGTCTATATCCTGGTTACTACTTATTTTATATAGAGCTTTTTATTCCCGTATTTTGTGTTCCTAGTAGCGCTTCTATATCTAAATCTATTATTGTCTTTAGTTCCTCCCCTGTTCTTACTAATTGGCTATATGCCCTTTAAGAGTCGGCTGTAAATATTATGTTTGCCGCGTTAAGTCTAATTCTTAATTGTCCTGGTCTTAAGCTTACTATAGCTATCTATAATGGTCTTCCTATAGGGCGTCCTCTCCCTTATGTCCCCTGTAACCCTTATGTCCCTATACAGTCTAGTGATATCGCGCGGCGACGCTTCTGGCCCGTTAAGGCTTAGGATAGCTGGCCTAGCCCCCTAGTGTTAAAGGTAGGAAATACTAGAAAGGCATCTGCGCCCCCCTAGCTTATCGCCTATTATTTCTATTCGTATAACCTAGTATATAGTTATTCCCGTAGCTGTTAAGCCCTTACCTTCTGTCTCCTATATTTAATATAGTCTCCTCTCTCCCACGCCTTATATATGCTTTAGTGGCAGTTTGCGCATTTTATTTGGTCTTAATTTAAGCAGTTTCTTATATCGTAGGGGCCTGTATAGTGGCCGTATCACACCTATACTGCGCATATGGATTAGGTGTGTCCCCATTATGCGCAGCGGTAGCATTATTCTAGGCGGAGTTTATAGTTATAGAGCCTTGCGTCGTATATAAGGCCATTTATAATAATACCTTTTTAGATAAGGAGTTTTTGCATTCCTAGTATATATATGCTAATAATAAGGGAGCTATACGTTCGACCGGCGTCTCCCTGGCGAGTCTCTAGCGACCCTTATATTCTTTTATTGTTTTTATTATATACTTAGTTTACATTTTCCTGTCAAAGCCATTAGATTCGGGTAATCTTAAGTCCTGGTATAAGGCGTTCCGTTTGTTTTACTATCTTATATATAGTTGCCGTATTGTCCGCCTGGCGTCCCTTTTCTACCCTAAGGCTTAGGGGAACCGCTAGGACTTCGACTAGGTAATCTTTATAGAGTACTTTTATGCCAATACGTTCTCCTAGCCTATCCCCTGCCCTTATAGCTCGTTCCTTTACCTATTAGTCCCTTAGGGTGACTCTAATATCTCCGCTCCTAAGGTGTCAGACTGTAACGGCGTCGTGGACCTCCTTACGAATTTTTATAAGGACTTCTATTTCTAATTATCCCCTAAGCCCCTCTGCTTTCTCTATATTTAGTTATATTGTAATTATATATCCGGATGTTATCTTTAGGGGGGTAGGCTCCCTATGCTATAAAGGCGCAGCTACGGCGGCCTAGGTGCGGTTCACCGGTAAGGAGGGATTTTATTTATTTTTAATTTTGCTTAGCCGTTGGAGGATTTAGTTAAGGGTTTACTGGAGGGGCGCCTGAGGTACGCTGGATTGGCGGAGCCATTCTACTAGCTATATTAGTTCGTTATGGCTAACAGTTGCTCCCCCGTAACTGCGGATACTAGACGCGTCCAATAGGCTTTATATTTTGTCAGATGCCTTCTTAATAGAGGTCTTTCCGCTTTGTGGTGTGGTATTCGCCCGTTCTTATTGTGGAGGGCCATTGCTAGGCGTGGTTCTGGTGGGTGCGCGCGAGTGCGAACCACCGTCGTTTGACGTGTGCCTCCCCTGCGATGCGTGCATCTCAGGGGGATTCTCTGGGTGTTTTTTAGGGTTCTTGTGGTTGTTCTTGGTCTTTTTGGGCCAGGTGCAGCAAGAGCTCCAGTTCCTCTTCACTACTATTAATAAATTATAATATTATCCAGGTATACTGTATAGAAGTCATTAAGGTAGTTAAATAGTACGTTATTTATATATCGTTGGTATATAGCCGGTCCGTTAATTAGTCTAAAAGGTAGTATTTTATATTTATACGTTCCGTAACGGGTCTGAAACGTAATAAGGTCTTTTAATTTAGGGTCCATCCTAATTTGGTAAAAAGCCTAGCGGATATTAAGCTTTATAAAGATCTTAGCTCTACTTATTTAGGCCAAAGTCTCATTAAGTAAAGGCAGTGGGTAGCGGTCTTTAAGGGTTAAATTATTAAGCTTATGGTAGTCGATACAGAAACAAAGTCCTCTATTTAGCTTTTTAGTAAAGAGAATAGGTAAGTTAAAAGGGGCTTAACTAGGCTTAATAAAGCCCTTATCCAGGTTATCAATAAGATACTACTTTATGGCCTATAATTCGGCAGTAAATTACTATTAGAGGGGGCTATAGCTAAGGGTAACCACCTTATCCGGCTTAATTTTAATCTTATAGTTATACGGTCGGTGAGGCGGGAGTACATTAGACGCTACTTTAGAGAAGGTGTTTTTAAATTTCTAGTATTAACGGGGCAGTTTCTATTCTACTAGCTCCTTATCTATAAGCTCGCCTTTTTCTTAAGCTAGGGCTTCTTTCTCTTTAATTATTTAATTAATTTCGTATAAGCTAGTTATAAAGGCAACGGTATTAGGCTGAACTAGGTTTTAGTAGAATCCTATAGCGCTAATACAGCAGATATTAACTGGCAGGAGGTTTATAGGTTTCTTTACGGATATTCGTTGGGCCGTATTTTACGGTATAGGGTTTATGGTCTTCCTTAGCTTACGTTCCATTTTCCGCAAGTTATCTTTCCGGTCTATTAGTTTGGTGTATCGTCTAATGTCCCTAGCCTTTCTTTATGGCTGCGTAGGGCCTAAGTTCTCCATTAGGGACTTAGCTAGGCTACTACCGACTTTCTAAGTCTTTAGTGCGGGTAGTGTAATATAGGCAGTCTGGGGGCGGCGTAGTATACAGATCTGTTACGGATTAAGCTATATATCCTTCTTAAAAGCCTAGTCCCTACGCGTTACATCAGCCTAGTAAACGGTGTTTATCTACAGCCGTATAAGGTTTTCTATTATAATACTAATCTCTTTTATAAAGGAAGGCGTTAGGGGTATAGTTTTGGGCTAGATAAGCTGCCTATTCTATACGTTAAGCTATAAGCCTAAATAGGCTAGCTATTTTCTCCTTAAGATTATATTATAGCTTTTAAGGTCCGTAATAAGGAAGGGGACGTTATACTACCTTCGTCCGTTAACGCGGAGGTAGACCCGTAAGATAGTTATAATAGGTAGTCTTATCCGTCCGTTATATCCGCAAATAGGAACTGGTTTAGGCAGTTCTTTAAGGGGTGTATTTAAAAAGTTAGCCAGTTTTACAGCGCACTTTGTGTTAATTAAGGTAAAGGCATTTACTCCTAAGTTAGCTAAAGCAGAGGTTAAAACTTAATATCTATTACGAAATAAAGTATAAGGGATAGTGTAGCTTTTTCTACTAACTAGCCAACCCAGATTAATATATGACATATTAATCCCTTTTAACCCTAAAGAAGAGTTTTCCTCTAAGGTTTCTCTTTTTCCGGCTCTGTACTATCCTCCTAAATTAATAGAACCTTATTTATCTTTACCTTTATTAGGCAGTTCCTTATAGGGTAGCCTATTTAACCATATAAGAAGCAAGCTCCTTAATTGCTAAGGGCCTATATACGGGGGTTGCTATATATAGGCTAGGTGTACACCGGGCCCAAAATAGGGGTAGCTGCGCGGCTAGCTACTAGGTTAACTATAGGAGTTACTAATTATACCGGGGCACTACGGGCCGTACTTATAGTACTTACGGCCTAGTTTATAAGGTTTCTAGTTTTTAGCTAGTTAGCGCGTGCCTTAATTTAACGGAGGCCTTGGTTAATAGCTAGGTAATAGTCCGTAAGTTCCTTTAACGTCTATACCGTAGTATAAGCTAGTAATACGGCCCGCTATAGGTCTAGGGTAAGCTTATTGAAGAGGTCTAGCAGCAGGTCTTCCTAAGGGATCTAGGCTTATCCGGCCAGGTATAGAAAGCGGGTTTAAAAGGCCGAAAAGGTCTCCGTTGTTTTTATGTTTAGGCTTTTATAGCTAAGGCGGGCGTTTTATACTTTAAAAGGGTCTTTATAAATAGAAGATAAGTATTTAATTATTTCTTCTTTAGAGATAAAGGGGTCTGCTAAGTCTTTAGTGTATTGCGGGCGTAAATACGTTTAGGCGTCTTTGCTAGTACGGCTGAAAATATAGGCCATTCTGGCTCGGGCGTTAGGGAAGTAGTCTGCATTAACTTTAAGCTTATCCCGTAATTAAAGCTTCTAATTATTAAATATAGGGTTGGTTCCGTCTGTAAGTAGCGGGGGATCCGCGACCTTTGCTGACCGCTTTGGTGCTATATAGGCCTTAGTAGATCTACTAAGGCGCTAAGATAGGGCCTAAAGGACTGTAGCAAGTCTTTAGTTATCTAATAATGACTTATTATTAGATATAGGGGTATCTCTAGCTTTAAGCAGCTCTCGCAGTCGTTTAATTTCGGCATTGGTAGCCGCAAGCTCCGCCTAGGGGGTTAAAACGTTAATTGTTTCTTCGTCTAAAGTATTTAAGGGTCCTGCAGCTACTTTACCTACTGCTGTGGTTTATAGTATGGTGGTAGGGGTGTTAGGTAATTCTGGGTAATTTCTTTAGGGGTTCTAGTCTGTGTGTGTCTTGTGGGTCCTTTTCTTAGGGTTCTGTTCTTTTCTTTTAGGTCCTGTCCTTGTGGTCCTAGTAATGTCCTTAGGGTCCTATTCTGTGTTCTTATAGATATATTTAAGTTCCTTCTTAGGAAGAAAGAGTAGAGTAAGCTTTAGATAATGTTAGTGACTTAGTCAATTAAGATATAAGTATGGCAAAAGGGTCGCGCAAGCCTATACGATTGGATTGTCTATAAACGAGAATCTAAAGCTAGGGAAAGGAAAGGAGAAGAAGAGTAGCGCCGTTCGGTGTTTTATAAGATCTTTGCGTCACGTAATCGCAATATACGGCAATCTGTGGCAACTTGCCGGTGCGAAGTTCTGCCAAGTTCTGTCAGTGCCGTAACATTTGCCTTCTTTTACTATTTCCTTTATAACCCAAAACTGGTCTAGTATATTTTGGCTAATAAGCTACTAGGTAACCGCCTTAAGACCTTTTTATGTTAAGAGTAGTATATTATAGTTCTTTATGCCAGCTACTAAGAGTATTACTTCTTAGTTGGTGCGTAGGGGGCATAATAGTATTACGTGTTTTAGTGTCTATTTTAGCTAGCTATATTTATATCTCGGGCTACCTACTAAGACACCTACCCAGTAGAGCTAATCTTTTAGTCCTATTATCCCTGTTCTTAAAAGTGTTGCTATTATATTTTCTGCCTTTATTAGGCCCTCCTAAAGCCCTTAAGTATTTACCCCCTATAGCGTTAACCATGCTACGGCTTAGGTTTCTCTTATCTAAGTTAGCCTCTGTACCTTTAACTCTTATATACTTTTTTAGCGTTAATCTAACCAGTATTGTATTACGGTAGATAGTTTCCCGGCGTTCTTTTATATACTACTTTAGCTCCTTTCTCTTTCTTACTATTATCTTTGCTGGCCTCTTACGCGTCTCCCTTCCTCTACTATATAGGCCTAGGCCCTAACGCAGTACCATTCTTCTTTTACTTTCTTTACCTATTTCTCTAATATATTTTCCCTACTTTGGGGTTATTGGTTTATTCTCCTACGGGGCACCCTAGGGTCCCTCTATAGTTTATTTAGGCGTATCTTAATATACTTTATAATATTAGAGTTACGTTTATTTTACGCTCTTTATATTACAGCGGCTTTAATATATAGTTATAGGGGGGGAATATTGGCTTCCTTCTTAAGCAGTACTGTGGCCATTCGCTTATACCCGCCTGTTATACTTTAAAGGCAGGCTGTTTAGACCTTTTAGAGTAGTTTAAGGGGTGATTTAGGGGGGCCTTTCTTAGTTTCTCTAATAGCCCAGATACTGGATCTATATGTTATAGTTAGCTAAATAACTGCTGTATATAGTAGGCGTAACCTCTAGAAGTATAGACCCTATATAGAATTAACAATCCTAGATAGTGTGATGTACTATACTTAGCCCTTACGGGCTGCTTGCGCCGTATATACGCTTTACTAGAGCTTACTATCTACCCATACTCTTAATACCCTTAGGCCCTAAACTGGTTAACCCCTAAATCTTTAAATGTGGATTATATAATAGAGATCTGCAGATTGGTTGCGTTTTCTTATAAAATGGATTAACTGATATTTCTCTGGTAAGAATTAGACTCTATATCGTCTTGCCTATTCTATATAGGTATTATAGGCTTTCTCTAGTGTCCTACAATTCTCTACGGCTATTAGCCCGTATGTAATTAGGTTTATATCGTTAATAAAGCCTATCCCTTAGGTCGCCCCTTTCTTAAAGGTGTTAAGCAAGTTGCTTATAAAGAAGAGGAAGAGTATAGGCGAAAGAGGTGATCCTTATAATATACCTATTGCAACTGTAATAGGGGGGCAGATTTATAATATAATAGTCAATAAATATTAAGCTATTTACGAGACTAATAAAGAAAGAGGAACTATAGGTATAGAGAGATAAGTAAAGGAAGTTATTTGAGAAACTTTAGAAATTATTTACCTAGGAACTAATCCTTAAAATCTATTAACTAGGACTAGAAACGCTAGTAGAAACAAATATATTAGACTTTATATTAGGAGTATACTTACGGAGGTGCGTTTTAAAAGTCTTCGCCGCCCCTTATTAGGCGGTCTTATGGGCGGTGGCTGCCTTAAGGTTGGTAGGGCAACGGGCTAGAAGCCGCCCAATAGCGCCTAAGGTCCCCCAGAACCGGCTTAAAATGCGCCCAATTTTCGGCTATATACGGGCTCTTTAGGCCCAACCTAGGCAGGGCCGGTAAAGACTTTTAAAACGTACCTCCGTACTATAGAAATATAGAAATATTTAGTATTTAGTAGTATATTATAGTTGGAAGATAATACTACTAGAACTAAACTATAACATTTATAATAAGAAGTTATTAGGTATAGTTATAGTATTTAAAGAATTAAGAGTATTCTTATAAGGTATAAAGAAACTATTTATAGTTAAAATAGACTATAAAAACTTAATGGGGTTCCTAATAATAAAAGAACTTAATTATAGATAGGTTAGGTAAGTAGTAATGCTTATAAAATACTATTTTAAGATTTAGTATATTAAGGGTACTAAAAATATAAGAACTAATACGCTAAGTAGAAAACCTAAATTATAAAATAATAAAAAACTGTTAAAAGCAATGCTATAAAAAGATAAGAATAGTATAAGGATATAAAGACGCTTTAAAGTAGATTTAAAGGAATAAAATATATTCTATCTAAATTTAGGAGTATAGCTCTTATAGAGAACAAGACGTTACGTAAAGAAGAGAAGATAATATTAAGAGAATCTTATAATTAAATAGTTAGGGGTCTTAGTGGTTAATATATACGTATATACGTATATAGTCTTTAACAGATTTTGGTAGAATTTAATTGCTTTTAGTAGAACTTAGTAGAAGTTAATTAAAGTACCCCCTCTTTTAGCTAAGGGTCTAAAATATTTTAATTTTAGTTAAGACTTATTACTTATTATATTTATATACTTATATTAGGTAGTAGTATAAAGTTTTACTAGTTCTATTATTAAATAGACTAATTAGGATTTTCTATCTCTGATAAAAAATTACTATTAGCTTAGTTAAGGCGGTAAGCAGAACTAATATCTTTATAGTAGGTCTTGTTAAGGTAAATCTAACTAATTAGATAACTTTAACTGGTGGTTAAAGTTCCTTAACATCTTGCGTGTTACGTAATCGTATTATAAACGTTATAATAGATTGTCCCTAGTGGACGAGTACATATCACAAGTCCGATCCAGCATCTTCTTCAAGTGCGGCTGGATCCTGCAAGAATGGCTTCTCAGCAAAAGACTCCTGTGGTACACACCGCACGGCCTATTCTATGAATGTCAACAGGAGCTGCCTCGGGCGTACGATCAATCCCAGCTCGCGTTCAGTCGAGCGAACCCGGATCTTCGCGCGCATCTTCAGCTGAAGGCTTCATTCCACTTTTCCAACACGAACATCTTGGACTTCTGGTATCACGCCCTCGAGGTTTATTCCGGACAACATTTGACGAAACCGGAGAAGGACCGCATAATGGCCCTGTCAGGTCTGGCCAAAGAAGTTGGTCCGACACTTGCTGCGCAGATCGATCCGCAGAATGAAATATATGTGGCTGGGTTGTGGTTACGAGACCTCCACTACGGTCTTCTCTGGGAGCAAGACCATATTGCCCAAGCTTGGACCACAAAAGTTGAAAAAGCCCCGTCATGGTCATTTGCTTCGCTTATGACGTCGGTGCGATGGCCTGAGAGAGCAAAGGGAACACAGCCAGCATTCAACCTAAACGGCGTCTGTTTGAGATGTCAGGGAGAGCACGATAATCCTGACCATTTTGTTTTCGGCAACCACAGACTTCGTCCAGCGAACGCCGCGGTAGAAATGGCCTAGTTCAATCCCGAGAACTTCTTCTCCTGCCTTCATCTTCGAGGAAAATTACACACAGTGCACGTCCGAGGATACCTGGAGACCGAAGAAAATCTACAGAGCGCCGCGCTTTCAACCGCATACGACACTGCTCCAAAATCGTGTAATTGGTGCGCCATATGTTCTGCGTTCAGACCTGAGATCATCGCCGGTTGGGGTTCGCTCGAGCAAATGAGAACGGATCCGACAACGTGTGCAGATTTCGGAGTTGCTGTCTATACGCTCCATGTCTCGACGAGATATCTTCGCCACGGGATATGGTTAAAGACTTCGAATCCCGTGCTGGATGTCCTGTTCGTTAAACAGATCGATGGCAAAGGCCAGGTGTATCGACGACTGGGCGTTGGCGGAATCGCGGATAGCGATTTGATACGGGAATTCGGGGACGCTGGGGAGAGAAATCTCCAGCTGATTTGAATCTTTTAGCCGTCAACGCTATGCGGGCCCGTTCGATATCGGCACTTTACCGACGCCACTAGGAGATGGGCGAGCCCAAAGGTACGATGCATTCTCCTTATATTATCCCGACCCCCTTGACCTCTCACCACGATCGCTACGCTGCCCCACGGATGGGACAGCGCCTCGGGCATAGTCATCGTATATACCATACCGACCCTGTTTCTCTATCTCCATGGACCTCAGAAGGCATTTCAACCACAGCATAAGCATACTTCCCGCACTCCCCGAAGCATACATTACGACAAATATCATCTGCGGCCCCATAGACGCCAGCAAAAAAAGCTTCCAGTACCGAATCCGGTCCAGTCTGCGCCGGTCCTCGTCCGATCCACCAATGTCCACACCAATCGGATACGAGAGAATGCACCGATACCCATTCAGGGGTGAAATGGTTGCTAAGCCTATGAACCCGACTCGGAAAAGAGTAGGTTTGGTCCGAAACGTCGATCTCCACTGTCGGCCCTGGTGACCCCAGTACTGGGGGCAGGATGAAGGGTGCGCGTTGTAAGCTTGCAGGTATTCCTTGGTTCGAATAGCTGCGGGATTAATTTTTGCGGTAGGCGGAAGGGCGCGTAGACGAGGGTCGGCATGGTTGACGGCTCGGCATAGGATCTTTTGAACCGCTTGCGTCTGAGGATTATCGAGGGGACTTGCATCCACGGGTCTGGGAGCGGCAGCTCAAATTTCTCAAACATGGACCTTCGGAGGCGGTGCTTGAGGGCGTAGAAACAGAGGAGGTAGCTGCCTAGGACTGTGTAGAGGCCTTTTTTTGCTTTGCTGACGCGGCGGTTAGTGGAGCTGTGGCATCAGGAGTGAGGTAGCACTTACGGGGAAGGGGTCTTTGAATGCCTGGTTTCATTTATGAACATTATCATGGAAATAGATAGTATCGAGCTGTAGGTGAAGATGAAAGCGGGTATGAGAGGGTAAGATAGCCAAGAGTGTGCGCCGGTGCTGTTCTTATCCATGTAGTCGTATCTTGCTACCGTTGGACATCGAAGGGGCGTTGGAGATCGGCCTTCCGCAGATATAGGCGCGCCGGATATACTGATATCTTGATTTTCTAGCGCTCCTTCTCCGTGGTCTTGCTCTATAATAGAGCCGCGAGGGATATCCCGTTGATGGCTTCGCTCCGGCTCTTGTGCTGCCGTTGATGCTTCTCTTTGCTGCTTTGCATATGCCGCCGCAAGCAAACCGATCGCCGCTGTTCCTTGCCTACGAGAGACGGAAGAATGTGGGGTGTCAGAATAAGGCTCCAGACCAGGCTCAAACTCTCTAACAGCTCTCCTTACCCCCTCCCATCCAACTCGCTCTTTACACACGGATCATACATTTCGTCTTCCCAATCCACCAAAAACCGCCAAACCATCCACACACAAACCGCACTCGCTCACCCCCAGAGCCCAATTTGCAGCACACTCATCACAACCCCAACCCTCGCCACCATCAAGCTTGCCTCCTCCTCCCCCAGCCCTCGGAAGCTCCTCCCCAGCACAACCGCATGCACACACAAATTCGGCACCGTAGTCGCCCCACACACGGCCAACACCGTCCACCGATACTTCAATCCCGGTCTCCTAAGTCCTGCAAACCGAGCCGGGTCTCGGAACAGGAAGATCCAGGTTAAGCGGGCGGCGAGGGAGAGCAGGATGGCGAGGAGGTGGAGAAAGAGCGGGCGTGTAGGCGAGGGACCGAGGACGAGGGCGGTCGTGGCCCAGACGATAAGAAAGTGCGCGAGTAGGATGATGAAGTGGCAACCCATGATTAGGCCGAGGACGTCCGGCACCATTGTTGCTTGTGCCGGTAGAGCGTGCGCCAATGGCGCGTGTAGGATGGGATGTTCGAGTTGTTCATTTCTGATCACATCTCATGTCACTTCGGCGTCTCGCGCTACATGTAAATTGATATCACGTGCGAAACTAAAATAAGTCACCATTGCCAAACATACCTTTACGCTATATCAAACAAGGGTTAGTCTTCGCACCTCCAAGATATCTATCACAAATTAAAGACCTACTAGCCTACTAGGAGGCCTTTAAGATCTTAACACCCCAATAGTAATAATAGTAATAATAGTAATAATAATTATTTATTTTATAGCCATAAGCTGGCTTATTGCTGCAATATATATATAGTATTACGCTCTTTTAGCTGGCACAGTGCTAGCGAATAGCAGGGTTTGGCTAATATGGCGGAAAGCTGGGCCAGGCCCCAAAAATACTTTTAGCGAAACTAAATTTCCTGCGTCACTCCCCGTTTTCCTGACGATATTTTTATATAGAGAAAATTTAATATGTATTTATTAGTATCTTATTCTTCTGATTAATACTATATCTATATATAAGAGTCTTCTACGAGAGTCTATAACATTTTATAATGTAATATTCTTCTAATAAGGTAGTATAATAAGCTTACTATACAACTAGGTAAAATAACTTTATCAAGATAAAGCTTGCAGCAGTCTTTATAACTTAGTTGCAATATTGCTATAAATCGCATAGACTTTGTAAAGGCTTTATAGAGACTGTCGCAAAGCTTGCTCGTCTTGCAATGGTCTACCACTTCCAATCGAGGGTCTTGCGGACAGTCCTCCAAGTGAACTCCTGCTGCCCACTGACAACTAACTCTCGTCGCCGTTTAGGGAGCTCCTGGCGGACCTTCCACCCAACGAACTTCTGGGAGACCTTGGCTCCGTTCTTCCAAAAGTGCTTTTAGTATGCATTGCCATTCGTGCTGCCGGATCGCTCTGCCCAGCTGTCAGAAAGGGTCTCTCCCTCCTCCTCATCTCCCAGCTTGTCAGGCCTGATTCCTTAATCACATCCCCTTCCTCTAATTGCCGAAATCCTAATTCTAATTTTTCTGGTTTAGGGAGAAACCGCACAAACTCGACCTTGACACCCCTCGTCTTGCCCCCTTCTTCCCATGTCATCATAAAAACAGCACCGGAACTCCACGGATCTACTCGCGTACACCAGTCCTCAACTTGAGTGAACTGGGCGTTCATGATGTGCTTAAGTTTCCACGCCACGTCATTTTGTTTCCTGAGCATTGACATCAAAATGTGATCGTTGAACAAAACCGTCACCTCCCTCAACCCAGTCAATCCCGGCATCGTTACTAAACCTTCCAAAAAGAGTACTAGGCGCCTTGTCCCAGCATTGTGACCTGTCGGTCTGTACCTAGTTGCGAGGAAGTCATCTGTGAGATGTGTTGCAAGTGTGATGCTCCTAAGAGTGCTTAGTTTCTCTATGCATAATCCTGAGCTGCCTATTCCGTCTTCAAGAGCTCTACGTCGCCAAAGTTTTGTTATGAAAGTTGTTTTCGAATAGGCAAGCAGAGCCGCTTCGTGATAGATTTGGTGACATGTTTGGAGGAGATAGAGGTTGTGTAGTGGTTTAGTGTCTATGAAGGGCAAAGCTATCGTATCGTCGACATGGCTCCGTGATGAAAATACGTAAATGTAGATTTCGTTCCGAATCTCGGCGGGAAGGCCGAGGAGAGATGCTGGGAGTGGCGGCATTATTGGGCAGTGGGATATCTCGGTATGCTTTGGTAAGGCCAGAGCAATTGGATTGAGAGATGGAAGGGTTGGGTAGCTGAGAGCTTTTATATGTCGTACGTTGACATTCGTTCTTGATCGAAAAGCGGAGGCTGTGTGATAGGCACCAAATCTCGCTTGGCGAGTCGTCGCTGTTGGAGTTATGCACAGCTAAAGTTATGAATAGCTTCTAAAAATTCTTGTTTAATTCTTAGACAGGATAAGAGCCTATCCCTTGTAGGAGTTTTGACAAATGTTGGAATTTGTCCGATAAATGCTAATACCGTAACATACATCAGCTTGAATCCCGCAAGGCCGGTGAGGAGGATTACGAAAGAGGATGATTGACACTTGTACACGGGTAATTCAGAAGAGCATTTTGGGCTCTATATCGTTTTGCTAGCTATCCTTGCCATTCTTTATGTACCTGACGAGATGCAACTAGATAACCCTCTCACAGAACTAGTACTACGCCAGATAGATCCTAGCATCCCTAAAATACACAAAAAGCTCCATCCCTGAGTCCCAAACGCCATAAGAAACGCCATGAGGCCCGTTTGGTTTCTATTACCAACCAACCCCGGCTCCAATGATCCTCCCATACTTCAACCTTGTTAAACCTCACCACCTTGCCTAAATCACATCAACACCTTTTCCATTCTCTCCACCAAGTCCACCCCCGTTCACACTAGCCATAAACTCCCCATACCGGAATACTTCCCCACGTCCTGCCCCGCCCATATTCCTGCTTCCCTTCCCAAAGGCTCTCCTGCTGCTAAACCCCTCAACTACTTTCTCGATCTCCCTTTCTGTCAATCTCTTCTCACCGGCCTCTGGCACAGTGTGCAGTAACGCATCCTTCAGTTCCACTAGATCAATCTGACCAGAATCGTCGTCATCAAAAGCTGCAAATGCTGCATTAAGTTCGGAAGGCTGGGAAAGCGGAGCAAGGAGAGCCGACAGTGTGTGGAGATATGTTGCTAGGTTTATGGTTTGACTGCTAGGGAAGTAAGATGAGAGAGAGGAGGGTGAGCTGTCAAGGCCGAGCTGAGAGAGCATGTCTGCAACGTCGGCCGCCGTGATAGCACCAGCGTTAGACCGATCGAGCACGCTAAAAGACTCGCGCATGCTATGGAGGAGAGCAGGCGGAATCTGAGTGAGTGGATCACCGTTGGTAGCGAGAGTGAGCGATGATTGGCGCGGTGTATGTGTGTTTGTAGGCGTGGTGGCCGAGGCTCGGGAAGGGTTAGGGTAATTAGGGCTGGCGGTAAGCGCGGCAGTGCCAGAGCGTGTTGGAGAAGTGGGAACTTCGGGTGTCGTTGTTGTACCACGGGTTGTAAGCCATGCTGGTGGTGGATTGTTGGAAGCACTTGGGGTGGTAGTGTGGCGAAGGGGAGTTTGCAAGGTCTTCTCTGGAGAAAGATTTGATGGCGTGGACGGCTTAAGAGGCGAACTTGTGGGTGTGGTCGCGCGAACAGTTGATGGAGATGGAGCAAGAGGGGATTTGGGGCGTCGGAAGGGTGATGTGCGCGGGCTGTTGAAGGAAAGAGGGGACGGCTTATAGGGCGTCGGTGTCGATGACTGAAGGATAGTGAGTTGGCAGTGGTTAGAGGAAAAGCGGGTAACTAACCATGTTCCAAATTGAAGTCGTATTCTCGTTTTATAGGCTGTTATACGGAGAAAACGCGTTGTAGGCTTTCTTCCGGAGGTTGGAGACAACGTTCGCAGTGGTGTTGAGTTTGCAGCCGTCCTTGGAAGACTTTAAGAAACATATTTCCGTTTTCGGCTAGCTCTAATCCGCCTTGTCTCGCGTGCTGCGACTTTGCACGCAATTACATGAATGGGTCAGACGCCCTCCCTGCTACAGCTATGTGCATGACCAGCTTCACCCCCCCCCTCTTTGACAAAAGTTAATTTCGCTCGCGTATGATTTCGCCTAGTTGCCACCAACTGTACATAGCAACCGTAGCGAACGCCTGTGGCTGTACGCAAGGACCGCTTTGGTTGCCTTGGAGAATTATTGTGGTTGCCCTGGGGAATTGTCCTGGTTGGCCAGGGGAATTCCAGGGGAGTCGAATTGAAGCAATTCAGAACTTGCCTGACGTATGCTTCTTCTTTCTTCCCCTTCTTACCTACGTCTCTGAAACGCGAATACAACGCTGTCTCTGCAGAGAGGTCGATGGAATTTGGCAATATCGTATAGGTGGAAACCTCACGATATTTGACAAAGATCACGACGCTGCGGAGGAAGGCCGATCGCAAACAGAGGCGTTCGCTACGATTGCCATGTACAGCTGGTGGCAATTAGGCGAAATTGAATGTGTACCGAATTCAAATTCTGCGGAAGGGGGGGGTGAAGCTGGTCATGCACATGGCTGTAGTACAGTAAACAAAATAACCTCTCGCTTATTTCTTGACCGGTACTCTGAGGCATTGATGTACAGGCAAAACTCCTTGGTACGATATGGGTTTTGGCACCTAATGTATCGTAACTACTATGGTATCAGGGATAAATATTGTTAGCTCGGCGCTAGACCAGGGGGTATACACTAGCCATTTCAAGCACCAACAATACACTCCTCCACACGCGTTTTACACACGCACACTCTCTCTCACACGCATACACGTAACGTATATGATGGTTATGAAGGTGTCCCTAGTTGTGAAGGTTTGCAGGTTTTGCAAACAATTTTTATCTATGCGCTTGCTTCGTCTGTGCTCCAACGCGCTTTTCAAGTACTGATGTTTAAAACCTTCATAGGGTCGCCTTCATAACCCCACACATACGTTACGTGTATGCGTGTGAGAGAGAGTGCGTGTGTAAAACGCGTGTGGAGGAGTGTATTGTTGGTGCTTGAAATGGCTAGTGTATACCCCCTGGTCTAGCGCCGAGCTAACAATATTTATCCCTGATACCATAGTAATACAAATGGTATTGTTGTATCAAGAGTCACGTGTAGGGTAAATAACCAGCAAAAACTCAATGAAAGTGTATTTTAAAGCCTAAAAAGTATCCCATGCAACGTTGGTGTCCTACCGCAGGTGGTCCGTGCGGAACACCAAAATCAGAACTGCGCAGAAACTTCGTAGAAACTTCGCAGAATTCCGTTCTGTAAAGGGGGGCTGCTGGAACGCCTATTCCAAACAAATCTCCACCAAGAATTGAGTGCAGATATCAAAATATACAATGTGTTGAGCTTTATATTCCTTATTACGACTCTAAGATCCTAACGATCTAATTGGCTAGAGCTTATCGATAAGAATAGGACACGAATCAACGTTGCAAGGGATAGATTTTCTCCTTACGGGCTAGATATACCCCCCCATACAACTAGTTATACCGGTATTAGTGGTAGAGCTTAACGATACCGTCGAAAGTCAGATAATTGTTAATTACACCAAAAAAGTTCTTGATCAGGGCGTGTAGATCGTAATACAAAATATATCGTTATATACCCGTTATCGTAATAAAGAGTTTTGCCATTCTTCGCTTCTCCACGCCATCCCCGTTACAATCGTCCTCGGCGGGTTTGCGTGAGGAAAAGAGCGTTTGGCTATGCCTTCATGATATTCCCAAGTGAAGGCGTATTCTTATATACTATTTACCTTACCTAGGCAACCTCACACGCAGTCCCATCTATAGTCAATGCTCCGTGGAGCCTTTAGAACCCCACACCAAGAAGATCCCTTCCGCCTTACGGAGCCAAAGCTGGCCTCATCCCATCCATCAGGGTCCTGGTGATTCTGATTGCGTTCTCTGCTTTCACAATGACCTCAGTCGTTGCTCAACGCCCCGCGACCAATGGCGTCACTGCTGCGCAGAATGTCCTCCAACGCCAATCCTCCTTCTCCTCCTTCCCTACCTCGCGGTCCCCCTCCTTATCAACGAGAAACAATAAATCAGCACGTTCCCCACAGCCCGCAACAGTCCGGGAGTCGGCTGGCTCACCTAATTCCTCCCCGAATCACTCTCGGCGATCGTCTCTCTCTGCCACACGCACCGCAAACCAGCAAGAGAGTAACCGTAAAACACGCTCTCAATACCCTTCCAATTCTCCTGAGAATCACGTCGAGTATATACTGGTTGCTTCATTCGATATTGACCGCGGGTCGGTCATGGAACACCAATATCCGGCTCCAATTAGTGGAGATGAACACATGCTTGCGGAACTCATGCTGCCAGATCAAGCCCATGTGCGGAGTCAGGATTGGACGATTTTCTTTTTACACAAAGACACCAGCGCCGAGGAGGAGGCCAAGGAAGAACGTAGAGAAAGAAGAAGGCGTAGACGGCGGAAGAAGGACGGCCAGGAAGGTGACGATACAAGTGTCGAGCTGGAATCGCAAGATGAGGGGGATGGAGATCCTGAAGAGGCGGATGAGACTGACGATGACTTCGATGAGGAAGAAGAAGAAAGCGATGATGATGAAGGCATCGAGGGGCCCCCACTGATTTATGTTTTAAACCTTGTGAATACCAAGCAAGATAATACAGCAAAAAGGTTCGTTCGATGCCATTTGGTCTCAAAATTATATGCTCATGTCTCGTCCCAGAGGTGCGGTCGTAAAGGCAATGGCAATATGTACGAGACATTCTTTCTTACATATATACAAGGTATTGTTTCCTCAAGTCCCCAATATGGTGAGATGATAATACTAACAAATTTTAGCCTCTTCTTCTCTTAGCACTTGAAGAGTATTTCCGGGTGCCTGTTCCTGAAACGCTTGCTTCGCTGTACAATGCTGTTAATTCCATGGACCTATCGCTCATGCCTCGACTTTCCCTCCTCGAAGGTTTCATTTTGCAAGCCAGCGACGCAAAAGATATGTTCATTGAGAAATTTGAACAAATGATTCAGCAGCGTATGGCTGAGGACGCCGAGCGAAACTCTCTCCCTTCGTCCACTTCCTCCAACATGTCTCCAGTACGTCAAAATACCCAACGCTACACACTCCCACGAGATACGCACGAATTCGAATCACGCGTCTTGTACAATGGCATTCCTATTCCTATCAAGGTTCCGACAGCCATCTGTCCTGAAACAGTTGGTGACTTCTCCCTTATTAAACTAATACAAACTTTCTCGGCACCTCATTCTACATCACCTCAGCCCTTCGCCTTGCACCCGCACCTGACCACGAGTGGTGCCTATACTCATCCCATTATAGTACTTGTCAACGCTTTACTTACTCAAAAGCGTATTGTCTTCCTTGGACATAATCGACCGTCTGGGGAAGTCGCCGAAGCTGTTCTAGCAGCCTGTGCACTTGCGTCTGGAGGACTCTTACGTGGATTCACTCGGCATGCGTTCCCGTACACTGATCTCACCAAGATCGATGACCTTCTGAAGGTCCCTGGCTTTATCGCTGGAGTGACCAACCCTGCCTTTGCACATAAACCTGAGTGGTGGGACCTGCTCTGTGATTTACCTACTGGCCGCATGAAGATCAGCCACCGGATCGAAGGTGCGCCCGTAACTGAAGGCCTCCTTTATTTCCAGCAACAACAGCAAGGTGGGCTCTCACTGAACAATTCCAGTACCGGTACAGGGGCCTCGCTAGGGGCACAAATGGCTGGCGCAGTGACTGGAGGAGGGGATAGCAAGAATGCAAACGCCGATTCGACAGCAGACTCGCAGTTTATGGAGAGTTTACTACAGAGCATGGCTAACCGACATGGGGAGGCCGCTATCCGTTCAAAATGGCGTTTCTGGGTACAAAAGTTTACTCGGATTGCTGCCGCATTTGAAGAGTGTGTTTATGGCGCGTCAGCGCTCTACATAGGTGCTCATGAAACTGATGCCGGAGCTTATGGTGTGCAAGGGCATGGTTTTGTATGGGGAGATGAGAGCGCTAGGATGCGAGAGTTAGCAGCGAATGTGCATCGTGTTGAAGGCTGGAGAAGTACAAGAAGTTATTACAGTTTTGTGCAGGATCTAGCAAGGCGTTGGACTAAGCGGCCAGTACGCGGGATCGATTTCTTGCATCAGCATGACCGGTTGCGTATGCTAAGGCTAAGTCACGAACAGAGTGCAGCCATTTACCTGGCGTTCTCGCGTGCAGTCGAAGAAGCTAGATCAGGCGCTCCCTCGACGGGCCTTGCGGATTCTGAAGCCGACCTTTCCACCAGCGGTATAGGTGCTATGGGCCTTGATGCTTCTTTAGAAATATCCCCACCACGTCCTCCAAGCGAGCAGCTGCAGTACGACACAATACTTCAGCTACTGACGGTTGTTCCGGAGAGTAACAGCGGGCTTTTTTATATTAGCTTAGGTTTGTTCCATCCCAGAGCGGATGTGAGGGTTTCAGTGGTAAGGTTGCTGGAGAGAATAGTAGAGCATCCTGCTGGGAGGCACTTTTGGGCAAGTCTGGGGCGGTTCGCGAAGCTGGCATTTTTTAGGGTAAAGAGGGAGGAAGGTGGCATGGGAAGGTGAATATGTACGACCTTTGTTCCGCAGGATAATTGTGAGTGAGTGGTCTGGAATACATGAATGCATTCAAGCAAATAGGAAGGATATGATTGGTAAAGGAGACCTATCTATTCTAGCATTTAATCAATGAAGTACCCCCTGACGGTTTAACCGCTACAGCATCTCTTTAGCCGTACTTGAGAAACATCCAAAGCTTCATCTTTTCTGGTGCGCTTTCTGGCGCTCACACTCTGCTTAATAAGGCGGCGAGTGTAACGTGTTTTACCACTCACCGGACCGAACCACTCACTGGACCACCTCAAAAAACCACCAAAAATCGGGAAAATCGCATCTTGATATCTCAACAACGGCTTAATAATAATTTTTATATTTTTATATTTAGCCGTTTATACCTATTTTAAGACTCCTACTAAAGTTCTGGAATAATAAGCCTAGCCGTTATTAAGATATCGAGTTTTGGCCCCTAATTTTGAGCGGAATTACTATTCCTCTAGAACCACTTAATGAATTACTTTTAAAGTTAGATTAGAGTCTTGAAATAGGCATAAAAAGCTAATTATGAAATTTAAGAATTTATTATTAAGCCGTTGTTAAGATATCAAGATGCGATTTTCCCGATTTTTGGTGGTTTTTTGAGGTGGTCCAGTGAGTGGTTCGGTCCGGTGAGTGGTAAAACACGTTAAACATACTTAAGCTCGAGCATGACTGATATGCGGAGTCGTCCTTGTTCATTGTGTCATTTGATTTCGCACGCTGTCACTCTACAGGCTGAACTGCTCGGTATTCCCGAAGATTATATATCAGATCTTCGGGTTCGCCTTACTCAAGGCCCATCGAATCGCTACATGTCGATCGTGTGGACCTCTCACAAGCTAGTATCCTGGGTGCACAATTTCATATTTGGAGATGCAGATGAGTGGAGCTGGGATTCTTCCATTTGCGACAACCTTGTGCCATTGGATGTCAAAATTGCTGATACCTCCCCTTGGGTCGAATTGGTCATTTCATCCTCGGAAGTCAGTCTTCAAGCACCGGTGAGAGGCCCAACTGTTGACTGGAATCTAGTGCGTAGCTGGCAGCATGAACCTAGCTCCGGTGAAATCTACAAAGGAATGCGGTATGTACCTCCTGTTTCGTTGCCTCCTAAGTTCCGCGTGTTTGACGTTGAAAGGCGGAGAGTGATTGTGGCTCCCCAGGGTGCGCATTTGCGGCCCCTAGCTATGTCTGGGGAGTCAACCAAGATCAGCACGAACTGCTTGCAACGAATGCAAGTATTACTGAATTGAAGCATGATGGCGCTGTCTCGAACTCGAGCTGCGTGCAATATGCCCCCACTTACAGAGAAAATACCTTTGGGTGGATAAGCTTTGCATCGTACAAGATGACATACGAAATAAGCAATGCAGCATAGCGCCGACGTCTGGATCGTTAAGGTTTAGATGGCCAGATTGGCCTCTTAATTAGAGCTGTCGGATTGGCCTGATTAATAAGGCCCGATTGCAAACGTCTACAGACGGCGGACCCCTTCGGAAGGCTTGAAAGGGTTGTTGACATGTCTGATTGAACGTTTAATATTTAATATTTAATATCAATAATCAATATTTGATACTGATAACACTACTACCGCAGCTCGAACTTCACATACCCTCTTTTTTGAATTTCTATGATCTAGTTGTGAGCCACCAGTGTTAATAGGTACAAGCCGTAAATCTAATCAACACTACCACCCTCCCCACCTCCTGGTGCATTCACGGTCATATGCACGTTCATTCAATTCTCTCCATTCTTCCTCAATTTTGACGCGGGATGCCTCTCGTGGGTCTCCCATCTCCATTTTAACGCCGGTGAACTTGCACCCTTGCACATATTCGCATTCAATAGTCCCGGAAAGTTTGGCTCCTCCCTGGCCGCTGAAGGTGATCGAAGTTGAGTTCTTATCCGAGCCAACTTCAATCTCTCCTTCTCCAGTCTCTCTTCCTCGCCAGCGGTAGTTGAACGTCGGCTGCTTTGTTGATGGTCTGTCATTCGGTGATAGATAGAACGCTTCGTTGATCTCCTCTTCATCCGAATCCGTGTCGCTCTCATGTTCGTATTCGTAATCTATTCGTTTGAGTTTCTGCCCAATTAAAGCACCCTTCTTCTTTCGCGATGCCTTACTCATTGCCGAACCTTCAAATCGAAACCATCCTTCGATAATAGCAAAATCGAACTTGGCAAACATCTGAGAGCTAGTCTGTGTGTTGATGCGATAGATCTGGAGAGCCATATCTTTCCTCTCTGTGTTGTATTGCCGATCAATCTCTGGGCAGCTAATTTTCCAGGTTCCTGTGACGTCCCACATCCCACCTTTCTCAGACATTATGGCGACTGCTCGAGCAGTGGCATCACGTTCAGCTTCTTTCTCCTTCTCCTTAGCTTCTTCCTCCCTCTCCTTGGCTTCGACATCATCGTTGAATTCCTTTCGCAGGATCGCAAGCTCGGTATCAACGGAAGCTTTACTTCGCCCGACAACGAGACAATCGTAGTCCTTCCAATAAACTCTGTGAGGGGATCTAAAGGCCGCGCATGTAAGCTTTAAGGACTCTGCCGCATCCCATACTTCGCTCCAACGGTTTTTGATCCGGATAATATCCGATCCGCTCTTCTCGTCATGAAAGGCCTTTTTCAAGATGTCCGTGGCTTCGTCAACCTCCTTCTGGTACTGAATTTCTGCTTCCCGCTCCTCTTGTAATCTTAATGCTTCATCCTTTACCATCCACTCAGAGTTGACTCTCTTCTCCAACTCGACCAACTCCGGAAGCATAACATTTGGACCCTTTCTCAAGCGATCCTGCAGTTCTGGCAGTTTACCTTTCTCAGATAGCCCTCGGAACGTGCATTGAGCTTTCCACCAGTTCGGTTCATATTGTTGCCTGCGGTTCGTCTCGCCCTTCTTAACCTTGCCGTTTTTGAAAAGTGTAGGGAGGTGGGGAGTTAAGTCTGCTACAAAGCGGTGGCCATATCCCTCTAGGCCTTGGCCCCGACATGTGTATTTCAGCCGGTTATATGTTACTGGGATATCGGGAGTCATGTTCATATAAGTTAATGGAGAAGAGGGGGTCGGCATAAAGACAACTAAATAATAAATAATAAAAATGTATAATTAGACTCTTAAGTCTAGAGGAGCCGCCAGGGCAGCAAAACACGTCCACCAATCATCTAATAAAGAAATAACCATCTCCAATCGAATCTACGGCACATTATGCCCTAGAACCAATGAAGGCAGCACAGCCGGAAAGCCTGCGCGACAAACAGGGGGCGACCCAACCACAATAACCATAGAGCAGCGACCAGAAATGGCAGAAACTTATAAACCTCCTAAAAGACATTAAGGAAGATCTAGGGAAAGAAGAGGATAAATAGCTACGCGTAGGGGTAGTACGGGTAGTATAATAAGCAGGTCTAATTACCTAGGAGCTTTAAACAAAGTATAATAGAAACCAGAATATAGTAGAAGATAGGCTTAAACGTATTAAGGACGCTATAAAAATATAGGAAATACTAATAGTATAGGCAGTAAACTATTATAGGCTAATATCGTTATAAGTACCTAACTAGTAACTCTCTAGAACCTGCTCATCGATTCGTCTCCGTACGAGGCTATTGCCATACTCTTTACCATATCGTCCTCTCTTCCATCGACTCTCCTGTGACTCATGCTCGGCTTGCCTGCTCCCTACCGTACACCTGGGCAATATGCCTTGGATGTATAGACCTAGAAAAGGGACCGAATCGCGCAATAAATAGAATTAATAATAATATTTATATAATAGTATAATACTTAAATAGACTTTAGATAGCTAGTATATATATAATTATTTAATAAAAAGACATTGGTATTTATAAAGTTAGACACTATTTATACGCCGCTAAATGTGTAGGCGAATCTAGATTGGGAAATATAATAAGTACTATTTAGAAGAGCTAGCTATAGATAAGCGAGAGAATGGGTAACATATAGTGTCAAGTTTAGGGGGAAATAATCATTATATATAACACTAGCTGGAGGCGTAGCTGAATACACAGGTTAGAATAGAACACAGTTTATGCACTGAGATGAAAGAATAATAATGCCGTGTTTAGGTCATGTTAAGAGAATCAAGCGAAATCGTCTCGTTTCATGAGATACTACTTAGGGACATCTAGGTTAAGTAATTATGGCGGAAGGTCTATCCTGAACCTTCTCAAGGAAGGCATGCTTAACATTTACGCTTTTAGCATTCAAGTGACCTCGTTTAGACATCAATCGCATCTACTGTGACGCCTTTGACCCAGGTGTATTGCAGGATCCTAGCGACTTCCTCGGCGGACTCGTGAGAGACCATGGAAGCCACAAGATACAAGCTGGCATCCAATCCGCTTGTGACACCTCCAGCTGTGATCAGCCTCATCCCCCCAAGTGGCATTGAAGCTCGTCTAATGATAGACTCTCGGCGCTTCGATTCCTTCCATGCATTACTGCCCTTTCTCGCGATTGATTTCCTCCTAGTACCATCAGGTCTTTTCCTGACGATGTACGGATTCTCATCAAGATTCTCCCCTAGGTCAAATCGTGCATTGTTCACCACGTATCTCTCCTCCATGACGTCGGTGCGCTCTGACAGATCTCTTGTAGCAGATTCCGAACAGAGAATCTCAAGTCTTGTGTAGTAGTCGGGGTGGGTAGTTGCGGCGAGCCCTTGGAGGAGGCCCTGCTTAGCAAGGAATAGAGAGCCTGTGCAAACAGAGAGAAGAGTCCGCTCTTTGCTGGGATTTTTCTCTTGGATGTCCGCGAACTTTTTGATAAGGCCGAGGGGCTCTGATTCGTTTTTGAGAACTTCGGTGGTTCCTCCGCCAGGCACAATCAGCACGTCGAAATCCTCAAGGTCTTCATGGGCATCTTCATAGTCCATATCGGCTTTGAGGGTAGCGCCTTGGGCTGATGTCATGGCCGTCGAAGCCCCGACGAAGCTACACTCGAAAGCTTTGGTTGCTGATATTCCACATGTCAATCATTGGAACCGAAAAATGGATGATATTTAGACAAGACTGACCGGGATCTTTGATATTGTGCTGAGCGTAGGTTAAAACTTCAAGTGGGCAAACCGCATCCAGGAGATCAAACCCTGGGTGGAGGGTAATGAGAACCTTGATGGTCTCGGTTGGACCATCGCTGCTGTCCACAACTGCACTCATCTTTGACAGGAGATAATGTATCTAGTAGAGCGGACCAAGGTGGGATTTGTGATGGAAAGGATGAACGTGTTGGCGTTTGTGTGGAAGATTGGGCGTCAGGTGTCAAGTGGAGAGTCCACCACTTTTGGCCAAGAACTTCCCCAGATCTTTCCTAGACTACCCCGCGCGGAGCACGGGTTGCAAAGCGGACCGGCGAGTCAACCCCCACAGGCCCACTTGCTGCTTGTATGTCTTGTGCGCAGTCGTCTGACTCTGAAGGTATCGTATGGCGACGTTGCCGACTATTAGAATAATTGGATATAGTAGGATGAATTGATGCGATGGTGTCATGATATAAGGGTTGCTAGGCAATGATTCCAACTATTGGTCGGAACAAAATCGACTGTAGCGAGTAGCTATTCTACATATGTTGTTGGGGCGGGCGTTAGAATTTCCTCAATTACTACCTCGGTATGCAATGTGCATTCGCATACTACGTAAAACACATTACCTACCTCCGAATCGCATTCGTTTTGCTTTAACAGATTGGCTGCTATATAATGCGCGATATATTTAGGGTTCATATGCCTCTCCGTTCTCTTCCCAAGGTGAAAAGTGGAATGGCTGACGAAGCGTACAGGCATGGCTTGGTAACATCCCAAAGGAATTGAAGGTTTTAGTAATTCTAGAACATGAAGAAAGTATAGCGAGACAGCCTTTAGCCTTTGATGTAATACCTTTTGAAAGGAACTTGGAATAATAATTTCATTAGAAGGAAATTGATAAATAGACTATACCAGGTGAAACCGGTTGAAAAGGGGTCGAGGTGCTGAAACAGAGTGACTACACAGCGCGAAACAGTTTGCTGCAAAGAAAAGAGTTGCTTTTATACACTATCTTAGCTCCATCCATCCCCCAGATGTTTCTGGTTTCGCTCAGCTATCCTTACCCTCGACGCATTCATTTTTATACAGTGGGCAAACCTCCACCTCCCTACACCACAGACCCCATGGCCTAGCTACTGTCTATTTGATTCCCACGCATCTATCGCCTCTTTATCATTTAAATAAATTATCTCGCCTTCCATCTTTAGCCTCCCTTGTTTTATTCTGCCCCCGCCCTCTACGCCCACTTTACTTTCTACAGTACCTCCAAAATACGCGTTACGTACCGTCAATGCCGCCATCTGCTTCCCCGCCGCCCCTTTAGTGTATGTAACTTGGTACACTACCTCCCCGATGCCATGTGCGACCATTGTGAACCCGTGTCCTTGCATTAGAATGACGGCGTGGTCTAGGTTATATAAAGGCTCTGTTGGGGCACCGCCAATTTGTGAGGGGATGGCCGAGCACACTTTAGAGTAGATAAAACCGGCTTAAGGTAGCGGAGAGTGAGGCGCTTGGAGTGTTGGTGCGGACGAGGGGATCATGCTTGGAGTTGCCGGGATAGTGGGAAGATATGTTCCATACTAGGGCATTAATGAGAACATAATCAGTCTTCGTTTACGCGGAGTGAAAACATAAGTGGAAGAATACCTAGAAAGACAGCCATGTGTACCGTGGGTTTAGCGGCACACCACTCACGCAGTATGGTAGTACATCACTGTAATGACTGCGGACGACACTGTTCATAGCCGGAAACCGTTTGTATATTTCACTGTGGATATACCGTTCTAAGTAGCTCGCTTTGACATCCTTTTCTACCGGACTGGCGTCTGCAACATTATATTCAACGAGATCATCCGCATCGCTTGAGAGTGTATGATAGATGTTGTATGGTAAATAAAACGCCGCTGGGTTATCCGAGCTGTGGACGGAGATGTGGCCGATGTTGTGATAGTGGAGGATATGAGAAGCCCGTCAGATTTTTGGGCGAGTCATGGCAATCATTATCTGTGTTTGGTCTTGCTAACTATAGGCGATCTCATTCGTTCCATGCCTGATATGATCGGAGATAGTTCGGGGTTTCAGGCCCCGACGTTATAGCCATCAGCATCTCAAAGCGTCTGGGTTTCTGCATCTTTTCGGACGCCCTCCATTTTGCCTCGCGAAGAAATCCAGCTGATTCCTGTTCTTAATTGGGAAAGCGACATGTCTCGCATAGGCTTCGGAGAGACCGGGGGCTGCTGGACAATATTTGCACAGCCCCGTCTGGGAGTGTAATGAATTCCCTGTTAGCGTTCTTCCAATCGGCTACGATGGCATTGACCTCAAGAGAACGAGGTGCTAATGGGACTCTTGGACAATTAGAACCCAATAGGAACAGTTATCTTAGGCACGGGCGGGGCTGTGCCTGTAGACATACGATGGCCTTGGAACTAACTGCTATATACGTCTACCAAAAGTAATATGATGATGGATGCATACATATGGGTAGGTCGAAGCATCCTTATACTCAAATTTAGTTACATACCATTGCCTAACATCGCAACAAAGAGACATCGAGGTCTTACCCTGGCGAAAGCAGCGTGGCCAGAATGTACAAGACATCACAGGGCTCAAAGAAATTCAGCTTCTCACGTTTTATCAACAACGCCGTACCAAACCTAGCCGCAGCTCCCCGAAACGATGACCTAACTTTAGCTGAGCAAGACCAACTCTTTGAATATCAGCTTGGCCTCCCCAATCCGGCTCAACTGAGTGAACTCTCGTATTTTGTGGGAAGTATCACCTCCTCCAAAACCGTTTCTGGTCAAATCCACGCCGCGCTTCTTAAGAACAACGTCCTCTCAGCCACATCTCCGGCTGTGAAAACCACTGCTATTACCTCGAAATTTGCCCACCAACTACCAATTATCTCAAGTTTCGGACAGCGCAAATTGGTGAACTTATTGTTCTTCTGGGAAGAAGAACAGCAGCGGTGGCGTGTACTCGGGGACGAAGAAAAAGATATTGAAACGGTCCTGGAAGGGGAGAAGTCGGCAGGTGGAGCCGTCGGAACACTGGAGACGAGGCTGAAAGAATCGGAGGGGCTGATCAAGCTGAAGCCTAGCATGAGGAGTGAGATGGCAAGGGATGTAGAAGTTCTACCGGCTTACAAAGATGTGCAGACTCAAATATGATGGAGACAAATCTCTTTTCTTACAACCTGTTATCAGATATGCAAGGTAAATTAATGCTAAATAATCCTTTGACTACAAAATTACTGCATGTACTTTGCCAAGCGATCAACGAGTGAAGATTAGCAATTCTTGAGTCATGTAATATGGACGAGTCTTCCGCCTTAAAAATTGGCCTCCAGTTGCAAAGCTCTACCCATGCCACATATCTTCTTTCCACTTCAACTTCTTATGACTAGGACCGTCTTTCAATATAAACCTTCAGTCCTGATTGCGGAACAAAGAGGTTACATCTATGCTTCAGCTCTTGATCTGGATTGACAAGTCTTAACTTGTAGCGTCGGAGAAATGCAGGGAGAAGCTTGTTGATCTCCATGAGTGATATGTTCTTCCCAATACAAACGTGACTACTTGAGCCAAACTGCATCGATTCAGTTTTATTGTGTTTATCTCCATTTCAACAGATCAGGGATCGGAAAGCTTACGTAGTAGAGATTTCGTTCCATGAACTTGTTATTGTCTTCAAATCACCTCTCCGATCTGAAAGCCTCCGCATCGGCTCCGAAGATCTCCTGGTTCCTATGGATCACCCATGCGTTGACCCCAACTCTAGTCTTTTCAGGATAATAATGGTCACCAATGATAGCGCCACCCGGTGGGACGTATCTTGGCATTGATATGCCTACGGCCGTATGCAACCTCATGCCTTCTTTACTATTGCTATTTCTTAGAACTAATCTGTGAGAACTTTTTTACTAACCTTTAGCTAGATATGCCTTCTAGGTCCTAATCCAGTTTATAGAGTTAATCTTATACCCCGGAGTTCTTTTAACTCGGGCTCTTATAGCTAATAGCTTATACTATATTTAGCGTCTTTATAGGTTTGGTGTACGTTGTTGTAATAAAACGCGAAACTTTTAATTAAATACTCCTTGGTTCCTCGTAGTATACTGTCGCCCCCTTATACATATATATCGTCTACTAGCTTAGTTCCTTTTACAGCGTAGTTGCTCTAACTACCTCTATAGTCTCTAGTAAAACAACCTTATTTTCCGCAATTTATATAAGCTCCTTCTTTAAACCACTTATCTTACTATAGAGTCCGCCTAAACATCTTCTGCTGCTAAAACCCCTAGTTTAGTCTTTACTCCTTAGTCCTATAAGTACTTAATTCTTAACCTTTAGGTTTCTATAGGTTTCTATTTTCTTTTCTAGTTTTTTTTAGTACTGCTTAGGTCTATTAGCTTTAATTCACTATACTATAGTTTTAATACCTGCTATAACATCTGATTTATTTATATTAGTTTAACTATACTTTTACCTCTTCTCTTAAACTAGTAAAGCCTATTACTAACTTTAATTGCTTAATTAATTCCTTTATAGTCGTCGCATCTTCTCTAGGTATTACCGTTGTTTGAACTTTTAACTTTAATCCTCTTTGGTATTATGCTATTAACACCCCTTTATTCTATCTAGTTTATATCACTAATATTTAAAACTGCGTTATATAATTTATTGCTAATAATCCCTATATAAGTTTAAACAGCTTCCGTTAATTCTAGATCTTTATATATTTATATAAGTCTATCTATAAATCCATTCTATATTAAAAATATATACTAAAGTTTTAAGTTATTAGTTCCAGCTACCCCGTTAGTCTATACCTCTATTAAATAGGAGTTAAACCATTTTAATGCCTAACCCATTAAAAACAAACCTATATACGCGACTTAATCTAATACTATAAGCAATTTAGTTCCTTTATATTGTATTTTAAGTTTTATCTCTATAAGAAACCCCTTAAGCTTTAAATTTTCTTCTAAAAATCGTTTAATTAATAGTATCTTAATTTTTATCATTTTAAAGTTATTGGGTTTTGCTTTAAAGCCTGCTTAATTTATATTAATGCGATCTATTACTTCTCTAAGCCTTTCTATTATAACTATCTATAAGTAACTGTAAGGCATATTACCTAAGTATACGGTAGGGAGTAGGTAAGCCGAGCATGAGTTACAAGGAGAGTCGATGGAAGAGGACGACATGGTAAAGAGTATGGTAATAGCCTCGTATGGAGAGAGACGAACCGATAAGGAGGGAAAGGGCTGTAAGCCTAAGGGAGCTTATAAGGAGGTGCTAAAAGATCCCTTACAGTTACCGCCTTTTATTATACTTATATCTCCCTAAGACCTAAAGGTTAATCCTTATAGCGTCATTATAGGTACTATCTTAGGTAGTATATTATTTAACTTTATTAATATTGTAACTAGGTAGTAAATATATAATAAAGCCTTATAGTGAATATTACGGTAGACTTATTAATAGGCTAGGTATATAGGTAAATAAGAAGTTAATAACGTAAATATAACTAGTATAGTGGTTACCTAATAGATTAACTCTAATTGTATTCTGAGATTTACTATAAAAAGAGTGAGAACTATTTAAGGTGGGGACTAAGATATATAGCTCGGCTAGTGTTGTTAAAAGCTCCGTCAGTGCCAGCCAAGGCGCTAAAAACTCGGCTAGTGTTAATATCCTGAAGCCGATATAACCTCACTTAGTATATAATTCAACTCTAATCGCATTATAATTAGAGTTAATAATGTAATTTAATTTTAATTCTAATATCTACCGAGCTATTTAGGAGATTTAATTAAATACTTTATACCATTTATTATAATTTTAAAAGAGCTAAGTAATAATATAGATGAGGTAAGTTTTAGGAGATTATATTAAGGATTTAATAAGGCTATAGATCCTGAAAAACCCGCAGTTTAGAGTAGGAGGGGTATTTATTAATATTGTATCCATATTATTATCTTAATCTAACTAGACCGTATTAGTTACCGCTAAATCCCTATTAGCCTCTAGAAAATAACCATAATAACCCCTATATAAGTAGCGAAGGTATATATCTGGGTTATATCTATAATTTAATATAGAATAAATACTACCTAATTGTAACGTGGCCCGCCTCCACGTCGCCATACGGCCAAAAAGACTAAGAGTGCTTGCGAACTTGTCGCAAGCGCGGCGGGACCTAATATATATACTCTTACACTAATAGTCTGAACACGTAATTTTATAATAAGGTAAAGTAACCTCTATTAGTTATAATAAGGTTCTTAGTGGCGCTAGTAGCTCTATTTAAGATCTAAATACTATTATAGTAGCTATACGCGGTACTCTAGTAAATAAAGTAGTAGTTTCTATACTATACTCTAATAGATAAAGGCAATGGTAATTAAGGTTAAGGAAGTCCCCGTTAAGGTATATAATAATATTAGAAAAGTAGAGCGATATTACACGCTATTACGCCGCGCATATAAGATTATCTCTTCGGAATTAAAGGACGCTAGCGAAGAACTTACCTTATAAATAGCTGTTAAAGCCGTTAATAATTCCGCTGGCCCGGATAGACTTGTACCTATATTACTAGTCTTTAGCGCCTACCCTTAAATAACTAATAATTCTCTACTATTTCCCTCTATTATATAATAAGCCGAGGCTATTCGCAAGGTAATAAAGGAGGTGCGATATCTCTACACTATACGCCAGGTCAATAACGCACTAGGAATAAGAAATGGCCTAAATACCTTAACTACGCTTAATCTNCNACTNNAGTNTAANGTACNCGTATAGCGTAANAAGGGNGNATNGTTAGGCCNANANNAACTTATTATAATTAATAGTTAAACTTATACTATTTAGATGCCTTACGGACCTACTTAATTCCGTTTAACTGTTATTAAACCTTACTACAAAGATAACAATCCTAAGCCTTTGCAGGATGCCCTAAAAGATGCCCTAAAGAAGAACCACAATTAACGTGCTTTAGAAGGCGACTACAATCCCAATATAATTATAGTAGATGCGCTACAACTATAACGCGGTAGAGGTCGCCCAAAGGGATTACAAAATCGCTAACATCTTATTAATTTTAAAGAACAATTTGTTGCCGCCATTAAGAATAAAGTTAAGTTATTAATGGCCTTTATAACAGCTAAAGAGAAGGCTAACTTTAAGCTTACAAAACAGCTCTAAAAGGAAGGTTGTATTATAACCCNAGGAGCTCCTTTCNAAGCATNNNATAAGTAGNAGATCNACGGTCTTATNNCAANAGGAGTCTTTAAATTTAAGAAGTATAACCCTACTAAGTTTAATAAAGTTCGCATCTTTAAGTTAAGGATAGTTAATAAGATTAAGGGCAAAGCTACTAACGCCCTATTTAAGAAATTAAGGCTTATTATCTAAGGTTACAACGATAATAGTAAAGAGATAATTCTTACACAATCTCCTATAATTTAACGAGCTAGTTAGCAAGTCATTATTATATTAGCTCCCTCCTTAATAAAGAATAGAATAGCGGTTTATTTATAAGATATTACCTAAGCCTACACCTAATTAGAGACGCACCTTTAGCGCTTAATATTGGCATACCTCCTAGAGCAAATTCGCCACCAGTATCCCAAAGATACGATCATGGTTATGCTTAAGCCATTGTATAAAATTGCAGAGGTAGGAACTTACTAGTAGGCTACCTACAGTAAGCACCATAAAGAGAAGCTTTTAATAACTACTTCTACATTTAATCCCTGCTTCCTTATTATAACTATAAGAACTCCGTTCGGAATTGTTGGTATACAGACTAATAATACTATTATCTTAGGAGACGACCAATTCTCAGCTCTTAAAGAAGATAAGCTAGTAAAGGCAAACCTTATAGCAAAGTTAAAAGAAAAGCTTAATTTAACAACACTATTACTCTTTAATAGATGCATCCTCTCCCTAAATAAGGACTCTATTACTTTACGCTAGAAGGGTTAAGGTAAAAAGATTGACGTTATTAACATTAATTCCCTAAAGTAAGGATACGTGGAGTAACGCGCTCGCGGAGCTTATGTTGCTTCTATCTATTAACCTAAGGCTTTATTTAATCTCTCCGTTGCCACCTAACACCAGAAACCAACTAAGGACGACGTCCTTGCCCTAAATAAACGTCTTTTTTAGTAAATAAGCTATCTTAACTGGGGACTACTCTACGTACCTATTAATCTTCCTACCGCTAAGCTCTTTGTATTTGTTAATAGATCGTTTATAAATAATAAAGATTTTAGCTCCTAGTTAGGATATAAGATTATTATCGCGAATAAATTTACTAGAGAGAATAACTTTATAATCTATAGTAATCTTATCTATTAGAGCTTAACTAAAAGTAAGCGCGTTACCTAAAGTATTTTGGCGTTAGAGATATATAGAATAGTTAGCGGAGTTAATATAGCAATTGCAATTGGAACTACCCTAAAGATAATTATAGATTAACTTAAACTTTCTATTATCCCTATAATTGTATACACTAACTTATATTCCCTCTACAAGTGTCTAGTTAAGCTCGGTACTATAAAGGAGAAGCGCCTTATAATTAATATTATGGCACTTTAGTAATCCTATAAGCGTTAAAAACTCTTTAAGATTTAATAAATTAATGGCCAAGATAACCCGGTAGATATAATAACAAAGGCGAACCTAAATAAGGTACTAGAGACGTTTGTTAATATAAATACTCTACGTATATAAGTTAAAGGTTGGGTTAAAAGGGAGTCCCCAGAAATTTCCTAATTACGTAAGGTCTTAAGATATCTAGGAACTTCAACCAGCGGTTAAAGTTATCTAATTGGTCAGATTCTCTTGCTAAGACCTTTTTAAAGGGGCAGACCCTGACTTAAACCAGCTAATCAGGATTTTCCATCCCCAGGATAGAAAATCGCTATTGGCTCGCTTATTACTAGCGCCTTGGCGGCCCTCCGAACAAAATACCTACCTATAACTTCTAAGTAAGAAAGCACCATATGCTAAAAGGGAAATTTTAGAACAGCGAGACTTATATTACAATGGCAATAGTAAATAAGGAGGATTGATATTTGTTCCGCTAGTTAAGCGGTATATATATATAAATAGCAACTACAAAAGAAGAGTTGCTAGTGTTAGGAATAAAGGCAAAGGGGTCACTATATGAGGTATATTGCCGTCATATATGGCAAGTTGCCGTTACATACGGCAAGTTGCCGTCACGTGCCGCCGCGGCACTAGCGTGGTAAGGAACCATAAGTTCCTTACCCCTTTCTTCAGGATATATAAGAAGAACAATCATCATACTATCTACAAACCGTAGCTACGTGATATCACCTTATGTAACCAACAAGTATCCTTCCTAATAAACTAAAAATTCGCGCTTTTTTTAGCGCCATCTTTAGTCTAGAATGTCTTCTATATTCCATTCTAGTTCCCTATTAATTTTACTAGGTAGTAGCGGTTCCGTACTATCTCTTCTTTAGTATAGCTTTAGTAAGGAAACATAAAATATAGGATGTATTAGATATAATTTCGGCAATTCTAATTTATAGGCTTAATTTCCTTTGGTTTTCCTAACGATCTTAAAGGGTCTAAGCTATTAGTAATCCAGCTTCTTCTTAATATGTTTTATTCGGATATTTTTTATAAATAGTAAAACTTTGTCTCCTATCTTAAATTCTTTTAGTATATATTTTTTATTATAGTACCTTTTTTATATAGCCTAGGCGTTTAGTAAGTACTTTTTAAGTTCTTCTCTGCGAATTCTTATTTGCTTAATTCTCTTAGATACTACTAGTGCCTCCCTTTTAGGAACTATGTCCTTAATATTCTAGGGATTATTTACTTTTACCCTAAATAATACTTTATAAGGGGTCATTTTTATACTACTATAGATGCTTATATTATATATATATTATACTAAAGCCAACTATAATATCTAATTATCCTATTAATAATTAATATAGCATCGGAGGTAGTGTTCTAATAACGCATTTAGACGCTCTATTAGCCCATCTATTTACGGGTAAAAGGCGGTACTTATTCTTTGCTATATTTTTAATAAGAGATAGAATAAAGACTAGAATATGCTATTAAATATAGTACCAGTTACGGCACTGGTAGAAAATGGCAGAACTTTATACCGGCAATTTGCCACAGATTGCCGCATATTGCGGTTACGTGACGCGAAGATCTTATAAAACATCGAGCGGCGCTACTCTTCTTCTCCTTTCCTTTCCCTAGCTTTAGATTCTCGTTTATAGACAATCTAATCATATAGGCTTACGCGTTCTTCTTACCATGCTTATGCCTTAATTAATTAAGTCGCTAACATTATCTAAAGCTCTTTCTACTTTCTCTTCCTAAAAAGGAACTTAAATATATCTATAAGACTATAAATAGGACAAGAATATAGAATAAGACCTTAAGGATATTACTAGGACTATAAGGATAGGACCTAAAAGGAAAAGAATAGAACTCTAAGAAAAGGACCTATAAGACATATATAGACTAGAACCCCTAAAGAAATTACCCAGAATTACCTAATACCCCTACTACTATGCCACGAAATATAGCAGTAAGTAAAGCAGCTATAGGACCCTTAAATACCTTAGATAAAGAAACAATTAATATTTTAACCCCCTAGGCGGAGCTTGCGGCAGCTAATACTAAAATTAAACAACTGCGAGAGCTGCTTAAAGCTAGAGATATCCCTATATCTAATAATAAGTTATTATTAGATAACTAAAGACTTGCTATAGTCCTTTAGGCCCTATTTTAGCGCCTTAGTAGATCTACTAAGGCCCATATAGTACTAAAGCGGTTAGTAAAGGTCGCGGATCTCCTATTACTTACGGATAGAATAGACCTAATATTTAATAACTGGAAGCTTTAATTACGGGATAAGCTTAAAGTTAATGCTAACTACTTTCCTACTCCCCGAGCTAAGATGGCCTATATCTTTAGCCGTACTGGCGAAGACGCCTAGACGTATTTACGCCCGCGATATACTAAAGACTTAGTAGACCCCTTTATCTCTAAAGATAAAATAATTAAATACTTATCTTCTATTTATAAAGACCCTTTTAAAGTATAAAACGCCCGCCTTAGCTATAAAAGCCTAAATATAAAAACAACGGAGACCTTTTTAGCCTTTTAGACCTGCTTTCTATACCTAGCCGGATAGGCCTAGATCCCTTAGGAAGACTTAATACTAAACCTCTTTAACAAGCTTACCCTAGACCTATAGCGGGCCGTATTACTAGCTTATATTATAGTATAGACGTTAAAGGAACTTATAAACTATTGCCTAGCTATTAACTAAGGTCTTATAAAATAACTAGAAAGCGACCTTACTAAAAGGTAGCGCCGTACTTCCAAACTTACGTATACCCATCTTACCATCAAAAACTATCGTTTTTTCTACTCCTAAGACCCAACTCCGCCTACTTAGCAAGCTAGAGGTAGATTTATTCTCCTAATTACCCCCTTTTGCCCACGACAGAAGACTTGGCAAAAGGGGCCCTAGCTTATAAGCGAGGCACGGATAGGAATACCAAAACTACCAAACATAGACTTTTCCTAGGTTTTTCTTCTATAGAAAGTAAAAGCCTAATAAAATAGGGGGTGTAGGTACTTTTCTATATCTCCTTTAGTTAGATTTTCCTTAGTAAGAGGAGGATTGCCTTTAGGCTTTTTTACTAGCAAAAGCCTAACAAGTCCTTTTTTTAGTAGTTTTTTCTACTTCTAATAGAAAGAAAATAACTACCCTAGTCTTTTTTAGCTAGTTTTTCTACTACTTTTTAACCTAATCTTCCTAGAAATCCTCTAGTAGGGTTAGTAAGAAGAAAGGGTATAAAAGGATAGTAAAAACTAGTTAGGCTTTTTGCCTAGTTTTTCACCCCTGGGACTAGGAGATAAGAGACCTAAGGAGGTTATTATCTACTGAAAAAACTAGGAAACCCCCCCTATAAGATATTAGAGCCTACTAGGCTTAAAAAAAACCTCCTATAGGTAGAGAACCTATAGATATAAGCGAAGGGGAGTTCTGGTCTGCCCATTCTCTTCCTTCTTCTCCTTACCTATCTGGATAAGATAAAGACAAAGATACAGAAATGGAAGAAATCGTCGAACTATCACTAAGGCAGGGGAAGAAGAGAAAATATCCTCAATCTCCCCCTAAAAAAGGAAAAGAAAATCGAGAACCTAAGATAAGGGTAATAAGACCAATGCCTAGACCTACTAGGGCTAGTATACCTTCTTCTTCCCTCTCTCCAGAATAACACCTTTAAATAGCCCTAGAAAGCCTAAACCAGGCATATATAGGGTTAGAAAAGAAAGAAAGAAAAGAACAAGTTAAAGAACTAGGGAACTACGTCCAGCGTATTCTATAAGGAGAAAATCCCTTTATAAAAGAAAAAGAAAATAAGGAAAGAGATACCCTAAAAGGGCTAGTAGAAGAAGTAAGAGCTCTCTATAAGAAAATAGCTCCTATTAAGGAAACTTATGCAGAGAAGCTAAAGAAGAACTCCCCTTCTTCTTCTCCTTCTACTCTCTCCTCCTCCTTATCTCCTACCCCCATACCTTCTCCCTCTTCTCCTTCTAGTAGAGTACCTAGCAGCACAACTAGCTCTACTTCTACTAAAAGTAAAAAAAAGCAGCTATAAGAAAGGAAGCTAGTCCTAGTTACAGACCAAAAGGACTAACCTCTAGATACCTTCTCTATACGAAATTAAGTCAACCAACTATTTACATCAAAACTGTAGGTAGAGAAGCCAGTTCTAGTATCTATAATTAGAACCAAAGGAAAACAAAATATTCTTCTTATAACTACAGAAGAGTATAACGCAGACTTCCTAGTCAAATATAAGGAAATCTAGCGTAATTGTTTTTCTTTTCAAAGAGAATAAAAACTAGAGCCTTAGGTTCAGATAGTAGCACATAGGGTCCCTATTTCTCCTTTCTTAGGAGAAGGAGGCTCTAAGCTTTTAAAAGAAGAAATAGAGACCTTTAACCCTATAGGGATACAGGGACTACCTAGATGGATCTTATCTAGTGCAAAAAGATATAATCCACAAACTAGATTTGGCTCTATAGTCTTTACAGTAGAGAATAAGGATAAAAGACAGGCAATCCTTAAGCAAAAAGAGATTCTAATTGCGGGCGTAACTACTAAGGTAGTAAAATACTTAGAAGTCTCTCCTAGTACACAGTGTACTAGCTGCCAAAAATTTGGTCATATAGGAGATAGGTGCTCTACTAGAGCCTGTAGGTTTTGTGCAGCAGCATATTTATCTAAAGACTATTCCTATTCTACCTGTAAAATAACAGGCAAGCCCTGCAAGCATACTACCTCCCTTTGCATTAACTGTAAAGAAAATCACTTTGCTACTAGCAAAGACTGTGAGACTCTTAAAGCAGCTAAACTAGTATATCAATAAATACTAGCTTAGAAGGTTCTATACAGGAAGAAGAAGAGATCTCCCTAGTCTCTAAGGCTAGAGGAGAAATCTCCTTTATACAATATAATGTAGGGAAAAGACAAGAAGCACAGCAAACTCTACTAGAAATAGGATTTAGGAGAAAAACAGATATTATCCTAGTACAAGAACCTAGTACATGGAAAGATAGACAAAAAGACTCCTACTTCTCTATTCCACATCCTGCATTTAACCTTATCCTCACTAGCAATTTAGCTATTCGCCTTAGGGTAGCTATCTATATAAGAAAAACTAGTTCTAGCTTTCTACAATATAGAAACAGGGAGGATATCTGCAAAGATACAGATATTATAGTACTAGAAGTCTATGGTCAATTCGAAAGATTTTTATTACTTAATATCTATAACGAGAGACAACTAGGCGAGAACTCTAGAACCCAAAGAAATAGTAGAACTACTATCTCTAGGGCCATTCTAGAACTAGAAATAGACCTCCCCTTTGTGCTAATAGGAGACTATAATCTACACCATACATGGTGGAACGCACTGGCTAAAAATCCAACTAGAGAGGCTAAAGAACTAGTAAACTGGCTAGACAAATATAACTGCCAACTACTAAATTCAGACAAATAGGAAGGGACCTTCTATAGATCTAATATAAGGGAAAAGTCTATTATAGACCTAGTCTTCTACTTAGGAAACTTTTAAGAAAACACCTGGGATAACTGGACTATAATAGAAGAAACGGGATCTGATCACAAGACTATAGCATTCTCCCTATTTACTAGAGAGACGTAAAGATATCTAAACCCTCTTTAAGAAAACCCCTTGTCTATAAAAAGGCAAACTGGGACCTTTTTTCTACTTCTTTAAAAGAATAAGTTTAGGAGCTAGAACTAGAGGCGAAGCTTTTAGTACTAGAAGAACTAGTAGGAGAAAACCCCTATATAGAGATAGGAGAAGAAGGTCCCCTAGCCTCTCTAGAAAACTCCTATAGAATTAGGGATAGAAGCTTAAGTACCCTAGTAGACAGTCTAGTAATAGATCTTACTAGTGGTATAAAGCTAGCAGCGGAGAAAGCTATTCCTAGATCTAAAGCCTGCGAGTTCTCTAAACTATGGTGGAATAAAGAGCTTCTAAAGAAAAGACAAAAGATGGCAAAATTAGGAAGACTTCAAGGAGAACAACCTACTAGAAGCTCTAGACTAGAAGCCTATAAAGAAGCTAAAAACCATTACTTCCATGCCATAAGAGAAGCTAAAACTAGCTGCTGGAATAGCTTCCTAGAAAAAGCACAAGGAAAAGAGATCTTTACTGCCCTAAAATATACGAAGGAAAAAACACTAAGAATAATCCCTAGTCTACAGTATAGTAAAGACGGGACTACCAGACTAGTAGAAAGCTTTAATGACCAATGTAAAGCTTTTATAACTACTCTATTCCCTAAACCCCCCTTTACTAGCTCCATGGAATGGAAAGACTATATTATAGATAGTAAATGGGAATGGCCAGAACTAGAGAAAACAGAAGTCAAATAAGCAATCTTCTCTAGCTCTAATAAAAAAGCTCTAGGGCCAAATGGACTATCCTTCGCAATTCTATAAAAAGCCTACCCTACTATAGAAGATCTTCTATATAGGATCTATAAGATCCTATTTACTCTAGGCTATCAACCAAAGGTCTGGAGAGAAGCTTGAGGAGTAATCCTCCCTAAAGCAAATAAGGAGGACTATTCTCTACTAAAGTCCTACAGACCTATCTCCTTACTAAACTGCCTAAAAAAGATTCTAGAGAAGATCTTTACTACTAGATTAGGATATTTAGCTAGTACTACTAGCTTATTTCAAGATTCGCAACTAGGAGAAAGAAAACAGCGGTCTGCAATAGACGCAGTCCTACTACTTCTAAATAATATCCAATCTAAAAATAATAGGAAAAAAGCTAGATAAAGAATAGCTACTACGTTATTCCTAGATGTAAAAGGGGCCTTTGACCACGTTTCTGCAAACCAGCTTCTATCTATCTATAAGGAACTAGGACTACCTATAGCGTTTACGCAATGGGTAGCTACCTTTCTTAGCAATAGAAAGCTACAGCTCTCCTTTAATGGCCAAATACAAGAAAAAGTAGAATTAGAAACAGGGATACCATAGGGTTCACCTATATCCCCTATTTTATTTCTACTATATATACGCAATATCTGCAGCCTAGAGATAGAAGGAGCCTATTCTCTTAGCTATATGGACGATTTTGCAATTATAGTTACTTTAAATTCAGCCAAATATAATTGCAAAAAGCTAGAGGGAATAGCGCTAGAATTAATGGCTAGAGCTAAGAAAGCTGCTATTAGCTTTAATGTTAGCAAAACAGAGCTTATACACTTCTATAGTAAACGAACTACTATAGAAGAGGGGCTAAAGTTAGGAGACGTAGAAATATCTCCTAAACCCCTAGTTAGGTGGTTAGGGGTATTTCTAGACTCTAAACTTACCTTTAAACAATACGTAGAAATACGAATCTCTAAAGCAAAAGCAGCCTTCTATTTAATTAGGAGACTAGGTAATACACAGAGAGGACTATCTCTACAAGCCCTACGACAGCTCTATATTGCTTACGTTACTACTACGGTAGACTATAGAATACAGTGTTGGTGGAAAAGCAAATCTAGAGACTACCTACTAGCTAGGTACCAGTCTCTATAAAATAAGACCCTAAAACTAGTTCTAGGAGCGTTTAGAGGATCTCCTAACCAAGCTATGGAGATAGAAGCCTCTATTCCACCTCCTAAGATTAGATTTAAAAAGCTTTACAATAGCTACGCATTAAAGATCCTAAAATTTAAGGAAAACCACGCAATTAAGAAGGCCTATATAGAAGAGAATAATAGAGATAGGGATGAACTAGCAGCTAGCTCTAGCTCTAGCTCTAGTTCTAGTTCTAAAAACTCTACTATAAGGTATCTACTACAGCCAAAAACATAGCTACTATCTCTAGTCTCTAGAGTTCAGCAGCTAGTTTAAAATTGGAAAATAGAGAAAACTTCTCTAAAATGGCAAAAACCGTGGTCTCCTCCTATTTCCGCATCCTTTTCTATCTCTAGAGGTAGTAAAGAGGAAGCTGCATAAGAATATCTAAAACTAGTAGAAGACCTACAAGAGGCTCTAGAATGGGACTTAGTAGATATATACTATACAGATGGCTCTAAAGACAATTAATCTAATGTAGCGGCTATATGCAAAATAGGAGAGAGAAATAGGATTAAATATGCAACAAATTGGAATCTAGGACCCTATATGGAAATTATAAATGCAGAACTTTATGCAGTCTATAGGGCCCTAGAATACCTAAAGTAATAAAGACTAGAAGAGAAATAGGTCTATATTTTTATAGATAGCCAAGCGGCTATTAATAGATTACAGCTTAATTCTCTTATAGGGGGACAAGAACTAGTCTTTAAAATTATGCAAAGTTGCTCCTACCTAGCTAGCAAGAACATCTCTATTAACTTTTACTGGGTTCCTAGCCACCTAGGGATTTATAGAAATGAGATAGCAGATAAGCTAGCTAAAAAGGGCCTTTCTAGAAGAAAAATACAGTCTTCTTATATCTCTTTAGCCCACATAGAGAGAGTAGCAAGAGAAAAGATACTAGAACAGTGGAAAAGCAATTAGCAACTGAACAAAAATAAAGGAAAACACTATACTAGGATCTGTAAAGGAAGCTATTCCTTTTCTCTTAAAGCCCCTAAGGATAAATATCCTAAAAAGTTACAATCGGCTTTCTTTCAGCTAAAGCTAGGAAAAGGCTACTTTAAATCATTCTCTAAGACAATAGGAAAGGATAAAGAAGGTAGATACTTTAAGGAATGTAGAGCTATACAAACCCCTAAGCACCTATTATTAGACTGCAACCTATATAGAGGAGAGAGAAAAGAGATGCAAAGACAACTAGGATCTTCTCTCTCTCTAAAGAAACTATTTTGTATAAGGAAAGGAAGAGAGGCGCTTTTTCTATTTCTAGATAGGACAGGAATAGCTACTAGAAAGTGGCTAATAACAGCAGGATCCTTAGAGGGAGGTAACTCCCACTAGGCTTCTAGTAAATAGATATTAGAGAGCGAAAGAATAGGAATAAGGCATAAATAGGACAGGGGTAGGCGTTAGGGTTTCGTAATTTTGTAATTTCTTATAGTCTTTTCTACTGTGTTTAAACTACCTATTAGTTGTCGGCAACCTAGTACTCTACTAGGGAGCGGTAAACCCCTACTTAGAGGTTTATAAACTATTAGGACATAGCTACTAGTACATGTTAAGCTGCTTAAAGGGATTCATATATATAGAACTATAGCGTCATAGCCTAGAGGCTGCATGCGCAGTATTGTACGTAGTATAATACAACGGATATATATAAAAAATATAAAAAAACCAAGGTCTTTGTTAAATTAAGGCACGCGCCAATTAGCTAAAACTAGAAACCTCGTAAACTAGGCTATAAGTACTGCAAGAACGGCCCGTAATGCCCCAGTATAATTAGTAACCCCTATAGTACCGGCCGCTTAGCCTACAGTTAACCTAGCAGCTAGCCGCGCAGCTACCCCTACTATGGGTTTGGTATACACCCGGCCTATATACAGCGACCCCTATATATAGGCCCTTAGCGATTAAGGAGCTTACTTCTTATACGGTTAACCTAGCTACCCTATAAAAAACTACTTAATAAAGGTAAAGACAAATAAGGTCCTATTAATTTAGGAAAATAGTATAAAGTTAGAAAAAGAGTAACCCTAGGGGAAGACTTCTCCCTAGGGTTAAAAGGAATTGATATATTATATATTAATCTAGGTCGGCTAGTTAGTAGAAGAAGCTACACTATCCCTTATACTTTATTCCGTAATAAATATTAAGTTTTAACCTCTGCTTTAGCTAACTTAAGAGTAAATACCTTTACCCTAATTAACATAAAGTGTGCTATAAAACTGGCTAACTTTTTAAATGCGCCTTTAGAAGAACTGCCTAAGCTAATTCCTATTCGTGGGTATAATGGACGGGTAGGACTACCTATTATAACTATATTACGGATTTACCTTTATGTTAATAGACGAAGGTAGTATAACGTCCCCTTCCTTATTACGGACCTAGGAAGCTATAATATAATCTTAAAAAGAAAATGGCTAGCCTATTTAGGCTTATAGCTAGATATATAAAGTAGACGGCTTATCTAGCCTAAAACTCTACCCCTAACTCCTTCCTTTATAAAAAAAATCAGCATTATAATAGAAAATCTTATACGGCCCTAGATTAATACTATTTACTAGGCTAATGCTATGCGTAGGGACTAGGCCTTTAAGAAAGATACATAGCTTAATCCGCAATAGATCTGTATACTACGCCGCCTCCAGACTACATATATTATGCTACCCGCATTAAAGACCTAAGAAGTTAGTAATGACCCAGAAAAGCCCCCTATAGAGAGCTTAGGCCTATATAGCTATAAAGAATAGCAAGGAATGTTAGACGTTATACTAAACTAATAAACCAGAGGGATAACTTGTGGAAGATAGAATAGGAGCTAAGAAAGATTATAAACCTTAAACCGTAAAATACGGTCCGGCAAATAGCTATAAGGAAACCTGCGGACCTCCTACTAGTTAATATTTACTATATTAGCGCCTTAGGATTCTACTAGAACTTAGTCTAACCTAATACCATTACTTTTATAACTAGCTTATACGAAATTAACTAAATACTTAAGGAAAAGGAAAGTAAGCTTATATGTAAGCTTTGTAGTGTGGGAATTGAACAAGCGACTTGATTGTAAATTTATAGGTATTAAGTGGAATATATATATGAAATGGTAGCTAAAATAGGAACAGTGATCTGCAAGCAATATTAATCTGCGATCAATATATAGGGTAGCGTTAAGGCTGTCTCGGCAGCACCTATAGTCGGTTATATTATAGATAAGGAGCTAGTAGAATAGAAACTACCCTATTAATACTAAAAGTTTAAGGACGTATTCTCTAAGGTAGCATCTAATATACTTCTACTATACTAACCGTACAACTATAAGACCGAGATTAAGTCAGATAAGGAAAACGCCCTTAGCTATACCCCCCTCTGTAAACAATCTATTGCTAAGTTATAGGCCACTAAGTAGTACCTTGTTAATAACCTAGTAAAGGGGTTTATTAAGCCTAGCTAGGCCCCTTTTACCTCTATTTTTTTTTTTGCAAAAAAGCTAAACAGAGGACTTTATTTCTATATTAACTACTATAAGCTTAATAATATAACCCGCAAAGACCGTTATCCGCTACCCCTACTTAATAAAATACTGGCCCAAATAAATAGAGCTAAGGTATTTATAAAGCTTAATATCTATTAGGCTTTCTATCGAATTAAAATAAACCCTAAATCTATAGATTTTATTATATTTTGGACTTAATATAGATTATATAAGTATAAAGTACTTCCCTTTAGACTAACTAATGGACTGGCTATATACTAACAATATATAAATAATATACTCTTTAACTACCTTAGCGACTTCTATATAGCCTACCTAGATAATATTATAATTTACTCTAAGAACGAGTTAGAATATAAGGAGCACATCTATAAGGTCTTATAATAACTCTATAAGGCTAGCCTCTAGGCCAATATTAAGAAGTTAGAATTTAGTGTAAAGTGTATAAAGTACTTAGGGTTTATTATTAGTATAAATAGAATTAAGGCTAACCCAGAAAAGACGGCTGTAATTAATTAGTGGGAACTACTACGGACCGTAAAAGGGATATAGTTATTCTTAGGCTTCTGTAACTTCTACCAACGCTTTATTAAAAACTATAGCAGGATTACTTAACCCCTTAGCCGCCTTACCATAAAGGACCGGCCCTTTTACTTTAATACTATATATAAGCAGGCTTTTAGTAAGCTTAAGAAACGACTAGTCTCCGCTCCCTTACTCGCCCACTTTAACCTAAAATGGCCCTTAATACTAGAAACGGATGCCTTAGATAGTATTATTGCTGGTGTTTATTCCTAGAAGCAGACGGACGGAGAATAGCACCCTATTACTTACTACTTAAAGACTATAATAGATGCTAAGCTAAACTACATAATCCATAATAAAGAAATGTTGGCTATTATCTCTAGCTTTTAGCACTGGCGAGCACAGCTAGAAGGGACCCCTAAGCCTATTTAGGTAGTTTCGGATTATAAGGCCCTAAAATACTTTATAATAACTAAGGCCCTTACAGCCCGGTAAGCGCGCTAGGCAGATATTCTATTCCTGTTTAACTTCCTAATTATATATAGGCTAAGCGTTACTAACCGTGCGGACGCTCTTATAAGACGTAAATAGGACCTAAATAACCAAATAGCCGTAAAGATCTTATTATAAACCTAGACGCTACTATAACCAGAGCACCTTAACCCTTAGATATGGGAAGAACTAAGTACTAAATCTTTAAGCGCTAAGATATGTCCTATCGACCCTACGGAATTTAACCTTATTAATAAACTACTGCAAGTAAACTATGCGGACCCCTCTCTATAGGAATACCGCGAAAAGGTAAAGGATGTTATTAGCCTATGGTCTCTTAAAAATGGACTGCTTAAGCACCGGGAATAGCTAGTAGTAGTAGAGGAATGGAACTTATAAACCCGGCTTATTACTAAAGTATATACCTAGGTCTCTACGGCCTACCCTAAAAAAAATAAGACCTATAAGATTATTAGTAACCGTTACTACTGGCCCAGAATAGTTATAAATATTAACCGTTACGTACGGAACTGTAATAACTGCCGTAGGTTTACGATTCTACGAGATAAGATACTAGGACTATTAAAACTTCACCTAATACCCGACCGCCCCTAGCAATATATCTCTATAGACTTCTATAAGCTACCTATAGACCGCGACGGATATAATATGGTTATAATTCTAGTTAACTACTTTAGTAAGCGCCTGTTTTTAATTCCTGTTATAAGAATATTAATGCTAAGGAGGTAGCCCAACTATATATTTACTACGTCTACCGTATTTATAGAACACTAGATACTATTATATCTAATTACGGCCCGTAATTTATATCGGCCTTCTAAAACAAGTTTACCTAAATCCTAGGTATTAGGCTAAAGCTCTTTATAGTATACTACCCCTAGATAAACGGCTAGACGGAGATTATAAATTAATATTTGGATTAGAGACTCCGGTTTTTTTATTAACTACTTTTAGGACAACTAGGGCGAACCGCTACTTTTAATAGACTACGCCCAGGCAACCCTACCCTATAACTCTATAGGATTTGCACCTATCTAACTAGAAATAGGGTATTTACCCTAAATTAGCTTTAACTAGGATAGACTAGAAGGACTACAGACTGTACGTAAGAAACTGTCTTATAAGGAAGCCCAGTAGTACGTTAAGCGCTTAGAGGAAGCCTAGACAGTAGCCTATATAAATTTAAAAAAGGCCTAGAAATTAATAGAATAGTAGGTAAATAAGTATAGGCGCGAACCTAACTTTACCGTAGGCAATATAGTCTAGGTTATAATAAAGAACTAGAAGACGGAACGGCCTAGCCGTAAGCTAGACTATTAGATAGCGGGACCGTATAAGGTCCTTAAGAAGATAGGTAACTTATATAAAGTAAAGCTCCCGGATTTAATTAAGGTTTACCCCGTTTTCTNNCNNGATAAGCTANNNAANGCTNTAAANNACCTATTNCCTNNANAAAAGAACNAACCTCCCNTACNNATTTAAGTNAATAGCGACNANAAATNGGAAATTAAAGAAGTACTGGCCTATAAACTAGTAAGGAAAACGCTAAAGTACCGCGTTAGTTAGAAAGGCTATAACCTAGACCTTACCTAGTACCCTATATAGAACTTTATTAGTAGTCCCTATAAGCTTTAAAAATTCTATAACCGTTACCCTAATAAACTAAGACCCTTAAAGTAGCTAGACAAGTAGATAAAGTGCTAGTATAGTAAAGACGATAGGCTACCGGAAGAATATAAAGATAAGAACGCCTTATAAGAGTAATATAGACACATAAAGCCTAAGGGCAGGCTTTACTAAAGGGGGGGGGGGGGTAATATTACGGCACTGGTAGAAAATAGCAGAACTTCGTACCGGTAATTTGCTATAGATTGCCGCATATTGCGGTCACATAACGCGAAGATCTTATAAAACATTAAGCGGCGCTACTCTTCTTCTCCTTTCCTTTCCCTAGCTTTAGATTCTTGTTTATAGACAATCCAATCGTATAGGCTTACGCGTCCCTCTTACCGTGCTCATGCCTCGATTAACTAAGTCGCTAATAGTACCTCTATTAGATATAATTCCGCTTAATATGCTAAATAAGAGCCACCATTCCAAAAACAGGTCTGCTAGTTTTACTGCCGTAATCGTTATTATAACAGTAAAGTACCCTAAGAACTTTGTATATCTATTGACAATTACTAGAATAGCGTTAGCAACCTCTTCAGTTCTTATTTTAGTAGGGGGTAAGCCTGTTATAAAATCCATTATTAATTCTAATATGGGTCCTTATAGAATAGAAAGCACTAATAACTCGCCGTATAGGCGATATCTAAATATTTATACCCTTTAGCACGTATTATATCTTAATATATAGTCCTTAACCTCTTTAGACATTCTATCCTAAAAGTATTTCCTTTAAACAGCCTTAAGGGTTCTATTAGCACTATAGTGACCCCTAAAAGGGTTGTTGTGGAAGACCTTTAGAATTTTGTCTTAAACCGCTTGGTCCTTTAGGATATATATAGCACCCTTAAAGCGTAATAGACCCTTTTAGTCTTGCTGCTATAGCTTCTTAGTAACTCTAGCTAAGTTAGTTTCTACTATATCTTTCTACCTCTCCCTAGAGACGAAGGCGTCCCTCTATTATACTTAAAGAAGAAGATTTAAAAAGGTTTTATATAGATCGCTTGCTTTTATTTTACCTACCGCTATTATAGATATAAGGTATAGCACGAGACGTTTTAAACCATTAGTGCCAGTAGATTTTCCTACCGTTGTATAGTATACTACGCTATAGATAGGTATCTTGCCTATCCTCTTTAGATCTGGACACTCGCAGCTAATACGCTATTAAGTTAAAGGTGCCGCAATACCCCTAGCATATCCCGCAGAATTCTCGCTAATTTTAGGGTACGCTAACTTTATAACGTCTGCCTAGCCTATAACCTAGTCTATAACTATATCCTATAGCTCTATAATTATAGCGCTTTGCAGCTATATTACTAGGACCTCTACCCTATTATAAAATTCTATAGTTTTAGGGAAAGAGTCTTTTTTTTCCTAAGCAAATTTTGTAATATAGGGATTATTTCCCCTATGCTGTCCTGGATCATTCCTATCTCGTAATCTAGATGTCTTAATAACCTATTAGTGGGATTTATCTTTCCTGGGCGGTATATAATTTTAAAGTCGTACTATAATAGTGCCTCTGCCTATCTAGCTTATTAACTGCTTAATACCTTTATAGTTATAAAGTATTCTAGGTTGTTATAGTCTATAAGAACTTTAATAGGGTAATTGCTTTCTATACAATAATGCCGTTAGTGCTTTATTACTATAACTATCGCGAGCAGCTCCTAGTCGTGCGTTATATAACGCTGTTCTATAAAGGTTATTTTTCTTAACTAAAACGCCATAGGATGCTATTCTCCGTCTTTTAATTAAGATATAATTACCCCTAGGGTAAAGCCGGATATATCCGTTTTAAGGTATATATATAGCTTCCAGTAGAAGTGTATTAAAATAGGCGCCGATATAAAATAAATCCTTTAACCGGTCTACAGCCTGCTTAGTAGCTTCCCTAAATATAAAGGGTCCTAACTTCTTGCCATTCTTAGATCCTTTTAGTAGATTAGTAATTGGGAGTATTACTCATAAATAGTAAACAATGAACGTTTGGTAGAAGTTCGCCGTGCCTAAGAAAACCTATACTTCTCTAAATATCGTGGGGTAGGGCTATTCCCTAATGGCGTCCACCCGACTTTTCTCTATTAATACTCTGTTAATGCTAACGATAAAGCCTAAAAAATTAATGCTAGTAGTATAGAACGTGCACTTTTTTAGGTTTATATAAAGCTTATATTCACGCAGTCTTTTTAGTACTATTTGCACGTAGTATATATGTGCTTTATAGTCATTAAAGTAGACTATAATGTTATTAAGGTAGACTATATATATTGTGTCTAATAGGCCCGACAATACCTTATTAATATAGGCCTGAAATGTTACCGGTGCGTTGGTAAGCCTAAATGGCGTTACTAGGTACTTAAAGTGGCTATACTATGTTTAGAATACCGTTTTCCACTTATCGCCGGCTTTAATCCGGATTTAATAGTATATATTTTTTAGATCCAATTTTATAAATATCTTTACGCCCGACAGCCTATTAATAAGCTCCCCTATTAAGGGTAACGGGTAACAATTCTTTATAGTAATCTTGTTTAGCGCCTAATAGTTAATATAAAGGCGAAGGGTTTTATCCTTCTTAGGTATAAATATAATCGGTACCCCTACTAGGCTTATAGTGGGCCAAATCCATCCTCTCTAAAGATTGTCTACTATATATTAACGTAATACTGCTAGCTTATTTTCTAATAGGTTATATAGTGGTCTAAAAAGAGGTTATTTATCCCCTATATTTATCTCGTGTTTAACTAATATAGGGTTAGGTAAGGTTTGTGCAGCCTCTTTATTGGAAATATCTTCTAAGTCTATATATTCTTAAGGAATCTCTAGTTCCTTAACTGCGTATAGCCGGATATCTAAAAATGAATATCCTGTGTCCCTGTTCTTAGTATTAAAAGTGGTATATATAGTATATGCCTACCCTTCTTCTTGTATATAGTTTAAGAAAGTCTTTTAATCTTTAACTATAATGCGCGGTTAAGACTTTCGATGTCGATATAAGGCTAAAGGCTAATTAATATCTAAATTAACTTGGCGAAGCTATAGGTATCCTAAAATAAGGTTATACCCCTTAATTTCTGCGGCATAGAAGCGTATCTCCTGTATATCCTATAGACTATCACGGTCCTAGCTGGCCACGGAAAAAGCCTATTCCCTATAGTATGGAATCTAGTAGCCTCTAATACTTTAAATGGCATATACCTATAAGCCGCTAAGGTCTAAATCCAATTCTTTTACTAGTAATTGAGAAATGAACCCTATGGTCGCGCCGCTATCTATAAGGCAGTCTTACGTTACCTATTTATTATTGACTTAAATGGAGACAGGAATAACTATATGGTAGCTTACTCCCTCCTTTTCTTACCGGCCTAGTGTAAGGGAGTGAAGATCTACTAGGCTCTTTCTTTTCCTAATTAATCCGACTCTTATTTTTTCTGCCAGTAAAAGCGCCTTATATAGCCCTTTTTGCCGCAGTTATAATAAACGCGTGACTCTTGGTTCTACTTATTTGGATTAGGTTTTTGCCTATTGTTATTCTAGGGCTGACCTATATTACTCTGGGGCTTTAAAGCCTGCTTATATTGTTTTTCCGTAAAGTAGTTAGGTCGGAATCTGCCCCTATTATTAAAGCTAGGTCTAGTCCTACGCTCTTTATTACTAGCGTCTTATTTCTTTTACTTGCCTAGATAATCTCTTTTAGTATTCTTAATCCTAGTAGCTTTAGAGATAAGCTTTTCTTAAAAGGTAGGAAATTTGCCCTTCTCCTATATAGCCTATTAAATCTTAGGTCGTAGCTTAGTAAGTAGCTGGTGAAGTTATATAGTGTTATCCTATAGGTTTAAGTAAGGTATATTGTCTTCTAGTTCTTCTAAGTAGTTTACAAACTGGACTATACTTTGGCCTTCTTACTATTTGGCGTCGTAGTATCGCTAGTTATAATCTATCTCTTAATTAGTAGGGTTTTGGACCTAATTGACCAACTAGGACTTAAGTTTCTTCTTATACCGTATTTATGAACTTTTAATAGTGCTACGTAGGAAGGTAGAAGTAATTAGTGTCTAATTATACTTATTAGAGTAACGTTTTAGATCTAGCTAAAACTTGGTTTTATATTAACGGATAAAACAATTATAGTTCCGGAGAGTATTACTATAGTACTTATTAGGTTCCTTTATACAGAATTTAGGTTTTTCTAACGTTATAGCGTAGTGTAGCGTTGCCCCTTTAAGTCCGCTTCGTGTCTAGGGTGTCTATACTTCCCCTAATTGTCCTTGCAATTGTTCTTAGTAGTCTTAATATACTTATCTTAATTATATCTCTAACTCCTTTGTTTTTTATAGGGTCTTGTATAGTAACCGCTCCGATAACTCCCTAGTGGTAATTATCCCTAAGGGTCTTGTAAGGTTAGACGGACTAGCTATAGCTTCTTTGTAGGAAGAAGGAATGCGCTCCTCTGGGGAGACTCTCTAAGCCTTTTACGGTGGGGGCGTTATTTTAAAGGGTAAGGAGGTATAGCCCGTTATTATTAATTAATAGCTGTACGTTCCTTCTATAAAGGATTATAAGCGATTAGAATTATAAGAGGCCAGTTTAACTAGAACGTATAATTATCTAATTAATAGTGTAGAATAAGAGTTATAGGTAAGTAGAAGATAAGTTAAGGTAGAATAATCTTTATGTATAAAGGACAAATGCTTTCTAACCTCTTCTATTTAGAGACTAATTGCTAGTTCTTCTCTAGAGGAGAACTAGCTCCCTATATAATCCTTCTAAGACGCTAGCAAAATCCTTTACCCCTTATCTGTTTAACCGTATCTCTTAGGATGTAGATAGAATATAGATGGGATATAGATAAAAGCTCCTACCCTCTTATTTAATATGTACCTTCTGGGGGATTCCGTTACAAAAGGACGAAGAAGGTAGATGCTTTAGAGAATGTACTGCTATATAAACCTATAAGCACCTACTACTAGATTACAGCCTATATAAAGAAGAGAGAAAAAATATATAAAGGTAACTAGGCTCTTCTCTCTCTCCAAAGAAGTTATTTTGTATAAAGAAAGGAAGAGAAGCTCTTTTTCTATTTCTAGATAGGATAGGGATAGCTACTAGAAAGTAGCTAATAGCAGTAGGATCTTTAGAAGGAGGTAACTCCTACTAGGCTCCTAGTAGATAGATAATAGGGAGTAAAAGGACAGAAATAATTTACAAAAGGACAGGGACAGGCGTTAGGATTTNTTATTTTTTAGAATCTTTTCTATTGTTTTCTTATTACCTAATAGTTATTAGTAACTTAGTATTTTTACTAAGTAGCTATAAACTACTAGGACATAGTTACTAGTATATATTAAGCTGCCTAAGAAGGATTCATATATATAGAGCTATAGCGCCATAGCCTAGAGGCTACATACGTAGTATTATACGTAGTATAATACAACGGACCTAAAAATAAAAAAAAATAAAAAAATAAAAATTAGTAAAGCCTAGAAATACTTAAACATCCTAATAGCTCTTTAGCTCTAGCTACTCTTAAATTATCTATATATATAGGGGTTATAATATAACCTAAAAACTTAACCTACTTAGTGTTAAAGATATACTTTAACGCCTTAGCGTAGAGGCCCTAATTATCTAAACGTTCTAGCACTTCGCGGATATATTACCTATACTAATCCTTATCTTTTAAACAGATTAGGATATTATCTAAATAGATAATATATATACGGTTAACTAATCCCTTTAAGGCTCTATAAATATATAATTAGAATATTATAGGCGCATTAACAAGCCTAAAAGGTATTAATACACACTTAAAGTAGCTGTATTAGGTTTTTGTCGGGAATGAGGCAAGCGGTCGTCACGTGTCGCCGCGGCACTAGCGTGGCGAGGAGCCTTAAGCTCCTCGCCCTTCCTCATTCCAATCAAAAAGCTTTATCAACCAACATCACTGTAACCCTACTCGAGTAGTCGTTATTGGTGAGTCACCCTGTGTGACCAACAGTTTTAAAAGCGGTTTTTTACTTATCTCTTTCTTTAATACGGAGCCTATAATAGGCGTCTTATAGATCTAGCTTTATAAAGATTTTCGCCCTAAATAGTTAATCCAGTATTTTATTAATTAGTAGTATATATATATAGTAATCCGTAATAGGGCGTCTACGCGCTTTATTTTATTACGAATTGCTAAGTTAATTCTAGCCTAAATAAATCCCATCTTCTCCTTTTTATAAATACTACTATCCTTATTTTTAAAGGGCTTTAGATTTATCTATTAAGTATAAGTTTTTATAAAGTTTATAAACTGGCGGAAATATTAATAGTCTAGCTATATGTTATTCTAAAATTATTCTATATTATTATATTATATAATATATAGATCTTAGGTCTAACCCTTTAGGAAGATCTATGGCTATAGCTATATAGTAATTTACTCTTTATTAAGTTAATTAAGCGCAATCTAGTTTAGCGATTGGTTTTTAATCCTGCTAATAATATATTATATACGTTCTTTAGTATTATCTTATATTATTAGCATTTTAAAGAAGTTATCTGCCTTATAAACCTAATTGTCTAAATATTAGGCGTTAGGTTTATAGCGGAGTTCTAAACTACTAAAGGCCTTAGCCAGTTAGTCTATATCCTTTTTCTATTTATTATATAGATACCTCTTTAAGTCTTCTATACCTCCTTAAATAGGTACTAAAAAACCCCTAAAAAGCCTTTAGCCTTAGCTAGGTTATAAAAGAATTTATCTAACCTAAATTAAACCCTATTAGATCTAGATTTCTCCTTAAAGGATTCTAATATATTTATTAGTAGCTTCCTTCTATATAGCTTTTAAGAGCCTTAAAACAGCTTCCTAATATCCTTTTTAAAGGAGATTAGTATAGGGCTCTTAACTTTCCGAACTTAGGCCTAGAAAAGCTCCTGCTATAGAGGTAGTATTATTACTAGTAGCTAGTATAGGTTTTCCTATAAGGCTTAAGTCTTAAGTTAATAGTTAGGTTAAGTTACCTAAAGGGGTAAGCCTACTTAGCTCGTAAGTGGTTTATATACTACTACTATACTAATTATAGTCTAGTGGTCTTCTAGAAGGGTTCTAGTTAGGTCTCTAATTAAACGCGTTAGTATATATCTTTAGTATTTCTAGCTTAAAAGAAGATCTTAGAGTTACCTTTAGCGCTTAATTTTCTAATTGGCCTAGTAGGGCTAGAGGGGTTCCGGCTACTTTTTAGTAGTATTATAGCCATTATAGAGGGTCTTTCGGGTTATTATTGGCATACTATTCTATATTCCCACTCTGTGATTGGGTAGGGGGTGATGTAATATTACCTACGCCTACCTAACCTATTGTAGGCCCTACACTAGCGCAGAGAAACGATGAACAAGATGCCCGTTATAACAATGGCCCGAGAATATGCCTAAAGGCAAAATATCCTCCCACAAGACATGCTTAATAAGGCTCAATTATCTGAAATTGCTCAGATCGGCCAAAATGAACGAAAATGCTTTATTGGCGTGCTTGCAAAGGAATGCATTGTACATACAAAAGGGAAGGGAAAGGGAAGTGATAGCTAATTTTGTAGTACTCTGACCCTGATCTATCTTCTGAGCAGAAGCGCTCCAATTTAGAGCCTGCGGGCATAGAAAACCACTAGGCTCATCTCGAACCCTTCGCTACTAGAAAATTTCCGAGAAGCCTTCTTTTGCGGGGAGCGGGTTAGACCCTTATATGTTCCTGCTACGCCTCTCGTCAAGTCTCAAGATTCAGAAGTAAACGTTTTCATCTTGTAGCTTCTTGTTCTCTCCATGATTATAAGTGCATGGATGAGGAGTGAAAGACCAACATTTGGAAGATACCATTTTGCCTAAGAGAAGGGCGGTGAATCCTTTGGGGTCGTTGCGCGCCGTCTCAGCCATGAGATTACCTTTACGATAAGAGGTTAGGGCTGCATCCGGTTTCGCTATAGCCACTCTGGTGGGCAATATGATCAGAATAGGGTGATGGAGAGTCCAGAAAGTTCCCTTTCTCATGGTCCTCTCCCAATTCCCTGTCATGTGATGACCAGTTTTCACACCCTCCGCAAAGTTTTCCCCAATCAATGTTCCAAGATTCAGAGGGAGTGCTATCAGGGGCAATTGGGTCCACGGAAAAGTCGATTGGTAATAGTGTTGACGACGAGAAACCGTCAAATGCTGACCACACAAAAGGGTTGTGACCCTCCAAACTATCGATGGTATCTTCTTGCTTGGGGTTGGATAATGCGGGTATTTCAACTTGAGGTTCCGCCGAGTCTTTCCGCTGCTCCATTAAACGTTCCTCAGCGAGGATCTTTCGGACAAGCTTCTCGATGTAGGCTTCATCTATGACAGGGCGTTGTTCCACTTCAGTGATACGCTGATTGAATACCTGAAAGGTATTCTCGGTTCTTTCCACAAACACGCTAACTCCCTTCACGAGTTTATCGAATGTTTCATTGATCTTGTGGATAATGAAGGTGAATGACATATTGGCTGGATCAAAAGAAGGACCGAGGGGACAGGGCTTGAGATGATTATTGGAATGAAGGTGTGTGTTTGCCTAGGGGATGCTAATAGAAACCAAGGACTGTGGAAGAATGGTGCGGATATTACGAGATGGAAGCATTTGAGGCAGTCAAATAAAGATTAGCCAGGAAGTCGGTATTCAGACGGTACTGCAGGTGTCAATGAACACTCATGCTGCAGTCCATACGTAGTTAACCAGAACTGCGCCGCAAGGGGTCGGGTTTTCGTGCTGCAGCATCCGACACACTGGCACGAGCAGCCAATAAAAAAGGCGGGATGCTGCCGCAAACATAATTGGCAACAGCACAGAGAAGGTTAATCTGAATGTACAAAGTACAACATGGTCGGTTGGGGCAATACGCAGCTACTCCCGCGGTCTCGCTTTGTTGGTACGTGTGTCGAACGATGATCGCAGGAGGCGTTGGTGGGGCAGGGCACACAGCAAGTGAAAGAGGATTCAGCCAGCTGCATGCAGAATGAGGATAACGCGACCTGAAGCTGAGGATGCAAAAAAAAAGTGAGAAGTCAGAAAAGCCTTCGCGGATTTCTTCGGGCTAGCCCGGATTTGGAGTTTGCTGGGTTGTGATTCGCAAAGCCCCGAAGCCGAGCAAGAGCTGGGCAACAGCATGAACCTGCAGGCCAGCCTGGTGGCCGTAATTCGTGCGGCATCCCGCGCTCTCCTGCATATCAAGAACCCATGTTGCGCCGGCGGATGTAGTCTGCCGACGCCAGTCGGGCGCTCTGCCAGGATCCCTGCCAGTTCCTGCGGCCTCCGCACGCTTCCCCGGCGTCTGCGACTGGCTGTCCAGGGGGCTTGAATGCCTGAGAGTGGGCAAAAGAAACACGACAGCCAAGGCAGTGGGAGGAGGCCAGCTCAACGCCATGCAGATCTTGCTCGCAGCACCATCGCAGATCGAGTCCAACAAAAAAACTTCTCAGAATTCGTGTCCTGTCTGACTCGAAGAAGAACCCTTTTGGAATCCACAACATGCAGTTAAACATCTTCGGGAACGGGCCGACAGCGTCAGATAAGATTCTCGCCTGCACTGTCCCTGAGAGACTCTCATCTCCCTTCCTTTTCTCCACTCTCTTCCACACGACACCATGCCCGAACAAATCTTCCTTTTCAGCTTGCTGAGTAAGGTTTTTCTTCAGCATGGTTCATTCAGTGGCCCATCTAAATCTCCTTGACACTTGAAGCACCATCAGCCACCCAAGACCGTTCAGCTGTGTAGAGCGCGTCATGTTCTAATTGAAATGCAAAGGCTGTGAGATCATACTGGCTGTTAAGGTACTACGTATACTCTTCTACCCTCCTTCATTCTTTCCCGTCTCTTCCAAATTCGCTGCAGCAAGAATTTTCAGGCAACCGCCAAGTGACGTACCTACATAGTTTCTGTCAACCGTGCATGTCCTCCGCATGAAAAATAGTACTACTGACTCACTGCCTGCAATGGAAAACACATGTTGAATTCCCCGCATTAGTCTTCCGTCGGTACGGCTCGCGACCCGCAGTATTTTCGACGCCCTTATTAGGAAACGGCTGGCTAGGTGCGGGTAGATCACATACGCTCGTAAAACTATAACCGGTTTGTAGGTTCGCGAAATACCTGCATTTTCCGTGTATTCTGCAACTCGACAAAGACATGAAGTCGAAGTCCCACTTGACCATTTCGGATACTTTCTCTGACCGCTCATATGGTGACAGAGACTTATCGACCTGGAACCTCTAGCTATAGAAAGTATTCCGTCGATTATGGTTGGGGTGTTAATCACTTAAGATACAGCACTCATGTTTCATGTGCCAATAATGCTACCATGGAGTCCATGTATCCATTAGACCTTCCTAATTCATACTAGGTATAGAATACCAAGGCCTGGCATTTCCCCTGTTTGTTTTGCATTGTAGTACAACTTTCAGCCTCAGTTTACTCTCTTTCTGGATATAATTTTTGAAAATCTGCAAATTATCTTACCATTCGGCTCGGTGAAGTATACTTTACCCAAGTTTACAGAGGCCTGAGTAGCGCACACCCGTAATCCCAGCCATTTCATCAAGAAGCACTCACAGCATGTACTGTGATCCTTTTAACATACCTGCGGCTACGGAAGCACTGTCAAATCCCAACCTTCACGGGAAACCCTTTCATTAGTGCCGCACAGCAACCGACAACAGCAGCACCCACTCCGACCGCGGAGAACCGCCGGTACAGCTGTGTACATGGCGCCGTTTCATTCTCCGAGAGTGAGACCGGCCCCATAAACGGACCCGAGCGCAATGCGTGCTTCCGCAAGACGTCGTGGCGCTCGTACTTCTGGCTACCCAAGCCCAGCTCAATGAATAAGGGCAACCGCCCCCCCCCCCCCCCCCCCCAAAATAATTTCCTGCGCCAACATAGGCCTAGTAAGCTACTTTTGTACAAGCACCCATTTTATCACCAGCCATGAAGGTGCCTTGCACTACTTGGGATAGCCAGTGACCGAACATTGGTGGCCTCCACAACCGATACCACCCTCAGTACAGCATATTTTTCCTGTCTGTAGATATTTCCATGCTTTGTTTTGCATTTGAGCAACATTTATCTAGACCGGAAGCGTTATTCCATTAGTAGTTCCTATGCGCTTGTGTCAGTGGCCGCACTAGCCCAAAACTATGTCATGGATAGAACACTAAGGCAGTTGATTGCGCTATTAGGTTGAGCGCACGACCTGGCATAGAAGAAGCTTGGCTTAAGAGCTTTGGACATAAAGATGGAGACATACGTGGGGCGTGGGGCTGCAACCCAAAGAGGAAATAAGAAACTATAAAAACTTAAAGGCTAAGAATTAAGTAATTAAAGAACTAAGGAGTAAAGGCTAAACTAAGGATCTTAATAGTAGAAAATATTTAGGCGGACTCTATAGTAGGATAAGTGATTTAAAGAAGGAGTTTATATAAATTATAGAAAATAGGGCTATTATGCTAGAGATTATAAAGGTAGTTAGAGTAACTACGCGGTAAAGGGTACTAGGTTAGTCCAAGATATAGAAGTATAAGAAAATGCTAGTATACTATAAGGGATAGAAGAATATTCAATTAAGTACTTTGAGTTTTATTATAATAACGTATACTAGATTTATAAGGACGTTAAGTATAGCACAAGCTATTGGCTATAAGAGCCCAAGTTAAGAGAGCTTTAGGGTATACTATTTGTTGCAAAAGATCGGTACTATTGTTGCCGAAATATTATAAACTCGCGCTAAAGTAAAGCCGGTTATCGCGCACCACCTAATTTTATATAGAAATTAATATATTTAATTATTTCTACCTACCTACTCTATTATAATAAGCTATTATTTTTTAATTAAAGTTATAAACTAAATTAAGCTTTATTTAGATTTTAATAAGTATATACTTAATATAGTGGTTACTTTAGGGCTATTAAAAATAACTATTTATAAGCTTTAATTAAACTAGGACCTTTAGGGCCGACTATATACGCTACCTAGTATAAAACTAGGTAGACTAGGTATTTTTTAGAGTATTAGAAGTAGGTTAGTATTCTTAGTATAGTATTAAGTTTTTTATTAATATTCTTGCCTACTTATAGTAACTACTTAAATACCTTAAAGAGAGGCCTATTGTAAGGCAGTATTGCTAGGGTATACGGTAGGGAGCAGGTAAGCCGAGCATAAGTCATATAGGGAGTTAATGGAAGAGGACGATATGGTAATGAGAGTAGGCAATAGCCTTGTACTAAGACGAACCGATAAGGGAGGAAGGAGGCTGTAAGCCCGAGGAGCTTATAAGGGGTGGCCAAGGCCTAGCCGAAGGCTAGCCTTGGTAGGCCCTGCGAGCTCCTAGGATATAGCCGAGTAAGGGACTAAAAGTACCCTTACACCTATTACATATGTTAATAAGATATAAAACTTTCTCTTTAATAAATTTAACATCTAAGCCTTTATTACTACTATTTGCTATATTTTTAAGGTAGCTTAGTAGTTTTAAAAAGTAGTTTTTAAATATGTCGCTTAGTAAAGCGCATCGCTTTACTATATATAGTAAAGTAGGTAAAAAAAATAGCTTATTAACTAGCTTATCTTTTTTAATAAGTTAGCTTTAAATAAGAGAACTAGTAATAAAAAATAAGGCTAGGTGCTAGTTAGTATAGACTATAAGGTATTAACGCTATATAAAAGATTTAAATAGTAGAGTATTTTACTAGCGTTAACGCTTAAAAGCTATATAGACTATATTATCTTTTAAGAAGCTTTTATAAGTAAGCTTTTTAAGGCTTTTATAAAGTATAAAGTTTTACCTAATTATACACTATACTTAGGGCTATAATGAATTATTATACTAAATAACGTATCTATTTATAATTTAAAGCGGCTTTAAGAGCTTTATAACTAGGTAAGTGTTGTTTTTAAATTCTTACTACTATATTTACTAGATTTAAATCTAATTAAGATAACTTTTAAAGATCTAAGGGCTTAGATAAAAAGAAACTATATACTAGCGGTTAGCTTTAAAAGCTTTAATAGATTTTTAAAGTTTATAATTAGCTTGTTAGCGACTTAGTTAATTAAGGCATAAGCACGGTAAGAGGGACGCGCAAGCCTATACGATTGGATTGTCTATAAACGAGAATCTAAAGCTAGGGAAAGTGTAAGCTTTGCAGTGTGTGGGAATTGAACAAGCAACTTGATTATAAATCTATGGGTATTAAGAGGTATATATATATGAAATGGTGTAGGTAATAGGACCAAATGGGAACAGTGATCTGCAAGCAATATTGATCTGCGATCAATATATAGGGTAGCGTTGAGGCTGTCTCGGCAGCACCGGTAGTCGGTTACAGAAAGGAAAGGAGAAGAAGAGTAGCGCCGCTCGATATTTTATAAGATCTTTACGTTACGTAACCGCAATATACGGCAGTCTGTGGCAAATTGCCGGTACAAAGTTCTGCCATTTTCTGCCAGTGCCGTAACATTACCTCCCCCCCTTTAGTAAAGCCTGCCCTTAGGCTTTATATATCTATATTACTCTTATAGGGCGTTTTTATCTTTATGTTTTTCTAGTAGCCTATCGTCTTCGCTATACTAGCACTCTATCTACTCGTCTAGGTACTTTAGAGGTCCTAGTTTATTAGGGTAACGGCTATAGAATTCTTAAAGCTTATAGGGACTGCTAATGGGGTTCTATGTGGGGTATTGGATGGGGTTTAGGTTATGGCCTTTCTAACCAACGCGGTACTTTAGCGTTTTCCTTACTAGTTTATAGGCCAGTACTTCTTTAATTTCCCATTCGTTATCGCTATTAACTTAAATTAGTAGAGGAGGTTTGTTCTTTTATCTAGGTAATAGGTTGTTTGTAGCTTTTTATAGCTTATCCGGTAAGAAAATAGGGTAAACCTTAATTAAATCTAGGAGCTTTACTTTGTACGAGTTACCTATCTTCTTAAGGACCTTATACAGTCCCGCTATCTAATAGTTTAGCTTATAGCTAGGCCGTTCCGTCTTCTAGTTCTTTATTATAACCTAGACTATATCGCCTATAGTAAAGTTAGGTTCGCGCCTATACTTATTTACCTACTATTTTATTAATTTCTAGGCCTTTTTTAGATTTGTATAGGCTACCATCTAGGCTTCCTTTAAGTGCTTAGCGTACTGCTAGGCTTCCTTATAAGATAGTTTCTTACGTACGGTCCGTGGTCCTTTTAGTCTATCTTAGTTAAAGTTTATTTAGGGTAAATACCCTATTTCTAGTTAAATAGGTGCAAATTTTATAGAGTTATAGGGTAGGGTCGCCTGGGCGTAGTTTATTAGGGGTAGCAGTTCGCCCTAGTTGTCCTAGAAGTAGTTAATAAAAGGCCAAAGTCTTTAATCTAAATATTAATTTATAATCTCCGTCTGGCTGTCTATCTAGGGGTAGTATACTATAAAGAGCTTTAGCCTAATACCTAGGATCCGGGTAAACTCGTTCTAGAAGGCCGATATAAATTGCGGGCTATAATTGGATATAATAGTATCTGGTGGTCTGCAAATACAGTAGACGTAGCGGATATATAGTTAGGCCGCCTCCTTGGTATTAATATTCTTATAATAGGGAATTAAGAACGGGTGCTTGCTAAAGCGGTTAACTAGAATTATAACTATATTATATCTATCGCGGTCTATAGGTAGCTTATAAAAGTCTATAAAGATATACTGCTAGGGGCGGTTAGGTATTAGAAGAGGTTTTAATAATCCTAGTGTCTTATCTTATAGAATTGTAGACCTATAGCAGTTGTTGCAGTTCTATACATAACGGTTAATATCTATAATTATTCTAGGCTAGTAGTAACGGTTACTAATAATCTTACGGGTCTTATTTTTTTTAGGGTAGGCTACAGAGACCTGGGTATGTGCTTTAGTAATAAGCTAGGTTTATAAGCTCTGTTCCTTTACTACTACTAGCCGTTTCTAGTGCTTAAGTAGTCTATTTTTAAGGGACTATAGGCTAGTAATATCTTTTACCTTTTCGCGGTATTCCTGTAGAGAGGGGTCCGTACGGTTTACTTACAGTAGTTTATTAATAAGGTTAAATTCCGTAGGGTTGATAGGATATATCTCGGCGCTTAGAGATTTAGTACTTAGTTCTTCCCGTATCTAAGGGTTAAGGTGCTCTAGTTATAGTAGCGTCTAGGTCCGTAATAAGATCTTCACGGCTATTTAGTTATTTAGGTCCTATTTACGTCTTATAAAAGCGTCCGTACGGTTAGTAGCGCCTAGCCTATATATAATTAGGAAGTTAAACTAAGATAAAATATCTGCCTAGCGCGCTTACCAGGCTGTAAGGGCCTTAGTTATTATAAAGTATTTTAGGGCCTTATAATCCGAAACTACCTAGATAGGATAGGCTTAGGGGTTCCTTTTAGCTATACTTGCTAGTGCTAAAAGCTAGAGATAATAGCCAATATTTCTTTATTATAGATTAGGGAGTTTAGCTTAGCATCTATTATAGTCTTTAAGTAGTAAGTAATAGGGTGCTATTCTCCGTCCGTCTGCTTCTGGGAATAAATGCCAGTAATAACACTATCTAAGGCATCCGTTTCTAGTATTAAAGGCTGTTCTAGGTTAAGGTAGGTAAGTAAGGGAGCGAAGACTAGTCGTTTTTTAAGCTTATTAAAAGCCTGCTTATATACGGTATTAAAGTAAAAGGGCTAGTCCTTTATGGTAAGGCGGCTAAGGTGCTAAGTAATCCTGCTATAGTTTTTAATAAAGCGTTAGTAGAAGTTACAAAAGCCTAAGAATAACTATATCCATTTTATGGTCCGTAGTAGTTCCTACTAATTAATTACGGCCGTCTTTTCTAGGTTAGCCTTAATTCCGTCTATTTTAATAATAAACCTTAAGTACTTTATACACTTTATACTAAATTCTAACTTTTTAATATTAGCCTAAAGGCTAGCCTTATAGAGTTGTTATAGAACCTTATAAACATTCTCCTTATATTCTAACTTATTCTTAGAGTAAATTATAATATTATCTAGGTAGGCCGTATAGAAGTTATTAAGGTAGTTAAAGAGTATATTATTTATATATCGTTAGTACGTAGCCGGTCCGTTAGTTAGTCTAAAGGGAAGTACTTTATACTTATACGATTTATATTAAGTCTAAAATATAGTAAGATCTATAAATTTAGGGTCTATTTTAATTTAGTAGAAAGCTTAACAGATATTAAGCTTTACAAATACCTTAGCTCTATTTATTTGGGCCAGTGTCTTATTAAGTAGGGGTAGTGGATAACGGTCTTTATGGGTTATATTATTAAGCTTACGGTAGTTAATACAGAAATAAAGTCCTTTGTTTAGCTTTTTTGTAAAGAAAATAGAGGAGGTAAAAGGGGCCTAGCTAGGCTTAATAAACCCCTTTACTAGGTTATTAATAAGGTACTACTTAGTGGCCTATAACTTAGTAACAGATTATTTACGGAGGGGGGTATAGCTAAGGGCGTTTTCCTTATTTAACTTAATCTCGATCTTGTGGTTATATAGTTAGTACAGTAAAAGTATATTAGATACTGCCTTGGAGAATATATTCTTAAACTTTCGGTATTAATGGGGTAGTTTCTGTTCTACTAGCTCCTCGTCCATAAGCTCGCTTTCCTTTTCCTTAAGTATTTAGTTAATTTCATATAAGCTAGTTATAAAAGTAATAATATTAGGCTAGACCAAGCTCTAGTAAAATCCTACGGCGCTAATATAGTAGATATTAACTGGTAGGAGGTCCGTAGGTTTCCTTACAGCCGTTTACTAGACCATATTTTACGGTTTAGGGTTTATAATCTTTCTTAGCTCCTATTCTATCTTCCGCAAGTTATCCCTCTGGTCTATTAGTTTAGTATAGTATCTAATATTCCTTGCTGTCCTTTGTAGCTATATAGGGCCTAAGCTCTTTATAAGGGGCTTTTCTAAGTTGTTATTAACTTCCTAGGTCTTTAATACGGGTAGCGTAATATAGATAATCTAGGGGCGGCGTAGTATATAGATCCGTTATGGATTAAGCTGTATATCTTTCTTAAAGGCCTGGTCCCTACGCATAGCATTAGCCTAGTAAATAGTATTAATCTAGGACCGTACAAGATTTTCTATTATAATGCTGATTTCTTTTATAAAGGAAGGAGTTGGGGGTAAGGTTTTAGGCTAGATAAGCCGTCTACTTTATATATCTAGCTGTAAGCCTAAATAGGCTAGCTATTTTCTCCCTAAGATTATATTATAGCTTCCTAGGTCTATAATAAGGAAGGGGATATTATACTGCCTCCGTCCGTTAATATAAAGGTAAATTTATAATATAGTTGTAATAGGTGGTCCTACCTATCTATTATACCTATAAATAGGAATTAGCTTAGGCAGTTCTTCCAAAGGCGTATTTAAAAAGCTAGCCAGTTTTATAGCGCACTTTATGTTAATTAAGGTAAAGGCATTTACTCCTAAGTTAGCTAAAGCAAAGGTTAAAATTTAATATCTATTGCGGAATAAAGTATAAGGGATAGTGCAGCTTCTTTTACTAACTAGCCGACTTAGATTAATATATAATATATCGATTCCTTTTAACCCTAGGGAAGAGTCTTCCCCTAGGGTTACTCTTTTTCTAACTTTATACTATTTTCCTAAATTAATAGGACCTTATTTGTCTTTACCTTTATTAAGTAGTTTTTTATAGGGTAGCTAGGTTAACCGTATAAGAAGCAAGCTCCTTAATCGCTAAGGGCCTATATATAGGGGTCGCTATATATAGGCTAGGTGTATACCGGACCTATAGTAAGGGTAGCTGCGCGGCTAGCTACTAGGTTAACTGTAGGCTAAGCGGCTGGTGCTATAGGGGTTACTAATTATGCTAGGGTACTACAGGCCGTTCTCGTAGTACTTATAGCCTGGTTTGCAAGGTTTCTAGTTTTTAGCCGATTGGCGCGTGCCTTAATTTAATAAAGGCCTTAGTTAATAGCTAGGCAATAGTCTATAAGTTCCTTTAACGTCTATACCGTAGTATAAGCTAGTAATACGGCCCGCTATAGGTCTAGGGTAAGCTTATTAAAGAGGTCTAGTAGTAGGTCTTTCTGGGGGATCTAGGCTTATTTAGCTAGGTATAGAAAGCGGGTCTAGAAGGCTAAAAAGGTCTCCATTGTTTTTATATTTAGGCTTTTATAGCTAAGGCGGGCGTTTTATACTTTAAAAGGGTCTTTATAAATAGAAGATAAGTGTTTAATTATTTCTTCTTTAAAGATAAAGGGGTCTATTAAGTTTTTAGTATATTATAGGCGTAAATGCGTTTAGGTGTCTTCGCTAGTACGGCTAAAGATATAGGCCATCTTGGCTTAGGGGGTAGGAAAGTGGTTAGCATTAACTTTAAGCTTGTCTCGTAATTAAAGCTTCTAGTTATTAGATATTAGGTCTGTTCTATCCGTAAGTAATAGGGGATCTACAACCTTTGCGAACCGCTTTAGTGCTATATAGGCCTTAGTAGATCTACTAAGGCGCTAAAATAGGGCCTAAAGGACTATAGTAAGTCTTTAGTTGTCTAATAATAATTTATTATTAGATATAGGGGTATCTCTAGCTTTAAGCAGCTCTTATAGTTATTTAATTTTAGTATTAGCTGCCGCAAGCTCCGCCTAGGGGGTTAAAATATTAATTATTTCTTTGTCTAAGGTATTTAAGGGTCCTCTAGCTACTTTACCTGCTGCTATATTTCGTGGTATAGTAGTAGAGGTGTTAGGCAATTCTAGGTAATTTCTTTAGGGGTTTTGGTCTATATGTGTCTTATAGGTCCTGTCCTTATAGTTCTAGTAATATCCTTAGGGTCTTATTCTATGTTCTTGTCCTATTTATAGTCTTATAAATATATTTAAGTTCCTTCTTAGGAAGAGAGAGTAGAAAGAGCTTTAGATAATATTAGCGACTTAGTTAATTAAGGCATAAGTACGGTAAGAGGGACGCGCAAGCCTATATAATTGGATTGTCTATAAACGAGAATCTAAAGCTAGGGAAAGGAAGGAGAAAAAGAGTAGCGCCGCTCGATATTTTATAAGATCTTTACGTCACGTAACCGCAATATACGGCAATCTGTAGCAAATTGCCAGTATAAAGTTCTGCCATTTTCTACTAGTGCCGTAATATAGTTAAGCTTATAGAGTTTATATAAAAGGCTATTTTAAAAGGGCTAGTTATATAGTAGAATAAGGCTCTTTATAGAGACTCTCTATAATTTACTCTCTATTAATAGTATACTACTCTTTACTATTTAAACTTTTTTCTTTTTTCTTTTATCCACAGTAGCGTACTAATTAGAAAGCTATAATTCTTTTAAATTTTAATTATTTTATTTTATTAATATTTTAATTAATAATAATTTATTGCTTAATGTCCAATTTTAATCTATATTAGGCCTACGCGGACTACTCCTTATATATATATAGGGAGAAAACTCTATATAAGAAAACCCTATAATCCATCTCTTTACCTTTTAGGACTCGCCTACAAGGCGCCTGCAAGTTACCTATAGTGCTCCTACTACCTTACTTTTTAACCTCTTTAGGAACCACTACTGCCGTAATAAGCCTACAGACGCGCTAGTATCGCAAACTTTACTCTATTACTATAGAGTTATTAGGGGGCGCCCGTTGCTCGCCCCCCCGCCCTTTATTGCTATTTCCTTTATAACCTAGAACTGGTTTAGTATATTTTAGCTAATAAGCCACTAGGTAACCGCCTTAAGGCCTTTTTATATTAAGAGCAGTGTCTTATAGTTCTCTATGCTAGCTACTAAAAGCATTACTTCTTAGTTAGTGCGTAAGGGGCATAATAGTATTATATATTTTAGTGTCTGTCTTAGCCAGCCATATTTACATCTTAGGCTACCTACTAGGATACCCACCCAGTAGAGCCAGTCTTTTAGTCCTATTATTCCTGTTCTTAAAAGTGTTACTATTATATTTTCTGCCTTTATTAGGCCTTCTTAGAGCCCTAGAGTGTTTACCCCCCATAGCATTAACCATGCTACGGCTTAGGTTCCTCTTACCTTAGTTAGCCTCTGCACCTTTAACTCCCATACACCTCTCCAGCGTTAGTCCAGCCAGTATTATACTACAGTAGATAATTTCCTAGTGTTCTTTTATACTCTACTTTAGCTCCTTTCTCTCTCTTACTGTTATCTTTACTAGCCTCTTACGCGTCTCCCTTCCTCCTCTATATAGGCCTAGGCCCTAAAGCAGTACCATTCTTCTTCTACTTTCTTTACCTGTTTCTCTAATATATCTTCCCTACTTTAGGGTTGTTGGTTTGTTCTCCTATAAGGCGCCCTAGGGTCCCTCNATAGTTTATTTAGGCGTGTCTTAATATACTTTATAACATTAAAGTTNTATTCCTTTTACGCCCTTTATATTNCAGCGGCTTCAATATATAGTTATAGGGGGGGAATATTAGCTTCCTTCTTAAGCAGTGCTATAGCCGTTCACTTATATCCGCCTATTATACTCTAAAGGCAGGCTATTTAGACCTTTTAAAGTGGTTTAAGGAGCGATTTAGGGGGGCCTTTCTTAGATTCTCCAATGGCCCAAATACTGGACCTATACGTTATGGTTAGCCGGACAACTGCTGTGTATAGTAGGCGTAACCTCTAGAAGCATAGACCCTATATAGAGTTAACGATCCTAGATAGTGCGATATACTATACTTGGCCTTTATAGGCCGCTTACGCCACATATACGCTCCACTAGAGCTTACTGTCTACCTATACTCCTAATACTCTTAGGCTCTAAACTAGTTAACCCCTAAAGCCTTAAATGCGAATTATNTGCTAAAGATCTATAGATTAGTTACGTTTTCTTATAAAATGGATTAGCTGGTATTTCTCTAGTAAGAATTAGACTCTATATAGTCTTGCCTATTCTATATAGGTATTATAAGCTTTCTCTAGTGTTCTACAATTCTCTACGGCTGTTAGCCCGTATATAATTAGGTTTATATTATTAACGAAGCCTATTCCCTAGGTCGCNCCTTCCTTAAAGGAGTTAAGCAGGTTGCTTATAAAGAAAAGGAAGAGTATAGGCAAGAGGGGTAATCCTTATAGTATTCCTGTTACAACTGCGATAGGGGGGCTTTAGTATCCGCTAAAGACTAATAATGTTTCTTTTTAACCTGTAAACCCTTAAACAAATTATATAATCTATTCTGGAAAGCCTTTTGCCCTAAGGATGTATAGGAGACGCTTATAGGGTACGTTGTTATAGGCGCTACTAATATCTAGGCTAAGCATTAATACTATAAAGTCCCTTCGTATCGCCCATGCAGATTTAATGGTAGTAGCGAGTAGCGTAAGTACTAATAGTGTTGAGCGGTTCTTTCTTGCCCCTATTTAGCTTTATAGTAGTAGGGTATATTCCTTAGCCATATCTGCTATACGGTCCGCTATTACCCTTTCTAAAATCTTACTAAGGGTATTCTCTAAGGCAATAGGGCGGTAGCTCCCTAGAAATAAGTAGTCTGCTTTACCTTCTTTACGTAGGATAAACGTTGTTATAGCTCTTCTAAGTCTCGGGTAGTAGCCTATTATAAAGCATACTCTAGCTACATCCGCAAGCCAAGGTGCTATTAATAGTCCGTAGGTCTTTAGGGCTTTATTTAGGATCCCATCTAGTCCTAGTACTATATTGTTTAAAAGGCGGCTAATGGTTTTGGCCATTTCTTCAGTTGTTATGTCACTGTTAACCCTTAAGCGAGTCACTAGTGCTTCGCCTATAATATCGCTGAGGTCTACTAAAGCTGGTTAAGGGAAAAATCTTTCTGTAAGGATCTTTGCCTTCTTATTATTATCGCTTATGGCCAGTAATTTACCTAGTCTTCGTAAGGGCGAAAGGTGTGGGTCTTCTACTAGACGTCTCGCCTTTCTTTTTACTTATTTCGCTATCCTCCAAAGACCTTTATTATAGGGGAGGCTTAGGTTAATAGTATGCTTATTAATAAACCATCTCCAGCTATTCCTTACTTCTTTTTTTAGGGTATTCTTTAGCTGGTTTCTTATATCTTTATATTATCTCTTATCTTAGGATTATAGCTACTTATATATTTTCTTCTTACTTATTATTAGCTAGCGATAAGAACCGCGCATTCGCTCCTCCGTCGTCGTCTCCCCCTTCGCTCCTCCGTCGTCGTCGCTAGGGCGCCCCTGGTTATATAGCCCCTACGGACACGTCACCAGACGCCAAATACCAGACACATTACAACCTCCACCACAACCTGTCTACAGCCATCAGGCTGCAGACGACCTCTACCACAACCTGTCTACAGCCATCAAGCTGCAGACGACCTCCACCATAACCTGTCTACAGCCACCAAGCTGCAGACGACCTCCACCGCAACCTGTCTACGGCCATCAGGCTGCAGACGACCTCTACCACAACCTGTCTACAGCCATCAAGCTGCAGACGACCTCCACAACCTGTCTACAGCCATCAGGCTGCAGACGACCTCCACAACCTGTCTACAGCCATCAAGCTGCAGACGACCTCCGCAACCTGTCTACAGCCATCAAGCTGCAGACGACCTCCGCAACCTATCTACAGCCATCAGGCTACAGACGACCTCTACCACAACCGCAACCACTACCACCACCACTACCGCTACAATATACTATGCAACACCGCACTATAGGCGTACCGTAGATGCGCAGATAGGGTAGCTACAGCGGGGGGGAGAGGAGAGGGGGGCCGGCCCGTGTTACTTTAGCACGTAAAATATAAGGTGTATAGGCGAATTGGTGTTTATACCCTATACAGACAACCTCGTGAAAATTTTCCTATGGGAGTGGGTTTATGTAACGAGGTTTGCCCTTATAAAATACCCGTGTTCTAGAACGTAAATCTAGAATTAGTAGATTACTTTTGGGGAGAGTACCTACTAATTACTAATTCCCTACCCTTTTCTTTAGCAAGGAGGAGAAATAGGGTATAGGATAAAAAGTCGTATAGGAATAACTGGTAGTTGTCTTCAAGCTGGCAAACTATGTGCGCCTTTAGTTCTTATACGCAAAACAGTCTTATAATCCACCTTTTAGAGCGCTTTTTCTACTCTAGAAACAGCAGAATACGGCAGAAATAGATAAAAGAGCCAGGATTTCCTTAGTGCGAATTTCCTTGGTACGAAACTAAATATTAGTGAGCAAAATACCAGAGCGAAAAAAAACACCAGTAGCTAGAGCTCCCCTAGCATTTTAAAACCGGGCCGGAGTGTCCACTTAGTTACTAGTGCATGTTAAGCTGCCTTAGAAGGATTCATGTATATAGGACTATAGCGCCATAGCCTAGAGGCTGCATGCGCAGTATTGTACGTAGTATAATACAATGGATATAAAAAAAAAATAAAAAAAAAAGAACCGCGCATTATACGGACTATATATATTACGTATAGGGGCTCGGTTTTAAGACCGGGCAGTGCTTTTCTAGCCTATTTTTAATTGCTACCTAGATCCTTTCTAGTCTTCGGTCGATTTCCTTAGGGGTAGCTAATAAGCCTCGCTCGTTTAGTATCGGGTGGATTTCTTCTAGGTCTTAAAGTTATCGTTTAACTGTATTAAGGAAGCTGTCTATCTTAAGCTTTCTTATTACGTATCTTTTACTATTTAGTTACGCCTTAATATCCAGATCTAGCTGTATCTGGATAGGGATATAGTCTAAAGCGAGCACCTATTCTTCTTTAGGGTTGCACCTTTTAAGTCTCTAGTATAGGCCTTCGTCCATAAATATAAGGTCAATTATACTTCTAGCGGTGCCTCATTGCCATATAATTGCTCCTAGGGGGGTAGCCAGCTTAAGGCCCCAGGTGTCTATAGCTCTTAGTAGGCACTCTGCCTATTGTTTAGCAGCAATATAGATACCTTCTTACCGCGGGTGGTAGAGGTTTATGTCTCCTAGTAAAATAGACTCTATGCCTTCGGTTTCTAGTAAGCTTATTACTGATATAATGTTCTCTGTTTATAGTGTGGTGGTGTAGATTAGACGACGCCTAGTATCTTAGCATTTTCCTGTATTTATACAGCCTTCGGCTTCCTTCCTTCTTTCCTCCTATATATATATCACGACCTTACCAGTTACCAGAAGACACTCTTTTCTTTCCTTTCTTACTAACTAACTAACTAACTAACTAACCGACCGACCGACTAACAGACAGACAGACAGACAGACAGCACTGTGACTTTCCTATCTTAGAGAGGTCGTACCCTCCCATAATAGGACCCCTTTAACCCTAGGGTTATATATATTAATAATCTATACCGGTCCCCTATATGTCTAGATTGTTATAACTACAATATTTAGGTTAACTGCCTGCTATGACTATAAGGATAGGCTGATAGCCTTACTAATTATAAAGTATACACGTATTGCTGCTTTTGGTTTGTATAGGAGCTAGAATCCTTAAGGGCAGTATATTAATTATATATAGGCATTATAATACGGCTCTTGTATAGTAAGGATATAGTGTTTCTCTAGGTTTAGGCTGTCTAGTAGGGGCCTTGCAAAACGGTGGTTTGTATTGCCGCAGTTATACTATATAATGGATAAGTGGCGGACCCCCGGCAAGGGTCCTTTACCTCTCCTTTATTCCTTAATTCTTCTCTTTCTACTTTCTCTAGGACATTTAGAACTTCTATCTCTTATATCTATACCCTAATTACTACTTATTTTGCGTAGAGCTTTCTATTCCCGTATTTTGTGTTCCTACTAGCGCTTCTATATCTAAATCTGTTATTATCTCCGGTTCTTCCCCTATTCTTACTAGTTGGCTATATGCCCTTTAAGAGTTGGCTGCGAATGTTATATTTGCCGCATTAAGTCTAATTCTTAATTATCCTGGTCTTAAGCTTGCTATAGCTATCTATAAGGGTCTTCCTACAGGGCGTCCTCTCCCTTGTGTCCCCTGTGACCCTTATATCCCTATACAGTTTGGTAATATTATACGGCGTCGCTTCTAGCCCGTTAAGGCTTAGGATAGCTAGCCTAGCCCCCCAGTATTAAAGGTAGGAAATGCTAGAAAGGCACCCGCGCCCCCCTAGCTTATTACCTGTTGTTTCCATTTATATAACCTAGCGTATAGTTGTTCCCGTAGCTGTTAAGCCCTTACCTTCCGTCTCCTATATTTAATGCAGTCTTCTCTCTCCTACGCCTTATATGTGCTTTGGTGGCAGTTTACGCATTTTGTTTAGTCTTAATTTAAGTATTGTCTTATATCGTAGGGGCCTGCATAGTAGCTATAGCACACCTATACTGCGCATATGGATTAGGTGTGTCCCCATTATACATAGCGATAGCATTATTTTAGGCGGAGTCTATGGTTATAGAGCCTTGCGTCGTATATAAGGCCATTTATAATAATGCCTTTTTAAATAAGGAGTTTTTGCATTCCTAGTGTATATATGCTAATAATAAGGGAGCTATGCGTTTAACCGGCGTTTCCCTAGCGAGTCTCCGGCGACCCTTATGTTCTTTTATTATTTTTATTATATGCTTAGTTTATATTTTCCTATTAAAGCCATTAGATTTAGGTAATCTTAAGTCCTAATATAAGGCGTTCCGTTTGTTTTACTATCTTATATATAGTTGCTATATTATCCGCCTAGCGTCCCTTTTCTACCCTAAGGCTTAGGGGAACTACTAGGACTTCGACTGGGTAATCTTCACGGAGCACTTTTATGCTAATACGTTCTCCTAGCCTGTTCCCTACCCTAACGGCTCATTCCTTTACCTATTAGTCCCTTAGGATAACTCTAATATCTCCGCTCCTAAGGTATTAGACCGTAATAGCGTTATAGACCTCTTTACAAATCTCTATAAGGACTTCTATTTTTAATTATCCCCTAAGCCCCTCTGCTTTTTCTATATTTGGTTATATTATAATTATATACCCGGATATTATCTTTAGGGGGGTAGGTTCCCTATACTATAGACGCGCAGCTACGGTGGCCCAGGTGCGGTTCGCCGGTAAAGAAGGGTTTTGTTTATTTTTAATTTTGCTTAGCCATTAGAGGATTTAATTAAGGGTTTACTAGAGGGGCGCTTAAGGTTCGCTAGACTGGCGGAGCCATTCTACTAGCTGTATTAGTTCGTTAAAGCTAACAATTACTCCCCCGTAACTGCGGATACTAAACGCGTTTAATAGGCTTTATATTTTATCAGATGCCTTCTTAATAGAAGTCTTTCCGCTTTATAGTGTAGTATTCGCCCGTTCTTATTATAGAGGGCTATTACTAGGTGTGGTTCTGGTGGACGCGTATAAGTACGAACCACTATTATTTAACGTGTACCTCCCCTGCGATATATGCATCTTAGGGGGATTCTCTAGGTGTTTTTTAAGGGTCTTTTGGTTGGTTTTGGTCTTTTTAGGCCGGGTGCAGCAAGAGCTCCTCATATTAATATTTTAATTATCCTTTACTAATATATCCCTAATTAACTCTAAAATCTGCCTTTAATACTTATTAGAATAGCTTAGCTAACCTATTAGCTAGTTATAGAACTATAAAAGAATCTTATAATAATCCATTTTTAATTATACTAGCCTTAATTAAATAGGCGGCTTAATACTAGAGGGAGGTAGGGATTAAGTATATTACTACTAATTTAGATATATTATTAAGTATAACTCTTAAATAGTAAATAGCTAAATAAGGTCCTTAACTTACTTAGATAATAAGCCTCCTACTATTACTAGTGTTAGGTAACGATAGGGGCATAAACGTATATATATTAGTTACCGAGTGTCACAGTGCTGCAATAAAGTAGACTAAATAACTACGTTATAGTATAAAGAGGGGAAGAAGGTAGAAAGGGGGTATTGTATATAAATAGTAGGGCCGGCCGCCAAGTCACTAGTGGTAGGCTAGCTAATAGTAGGAAATAGTACGAGACAGTATAAAACAGTATGCGTTAGGTCAGTGCCGTAACAGTACTCCTCTCCCCTAGATATTTGGTCCCTAAACTAAATAAATAACTTAAAAATAGGCAGTGTACGGGGTTGCCTATTTTTTACCGCAAAGATGTTAGTTCCGCTTACTACTCTTAACCAAGCTAATAGCGATTTTCTATGCCGGGCATAGAAAATCCTAATTGGTTAGTTCAGTAAGTAAGGTCAGTAGAACTCCATACCGCCACCCAAATCGGTCCACGTGGCGTTTCTTAGCGAGAATTTAGCCAATTAGACAACTTTAACCGCCAGTCAAAGTTCTATAACATCTTAACCACCACAAATTTTAATACGGTAGTCGGCCGCGACCTCGGCGTAACTTTTCCTTATCTCATACCTAGTCTGGGGGTCCTAGCTTCTTAGGGTGTTGCTTATAAAAGCGCTGTACAGCTTATTCGCAACCCTTTAGGTCTTCCTCTAGCTACTAGGTTATATCCTTATAATATTTCCATTTAATCTTATAAGTTAGGCCCTAGGGGTCTTCGTTGTGTATATTAAGGATTTTCTTAAACTCCTATTTATCTTCTATATTACCGTCATTATCTCTTTCTACTACTCGTCCTTATACATTACGGCGCTCTATAGTATTAATATTTGCTTAGCTAGAGATCTCTTTAGCGGCCTAGAGGCGGACCTTAGATATATAAAAGGATTTATTTACTCAGATATGGTCCGGGAGGTCTACTATAACTACCCCTCGGTATACTGCGAGTATAGGGTATAAGCCGTCCCATTTATCGTCCCATTTCTTCTTAGGTCTATTTATCTTTATATTTTCTAAGCTAACTATAACTATATCGCCTTTATAGAATAACGCGCTCTTATCCCTATAGGTATTAGCATTGTCTTTATAGCGTTGCTATAAAATCCAGGCTAGGGCCTTAAGCTATATTAATATCCGCTTAAAGCGGTTGGCCATAAAGTCTACGCGGAAGAACTCCTTCTTTACTTATACTAATAGTGTCGGTAGGCAGGAGCCAGCAGGCTTAATTCCGAGGTAAGAGTTAAAGCTATAGTTTACAAAAAACGGGGAGATGCCTGTGCTCTCGTTGACTTAGTTATTTATAGCAAACTCAGCGAGCGGTAGGTAGTTAACCTAGTTATCTTATATAAAGCTAACAAAAGTACGGAGGTATTTATTTACGGCAGCGTTAATAATTTCGGTTTGGCCGTCCATTTCTAGGTGCTAGGCTAAGCTTAGTCGCAAGGTTATCTTAAGGCGTTTACTTAGTTATCGCTAAAAGTCGCTGATAAATTATATATCGCGATCGAAGATAATTATACTTGGTGCACCGTGAAGCTTATATATATTATTAATAAAGCCATTAACTAGCTCCTCTATTAAGAGTCCTATTACTAGAACAAGGTGTTGCATTTTAGTTAGGCGGTCCATAATAATAAGGATATATTCATATACCTTACCATGGCGTTAGTATACCGGCAGCGTTATAATATAGTCGATTAAGATATCGGTCTACGGGCGGGTGGGTAATTTTAATAGCTTTAGGAAACCGGGCGGGGTAGAACAGGGGGTCTTAGTGCGAAAGTATAAGGCATAGTCTTTAACGAAGGTAGCTGTAAACTGGGAGATTCCTAGCCACCAGTATATTTGGTTTAAGAGGTTAAGAGTTTTAACCTAGCTAGGGTAACTAGCGGGGCCGCTACTATAAGAGTAATGGGTAACTTTTAGGCGGAGGTCTAGGGCGTTAGGGACGAAGAGATATTGGCGGAAGTAGATCTATCCGTTAACGATACTGCATTCTAACTTATCGTAATAGAGTAATTTCCTAATCTTTTTTAGCTAACGGCGAGCTTTCCAATCACGTAGGGCTGCCACTATATCTCTTACAAGTTTGTTCTTCTAGTATCCTAGCCAAATTAACTCATCTAGTGACTTTTCGGCTATTTTAGGGTCTAGAGCGGCTATAAACTCCGCGTCGTTAGAGTTACGGGACTCATATAGTAATTCTTCTAAAATTATAGGGTTAACTTTCTAGGGAGGTATAACGACTTAGGCTCGGTGGCGGAGGCGTTTATTATTAGCGTCCTTAGGCCTTATTCCTAGTAGCTAGCTTAGGGTATTAGGGAGCGTGGCTTTACTACTAGGTCTATATATAATTACAAAGTTAAACTATAAAAGGAACTCTGCCTACTAGACTTAGCGCTAGTTTAGCTACTTAGTAGTTATAAACGTCTATAGGTTCTTATAGTCGGTAATAATTTCAAACAGCTCCTTAGTCCCTTATAGCTTAGGACGCCATTCCTCTAAAGCCTTAACAGTAGCTAAGAGTTCTTTATTGTAGATCTCGTAGTTATACTCTAGCGTAGAGTATTTTGCGGAGAAGAATACAACCAGTCTTAATTTTCCGTTATTATTATACTAGGAAAGGACTCCGCCGGAAGCCTAATTTAATACATCCGTCTCTACTACTGTTTTCTTCATATAGTTATAGTATGTTAGTACTGGTGCTAAAGCAAAGGCTCCCTTAAGGGCCTTAAATAATTTAGCTTATTCTGGTCCCTATAGCCATCTAATATCCTTCTTTAGGAGTTTTGTTATAGGTATAGCAATAGCAGAATAGCCTTAGATAAATCGTTAGTAGAAGTTCGCGAAGCTAAAAAATTGTTATAGTTCTTTAATTAATGTTAGGTCCTTTTATTCCTATAAGGCCTATACCTTCTTAGGGTCTATAGTTATGCTATTAGTTAAAATAATTAAGCCGAGGTATTTTGTTTTAGTAGAGTAGAACTTAAACTTATTAATATTAATTTAAAGTCCAGCATTGCCGAGTCTTTAGATGACTTTATTTACATACTTAGTATGCTTAGCACGTGTTTTAGAAAAGACAAGGATGTTATTAAGGTAGGCAGTACAGTAGTTATTAAAGGCGTTATGTATAATATAGTTAATATAGTTTTAAAACGTAGTGGGTGCGTTATAGAGGCTAAATAGTATAACTAGTATCTTATAGAGTCCAAACCGGGTAATAAATACTATAAGCCACTTATAGCCCTCCGTAATCCGGATCTAGTTAAACGCAGCAATTATATTAAGTTTAGTAAAGTACTTAGCACCACAAAGTACGTCAAGTATCTCGCGGATTAGTGGTAGTAGGTATCGATTTTTAATAGTAACTATATTTAGGCCTTAGTAGTTATAGTAGATTTACATACCGCCGCTAGGCTTAGCAGCGAGGAGGAGTAGTACAGCAGCTAGTGAGGTTGATTTGCGGATAAAACCCTTATCCAGCATCTTATTAATCTACTTCTTTACATACCTAAGTTTAGTAGGTAAAAGTAGTCTATTTTTATAGTACGGGGCCTAGTTTCCGGGGGTGATCTCAATTTTATAGTCCCATAGTCGGTAAGGGGGCAGCTTATCTACGTTCTTAGGGAGAAAGTGCTTAATATATTTATTAAACTCCTTTAGTAGGCGTTGTAGAATATCTTCGCGGGTTAATCCTGGTTTGCCTTTTAGAAAATTTTTAACATTAGTATCGACTATCTTCCGACGTAAAAGCTCAGGTTTGGTTTTTAGATTTGTCTTAAGGAAGTCGTAGAAATAGGGGGGGAGCACTTTACAGGCTTCCTTTATCGTATAGTCGCCTTCTACCAGCCGGCGGAAAGACCTTTCTAATAGGTTCGGTACTTCTATTAGGCCTATAGGCAGCTCTTTAAGTAGCTATCAGTGCTTATCTTATTTAACTAGTTCTACTAGCTCCGCCATATAGATCCTTATTACCTTTACATCTTTTTATTTATAGAACTAGGTGAAATTAACAGTATAAGTGCATTTAATATTATCTAGGTTAGGGCGTATCTAGTTCTCCGGTGCTACGGCTAGGCTAATACGGCTTAGTTGGCCTAAGGGGGCGGAAACGAGGCAGCGGCCCTATACGGTACGCGTAGGAGATAGGTATAAGGTTAGGCGTTACGGTGGCGCGGTTTCTATCATCTGGGTCTTAGTAGTTCTATAGCCAGTCCTTGCTATAACGTAAGCTATAGTGTGCGTATATAGCATATGGCTTAGTTCCGGGTATTAGGCTAGGCGGCTAGGGTTTAAATAGTGCCTAGGTTGGGGTTAGATTCTTAGTAGTGGCGGCGCGAAGCGGACCTTCTTCCTTAGTCTTGGCAGGGCTAGCTGGCCCGTTATTTTAGTCTTAAGTGCTAGGGTAATCCAGTCTTCCACTATCTCGTTTCTTTACAGCTGTATAGGCTCCCCTTTATTAAAAACGTCTTCTACTATTAGGGCTTTATATATAGTCCTAGGCACTAGGCTTAGTAGTACTAAGTATCTATATAGGGCGTCCCTACTAACGTCGGTTATTCCCCACGGAAGGCAGTGCCTAGAGTAGTAGTCTAAGTTAAAGCGGATCTTAAGTTTCCTAAAGCTGGGGCGGGGCTCGTGCTTTTAGAGCTAGGGCATACCTAGGATAATTAGGGTAGTAGACGAGAGTTTAGTAATAAAAAAGAGCATAGCTTTGGTATGGAGGCCAATTAATATTCGGGCGGTAAAGTAGTCCATAATAAGCGAAGTTGGGATACTATCTGTGAGGCGCAGTAGCCTAGGTGCTAGTAGCTTCTTAATTATAACGTTATACTTTCTTATAATAGACTCTCCGTCGGTAAATACTATTACAGTACTACCGGAGTCCACTAGGCTTACTATATTAATATAAACTTAGGGGTATAGGTTACGTAATAAGGAGAGTTAGGTTTAAACAAGGATTAATTTCTTATTACTATTTGCTAATCTAAGATTAAGTGGCAGTTTACTAATAGAAAGGACTGATTAATCTAGTAATAGGGACCTAATCTTCTCGTCTTCCTCCTTATATAGTTTAGACCCTTAAACGCGACTTAGTCTAAGGGTCTACCTTTTAACGACTAGGGTATAGGGCTGTCTTAATAGGGCGTTCCAGTGTCCGTCTAGCTGGCGGTGTCGGTCTCAGTTTTAGTTAGGGTATAGAAAGACGATACCTTACCGACAATATAGCCGTGTTCGTATTCGCTAGCGTAAAGTCGCTAATACTAGGCGTTGTTAACGGGTTGGGCTCCTATATAGGGTATAGTTTAGAGTAACTAAGCCGTAGGGTTAAAGGGGGGGGGTCGTCCGCCGCGGCTATAATAGGCTTCGCGGTCGCCGCGTCTATAATAGACTCTACGGTCGCCACGTCCGCGGTTATTAGTTCGCGTTATTTAATGGGGTAGTATTAGGACTAGGTTTGCTGTCTTAGCGGGGTTATAGGCATCCTTTTAGTAGCCGGGCAGGCTATAGGCAAGGCACAGTCTATTATTAATGCGGCGCTTACGCTCCGTGTTTAAGATTTTATTAAGGTCTATAGGTTCTCTAGTTACTGCTAGGGTTAGGGTTAACATAGGGGCAGGGGCTTAGGTAGGTAGGTGGTGGTTAGCGTTCTTCTTAAGGTTAGCTTGGTGTGCATAATTCGTGAGGTTCTTAGCGAATATATCTATCTGCTTGCTCTAACCTATATAGTCGCTGTTATTAATTTTATAGGCAAGTCTAAGTACTAGCTCTTCCATCTTCGGAGAGATAAACTTTTAAAGTAGGTCCACCTTCTATTCGTCTATCTTCTTGACGCGGACTATTAGCTTATTAAGCTCTTCCTTCCAGGACCAGTAATTACGCTCGCCCTAGGGAAAATAGTTAAGCTTGTTTTTTGTGACCTAGGTCGTGTTAAGGACCTTATAGTAGGTAGTAAGGTCTTTAAGCATATCTTCCTTAGTAGGCCATTTCCACATAGATGTGTTGTTTAGGTTCTTATATATAAGCTCTAAGCCCTACTTAATAAACTCGTAGGCCTTGTCTTCTAGTATATCTGAGATGTAAAGGATTTGGGACTAAATTGTGTTAAAGTAATCCTAGTCCTAGTTAAAGACTCCTTTAATCTTAATATGCTAGGTCTTAAAATTAGCTTATTATTCTAGTGGGGTGCCTTTTCCGCTAAATATTAGCGGGTCTTTAGACCTCCATTTTTTCTGCTAGGTTACTACCGTTGTTATAGGGGTTAATTGTTTTAGAACGGTAATAGTCTTTGCTTAGGAGTTAATAGTTCCTATCTAGGAAGCAATAAGGGCACTAAGGTTTTTATTAGCTTTTTTATTGGCGGTGTTTATATTATACATACACTATAGTCCTACTTTAATGTTGTTAAGGAACTCGTTAGTATAGTCGATAAGGGTAAGGTAAGCTTTGCTAGGCTTAAAGGTCTTTAGGTACGGTAGGGAGCGGCGGATTGTCCACGCGATATTAGGGTATGTCTCTGTAAAGAGGTCTGTAAAGACGTTATGGGGGTTTTAAGTTTCGGCCATTTCGGCGTCGTTGGTGTCGCCTATTTAGGCGATAGGTAAAAACTAAGGATCGTTCTAGGACTGTACTAGGGACGTGTCGGTTTTAGCAGAGGTATATGTAGGTCGCGATTGCTCTGGGGCGGAGGTTAATTGGCTAGGGTACGAGGAATTAGTGATCGCGATGGGGCGTAAATTAAAGATACCACAAACTGTTACAGTGCTGCAATAAAGTAGACTAAATAACTACGTTATGGTATAAAGAGGGGAAGAAGGTAGAAAGGGGATATTATATATAAATAGTAGGGCCGGCCGCCAAGTCACTAGTGGTGGGCTAGCTAATAGTAGGAAACAGTACGAGACAGTATGAAACAGTATGCGTTAGGTTAGTGCCGTAACACCGAGCCCGTTAAACCATTCGGTTTAACGCTGTACCTTTTTAGCCAGTTGCGTTCGTTTGGCTTAGTAGGCGATTGTTATAACTAGTTTTTAACTTTTTAGTAGCTATTATTTTATCCTTTAAGCTAATAGCTAATAAACTCTATTTTATAATAGCTTTTTAACCATTAATATATCTAATTACATCTCTTTATTTTATTTTTACGTCTATTTTACTAATAGGTAGCTTTTTTATTAAAATAGTAGCTATTAATATAAGGCTACCTACTTACTAAAGCCGGAATTTTATTATTAGCAGCTTTTTCTATAGTAATAATATTAAGGAGATTAACTTCTTAGATTTAGGTAGTAGTTTTTTTACTAAATTTTACTACTTAGCTAGAGGAAGGTATTGATAATAGTATTAATATCTTTTAAAGTTTTTCCTTAATTATATATAAAGTAAAATTTAAATATAATAACTTAGTAGGATTTTACTTATAAAGGTCCTTAAGTAGTTTAGTTACCTTATATAAATTATAATACTTACTAACCTTATAGTAGAAGTAATTAGTCTTTAATTACTTCTTATAAAAGGTAGTAACTTTAAGGTAATTAATAGTAAAAGATTTATAGTAGGTATTTAGTAATAATACTATCTTACTAGCGCCTAATTAGGTAGTAAAAAAGGTTAGTAGTATTATATTTTAAAGATATTATACTAGGTAAGGCCTTTTTTCTATATACTACCTTTTACTAATTTATAAAGCTAATAGAAAGCTCCTTTAGCTCCTCCTTTAGCTTCTTTTTTAGCTCCTTCTTCTCTTTCTTTAGTTCCTTTAGCTACTCTAACCGCGGTAGTAAAGACTTTATAAATAATAATAATAATAGTTATCGCGTTAGTTCTATATAATACTTTACTTAATAATTTAAAGTCTTCTTTAAAGTCCTTTTAAAAGCCCATATTAGTAAGGGAGTAGATAATATATACTTATAATTTTAGCCCTTATTAGCGCGACTAGATATATATATAGGCGGCTCTATAATTAATATTAGTAATCTTATATAATTAGCTTAATATAGCTAGGCTAAAGTATAATTTTATACTATAATTACTGGGGGTAGAAGGCGTAGGTAAGTAAAAATAATTAATTATATCGATTTCTATATAAAATTAGGTAGTGCGCGATAACTAGCTTTACTCTAGTATAAGTTTATAATATTTCGGCAATCATAATACTATTATTACTAAAATATCGTAAACTCGCGCTAAAGTAAAGCCGGTTATTACGCACTACTTAATTTTATATAAAAATTAATATAATTAATTATTTTTACTTACTTACGCCTTCTGCCCCCAATAATTATAGTATAAAATTATACTTTAGCCTAGCTATATTAAGCTAATTATATACAATTACTAGTATTAACTATAGAGCCACCTATATATATCTAGTCGCGCTAATAAGAGCTAAAATTATAGGTGTATATTATCTACTACCTCGCTAATATAGGATTTTAAAAGGATTTTAAAGCGTCCTTTAAAGTAGACTTTAGGGGGAGCTTTAAATTATTAAGCAAGGTATTATATAGAACTACTATAGTAACTACTATTACTAATATTTATAAAGTCTTCGCTACCACGGTTAGAGTAGCTAAAGGGGCTAAAAAAAGAAGGAGAAGCTAAAAAAGAAGCTAAATAAGGAGCTAAAGGAGAATCTAAAGGAGGAGCTAGAAAAGAAGCTAGAGAAAAAGCTAAAGAAAAAAAAAGAGGAGGAGAAAAAGAAGCTAGAGAAGTAGCTAGAGAAGTAACTAAAGAAGAAGCTAAAAAAGGAGCTAGAGGAGCTTCTTACTAGCTTTATAAATTAGTAAAAGGTAGTATATAGAAAAGAGGCCTTATTTAGTATAATATCTTTAAAATATAATACTACTAACCTCTTTTACTACCTAATTAGGCTTTAGTAAGATAGTATTATTACTAAGTACTTACTATAGATCTTTATTATTAATTACTTTAAAGCTACTACCTTTTATAAAAAGTAATTAAAAAGTAATTACTTCTACTATAAGGTTAGTGTTTGTATTAATTTAATAATACAATTAAGTCATATCCCGGGGCACGAAATACGTATAGTATTGTATGCTCTTTAGGATGGTAGTAACTGTCAATTGTATTAAGGTAGACTACGTAGTCTATATACTAACACGCCTCCCCCTAATTAGTTAGCACCTAAGTAGTTAGTGCACTAAACGCGTAACTACGCGTTCGGTGTACTACGTGCTATAATTATACACTAGCGGCACTTGGAAATGACTCGCTTATATCTAACCTCCGTAATTGCTTTAATAAAGCCGTAAAACACAAAAGAAATATATAGGAAATCCCTCCTAAGGTGCCTTCCGGGCTACCTTCCAAACGGTGCTCCAAGCTGGCCGTAAGTCCTGCTTACGGTCCGTAAAATAAACCGTGCGGCCTTCCAACGGGCCGTAAATGAACCGTACGGCCTTCCGACGGGCCGTAAATGAACCGTAAGTGCTCCGTTAGTCTTGTTCCACCCATTCTATAACCCTTAGGTTGAGCTTATTTATATCAATTAGGGTTTTAAGAGCTTGACACGGCTTTGCCTTAGTCATAGCGTCCGCTGGGTTGTCTCCGCTGCTGATCCATTTGACCTCCGTAATCTCACGTCGTTTATAAGCCTAACGTAAGCACATTAGGTCGACTATAAGCCTCTTCTCCTGTGTTATACCTAGTTTAACTAGGCAGTCGTAAAGGGACTTTAAATTGGTACATAAAACTAGGGGTAACTGCTCCAGTTAGAGAATCTTCTGGACCGTTAATTTGATTGCGGCTGCTATATTAAAGCCATAAGCTAGTACATATAGTTTAGAAGCTAGTACACTGCGGGTTACTCATTTGCACTTAATTAAAGACTAGTACAGTATATTTGCGTCCTAATTGCGGTCCGTAAGTACAATTATAAAGCCGATTTGTAATAATAGGTCTTTATTATTGGTAAAGGAGACGTTTATAAATGCTAGTAAGCTAAGGGAATTTAGGTCTAGTGGTACAAAAGTAAGTCCTCTTGTTGCATTGTCAATTTGCTACTGAATACGCTTATTTAGCTGCTTAGTATTTTTCTTTTATAGACCTATTACCTGGGCCGCAAAGGATAAATCGTAGGCAGATTCGGGTTAACAGACTGTGGCAATATAGGCGCCTCTTGCATGCTGTGCAACGTATTAGTCCTTTATATTTACGGTCTTACGGATCTCTCCGCGGGAGCTAGTAAGGTCTATAGGCTTTGCTATAACAAGCCTTAGGTTTCAAGCTTGGCGTTTCTAAGTCAGCTGGATTAGGTTGCCCTTTTATATAATTAGGCCTCTATTAAACTTAATTGGATTTTGCTTAGTTAACTGCTCTTACAGCTTTGCTAAGAACTTAGCCTTTTATAGTTTAGTTTCTTTAGCATCTATAAAGGTCTAGTCTGCTAAAAATAGGGTATTATCTGTTTAGAGTCTAATAATACCAAGGCCGTTTAATAGGCTGTATAGGAGGTAGGGGTCATAGGTCGACTGTTCCATTTTAAGTTTACTAACGTGGTACTAGTGGTATATCTTAAACCAATGGTTTCTAGCTTCTAGTACTCTGTAAAGGGGTTTTACGACCTATAAAATTATTCCTAGTTGTAAGTTAAGCTTAAGGGGTAGTCATATATAGATATCTCTACTTAAGTAGGTATTAGACTGTATATAGGCTTATAAGATATCCCGTAAGTATAGGGCTACGGGCTTAGCTTATTATAGACTAGGCGTAAGTATAAGCATAATCCGTTAACTAACTTATTAAATTATAGGCGATTATATAAGGACTAAGTCCTTTCCCTAGTCGTTATAAGCTTATACAATAAGCCTTAATTTTTTAAAGGCTTTATTAGTACTAGGGTGCTTAATCTTATTAATAAAGCGTAAGTTAAATATACGGACGCCTTACGGGACGTCTTTCTCCATTATAACCGCAAAGACGCCCTTTTTAAGTAGTCCGTTGATCTCTTTACGTCTTAAGTCCGTAAAAGGGTTTTCCTATACTAGAACTGATATATCTATAGGCGGAGATTACCTTACGGATGTGCCTGCGGAGGTTAGGTAGTTTTTTATTACGGGGTTCTCCGTTATAGGGTGCTTTCGGGGGCGTCCTCGGCTACGCTTTACAGCAGGTTTAATAGGCTTAGTGGGTTTGCGGGGGACTTCCGGAGTAGGTAGGGGTGCTTCTAGTTTATCTGGTTTGGCGGGTGCTTCCAGTTCATCTAGTTTAACGTTATAGGTGTTTTTGGACCAAAAATAGGGTTTTATGGATATACTTCTGAAGCTAGTCGGTCCGCTAGGGAGTTATACGCAACACGTCTTGTCTTCTTTAGCCAGTAAATAGTAAGGTCCAGTCCAATTGCCGCTCTTACGCCATACAAGGACTTTAGAATTAAGCGGAAGGTTGTATACTAAGGTTATATTAGGTCCGTTGCGGTAGTGCAGAGCGTTATTAATAGTTTGTTTGGCCCGTAATTTGACTATTTTAGCCATTGCCTTCTGTATTGTAGCTGCTCGATCCGTAATAGACGGGGTAGGAGGGTCCAGTTTGCCCATCCTTAGGTAGGCTCCGTAAACTAAGAGGGTAGGTACTAGTCTATTAGGGATAGCGGTGTTGTTAATAGCTTTTACGGCCATTTATAAAGCTAGTTCCTTTTAAATATCCTTATACTTGTCCGTAATAATCTAGTAAGCTCTCTGTAGAGCTAAGTAAGCTTACTTAATAAGCCTAACGGACTAATACGCCTTAACTAGAACAGCTTTTGTTGAAATAGCTATGGCCGTAGCGTACTATTAGAATTCCTTACTAATAAAGTTCCTACTAGCGTCGTAGGTAATATACTTAGGAGGTCTAAGGTATGTGTCAATCCAGTAGGTCTATAAAATATCCTAAGTATATTTTACGGATATATTTTGCAACTAACGGGCGGCTTAATAGCGGGTTGCCTCGTCAATTATATATAATACTAGGCTGCCGTTAATATACATAATGTCTACGTACACTAAGTGGTTAAAATTAAGATCCTTATAAAGGGTGAACTTAAATCGGCCTAGGGAACGTCCGTATTTCTAGCAAAAGGAGCAGTATTTAGTTAGGTGGTCGATTGCCTTCCTATTAACGTCGTTATATCTAGAGCGTTTAAGGACTCTATATAGCTTTTCGGCTAACGGGTAGCCGAAACGGCGGTATAGGCGGTAGATTTTAGTACTAATAAGGTAACACGGGTTATAGTTAAAACTTGATTCCTAAATATAGGTCCGTAGAGTCTCTCCCTATATAAGGAACGGGTGTCCAAATCGTCGTACAATTAGTAGGGTAATATGCTTACTTCCTAGGGCAGTTATAGGGCCAATTAAGGTGTCCGTAAAGTTGTTGTAGTAGACCTATAACCTATCTATATCCGCAAGGCAGAGTAGGAAAGGGGTATCCGCTTTTACTATGTGGAAGTTAACTAGGCTAATTAGAGTTTTGACTTTAACTAATCTAATTAATGCGGTTAAGCTAATGCCAAATTAGACGTTTATAGCCCCAGTTTACATAGTATTAATATCCGTATTATTATTTATAGTGGTCTTATATACAAGGTATTATCCATAACCTATAGTAGACTTCTTAAAGGCACCTATATCAATTATAACGCCATAGAATTCTTTGGGGGTATAGCGTTCTGTAGTAATATATACAAATAGGTCCTGTTCGCGGTCTATAATATCAGTAACGGGTTTAATAGGTATGCTTATAGGCTAGTTTTCGGGTATAATTAAGTGTATAAAGGAGCGGTCGGCTAATACGGTCGTAATATTAAAGGCTTAGTTGTCCGTAAAAGGTCCGAAAGTGGTTAGGAACATGTTTAAGGTCTCCTATTCTTAAGTGTCTAAGTTAAAGTCAATTATAAGGGCTTCCATTAACTTGTTAAGAGACTCCTTTACTTCCTCTCCTTTATAGTCTAAGATAAACTAGTTAATCTAATTATTAAATCTCTTCTTAAACTTATTATGTTCTTCCTAGGTATACCTTATAGACTAATATCCTTCTTTACCGCATACAAAGCACTTCTAGCTGGTTTATTTATAGAGGTATACTTTTATACAGGAGTTGCTGTAGGGGTTGCGGGTAAGACTTAGTCGGTACGGGTACTGCTAGCGGTAGCGGCGGTCCGTAAAGTAGGCATCTAAGTTAGTTTACGGGTTTTATAGGTCTGTAACGAAGGCTTAAGTACTACCTAGCAGGTTTAAGGCTTTGTACATTACAATAGAGGACCGTAAATTATTAATAAGGCCAGCTACGGTATCTGCGGGCTTATAACAGGCGTATTTACAGGGTTCCATTTCCTAGTAAGCCGTAATAAGTTTATTGTGTAGGAAGTCATCCGTTTAAAGCTTAATATTAAGACCATACTATAGGTGGGGGAGGTCTTTAATAAGGATTTGCAGGCACTCTATGGTCGATTTTTTAGTGTTCTTGTCCATTACGGTCCGTAACTTAGTTGCATTCTATTAGGTAAGGATATTACGCTTATATTTTAGTCCTTTAAAGTAGTTGCGTATAGCTTTATATAGCTTATTAAAGGGAACACTAAGGGGGTTGCTCTTAAGGTTGGTATAGTAGTAGTCAAGTGCTAGGCCGCGTAGTATGGTAGAGTAGGCTTAGCTAAATTCCTATTTAGGAATATTAGCCTTTTGGCAGAGGTCCGTAAAGATAGTTAGTTTAAAGTTAAAGTTATCGTTTCACCGCTGTACTTAGATTCGTTGGTGTAGAGCTTAGCCAAGTTAGCTAGCTCCTTGCTGTAGGTCTTTACTTAGGTAGTTTACGGATCTATAACTTAAGTAACGGAAGGGGTTTGGTCCGTATTTTGGTTTACAGGGGTATTACAGTCCGTAATTTGGGTTACGGTAGTATTGCGGTCCGTAACTTAAGTATTAGGTATACTTTGGCCAGTAAGATTAATTCTAATACCACTTAGGTTTGTGGAACGAATTCGGTTAAATGGGTTAGCTATAAGGCCAGAGATTCTGTTAAGTTTAAAGGAGGTAAAGAGGTCGCTGGTTTTAATGTAATCTAAGATCTACTCTTTAGTTTATTCCGTTTAGTCCTCCTTATATAGTATATCGTATAGAAACCGTGCAACAGTAACTCGTTTGTCCCTTTTAACCTATATACCTTAGTAATATAAAAGGGTTCATAGGTTATGGATAGCAGTAGGGTTATAAGCCTTAAAAATAGCTTCCGTAAAGTCCGCAAAGTCTTCCTTATATTGCTCCCACAGGTCGTTATTTATAAGCTTAAAATATCCGTATTTAAGGATTTTATATTTAATATAGTTGTTAACATCAGTTATAGACGTAAGGTCGACTCCTTAGCTCTATTTCTCTTAACCTTTATTAATCTACTTGCTTATATCTGCCATGCTGTATAGTATAGTACGTAGCGGGTAGAAAAGGTCTTATAGTAGTCCGTAAAGGCGGTTAATAGGTCCGTAACGGTTTGCAGGAGGGTAGGGGGTTTCCGTAAGGTCTTGTAGTGGTCCGTAAAGGTAATTAGTAGGTCCGTAGTGGTTTGCGGGAGGGTAAAGGGTTTCGTAAAGGTCTGTATTCGCGTCTATAAACTTTCGGTAAACTGTATTAAGACTTGAATAAGTATACAGAGTTGGTAATAGTCCGTAATCCCCGACTTCAAACCTTCCAGTAGATCGTACTAGGAGTCTAAACGGGTGGTCGCTGTCGAGTATCGCTCTGGGGGAGGTGTTAAGTGATTGCTAATCTGTGCGCGCTCACTAATCAGTATTTGTATTAATTTAATAATACAATTGAGTTATATCCCGGGGCACGAAATACGTATAGTATCGTATGCTCTTTAGGATGGTAGTGACTGTCGATTATATTAAGGTAGACTACGTAGTCTATATACTGACGCGCCTCCCCCTAATTAGTCAGCACCTAAGTAGTTGGTGCACTAAACGCGGAACTACGCGTTCGGTGTACCACGTGCTGTAATTATACAGTTAGTAAGCATTATAATTTATATAAGGTAACTAAGCTACTTAAAGACCTTTATAAGTAAAATCCTACTAAGTTATTATACTTAGATTTTACTTTATATATAATTAAGGAGAAGCCCTAAAAGATATTAATACTATTATTAATACTTATATCCTTTAAAAATAAAGTAAAGAGATTTAATTAGTTATATCTTTATTAGCGTTAGCGCCGCTATAGTCTTTAGCTTTAACCCTATAGTTAATCGGCTTTTAATTATTATTAGAAATAAAGGGCGTATTTTAAGGGTAGGTAGCAATTAAATTAATCTTCTAAAATAGGACCTCTATGCTATAAAACGCGGCTAGAAGCTCAGTAACCCATTTTATTATTACCAATTTTACTAATCCTATAGCAAATAGCTACGTAATTGCAGTAAATATCTAAACTAGGCACTAATAGCAGATTCTAAACGCGGAAACCACGTGGCTTATAGACCTTATATCTTTATTAACTGCTATAACGGAGCGCCTATTTAAGCGAGGTAACCGTGGTAGTGTTATTAGCGTACTAAACAAAAACTTATTTTAGTAAATAGCCCTAATACGCAACACTAGAACAGTTAATAGCAATAAGATATTGGAGGGCTATTTAGGTAGTAAACGTATTATAAACTATACTAATAAAGAAGAGCAGACCATAGAGGAGAGTTAGAGTAATTAAGTTAATATAGATAAAAATAAAGCCAAGTAAGGAGAAGCCTAAAAGGTATATAATTTAAATATTACTATAGATAAACAAGCCTAGCAACGCTTTAAATAGGTTAGTATAGTAGAGAAATTATAGACTTATTATAGATACTAGAGGCGATAAGGACTTTAGTAGTTTATATATAAGTAGATTTTAGATTAGGGAGGTAGTTTTTAGAGCTTAGTAGGGGCATAGGCTATTTTATAGATAACTTCTTGTAATTGCAAGCTCCGTTGCTTTATTAAGCTATATACTTACTTCCTTGCCATACCTAATCTAGTAATCTAATAGTAGATAGTAGTTATTCGCTATCTATATACCATTTTACACGTCTTTAAACCTTCTATAATAACCGTAACTATTTAACCCGCCCGTATTATATTTCGCTTTAGATATATTTATTAATATGCATACTCTTTTAAAATACTACTTAAACAGTATCTTATCTTCTTTAAACTTTACCCCTCCCTTTACTTAAACAGGGCGATAAATACTATTAATTAAGTGTTCGTTATTTATGCCGTTGACTAAGATACCACTTAAGTGGCATCTAAACTATCCTCAGGCGGGTCTTTCTCTTTCTTCCGTATCGTCTTTAACTAGCGTATTAACATAACCTATTAGAGAGGCCCTTAAGTAGTATTTAGGCTATCCCTTTCCCCTAGACTTTAGGCCTATATTTATTAACTCTTTAGTAAACTAGAGGGTAGGTAGGGTAAATTATTTTAAGTTTAGGTAAAACTAATATAGGATAGAAGAAGAATCACTAGAGGTTTTAACTGCCCTAAATTTTAAGGAAAGCAAGGAAATAGAATCTTTATTAACTGCTTACGATTAAATAGTAATTAGTTTATAGGTAGTTGCAACCTACTATAGACCTATTAATAGGAATAGGTGTTTTCTCATTTTAGTAAGCTAATAGTGCCTCTTACATCGCAATACGGATTAAGTTAATATCCTTAGACTTATAGTTTTACGCGTGCTTATTTCGTATTAAATTAACTAAATATAGATATAATATAGGGCCTCCCATTATATATACTATAATAATATATACTAGTTAGCTCTAGGAGGATTTAAGGTCAAAGTCTATTTTACCTTTTATATACTTTAAGCTTATTAGTCTAATTAATTTCTTAAGGGCCTTTAAACTCCTAGTAATATATTATATATACCCTTTATATAGGACATTAGCCCTAATAGGGTCTTTAGCTTTAGTAATCCTATTTATATTTAGTTCTAATTAAGTTAAAGCAAAAGCCCTTATAATATTATTCTCCACTTATAATATTAATAATATTCAATTACGCTATTACGGTTCCCGTTAGGGTTTATATAGCGGTTCTATATAAATATATATATATAAGAGGGGAACTATATAGGGCTGGATAAAACCTCTTCTTCTACAGTTATATGGCCTATATAGCCTCTCTTTTAGTTAGTAACTATTAAGTATAAGTAGACGTCTCTTTAAGGCGCTATAGACAAGCCATCTTAATATATACTCCTAGGTCTATCCGGTAAGTATATAGCTAGGGCTTAGGTTCCGTTCCTAGCTGCTCTAGTTATCTAGGTAGGGCGTAGGCCAGCGGCCTATAAGGCTAATGGTAGTATAAGAGTAAAAGTAAAGGTGCCGTTGTTTAATTATTATATACAGCTCTATAACTTGCCAAATTCTACTAAATTCTACCAGGTCTAAAATTCTGCTAAATTCTGCTAGGTTGCTAGATTTTACTATATTCTACTAGGTTACCAAATTTTACTAAATTCTACTAGGTCTAAAATTCTGCTAAATTCTGCTAGGTTGCCAAATTTTACTAAATTCTGCCTAGTTACCAAATTCTGCTAAATTCTGCTAGGTTGCTAAAATTTTACTAAATTCTATTAGGTTGCTAATTTATATTAACTTCCTAACTTCTATAAGATTCTGCTATATTCTACTATACTTATAGTATTTATTATCTACCTCTTAGAGCGCCCCCTTCCTTTACCTTAGCTAGTTTTCTAGCAAATAAAAGGTACGGTAAAAGGTTTGTCTATATAAACTAGCCCATAACTACTTTAGTAGCCTTTTACTTAGTTAGAAGCTCTCTATATAAGGATATTTTAGTATAGTAATATATTTCCGCCTGGCTAGCAACGTGCCTAGGATAGAACACCACTATATACATCGTTAATTATTAGCCGTAGCGGCATAGGTAGGCCGGAGTTGGGTATTATAGTACTTTTTAGTAATAGAGGTATCTATTAAGCCCTATATACTTAGTTCCAAGTAGTGTATTAATTATACTCTTTACCTTAGTAAGCTTTGTATAACGTTTAAAGACCTTTTTATTCTATAGTTCGGCCTAGGCCGTTATATAGTAAGTAAGCTTACTTTAGTACTTTTTCTATTCCCTTTTCTACTGCTCCTTAAACGCCTTTTATACCTTAGCCCTTCTGCTCTTCTTATACTGCTCTTTAGATAAGTCTATTAGTTATATATATCTATCCCTAAGATAGCTGCCGCTATCCTCTTTAGCTTATCTCGTCTGATAGGCCGTATTAGTGGCTTTATTCTAGGCTAGAGTTAGTAGGCTATTATATCCCGTATAGTATTACACTACCTCTTAATATACTCTCTTGCTAGTTCTTTCTATATTCTTTCCGTATAAGATATAGCCAGCTCTTTAAGGTATATTTAAAGCGGCGGAAACCCCGTCTTATACTCTAGTACTACTATTAGTATTAATTTATACGCCCCTATAATAGTGCGGAGGTATAGATTTTATACTACGCCTAGCTAGCGCAGCTTAGTTTTACTTATCTTTTTAGGCTTTATCTACTCTAGTGTTGAGTACTAGGTACTATACCTATATAAAATTGCCGGTCGGATTACGGCGGAGTATATTATTCGCGCCTTTTAGAAGGAGGCGCTCTATATAGAGGCCGTAAGCTAGGTTAGTGCGGCTATTTAAGTAACTGCTTTTATCTTAATAATATTAACGTATGGTTCCTATTTAAGCTTTAAGTTAACCTATACCCCTAATACGTATAGGTTACTAACTAGGCCTTCCATAAAGCCATATATGTTAACTATAGCCTTTATATTAAACTTCTTATAGCTCCTTATAAAGTGAATAAGGTGGTACTTTTTAGGGGCGAATACTACCCTATGCTAGCGTGCCTACGCCGTATATACCTTATATGCCCTTTCTATAGTTCTCCTCTATAGTCTTGCTATATATTAGTATATTAGAGTTATTAACGAATCCGAATACCGTAGTAGTTCCCCCTTATAGCTTTAGGAAGAGTATATAGGCAAAAAAGAGAAATAGGATTAGCGATAGCGTAGAACCTTAGGGTATACCGGTGTTTGTTTATATTGTTTATACTATATATCCTCTAATTAAGAGCCTCGTTGTTTAATCCTTAAGGAAAGATTTTATAAACTGTACTATCTAGGAGGGTATAGCTTAGGCCTTTATATTATATATATATATATTTTTTTTATAGGAGACTTAGTTAAAGGCCCTAGAAATATTAAGGCTAAGCAGTAAGGCTACTAAATTTAGGTTACTCCTCTATACTGTATATATCTATTAGGTTAGTAGCTCTAGTACTATTTATATTAAGCGCCCCGGCCTTACTTCTATCTAACTAGCCAGTAGCATACCTATCTTTTTATAATTTTAGATAGTTAGCTAGCTATTATTCTCTTAAGTAGCTTTCTAATAGTGTTAAGTAGCGCGATTAGCTAGTAGGCCTTTACTGTAGTATAAGATAGCTTCTATGGTTTTTAGATAACTACTATAATAGAGTTTTTAAACGGCTTTAGGTAATATCCAATTGCTATATAGCTGCTAAAGAGTTTAGCTAGTGCTAGGGCTAGCTGCTCTCTACACGCCTTAAAGAATTAATTAGTAATCTTCTTTAGTTTTAGGGCCTTATTAGGGGCAAGCCCCTTTAAGGCCTTAATAATGTCCTCCTCCTTAACTACTTTCTTTACTATTTACGGCTCCGGGTATATAAACCCTAGTATATCGCTAAGGTCCGCCTCTATAGGCAGCGGGAAGAACTGCTCTATAAGAATAGTGGCCTTCTCCTTATTATTATAGTGTAGTGTCTCCTCTTCTAGTCTACTAATAGGAGGAAACTATAGTAGAGCCTTTAGCTTCCCGTCTGCTATACGCGCCCATTTTACTATCCTCTATATCCCTTTAGGGTCGTTTATTAGCTTTTTAACGGTCCGCCTTTAGAGCTTATTAGCCTCTTATTAAATTATCCTTTTCTTCTTATTATGTGCAACTCTATAGTTAATTTAGTCGGGTATTAACTAAGAGGCCTTTTATACCTAAGAGGCCTACTAAGTTTCTTTTACTACTTCTATATATTTCTCTAACTATACTTTAAAGGCTTACGGTAAGGGCCGCGCGTTAGGTACTATTTTTACTATAGTGTTCTTAATCGCCTAGTATCTAGCTTCCGCTAGCGCGTTTAGTTTATCTCTTATGTTATATAGGAAGCTATATAGGGGCTAGAGTTGGCCTTTTAGTTTACTCTACACCGACTTCTAATTGGCCTTCTTTTATAGCGGTCTCCTAGGTAAGTAAGGCCCCTCTAACACCTCTATATCCACTTCTGTAATAATAGAAAAGTAGTGAGACCCTATATACTAGCAGTCTTATCTTTAACTCTATAGCAGCCTATTAGTAATCTAGGGGGAGGTAAATACTAGGTCTAGCGTGCTCCTTAATATGCCCTTTACCTATATCTTTATGCCCACCTTAGTAGCTAGGCTTAGGCTGGCTACCTTTATAGCGCGGATAAGGTTATCTACCGTATTATCTGCGTATGTTACTATTACACCCCTCTAAAAGGGGTAATATAAATTAAAATTACCTAATAGTATATGTTCTCCTTTGGCCTTTAGCAGCTCCAGTAACACATGGATACTACTATTCGTCTATTAGGGGTTATAGATATTATAAATCTGAATAGTCCGCTCGTAGCCATCTAGCTTAATTATATATATATTCGCTAAGTAGTATATAGGCGCTTACTTATTTATATTAATAGCCTTATTTATATTAAAGTAGACCCTTATATTGCCTACTCCCGTATATATTAAATGGTATAACTTATAGTATATATTATATTTTATTAGTCTCTCCGCTATAGCTTCTAGATAGCTAATGGATCTAACTAGGGGTCTACCTACTCCACCTCTTATAGAAAGTAGAGTAGTACGCCATTCCTATTGTTGTTAGTATTATACTATATAATTATAAGCGGTTTCTGGTGTCTTAATATAAAAGATCTATACTGGCCTCTAAGTTAGCTAAGTTAGTACCCTTTAGCGTCCGGTTGCTTTCTTATAACGTAGTTTTAGAGCCTTTAAATACCTCTCTCTAGATCTAGGCTTTTGCTTCTACCTCTACGTTAAACTCTATATTTAATAGAGGTTCCTAAGTTACTAGGATTTAAATTAGGGCGTATATATACTACCTTATAGCACTATTTAAAGTGTTAATTAAAGGGTCCTCTAACCCATTTCCTTTCTAAAATAATTAAAAGTCTACGGCCAGCTAACCTTTTAGGGGACTTCCTCTACCTATATAGGGCTCTTCTATATAATCGTCTCCTTTAGCTTCCTTTTCTTAGCTTATTGCAAGGCCTCTTTAGTAGTAATCTTATACTGTAATTATAATTACTATCCGCTTATAGGCGCCTTATAGGTGCCTATATAGTATATTAGCGTAAAGGCCCTAATTGCTATAGTCTTCTCCTACTACATCTGCTTAACACTACACATCTCGTTCCATGCCTTATAGTCTACTTTATAGTTAATACACTTTTTAGGTAAGTCTCCTATGCATTTACTAGTATTATATTACTTAGCGCAGCGTCCATATCAAGCCTCTTTTCTACAACTTTTAGCTATATAGTTAAAGCCTTAGTATTTAAAGCACTGCGTTACTAGGAACTTTATCTTATATTTTATAACTAGGTAGTAGTCTCCTCCTAGGAAGAGGCCTTAGTTAAATAGCACATTTACTAACTCTTCTAACTATATACCCATAATAAGCAATAATTTAACCCTTTCTTCCGTTTAGACTCTTCCTGGCCTTTTCCACGCTAGCCTTTCTACTATAAGCCCCGCTATAGTATAGTTCTGCTCTATTATATCTTTTATTATCTACTTAGCCTCTAAGCCTTAGATAGCGAAGCTTATAGGTATTATATAGACCTTAATTAGTACTAGCGGTACAACTAGTGTAGCAGAGCGCCCTAGGACCTTTATCCACTCTATTTCTTACAGTAACCTATTTTTTACTTCTTTGTCCGTAATATATGCCCTAATATTACCGCTTTATAACTTCTTTATAGCCTATATCCTATAGGTATCTAGGGGTCCTACGGCCTAGAGCGTATATACTAAGACTTAGCTATTCTACTTTAAGGTTTCCTCGTGGTTAGCGGCATTACCTATATAAATTATAATCTTATATACTTCTATAGGTTTATAGACAACTTGTCTTATAGCTTGGGGCATTATAGGTATAGTGGCAGCGACGTATACGTATAATAGCAGGCCTATAAATATCGGTCCGCTCTTTATAGTTATTATTACAGCCTTTTTAAAGGCGCGAATATCTGTCCTAATTGCCTATATATCTTAGGCGTATTGCTCCTAGGTTCCTTAGGTTTAGATAAGCTCCGCTAACGTAATAAAGGCTATCTAAAGGGTTATAATCGCAGTAGTGAGGAAGGAGAGTATAGTAGTGCGCTCCTTATCTGCATTAAGAGATCGTTTCTATAGTACCTACTGGGTTTATTCTACGGGTTATATAGTCTATAAGGCGCGTTCTTAAAAGGCGCGCTATTCAATTAGGGTAGTTAGGGTAGTTAGGGTAGGGGGTTTATTTATTTGTTATAATCCAGCTTTAGGGGCTGTATATTAGAAAACACTATATATACCTCTACTAACGCCGAATTAGGGTGTGTAGTTTTAATAGGAAGGATTTCTATAGTCCTCTAGAGCTCGTAGGAGCTCTATTAGGCTTGTTTTAACGGTTTCTTTAGCGAGCGATTATATTATATATTATCTCTACTTATATAGCAAAAAACGCGACTCTCTAAAACCTCTAAATTTAAAATTATATTAACAGCTATATAAACGACCGAGTCCTATTAAGTAAACATTATATAGGACTTACTAATCCCATTATAGCTATCTATAATAATACAAACATTGCTATTTTAAAGGAACTGCTAAATTAAGGAATAAAGTTGGAAGTTAACCTAGTTGTTTTATTCTAACTAGTTAAAAATATAATTAAAATAAACCGTTCAATGTCCGTTCTCTTATTAAAAGGGAGTCTATTATACTAAAAAGCTCTTATTGTAAGAGCCTGTCTATTATACGAAATTTAGGTATTAGGTATTATATTAGAAATACTTATAGCTAAATACCTTGGTCCCTAGCCCGCCGCGTACTCTAAGCTATACCTAAATCCGGTCTCTATACCAAAAAAAAGTCACTAGCTAATTCTATAAGAATTATACTATTGTTTACATAAAAGGCCTAAAAATTTCTCTATAGTTCATCCTCTTTAGCTAAATAATAGTTTACTTTAGCCTTTTCTATATCTAGCTACGCAACTTAGCGCGCAAGATCTTTAGTTACGCGCCTAAGACTCTTAAAAATCTTATAGCTTTTATAATTATATTTAAGATTTAAGATTTTCAACTACTATATAGATTTAGTTTTTGCTACTTTAGTAAAGATAGGGCTTGTTCTACTAATATAATTATCGTTTACCTAACCTAGGCTAATAAGAGTATTATAATTATTATATATAGAAGCACTTAAAGTAGAGCCTAAAGAGGTAGAGGGTCCTTACTTAGGAAGCATATAATTTAGCAGGTAGTTATAAAAACAATATTATTTAAGGAAGCGAGTTATATTACGCTATACGAATTAGCAGCATATATAGATAGTTCTAAGTTATAACCGTTAGCCGCTAACTAGCACGATCTATAAATACGTAGAAATGGCATACTCCCTAGCTTCTCCCCTATCTAAAATACGTCTATACTACTACTAAGCCACTTTATAGAAGGTAGAAGAGCCTAGATTTCTATAGCTTAAAAACCTAAAGGCCCTCTAGACCTATAAAGTTGCTTAGATATACTAGCAGACTTAGTAGTATAACTATAATATAAGAGATAAGCGTAAAGATAATAACGGCAATAAAGATCTTACTTATAACTTCCTAGATAAACTAGGATATCTATATTTACGTTTTAGTTATATAGTATAAATATAGAGCGAACTAGACTTACGCGGTAAATATTTATAATTATAGGCACGGAAGAAGACAGTGCTATATATATTAGAGTGCCGTAGTTTACTCGCTAAAGCGGCTACCCGTGCCGCTATCGCGATCCGCTTACTTCGTTACTGAGGTAAGTGCCGGCCAGCTTAACGAGTAGAGCCTACCTTAACGTCAGATTTGCCAAGACACCCAAATACTATCAATATTCTTATTATATATTATTAACGCCATAACTACTAAGTATATTCGCGTCAAAAATAAGATCTAGAAGGCTCTTAAAGAACTCTAAGAGTCTACTAAGCCCAATATTGCAGAGGCTGCGCGCCAACACGGTGTTCCTGAATCACGCCTCCGCGCTTAGTGGAAAGGACGTTAATTACGTTGCGAGAGGCCTACAGCAGGTAGAAGGCTTACTAACGATTAAGACCTTGCTCTTCGTAGCTATATTAATCGCTTAGATTCCTTATATACCGCTACTCGACTACTAATAATACGTTCTACAGTAAATTAGATTTAGATTAAGCCAACGAAAATCTAGATCAGCCACCACTTCCTATTAGCTCTTACTTTGTTAAACGCTAGCTTAGCCGCCACCTAGAGTACTATAAGTGTAGGCAGAAGACAATAGAGCTTAAGCGCACAGCGGTACACGAGCCGAAGGATATTAAGGCGTAGTTTTATTAATACCGCGACGTTATAATTAAGCATGCAGTTATGCTCACAGATATATATAACTTTACTAAGTTAGAATTCCGCGTTAGTATTAGTAAGGACCAGTAGATTATTATAAGAGAGCCTTATTAAAAAGCTTATATCTTTACGGATACAAATCGCGAGCTAGTTATTATAATGGAAACGATAAGTAGTAACGGAGTTGATCTACTACCTATAATTATACTTGCGGGCGCATAGTTCCTCCACTAGTAGTTTAAGAATTTAGCCCTTTCTAACTACTATTTATTAGGCCTATTAGAAACAGACTATTTAAATGACGAATTAGCTTTTAATTAGCTTAAGTACTTTAGCGTATATAGCTCTTAGCGCCAGCTGGGTGCATATAGGCTCCTAATTTTTAACGGCTACGGCTCTTACCTTACGAAGGAGTTTATTAAGTATTGCGACAATTGAAAGATTATACCATTTACCTTACCTTGGTATATAAGCCACCTTTTGCAGCCTCTTAATGTTATTGTATTTTAGCTATATAAACACCACTATAGTAAGGCAGTTAAGTAAGTGACATAAACGAGCTGCACCAACTTTAATAAAGTTGAATTCCTCTACGCAATTAAATTAGCCTTCCGGCAGGCAGGCCTCGTTCCTTATAACCCCTAAATCGTCCTTAATTCTATACGCGAGGCGCGTCCTACTACACCCCCCCTCTACCACCTTGTAAGCCACCATCTACACTATATACACTAAGATCTTTGCGTATAGTTTAGCGGAAAGTTTTTTCGCTAGCTTAGGAGGTATACAAAGATAATAAGGAGGCTATGGATATCTTTATAAAATTCGCAAGAGGTAGTTCAGCAAATATGCATGCACGACTATAAGCTGAACGCGAGCTTGCAAATACATAAGCAGTTACTAAAGCTCGTCAGCAACACCAAAAAAGTAATAGAAAGGTTGTATAGAATAGAGGGGTTATATCCGCAGTAAATGCACGGTTAATTATATAAAAGCGCGAGCAGGAGGAGGCTCTAAAAGCTATACGTACATTACTAAAGAAGGAACGGGCAACTGCGAAGTAGCTTCTTTAGGACGCCATAAGGCGGCCAGAGCCTTGACCTATTGTATATAGAGACTCCTTCTATTAAGAAACCAGTACTACACCACAAAATTCTAAATATTTGACTTTTTAGTAGAGTTCTGCGGCTTTAAAATCATGGTCTTAGCAAATCTAACGTTAAGGTAGGCCCTACTCGTTGAGCTGGCCGGCACTTACCTCGGTAACAAGGTACTGTCGCTTGCAAAAGATCGGTAAAAATCGCCAAGCCGCACGACGCGCATCGCCCCCTCCATTAAAACAATATACCCCCTTATAGTCCCACCAACATAGCTCTATATTTTATAAATAGAGGCCTATTTTATAGCTTTATTTTAGGGCTATAAAATAAGTCCTTATTTATAAGATTTAGGGCTATTTTGGTAAAGTTATGGGGGGTGCTTATTTCTAGGAATGGAGGGGTCAGCTTAGCCAGCGCAGAGCCTTAATTTAAGTCTTATAGTTACCCCCTATAGCCCTACTAATACAGCTCTATATTTAATAAATAAAGACCTATTTTATAGCCCTGAAATAGAGCTATAAAATGAGCCCCTATATATAAAATTGGATTAATATTGGTGGAATTATATAGGGTGATATACTATTGCGACTTGGCGATTATATTGATATTTCTAAAACAGCAGTGTACCCACTATAGCCCCACCAATATAGCTCTATTTTAGGGCTATAAAATAGGTCTTTATTTATTAAATATAGGGCTATATTAGTGGAGCTATAGGGGGTAGCTATAAGACTTAAATTGAGGCTCTGCGCTGGCTAAGCTGACTCCTCCATTCCTAGAAATAAGCACCCCCCATAACTTTACCAAAATAGCCCTAAATCTTATAAATAAGGACTTATTTTATAGCCCTAAAATAAAGCTATAAAATAGGCCTCTATTTATAAAATATAGAGCTATATTGGTGGGACTATAAGGGGGTATATTGTTTTAATGGAGGGGGCGATGCGCGTCGTGCGGCTTGGCGATTTTTACCGATCTTTTACAAGCGACAGTAAGTGGATCGCGACAGCGGCACGGGTATAGCGTCTCCTTATCTAAGCACTTAGAAGAAGAAGTTAACGTGTTTCACCACTCAGTGGCCCACCCCACTCAGTGGCCCACTCTATTTCTCACCAAAAATCGTAAAAATTATAGTATAATATCTTAACAACCACTTAATAATAATTTCTAAATTTTTATATTTAAGCTTATATATATATATTATTTCTCCTCTTTTAATTTTAAGGTAATTTATTTAGTAGTTATAGATATATAAAAATTAAAGTAGAATTTGCTGTTTAAAACTATATATCTCTAATATCTCTATAACTGCTTTATAGATTTATTTAAAATTAAAAGGAAAGAAGTATAGTATATATGCAAGCTTAAATATAAAATTTTAGAAATTATTATTAAGTGGTTGTTAAGATATTATACTATGATTTTTACGATTTTTGGTGAGAAATAGAGTGGGCCACTAAGTGGGGTGGGCCACTGAGTGGTGAAACACGTTAAATGTAGTTAGGGTAAAGGCTAATAGATAACGTCCTGAATAGATAAAGGCTTATAGCTATAAGGCGCTTTTTATAAATTAGTTAATACGCACTTTTTAATAAAGTAAAGGAGAAATGGACTTATAGTAAGGTAATAATATATTACGTTCCAAAGATAAATAGAAAAGATAAACATTACAGTCTTAGTCTAGTATTAAAAATTATATATAAAACAAGTATAAAAGGTAATAAATCTTATATTATAACCTAGATAGTTTTACAATATTGTAATGGGACTAGCCTAGTTATAGTAAGAATGTCTCGGTAAAACACTTAATAGATAAATTCTGCTAAGTTCTACTAACTTAATCGAATTCTGCCGAATTTTACTAGCTTAATTAACTTCTGCTAAGTTCTGCTAGATTCTACTAAAGTCCGTTAAAGACTGTATATATACATATATATACGCACGTATTAACTACTAAGACCCCTAACTATTTAATTATAAGATTCTCGCATTATTCCTTTCTCTTTTTTATATAACGTCTTATTCCTAGCAAGAGCTATATACCCTTAGATTTAGATAGAATTTATATTATTCCTTTAAATCTTCCCTAAAGCCTCTTTACGCCCTTATATTACGTTATATTAAAATAACTACTACTAAAATAGTAAATGAATTTAAATCTCCTACGTTAACTATAGGCATTATAGCCCTAGTTAGGGAATAATTAACTATAATACAATAGTCCTTTATAGATGCCTTAGCCTAATAATAAGCTATACTAGAAGTCTAGTATTAGCAATTAATTAAAGCAATACGTAAAGAACTCTATAACGCTAAAATACTTATATTAGAGACCTTAGTACTAATACTCTCTATAAATAAGATTAAAATAACTATATTTAAGCCTAACCCATTAAGCGCGAACCCTAAACTAGTAATAATAGCTTAACCTATACCTATAATAAATCTAATACCTATTATAAAATCTAAAAAGCTTCCTAACCCTCTAATATTTAATAGAAACTAAAATAATTTATATCCTTTTATAACCAAGCTTTGTTTTAAACTTTTAATAAACTATAACTAACACCCTACTAAAGCTAGTAAGGTTGGCTATAGAATATCTCATTTAAGTAAAGACGCTGCATAAACTATAGACTTATTCTTCCGCAATAGCACCTTTATTAATTTCAAAATCTTTATCTCCCTACTAGAACGAACGTATAACACTAGCCACGAATATACCGCTGTTACTAAACTTAAAAACCTATAATAACGAAACCAAGACTTTACTAGCTTCTTTTTAGAAATTTTAGGCCTTATTAGCGAGCTAGATTAGAATAAAGCCGCTAAAGCTGCTGCTCTTTAATAAGCTATTTTGGATAAGATTAGAGCCTAATTAGTAGGTAAGAAACTACTAAAGGATCTATCTAAATTTGCTATAATATATTAATAAATTAATAAGGACCTCTAATATAATAAATAGACTTATTCTCTAAAGCTAACTATACCTTATATTTAAAACTCCACGAAACCGGTATATACCCTAAAGCGTATCCTATTTTTAAAACCTAAAAGCTGTATATACAACCCTATAAACCTTAACGCCACTTAATTCTATACACCCTTAGGAACCAATAAATAAAGAACTTAAGCCGTAAATAGAGAATGCTTTAGATATAGTAAAAAAGGATACATTTAAAGGAATTGCCGAACTCACCCTTTTAAAAAAGTCCGCTGTAGTTTCTCCTAGTTATTAAGTTACACCTATTCCCTAAATTATACTTATTCCCCAACTCGTACTTATTCTATAAATTATACTTAGTTACTATAAAGCATCTCGCCTTTAGTTAACTCGGAAAATAAATTATCCTAGGGCTAAGTCGCGCCCTAAAATAAAAAGTAGAAGGGTATAAGTATCTAGGCTCTTCTAGCGCTAATATATAACACAACTCCCTTAATATACTTAGCGAAATTTAAATACTTAAAAAATAGAAAGAGGTATAAATCTTAATACATAGCGGAGCTACTAGTATAGGCTTTATTAATACAAACTATATAAAAACCTAACACCTAAATTTAAAGAAACTTAATAAGACCTAAGGCCTACAAGGCTTTAATGGCAAACCCTTATAATATAGCGAACTAACGCACTACGCTTTTATAAAAATGCGGATAGATAAATACCTTAAATACGTTTTCCTATTTATAATACCCCTAAAGTATTATAAAGTAATACTTAAACACGGATAGCTAAAACAATATAACCCTTTAATTAGCTAGGTTAAAGAAATACTAAAGTTCCGTATAACCTACTGCTAAAGTTATTATTTAAAACACTACCTACCTTATAAATATATATAAGATTATTTAAATTCGATATTATGTAAACTGCCCCTACTATAGACTTTAAACTAATATAATAAGACTATAACTGCTAATTATAGTAAAGAATGCAAAGGTAATATAAGCCGCACTATTTATTTTATTAGCAAGAAAACGAGACTATAAAATCTTTACTATAATAATAGAAGATATTAAAAAGGCGCTAGAACCGAAGCAATATATTAACCCCTAACCTCTTATACCTAAAGAGTACCATAATCTAATTAATAAGTTTAAAGAACGATTTATAGACTGACTACCCCTATATTAGGATAAATATAATTTTAAAATAAAACTTAAACCTAGTATAATACTAAAGTTTAGTCCGCTGTACGGAATATCATAAGAAGAGCTACTTATAATACAATAATACTTTAAAAAATATCTAAAAAAAAGGATTTATCTGCCTAGTTAATTATTATTTACCTTACCTATACTATTCGTTATGAAGCTAGGAGGCTTAAGATTCTATATTAATTACTAAGCTCTAAACGTAATTACGATTTAAAACCGGTATCCAATTCCCCTAATTTAAGAGATGCTTAACTGCCTAGTAAAAGTATAATATTTTCCAAAGCTTAATATAGTCGCTACTTTTAATTAAATTCGCGTCTATAAAGAAGATAAGAAATATATAGCCTTCTATATATAATAGGGACTCTTTAAATACCTAATAATACCGTTTAGTATAAAGAATAGTCCTAGTATATTTTAGCAATACGCTAATAATACGCTCCGTAAATTCCTTAATATATTTATTACCGTATATATTAATAATATCTTAATCTACTTATCTTTACTTTCTAAACATTAGAAGCACATTTAAATAGTTTTTAAACGCCTATAAGACGCGGGCTTATAATACAATATTAAAAAATATAAGTTCTATGCGTCTAAAGTTATATACTTAGGCTTAATTATATCCCGCGATAGAATTAAAATAGACCCTAAAAAGGTCGCTATAATTACAAACTAGGGAAGCCCTAGTAATATATAAGATATTTAAAGATTCCTAAGATTTACAAATTTCTATTATTAATTTATTAATAATTGTTTGTACCAACTTAATGGTATAAGTGAGTTATATCCCAGGGCACGAAATACGTATAGTATCGTATGCTCTTTTGGATAATAGTAACTGTTGATTGTATAAAGCAGACTACGTGGTCTATATACTAATGCACCTTCCCCCCCCCCCCCCTAATTAGTTAGTGCTTTATAAGTGCACTAGACGTGTAAGCGAGTGGTTGGTGTACCGAACGCGTAAACGCGTACCTAGTGTACCGAACGTGTAAGCACGCGGTTAGTACAACAGGTGCTGTAATTATATACTAGCGGTACTTGAAAAATGAAACCACCTATATATAGCCTCCGTAATTGCTTTAATAAAACTACAAAACATAAAAGAAAATACATAGGAAATCCCTCCCGAGATGCCTTCTGGGTTGCTTTCCAAACGGTGCTCTAAGCTAGCCGTAAGTCCTGCTTACGGTCCGTAAAATAAACTATACGCCCTTTTGACGGGCCGTAAATGAACCATACGGCCTTCCGGCGGGCCGTAACTAAACTATAAATGCTTCGTTAGTCTCGCTCTACCCATTCTATAACCTTTAGGTTAAGCTTATTTATATTAATTAGGGTCTTAAGAGCTTAACACGGCTTTGCCTTAGTCATGGCGTCTACTAGGTTGTCTCCGCTGCTAATCTATTTGACCTCCGTAATTTCACGTCGTTTATAGGCCTAACGTAAGCACATTAGGTCGACTATAAGCCTCTTCTCTTATATTATACCTAGTTTAACTAGGCAGTCGTAGAGGGACTTTGAGTCGGTATATAGGACTAAAGGTAGTTGCTCCAATTGTAGGATCTTCTGGATTGTTAACTTAATTGCGGCTGCTATATTAAAGCCATAAGCTAGTATATATAGTTTAGAAGCTAGTATACTACGGGTTACTTATTTACACTTAATTAAAGACTAGTATAAAATATTTGCGTCCTAATTACGGTCTATAAGTACAATTATAAAGCCGATTTGTAATAATAGGTCTTTGTTATTAGTAAAGGAGGCGTCCGTAAATGCTAGTAAGCTAAGAGAACTTAGGTCTAGTGGTACGAAAGTAAGTCCCCTTGCTGCATTGTCAATTTGCCACTAAATGCGCTTATTAAGCTGCTTAATATTTTCTTCTTACGGATCTACTGCCTGGGCCGCAAAGGAAAAGTTGTAGGCAGATTTGGGTTGGCAGACTATAGCTATATAGGCGCCTCTTGCACGCTATACAGCGTATTAGTCCTTTATATTTACGGTTTTACGGGTCTCTCTACGGGAACTAGTAAGGTCCGTAGGCTTTGCTATAACAGGCTTTAGGTTTTAAGCTTAGCGTTCCTAAGTCAGCTAGATTAAATTGCCCTTTTATATAATTAAGCCTCCGTTAAACTTAATCGGAGTTTACTCAGTTAACTGCTCTCGCGGCTTTACTAGGAACTTAGCTTCTTAGAGTTCGGTCTCTTCGGCGTCCGCAAAAGTCTAGTCCGCTAAAAAGAGAGTATTATCTGTTTAGAGTCTAATAATACTAAGGCCGTTTAATAGGGTGTATAGGAGGCAGGGGTTATAGGTCGACTGCTCTATCCTAAGTTTATAGACGTGGTGCTAGTAGTACGTCTTAAACTAATAGTTTCCAGCTTCTAGTACTCTGTAAAGTGGTTTTATAACCCGTAAAATTGTTCCTAGTTGTAAATTAAGCTCAAGCGGTGGTCGTATAAAGATGTCCCTACTTAGGTAGGTATTGGACTGCATGTAGGCTTATAAGATGTCCCGTAAGTAGAGGGCTATGGGTTTAGTTTACTGTAGTCTAGGCGTAAGCGCAAGTATAATCCGTTGGCTGACCCGTTAAATTGTAGGTGATTACGTAAGGACTAAGTCTTTTCCCTGGTCATTATAGGCTTGTATAATAAGCCTTGACTTTTTAAAGGCTTTATTAGTACTAGGGTGCTTAATTTTGTTAACGAAGCGTGAGTTAAATATACAGACGCTTTATGGAACGTCTTTCTGTTATAACCGCAAAGACGCCCTTCTTAAATAGTCCGTTAATCTCTTTGCGTTGTAAGTCCGTAAAAGGGGTTTCCTATACTAGAACTAATATATCCGCAGGCGGAGATTACTTTGCGGATGTGCCTGCGGAGGTTAGATAATTCTCCGTTATGGGGTTCTTACGGGGGCGTCCTCGGCCACGCTTTACGGGAGGTTTAGTAGGTTTAGTGGGTTTCTAGGGAACCTCTAGGGTAGGTAAGGGTGCTTCTAGTTCGTCTAGCTCGACGTTATAGGTGTTTTCGGGCCGAAAATAGGGTTTTACGGACGTGCTTCTAAAGCTTGTCGGTCCGCTAGGGAGTTATACACAGCAGGTCTCGTCTTCTACGGCCAGTAGACAGTAAGGTCCAGTCTAATTGCCGCTTTCACGCCATATAAGGACTTTAGAATTAAGCGGGAGGTTGTGAACTAAGGTTGTATTGGGTCCGTTACGGTAGTGCAGGGCGTTATTAACAGTTTGTTTAGCCCGTAATTTAACTATTTCGGCCATTGCCTTCCGTATTATAGCTACTTAATCTATAACGGACGGGGCAGGAGGGTCTAGTTTGCTTATCCTTAGGTAGGCTCCATAAACCAAGAGGGTAGGTACTAGTCCGTTAGGGCCAGCGGTGTTATTAATGGCTTTTACGGCCATCTGTAAAGCTAGTTCCTTTTAAATATCCTTACACTCATCCATAATAGTCTAGTAAGCTCTCTATAGAGCTAGGTAAGCTCGCTTAATAAGCCTAATAGACTAGTACGCCTTAACTGGAACGGCTTTTATTAAAATAGCCATGGCCATAGCGTACTGCTAAAATTCCTTGCTAATAAAGTTCCTACTAGCGTTGTGGGTAATATACTTAGGAGGTCTAAGGTATATATTAATCCAGCAGGTCCGTAAAACGTCCTAAGTATATTTTATGGATATATTTTGCAACTAACGGGCAGCTTAATAGCGGGTTGCCTTGTTGATTATATGTAATACTAGGCTGCCGTTAATATATATAATGTCCACGTATACTAAGTAGTTGAAGTTAAGGTCCTTATAAAGGGTAAACTTAAATCTACCTAGGGAACGTCCGTATTTCTGGCAAAAAGAGCAGTATTTAGTTAGGTGGTTAATTGCCTTCCTATTGACGTTGTTATATCTAGAGCGTTCAAGGACTCTATATAGCTTTTCGGCTAATAGGTAGCTAAAACAGCGGTATAGGCGGTGGATTTTAGTACTGGTAAGGTAGCACGGGTTATAGTTAAAAGATTCCTAAATATAAGTCCGTAAAGTCTCTCCCTATATAAGGAACGGGTGTCCAAATCGTCGTATAATTAGTAGGGTAATATACTTACTTCCTAGGGCAGTTACGGGGCCAATTAAGGTGTCCGTAACGTTGTTATAGTAGACCTATAACCTATCTATATCCGCAAGGCAGAGTAGGAAAAGGGTATCCGCTTTTACTATATGGAAGTTAACTAGGCCAATTGGGGTCTTAACTGCGACTAATCCAATCAATGCGGTTAAGCTAATGCCGAATTAGACGTTTACGGCCCCAGTTTACATAGTATTAATATCCGTATTATCATTTGTAGTGGTCTTATATATAAGGTATTATCCGTAACCTACAGTAGACTTCTTAAAGGCACCTATATTAATTATAACGCCGTAGAATTCTTTAAGGGTGTAGCGTTTTATGGTAATATATACAAATAGGTTCTATTTACGGTCTGTAATATCTATAACGGGTCTAATAGGTATACTTACAGGCTAGTTTTTAGGTGCGATTAGGTATATAAAGGAACGGTCGGCTAATACGGTCGTAATATTAAAGGCTTAGTTGTCCGTAAAAGGTCTATAAGTGGTTAGGAACGTCTCTAAAGTCTCCTATTCCTAAGTGTTTAAGTTAAAGTTAATTATAAGGGCTTCTATTAACTTGTTAAGAGACTCCTCCGCTTCCTCTCCTTTGTAGTCTAAGATAAATTAGTTAATCCGATTATTAAATCTCTTCTTAGACTTATTACGTTCTTCCTAGGTATGCCTTATAGACTAATATCCTTCTTTACCGCACACAAAACACTTCTGGCTAGTTCGTCTATGGGGGTATACTTTTGTACAGGAGTTGCTGCGGGGGTTATAGGTAGGACTTAGTCGGTACGGATACTGCCGGCGGTAGCGGCGGTCCGTAAAGTAGGCGTCTAAGTCAGTTTACGGGTTTTACAGGTCTGTGATAAAGGCTTAAGTACTGCCTAGTAGGTTTAAGGCTTCGTACGTTGCAATAGAGGACCGTAAATTATTAATAAGGCCAGCTATAGTGTCTGCGGGCTTATAATAGGCGTATTTACATAGTTCTATTTCCTGGCAAGCCGTAATAAGTTTATTATGCAGGAAGTTATCCATTTAAAGCTTAATATTAAGACCGTACTATAGGTGGCGGAGGTCCTTAATAAGGATTTACAGGCACTCTATAGTCGATTTTTTAGTGTTCTTGTCTATTACGGTCCGTAACTTAGTCGCATTTTATTGGGTAAGGATATTACGCTTATATTCTGGTCCTTTAAAGTAGTTACGTTTGGCTTTATATAGCTTATTAAAGGGAACACCAAGGGGGTTGCTTTTAAGGTTAGTATAGTAGTAGTTAAGTGCTAGGCCGCGCAGTATAGTAGAGTAGGCTTAGCTAAACTCCTATTTAGGAATATCGGCCTTCTAATAAAGGTCCGTAAAGATAGTCAGTTTAAAGTCAAAGTTGTCGTTTTCACCACTATACTTAGATTCGTCAGTATAGAGCTTAGCTAGGTTAGCTAGCTCCTTGCCATAGGTCTTTACTTAAGTAGTTTACGAATCTGTAACTTAAATAATAGAAGGGTTTTGGTCCATATTTTGGTTTGCGGGGGTATTATAGTCCGTAGTTTGGGTTACAGGGGTATTACGGTCCGTAACTTAAGTACTAGGTATACTTTAGCCCGTAAGATTAATTCCAAAACTACTTAGGTTTATAGGACGAATTTAGTTAAGTAGGTTAGATATAAGGCTAGCAATCCCGTTAAGTTTAGAAGAAGTAAAGAGTTCTTTAGTGGCTTTAACCTAGTCTAGGATTTCCTCTTTAGTCCATTCCGTTTAGTCCTTTTTATATATTATATTATATAAAGACTATACAATAGTAACTCGTTTATCCCTTTTGACCTATACACCTTAGTAACGTAAAAGGGTTTATAGGTTACGGATAGTAGTGGGGTTGCAGGCCTTAAAAATAGCTTCCGTAAAGTCCATAAAGTCTTCCTAATATTGCTCCTATAGGTCGTTATTTATAAGCTTAAAATATTTATATTTAAGAACTTTAAATTTAATATAGTTGTTAACATCGGTTATGGACGTAAGGTCGACTCCCTGCCTCCACTTTTCTTAACCTTCATTGACTTACTTACTTAGGTCTGCCATACTATATAGTGTAGTATAGTACGTAGCGGGTAGTAGGGGTCTTATAGGGTCCGTAAAAGCAGTTAGCGGGTCCGTAGTAGTTTGTAGAAGGGTGAGGGTGTCCGTAAGGGGTTTTAATAGGTCCGTAGTGGTTCGTAGAGGGGTAGGAGGTCTCCGTAACGGTCCGTAAAGGTAATTAGGAGGTCCGTAGTAGCTCGCAGGAGGGTAAGAGGTTCCGTAAAGGTGTGAGGTGAGGATGTAGATAGGGAGTCCAATGATAGAACAATAGGTATATTGTATAGACAGAGACGAATCCTTAAGGGAGAAGGAGGAGTCTGAGGTGCGAGGTAAGGGGTTTCCATAGGCACGTGCAGCGCACGTGCCTCACAGGCGAGTCGCCTGCGGGTCGCCTGTACCTCGCAGCTACATAGCTATCTACTCAGGTTTCACCTGACAAAAGGTCTGTATTCGCGTCTATAAACTTTCGGTAAACCGTACTAAGACTTAAATAAGTATACAGAATTGGAGATAAGTCTGTAATCCCTAACTTCTAACCTTCTAGCAGGTCGTACTAGGAGTCTAAATAGGTAGTCGCTGTTGTATATCGCTTAGTGGGAGGTATAAAGTAATTGCTAATCTATGCGCGCTTACTAATTAGTGTTTATACTAACTTAATGGTATAAGTAAGTTATATCCCAGGGCACGAAATACGTATAGTATCGTATGCTCTTTTAGATAATGGTGACTGTCGATTATATAAAGCAGACTACGTGGTCTATATACTAATGCACCCCCCCCCCCTAATTAGTTAGTGCTTTATAAGTGCACTAGACGCGTAAGTAAGTGGTTAGTATACTAAACGCGTAAACGCGTACCTGGTATACCAAATGCGTAAGTACGCGGTTAGTATAATAGGTGTTATAATTATATAATAATAAATAATAATAATAAATAATAATAATAATAATAATAATAATAATAATAATAAATAATAAATAATAATAATAAATAATAATAATAAATAATAATAATAAATAATAATAAATAATAATAAATAATAATAAATAATAATAAATAATAATAAATAATAATAATAAATAATAATTGTTAGACTCACAAGGGGATATCACGTAGCTACGGTTCGTAGATAGTATAATAATTGTTTTTCTTCTCCTTGAAGAAAGGGGTGAGGAACTTAAGGTTCCTCACCACGCTAGTGCCGCGGCGGCACGTGATGGCAACTTGCCGCACGTAACGGCAACTTGCCATACGTGACGGTAATATGCCTTATATAGTGACCATTTACCTTTATTCTTAACACTAGCAACTCTTCTTTTATAGTTGCCATCTATATATATATACCGCTTAACTAGCGGAATAAAAATCAATCCTCCTTACTTACTATTGCCATTGTAATATAAGTCTCGCTGTCCCAAAATTTGCCTCTTAGCACGTGGTGCTTTCTTGCTTATAAGTTATAGGTAGGTATCTTATCAGTAGGGCCGCTAAGGCGCTAGCGGTAAGCGAGCTAATAGCGATTTTCTATCCCGGGGATGGAAAATCCTAATTGGCTGGTTTAAGTTAGGGTCTGTAGAATCTAACTAATTAAACAACTTCGACCGCTGGTCAAAGTTCCTGGACATCTCAAGACCTCACGTGACTAAGAAATTTCTGGGGACTCCCTTTTAACCTAACCTTTAACTTATACACGCAGAGTATTTATGTTAACAAACGTCTCTAGTGCCTTATTTAGGTTCGCCTTTATTATCGCATCTACTAGGTTATTTTGGCCATTAATCCATTAAATCTTAAAGAGTTCTTAACGCTTATAGGATTGCTAAAGTGCCATAATATCGATTATGAGGCGCTTTTCCTTCGTGGTACCGAGCTTAACTAAATACTTATAGAGGGAAAATAAATCGGTGTACACAATTATAGGGATAACGGAAAGTTTAAGTCGATCTATAATCATCTTTAGGGTAGTTCCAATTGCAATTGCCATATTAACTCCGCTAACTATTCTATATATCTCTAACGCCAAAACACTTCGGGTAACGCGCTTGCTCTTAGTTAAGCTCTAATAGATAAAATTGCCATAGATTGTGAAGTCATTCTCTCTAGTAAATTCGTTCGCGATAATAATCTTATATCCTAACTAGGAGCTAAAATCTTTATTATTTGCAAACGATCCATCGATAAATATAAAGAGCTTAGCGGTAGGAAGATTAATAGGCACGTAGAGTAGTCCCTGATTAAGATAGTTCATTTACCAGAAAAGACGTTTATTTAGGGCAAGAACGTCGTCCTTAGTTGGTTTCTAGTGTTAGGCGGTAACAGAGAGATTAAATGAAGCCTTAGGTTAACAGATAGAAGCAATATAAGCTCCGCAAGCGCGTTACTCTACGTATCCTTGCTTCGGGGAATTAACGTTAATAACGTTGATCTTCTTACCTTAACCCTTCTGGCGTAAAGCAATAGAATCCTCGTTTAGGGAGAGGATACATTGCTATAAGATTTGCCTTTACTAGCTCATCCTCTTTAAGAGCTGAGAATTGGTCGTCTCCTAAGATAATTGTATTATTAGTTTATATACTGACGATTCCGAATAGGGTTCCCGTGGTTGTGATAAGGAAGTAGGGATTAAATATAGAAGTAGTTATTAAAAGCTTCTCTTTATAGTGCTTGCTGTAGGTAGCCCACCAGTAAGTTCCTGCCTCTGCGATTCTATATAATGGCTTAAGTATAACTATGATCGTGTCTTTAGGATACTGGTGGCGAATTTACTCCGGAAGGTATGCCAATATTAAGCGCTGAAGGTGTATCTTTGATTAGGTGTAGGCTTAAGTAATATCTTATAAATAAACTGCTATTCTATTCTTTATTAAGGAGGGAGCTAATGTAATAATAACTCGCTAACTAGCTCGTTAAATTATAGGAGATTGTGTAAGAATTATCTCTTTACTATTATCGTTGTAACCTTGGATGATAAGCCTTAATTTCTCAAATGGGGCGTTAGTAGCTTTGCCCTTGATCTTATTAACCATTCTTAACTTAAAGATGCAAACTCCATCGAACTTAGTAGGGTTATATTCCTTAAATTTAAAGACTCCTCTTGCGATAAGACCGTCGATCTCCTGCTTATTAGATGCTTAGAAAGGAGCTCCTAGGGTTATAATACGATCTTCCTTTTAGAGCTATTTTGCGAGCTTAAAGTTAGCCTTCTCTTTAGCTGTTATAAAGGCCATTAATAACTTGACTTTATTCTTAATGGCGGCAATAAATTATTCTTTAAAATTAATAAGGTGTTGGCGATTTCGTAATCCCTTTGGGTAACCTCTACCGCGTTATAGTTGTGGCGCATCTACTACAATTGTATTGGGATTATAGTCGCCTTCTAGAGCATGTTGATTATAGTTCTCTTCTAGGGCATCTTCTAGGGCATTCTGTAAAGGCTTGGAATTATTATCTTTATAGTAAGGCTTAATAACAGTTAAACGGAATTAGGTGGGTCCGTAAGGCATCTAAATAGTGCAAGTTTAACCATTAATTATAATGAGTTAATATAGGCCTAACCATCCTCCCCTTTTACGCTATACGCGTACTTTAGACTAGAGTGGCAGATTAAGCGTAGTTAAGGNATTTAGGCCATTTCTTATTCCTAGTACATTATTAACCTAGCGTGTAGCATAGAGGCGTTATACCTCCTTTATTGCCTTGCGAATTGCCTTAGCTTATTATATAATAAAGGGAGATAGTAGAGAATCGTTAGTTATTTATGGGTAGGCGCTAAAGACTAGTAATATAGGTACGAGTCCATCCGGGCTAGCGGAATCGTTAATAGCTTTAATAGCCATTTATAAGGTAAGTTCTTCGCTAGCGTCCTTTAGTTCTAAAGAGATAATTTTATATACGCGGCGTAATAGCGCGTAATATTGCTTTACTTTTCCGATACTATTATGTGCCTTAATAGGGACTTCCTTAACCTCAATTGCTATTGCCTTTATTTGTTATCAGAACTCTATAGATAAGAAGTTCTTTCTTACGTTATGGACGATTTAATTAGGGGGTCCTAGGTAGATATTAATCTAGCATAATTAAAGGGTATCCTATGCGTTCCTAGCTAATATATCCTTTAAGAATTGTGCGGCTTAGAAGGAGGTTAAAAAGTTAACAACTTAGAGTACTGGCTTGCCGCTGAGGTATATAACGTCGACAATGATACAGAAGTTAAAGTCGTAGTTATCTTTAAGGGTAAACTTAAATCGGCTAGGGGACCTCTGGTTCATTTAGTAGTGGTAATAGTATTTTATAAAATGCTTAATTGCCTTAACCTTAACTTTATAGCCTACTTGCTAAAGAACCCTAAGCAATTAGTAAACTAATAGGTAACCAAAACGACGGTATAGTTGGCGTAACTCTAACTTAGTTAAATAGCTCTAAGCAACACTCTTTTCTGGTTATTAAAGGAGCAGCTAAGGGTAACCCTACTTACGTATAATAGGCACCTGATTATCTCCCTACACAAGCATATTCTTAAGGTTATTAAGCTTAACGCCTAGTTTATCTATATCCCTGATGCAAAATAGAAACGGGGTGTTTATAGAAATAACATAAAAAGTGATATACCCTAAGGGGGTTTAAACCCTAATTATGCCGAGAGAGATTATAGTACCTTTACCAAAACGAATCGTGTGTTAGCCTGCCGTTAAATGGTTAATCTAAATAGAGCTATTAAGCTACTAAAGGGCTCGAACTTAAGGTTCTCCTGCTGTAGATACTCCTGCGGCTCCAGTATCCGGCATAATACTATAGAAGACGTTCGCCGAGTATCTGTTGTTAAAGGAAAACGCAGAGCTCTCCTTTGGCTTGTTAAAGATATCTAACTTTATAATAAAATGGAGCGTAGATTAGTTATTAAGAACAGCGACGGTTTGTGTGCCATTTACCTTACCATACTTAGTAAAGTACTGGTTAGGTGAGTAGTCCTCAATTTCTATATCCATAAGGAGCTGTTCGGTCTTATTAACCTTACCCTTAAGGTCTTTTACGCCTTNATATTAAACNAGNAAGCTTTAGAANTAGGCNNNAGTAACNTTATAATTTCNNACNTTTCTTATACTCTAACGGAACTTATTATATACCTCTTTTCGCTTATTAAGGGAGTGTCTAGTTAACTAGCAATTTAGCTTCTTACAAACGTAGCACTTCTTCTAGCGATTACTTCGAAATAAACCTCTATAAGGACCTCTATAATTACCTTATAATTGACGTTAATTATACCCTTTGCTATATTCCCTACTACGGCCGCCATATATTCAATTAGTCTAGTTATAATCGTATTGGTCGGGAACGCTTAGTTAGGTAGGGCTTTCGGTATAGAGCTATTGAGATTCTTGTATTCGCATCGCAGTACCTATAGTGGAGCGTAGCTCGGCATATACTCCTTTAAACATATCTATAGGTTTATATAGCGCTAAGTTGCACTTAGAAACGCCATAGTATGCTAAGATAACCTAGTCCCTTAGGCTATTCTCGTTTTAGTAAGTTTTGGTAAGTCCGCGTTAAATTTTCTAGAGTTTATTAAAGAGTAGTTAAAGACACTCTAGGCGAGTTATTGTTGGGTTAGAAGCGATAACTCTCTAGAATATAGTCTCCCGCCATTTAGATATATAGAGTTAGCGGTTCTTATTAGTTTTAAAGTGGGCTCTAGTAAGCTAAAGCATTACATTAAAGCTATAGTTTTTACCTGCGATATAGTCGTAATAAAACGTTGCCGCCCGTCCCTTTAATATAACAGAGAAAGTATAATAGAACTAGTGGTGTTAAATTTTAACCTTATTGCAGCAGTTATAAAAGACCTATAGTTTTGCTCTGAGTATATCGTATAATTCTCCTCCAAACTTCTTCTCTTCGTCTAAATATACCTTTATTAAATTCGTGACTTCTTAAGATAGAGGCTTATCGGTTAGCTGGGATAGAGAAGTTAGAGGTAGTAGAGGTAGAGGAAGAGTACCTCTAGGTAGGAGAGTACCTTTAGGTGGGAGAGTAGCGTTTTAGGGGTTTCGTTCCGAATTAAAGTTGCCTTCTAAAGAATATAGGTTAGTTTTAGGTTTCCGTAGTTAACGTATAATCTCAGCTTCCGTCTATACTGGTTCTTCTATACTAGTAAGAACGGCGTAAATATTACTAGCAATTAGGTTACCGTCCTCAGCAACGTACACCCTATTTCTTTAAAGGAAGTCTCGAAAATCCTAAATAATATTAATATTACTAAGTGCCTAGGTATCGGCGGTCCATTCTATAAAATCTTCCCTAAAGTATTCTTATAACTATAAATTGGTATAATAGCTATCTTAGTAGAATAGAATATAATATAGGAGAAAGCCGTTAACTTGTTTTACGGTATAGGTTATTATATTAAAGGTAAATACGTCCTAATCTTTATTGATAAGTTTTGTGTATGTAGCTACCCCTAGTAATAAGGAGTCTCCCTAGTTGTTTAGAGTGGCCATAGTTATATTTTTAGAGGAAGGGAATATTAGTGGTATAGGGATTGTTGTTTAGTACGCGTTCGTGATGTATATTTGCGATTATAGGGCTTAGGACTAGTTTTAGCCTTAAATCGCGAAGACTTGTAAAGCATATTATTCTGTGTAATAGACGCAAGAATCCGTAATCTTAGAAAGGCTTAGGACCAGTTTTAGCCTTTAAATCCTTAGATTTATGGAAGAGTTCTATTTAAGGTTTAGGACCAGTTCTAACCTTAAAAGACAGCTTCCTTTAGCACAAGTAGCACTGGTATAGTGGCTTATCTCTTCTTAGTGGAATACCTAGCTGCTCTGTGGTATAACAGTAAAGTTAACTACTAATTAGTGTTAGACTTATAAGGGGATATCACGTAGCTACGGTTCGTAGATAGTATAATGATTGTTTTTCTTCTCCTTAAAGAAAGGGGTGAGGAACTTAAGGTTCCTCACCACGCTAGTGCCGCGGCGGCACGTGATGGCAACTTGCCGCACGTAACGGTAACTTGCCACACGTGACGGTAATATGCCTTATATAGTGACCATTTGCCTTTATTCCCAACAATAATAAATAATAATAAATAATAATTTATTGCTTAACGTTTAATTTAAATCCCTATTAGGCCTATGCGGACTACTCCTTATTTATATATAGGGAGAAAACTTAACTTAAGTATTGGTTATATAAGGTAATATTACGTAGCTACGGTTCGTAGATAGTATAATAATTGTTTTATATATTTTTATAAGGGAGGGCGAGGAGCTTAAGGCTCCTCGCCACGCTAGTGCCGCGGCGACACGTAACGGCAACTTGCCTTATATAACGGTAACTTGCCTATATTCCTAACACTAGCAGCTCTTCTTTTATAGTTGCTATCTATATATATATACCGCTCGACTAGCGTAATAAATATTAATCCTCCTTACTTACTATTGCTATTATAATATAAGTCTTACTATCCTAAATTTTGCCTTTTAGCACATGGCGCTTTCTTACTTAGGAGTTATAGACAGATATCTTATTTGGAGGGCCGCTAAGGCGCTAGTAGTAAGCGAGCTAATAGCGATTTTCTATCCCAGGGATGGAAAATCCTAATTAGCTAGGTTAAGTTAGGGTCTATAAAATATTATACCCCCCCCTTCTAAAAAGTCTTAGCAAGAGAATCTAACTAATTAGATAACTTTAACCGCTGGTTAAAGTTCCTAGACATCTTAAGACCTCTTATAACTAAGAAATTTCTAGGGACTTCCTTTTAACCTAACCTTTAACTTATATACGTAGAGTATTTGTATTAATAAACGTCTCTAGTACCTTATTTGGGTTCGCCTTTATTATTACATTTACTGGGTTATCTTAGCTATTAATCTATTAAATCTTAAAGAGTTTTTAACGCTTATAGGATTGCCGAAGTGCTATAATATCGATTATAAGGCGCTTCTCCTTTATAGTACCAAGCTTAACTAAATACTTATAGAGGGAATATAAGTTGGTGTATATAATTATAGGGATAATAGGAAGTTTGAGTCGATCGATAATTATCTTTAGGGTAGTTCCAATTGCAATTACTATATTAACTCCACTAACTATTCCATATATCTTTAAGGCTAAAACACTTTAGGTAATGCGCTTGCTCTTAGTTAAGCTTTAATAGATAAGATTACTATAGATTATAAAGTCATTCTCTCTAGTAAATTCGTTCGCGATAATAATCTTATATCCTAACTAGGAGCTAAAATCTTTGTTATTTGCGAATAATCTATTAATAAATATAAAGAGCTTAGCGGTAGGAAGATTAATAGGCATATAGAGTAGTCCCTAATNNAGATAGTTTATTTACTAGNAAAGANGTTTATTTAGGGCAANAANGTTNTCNTTAGTTGGTTCCTAGTATTAGGCGGTAACGGAGAGATTAAATAAAGCCTTAGGTTGATAGATAGAAGCAATATAAGCTTCGCAAGCGCGTTACTCTACATATCCTTACTTTAGGGAATTAACGTTAATAATATCAATCTTCTTACTTTAACCCTTCTGGCGTAAAGTAATAGAATTCTTATTTAGGGAGAGGATGTATCTATTAAAAAGTAATAGTGTTATTAAATTAAGCTTTTCCTTCGGCATTAGGAATTTTTTTTTTGGCCCCGTTGTTGCAAGCGAAAATCGGGGTCTGCAAAACCTGCGTAAGTCGCAATTTTGGCAATTTGCGGGCAATTTGCAGCAATTTGCTACAAACACATAGGCTACCTATGCACGCGCCTGCCCTATCTATGTGTTTATAGCAAATTGCCAAAATTGCGACTTACGCAGACCCCGATTTTCGCTTGCAACAACGTGCCCAAAAATTTTTTTCCTGATGGCCAGAGGCTCTGCACGAGGCTCTACATAAAGCTCTGCACGAAGCTCTGCACGAAGCTCTGCACGAAGCTCTGCACGAAGCTCTGCACGAAGCTCTGCACGAAGCTCTGCACGAAGCTCTGCACGAAGCTCTGCACGAAGCTCTGCACGAAGCTCTGCACGAAGCTCTGCACGAAGCTCTGCACGAAGCTCTGCACGAAGCTCTGCACGAAGCTCTGCACGAAGCTCTGCACGAAGCTCTGCACGAAGCTCTGCACGAAGCTCTGCACGAAGCTCTGCACGAAGCTCTGCACGAAGCTCTGCACGAGGCTCTACACGAGGCTCTACATAAAGCTCTGCATATAGAGGCTCTGCACGAGGCTCTGCACGAAGCTCTATACAAAGCTCTACACAAGGCTCTGCACGAAGCTCTACATGAAGCTTTACATGAGGCTCTACGGGCTCTACACAAAGCTCTACGTACTAAGGCTCTGCATGAGGCTCTACACGAAGCTCTGCACAAAGCTCTACACGAAGCTCTGCACAAAGCTCTATATAAAGTTCTACACGAAGCTCTGCACAAAGCTCTACGAAGCTCTACACGAAGCTCTACATATAGAGGCTCTGCACGAGGCTCTGCGCGAAGCTCTGCGTACGGAGGCTCTACACGAAGCTCTACACAAAGCCTTTGTGTGTGCGCGTGACACACTACTATCGGGTCCCCGCTTATCTCAGGTGGCCTCAGCCGCTTCTCTGAGGAATTTGTGGCGTTGCATGGCCCCACTCCAAAGCCACAGCCCCACTCTGTAAACTCGTCGAACTCCTAAGCCAATCAGCGGCTCACACTAACTCCTCCGAACTCCTGAGCCAATAGAACCTCGCGCTACCCCCTAGACCCCTACACCCCCCCAAATTCCTCTGCGAAGCGTCTGAGAGATTATGGGCGCGTGTTTGCTGTAAGCCAGGCCAGATTTCTAACGCTTGTTAACTTCAAGCAACTATAACAGGGTTAATCTAGCAGCTATGGCTACAGTTCGCGATGCAATTAAATTATGATCTCCTTTACTAGTATATTTTAATTAATATAGCTAGCTAACCACCGTATTAAGGGTCAAAGTATAGCCTTAAAGTTCAAAAACGTGCTTTTTGAAGCCAGGCCGACCCAACTAGCTTGTCGACACAGCGACCATACTCCACCACCACACCTCTATTCACCCTAAAACTTCCTAAGGTACCTCTTACAAACAGCTCACCTAATTATACTATACCTATACTAGTAGGTATGGATTTGCTTCGCAGTAGGGGGGAAGCTTTAGGTAGAGGCTCGTGCAGAGCTTTAGTAGAGCTTCGTGTAGAGTTTCGTGCAGAGCTTTGTGCAGAGCTTCGTGCAGAGCTTCGTGCAGAGCTTTGTGCAGAGCTTCGTGCAGAGCTTCGTGCAGAGCTTCGTGCAGAGCTTCGTGCAGAGCTTCGTGCAGAGCTTCGTGCAAAGCTTCGTGTAGAGCTTCGTACAGAGCTTCGTGCGGAGCCTTGTGCAGAGCCATGTGCAGGCGTGCAGACGTGTAGATTGCAGACGTGCAGACGTGCAGACATTCGTACGGGCGTTCGTGTGGGTGACTAATTAATTGATTAATTGTATGGACGTTTATAAAGCCGTTCGTACGGGCGTTTGGTTAGTTAATCGTACAGACGTTTATAGAGCCGTTCGTGTAGACGATTATAGAGACTTCCTAGTATATCAGTGCTGCGTATTAGGAGAGTTTTGGAGCTCCGTATTAAGCTTCGAGTAGAGCTTCAAGCAGAGCCTCGCGTAGAGCTTTTAAGCAGAGCTTTTGAGCAGAGCTCCGTGCAGAGCCTTAAGTAGAGCTTCGAGCAGAGCGTCATGCAGAGCTTCGAGCAGAGCTTTGATAGAGCTTTAAGTGGAGCCTCGTGCAGAGCTTTGAGTAGGGCTTCAAGCAGAGCTTCGAGCGGAGTAGAGCTTTAAGTAGAAAGCTTCCCTATATAGACCTTTATTTAGGCTTGTTTTTAAAGGCCTTGTAAACGGCTCTGTACAGAGCTTTGAGCAGAGCTTTAATATAGGCGTTCGTGCAGGCGTTCGTGCAGGCGTTCGTGCAAGCGTTCGTGCAGGCGTTCGGTGCATGCGTTCGTGCAGGTTGTGGGACGTTTGTAGGGGTTATTAGGGGCACGGTCGGGCTCTATTGCGAATGCAATATATAGAGTAGGAGATGAGCTTTCAAATGGAGGTATTGGCGAGCTGAAGAGCTATATTAGGGTCGAAGTACGACGTCGAAGGCGATACAACTGTATCCACCAGTGAGGCTGTACAGCCCTTACAAAACGCGCCCATAATCTCTCAGACCCTCGAGAGGAATCCCCTCGGCGCTCTATAATTGGCTGCTAAAGCTAGCGCAAGCACTAACGCCTGCGGCGTACATTAGCTGCGGCGCCCAGTCGCTAATTGGCTTAGGTGTGGCGGTGCCAGCCGCTAATTGGCTCAGAAGTTTGCAGGAGGTAAGGTGGATTTTCTCTCCGAGGGTCTGAGTCAACTGAGATAAGCCCCGCTATATTCCCGATAGCCTCTACACGTGCCTCTGCCAAGTATACCCCTATATACACCTAGGTAGCCACCTCATTTTTACCCTTCCTACATCCTCCCTACCTAGGAAGACACCAGAACGACAGCCAAGCAGACGACCGTCGCCGGAGCCAGACGACCATCGCCGGAGCTAGACGACCATCGCCGGAACTAGACGACCGTCGTCAGAGCTAGACGACCGTCGCCGGAGCCAGATGACCGTCAGAGCTAGACGACCGTCGCCGGAGCCAGATGACCGTCGTCATCGCCACACGACCGTCGCCAGAGCCACACGACAACCGTTCAAACGACCAGCCAGCGAACACGATAAACGATTCGATCGATCGATCGAATCAAGGTGACATAGACAGNTAGGCACAGACAGGTAGGCACAGATAGGTAGGCATAGACGGGTAGGTATAGACGGACGGACAGACAGGTAGGTAGGCAAGCAGGCAGGTAGGCAGGCAGGTAGGCAGGTAGGCAGGTAGGCAGGCAGGCAGGTAGGCATGTAGGTAGGCAGGCAGGCAGGCAGGCAGGCAGGCAGGCAGGCAGGTAGGTAGATGATTTAGAGTCTCTGCGAGAGGCTTCCCCCTTGACGCCCAAAGTAGATAGCTCTACATTTTATATAGTTATAATATAAATATATTTAAAAGTATATTATAGAAATCTATGGGAATATGTAATAATTTGGTTATTATGTAATATAATTATAATTTATATAGTTACAATTTATATAGTTACAATTTGTACAGTTTTTACAATTCGTACAGTTTGTACAATTCGTACAGTTTGTACAATTTATATAGTTTGCGCACTATTTATTTATAGGGTAGCGTTTTGCCGCAATTTGCTATCAGATGCTGCAAACTTGTTGCAAAACGTGCGTTTTGCGCAAATTGCTATCGACCATATCCACCTGCCGCAACAACGACCCCAAAAAAAAATCCTGATGGGCTTTACTATGAGATTTGCCTTTACTAGCTCATCCTCTTTAAGAGCTAAGAATTAGTCATCTCCTAAGATAATTATATTATTAGTTTATATACTAATAATTCTAAATAGGGTTTCCGTGGTTATAATAAGGAAGTAAGAATTAAATATAAAAGTAGTTATTAAAAGCTTCTCTTTATAGTGCTTGCTGTAGGTAGCCCACTAATAAGTTCCTACCTCTATAATTCTATATAATGGCTTAAGCACAACTATAATCGTATCTTTAGGATATTAGTGGCGAATTTACTCCGGAAGGTATGCTAATATTAAGCGCTAAAGGTACGTCTCTGATTAGGTATAGGCTTAAGTAATATTTTACAAATAAACTGCCATTCTATTCTTTATTAAGGAGGAAGCTAATATAATAATAACTCGCTAACTAGCTCGTTAAATTATAGAAGATTATATAAGAATTATCTCTTTACCATTATCGTTGTAACCTTAGATAATAAGCCTTAATTTCTTAAATGGGGCGTTAGTAGCTTTACCCTTAATCTTATTAACCATCCTTAACTTAAAGATGCAAACTCTATTAAACTTAGTAGGGTTATACTTCTCGAATTTAAAGACTCCTCTTATAATAAGACCGTCGATCTCCTGCTTATTGGATACTTAGAAAAGAACTCCTAAGGTTATAATATAACCTTTCTTTTAGAGCTATTTTATAAGCTTAAAGTTAGCCTTCTCCTTAGCTGTTATAAAGGCCATTAATAACTTAACTCTATTCTTAATAGCGGCAATAAATTGTTCTTTAAAATTAATAAGATATTGGCGATTTCGTGATCCCTTCGGGCGACTTCTACCGCGTCGTGGTTATAGCGTATCTACTATAATTATATTGGGATTGTAGTCGCCTTCTAAAGCACGTTAATCGTAGTTCTCCTTTAGGGCATCTTTTAGGGCATCCTGTAAAGGCTTAGAATTATTATCTTTATAGTAAGGCTTAATAACAGTTAAACGGAATTAAGTGGGTCTGTAAGGCATCTAAATAGTATAAGTTTAACCATTAATTATAAGGAGTTAATATAGGCCTAACTATCCTCCCTTTTTACGCCATACGCGTACCTTAGATTGGAGTGGTAGATTAATTATAATTAAGGTATTTAGGCCATTTCTTATTCTTAGTGCATTATTAACCTAGCGTATAGCGTAGAGGCGTTATACTTCCTTTATTGCCTTACAAATCGCCTTAGCTTATTATATAACGGAGGGAAATAGTAGAGAATTGTTAGTTATTTATAGGTAGGCGCTAAAGACTAGCAATGTAGGTATAAGTCTATCCGGGCTAGCGGAATCGTTAATAGCTTTAACAGCTATTTATAAGGTAAGTTCTTTACTAGCGTCCTTTAGTTTCGAAGAGATAATCTTATATACGCGGCGTAATGGCGCGTAATATCGCTCTACTTTTTTAATACTATTATATGCCTTAACGGGGACTTCCTTAACCTTAATTGCTATTACCTTTATCTATTATCGGAACTCTACCAATAAGAAGTTCTTTCCTATATTATAGACGATTTAATTAAGGGGTCCTAAATAGACATTAATTTAGTATAATTAAAGGGTATCCTATGCGTTTCTAGCTAATATATCTTTTTGTCGGTATCACCCGGGGGGGTACTGCAATTGCAATATAAGGTAACTGGTTCTTAATTTATTTGTGTTCTTTTCGTCGTCTACCAAAAGAGAAAGAAAGTAGTAAAGGTCGGGCTATCTATCGGGCCGTAGGTAGTCAGGTGACCTACGCTACGCCATACAGCCCCTCCCGCATACGCTCCACGCCATTCATCTAGTAACGATATTTATAATCTCTACTCGTACAGACACTTTTAAAAAACGCGCGGCTTAGAAGGAGGTTAAGAAGTTAATAACTTAAAGCACTGGCTTGCCGCTAAGATATATAACGTTAATAATAATACAGAAGTTAAAGTTGTAGTTATCCTTAAGGGTGAACTTAAATCAGCTAGGGGACTTCTGGTTTATTTAGTAGTAATAGTAGTACTTTATAAGATGCTTAATTGCCTTAACCTTAACTTTATAGCCTACTTACTAAAGAACCCTAAGCAATTAATAAATGGATAAGTGGCTAAAACAACGGTGCAGTTAGCGTAATTCTAACTTAGTTAAGTGGCTTTAAGTAACACTCTTTTTTAGTTAATAAAGGAGCAACTAGGGGTAACCCCACTTGCGCATAACGGGCACCCGATTGTCTCCCTAAATAAGTATATTCTTAAAGTTATTAAGCCTAACGCCTAACTTATCTATATCTTTAATGCAAAATAAAAACGGAGTGTTTATAGGAATAATATAGAAAGTAATATATCCTAAGGGGGTTTAGACCTTAATTGTGCTAAGAAAGATTGTAGTACCTTTACTAAAGCAAATCGTATATTGGCCTGCCGTTAGTTAGTTAATCTAAATAGAGCTATTAAGCTGCTAAAGAGCTTAAACTTAAGGTTTTCCTACTGTAGATACTCCTGCGGCTCCTATATCCGGTATAATATTATAAAAGATATACGCCAAGTATCTGTCATTAAAGGAAAAAGTAGAACTCTCCTTTAGCTCGTTAAAGATATCTAATTTTATAATAGAATAGAGCGTAGATTAATTATTAAGAATAGCGACGGTTTATATGCCATCTACCTTACCATACTTAGTGAAGTATTAGTTAGGGGAGTAGTCCTTAATTTCCATATCTATAAGGAGCTGTTTAACCTTATTAACCTTACCCTTAAAATCTTCTATACCTTTATATTAAACCAGGAAGCTTTAGAAGTAGGCTATAGTAACCTTATAATTTTTAATATTTCTTATACTCTAACGGAACTTATTATATGCCTCTTTTCGCTTATTAAGGGAGTGTCTAGTTAACTAGCAATTTAGCTTCTTACAAATATAGCACTTCTTTTAGCGATTACTTTAAAATAAACCTCCACAAGGACCTCTATAATTACTTTATAGTTAACGTTAATTATACCCTTTACTATATTCCCTACTACGGCCACTATATATTTAATTAGTCCAGTTATAATTATATTAGTTAGGAATACTTAGTTAGGTAGGGTTTTCGGTATAGAATTGTTAAGATTCTTATATTTATATCGCAGTACCTATAGCGGAGCGTAGCTTAGTATATACTCCTTTAAATATATCCGTAGGTTTATATAGCGCTAAGTTACACTTAGGAACGCTATAGCATACTAAGATAACCTAGTCCCTTAGGCTGTTCTTATTTTGGTAAGTTTTAGTAAGGCCATATTAGATTTTCTAGAGTTTATTAAAGAGTAGTTAAAGGCACTCTAAATAAGTCTTTATTAGGTTAGAAGCAATAACTCTCTAAAATATAGTCTCTCGCTATTCGGACATATAAAGTTGGCAATTTTTATTAGTTTTAAAGTGGGCTCTAGTAAGCTAAAGCATCGTATTAAAGCTATAGTTTTTACCCATAATATAGTTATAATAGAATATTACTACCCATCCCTTTAACATAATAGAGAAAGCGTAGTAGTACTAGTGGCCTTAAATTCTAACTTTATTGCAACAGTTATAGAAGACCTGTAGTTTTACTCCGAGCATATTATATAATTCTCCTCTAAACTTCTTCTCTTTGTCCAAATATACCTTTATTAGATTTATAACTTCTTATAGTAGAGGCTTACTAGTTGGTTAGAGTAGAGGAGCTAAAGGTAGTAAAGGTGGAGGAAGAGTACCTCTAGGTGGAAGAGCACCTCTAGGTAGGAGAGCACCTTTAGGTAGGAGAGTAGCGTTTTAGGGGTTTCGTTCTAAATTAAAGTTGCCTTTTAAAGAATATAGGTTAGTTTTAGGTTTCCGTAGTTAATATATAATCTTAGCTTCTGTCCATACTAGTTCTTCTATACTAGTAATAACGGCCTAAATATTACTAGTAATTGGGTTACCGTTCTTAGTAATATATACCCCATTCTTATAGAGGAAGTCTTAAAAATCCTAAATAATATTAATATTACTAAGTGCCTAGGTATTAACGGTCCATCCTATAAAATCCTCCCTAAAATATTCCCACAACTATAAATCGGCGTAGTGTCTACTTTAGTAGAATATAATACGGTGTAGGAGAAAGCTGTTAACTTGTTTTGCGGTATAAGTTATTATATTAATAGTAAATTCGTCCCAATTTTTATTAATAAGTTTCGTGTACGAAGCTACCCCTAGTAATAAGGAGTCTTCCCAGTCGTTTAAAGTAGGCGTAGCCATGTTTTTAGAGGGAGGGAAGTGTTATTAGTTTAGGGGTTGTCGTTTAGTACGCGTTTATAATGTTTATTTGTTGTTTAGTACGCGTTTATAATGTGTATTTATTATTTGGTACGCGTTTATAATATATATTTGCGATTATAGGGCTTAGGACCAGTTCTGGCCTTAAATCGCAAAGACTTATAAAGCGTATTATTCTGCGTAATAGACGTAAGAATCCGTAATCTTAGAAAGGCTTAGAACTAGTTCTAGCCTTTAGATCCTTAGATTTATAGAAGAGTTCTATTTAAGGTTTAGGACCAGTTCTAACCTTAAAAGACAGCTCCCTTTAGCACGAGTAGCACTAATATAGTGGCTTGTCTCTTCTTAGTGGAATACCTAGCTGCTCTATAGTATAATAGTAAAGTTAACTACTAATTAGTGTTAGTTACACAAGGTAATATTACGTAGCTACGGTTTGTAGATAGTATAATAATTGTTCTATATATCTTTATAAGGGAGGGCGAGGAGCTTAAGGCTCCTCGCCACGCTAGTGCCGCGGCGACACGTAATGGCAACTTGCCGCACGCAACGGCAACTTGCCTTACGTAACGGCAACTTGCCTATATTCCCAACATTAAGAAAAACTTAACTTAAGAAAACCCCGTAATCTATCTCCCTACCTTTTAAAACTCGCTTACTTAGCGCCTATAAGTTACCAGTGGTGCTTTACTATCTTAATTTTTAACCTTTTTAGAAACCACTACTGCCGTAATAAGCCTACGGACGCGCTAGTATTGCATACTTTACTTTACTACTATAGAGTTATTAGGGGACGCCTATTACTCGCCCCTTTATCTTTTATTACCATTTCCTTTATAACCTAAAACTAGTTTAGTACATTTTAGCTAATAAGCTACTAGGTAACTACCTTAAGACCTTTTTATATTAAGAGTAGTGTATTATAGTTCTCTATACCAGCTACTAAGAAGAGCATTATTTCTTAGTTAGTGCGTAAGGGGCGTAATATTATTACATATTTTGGTGTCTATCTTAACCAGCTACATTTGCATTTTAGGCTACCTACTAGAATACCTACCCAGTAAAGCCAATCTTTTAGTCCTATTATTCCTGTTCTTAAAAGTATTACCATTATATTTTCTACCTTTATTAGGCCTTTTCGGAGCCCCTAGGTATTTACCCCCTATAGCGTTAACTATATTACAGCTTAGGTTACTCTTGCCTAGGTTAGCCTTTATACCTTTAACTCCTATACACCTTTCTAGTATTGGTCTAACTAGTATTATATTACAGTAAATAGTTTCTTAATACCTTTTTATACTCTACTTTAGCTCCTTTCTCTCTCTTACTGTTATCTTTACTAGCCTCTTACGCGTCTCCCTTCCTCCTTTATATAGGCTTGGGTCCTAACGCGGCACCATTTTTTTCTACTTTCTTTACCTATTTCTCTAATATATCTTCCCTACTTTAGGGAATTTAGTTTACTCTCCTGCGAGGCACCCTAGGGTCCCTCTATAGTTTGTTTAGGCGTGTTTTAATATACTTTATAATTGTTGGGAATAAAGGCAAATGGTCACCATATAAGGCATATTGCCGTCACGTATAGCAAGTTGCCGTTACGTGCGGTAAGTTGCCATCACGTGCCGCCGCGGCACTAGCGTGGTGAGGAACCTTAAGTTCCTTACCCCTTTCTTTAAGGAGAAGAAAAATAATTATCATACTATCTACGAACCGTAGCTACGTAATATCCCCTTATAAGTCCAATACTGATTAGTAGTTAACTTTACTGTTATACCACAGAGCAGCTAGGTATTCCACTAAGAAAAGACGAGCCACTATACCAGTGCTACTCGTGCTAAAGGAAGCTGTCTTTTAAGGTTAGAACTGGTCCTAAACCTTAAATAGAACTCTTCCATAAATCTAAGGATCTAAAGGCCAGAACTGGTCCTAAGCCTTTTTAAGATTACGGATTCTTGCGTCTATTACGCAGAATAATACGCTTTATAAGTCTTTGCGATTTAAGGCCAGAACTAGTCCTAAGCCCTATAATTGCAAATATACGTCACAAACGCGTACTAAACAACAATCCCTATACCACCAATATTCCCTTCCTTTAAAGACATAACTATGGCCACTCCAAACGACTGGAGAGACTCCTTACTACTAGGGGTAGCTACATACGCGAAACTTATCGATAAAGATTAGGACGCATTTACCTTTAATATAATAACTTATACCGTAAAATAAGTTAATGGCTTTCTCCTATACTATATTCTATTCTACCAAGATAGCTATTACGCCGATTTATAGTTATGGGAATACTTTAGGGAGGATTTTATAGGATGGACCGCCGACACCTAGGCACTTGGTAATGTTAATATTATTTGGGATTTTTAAGACTCCCTCCGAAGGAATGGGGTGTATATTGCTAAGGATGGTAACCTAATTACCAGTAATATTTACGCCGTTCTTACTAGTATAAAAGAACCAGTATAGACGGAAGCTAAGATTATACGTTAACTACGGAAACCTAAAACTAACCTATATTCTTTAAAAGGCAACTTTAATTCGGAACGAAACCCCTAAAACGCTACTCTCCTACCTAAAGGTACTTTCCTACCTAGAGGTGCTTTTCCTCTACCTCTACTACCTCTAACTCCTCTATCCCAGCCAACCGATAAGCCTCTATCTTAAGAAGTCACGAATCTAATAAAGGTATATTTAGACGAAGAGAAGAAGTTTGGAGGAGAATTGTACGATATACTTGGAGTAAAACTATAGGTCTTTTATAACTGCTGCAACAAGGTCAGAATTTAACGCCACCAGTTCTATTATGCTTTCTCTATTATATTAAAGGGACGGGCGGCAACGTTCTATTACAACTATATCGTAGGTAAAAACTATAGCTTTAATGTAATGCTTTAGCTTACTAGAGCCCACTTTAAAACCAATAAGAACCGCTAACTCTATATGTCTGAATGGCGGGAGACTATATTTTAGAGAGTTATCGCTTCTAACCCGATAACAACTCGCCTAAAGTATCTTTAACTACTCTTTAATAAACTCTAGAAAATCTAACGCGGACTTACTAAAACTTACTAAAATAAGAACAGCCTAAGGGACTAGGTTATCTTAGCATGCCATAGCGTTCCTAAGTGTAACTTGGCGCTATATAAACCTGCGGATACGTTTAAAGGAGTATATGCCGAGCTACGCTCCGCCATAGGTACTGTAATGCGAATATAAGAATCTTAACAGTTTTATACCGAAAGCCCTACCTAACTAAGCGTTCCCAACTAATATAATTATAACTAAACTGATTAAATATATAGCGGCCGTAGTAGGGAATACGGCAAAGGGTACGATTAACGTTAACTATAAAGTAATTATGGAGGTCCTTATGGAGGTTTATTTTAAAGTAATCGCCAGAAGAAGTGCTATATTTGTAAGAAGCCAAATTGCTAGTCAACTAGATACTTCCTTAATGAGCGAAAAGAGGTATATAATAAGTTCCGTTAGAGTATAAGAAATGTTAGAAATTATAAGGTCACTACGGCCTACTTCTAAAGCTTCCTGGTTTAATACGAAGGCGTAAAAGACCTTAAGGGTAAGGTTAATAAGACCAAACAGCTCCTTATAGATATGGAAATTGAGGACTACTTACCTAACCAGTACTTTACTAAGTACGGTAAGGTAAATGGCATACAAACTGTCGCTGTTCTTAATGACCAATCTATGCTCCATTTTATTACAAAGTTAAATATCTTTAACGAGCTAAAGGAGAGCTTCGCGTTTTCCTTCGACGACAGATACTCAGCGAACGTCTTCTATGGTATTATGCTGGATACTAGAGCCGCAGGAGTATCTATAATAGGAGAACCTCAAGTTCGAGCCCTTTAGCAGCTTAATAGCTCTATTTAGATTGACTATTTAACGGCAGGCCAACACACGATTCGTTTTGGCAAAGGTACTGCGATCTCTTTCGGCACAATTAGGGTTTAAACCCCCTTAGGGTATATCACTTTTCACGTTATTCCTACAAACACCCCGTTTTTATTTTGCATTAGGAATATAAATAAACTAGGCGTTAAGCTTAATAACCTTAAGAATATGCTCGTGTAGGGAGATAATTGGGTGCCTATTGTATGTAAGTGGGGTTACCCTTAGCTGCTCCTTTAATAACCAGAAAAGAGTGTTGCTTAGAGCCATTTAACTAAGTTAGAGTTACGCCAACTACACCGTCGTTTTAGTCACCCATTAGTTTACTAATTGCTTAGGGTTCTTCAGCGAGTAGGCTATAAAGTTAAGGTTAAGGCAATTAAGCATCTTATAAAATACTGCCACTACTGCCAAATAAACCAGAGGTCCCCTAGCCGATTTAAGTTCACCCTTAAAGATAACTACGACTTTAACTTCTATATTATTGTTGACGTTATATACCTTAGCGGCAAGCTAGTACTCCAAGTTGTTAACTTTTTAACCTTCTTCTAAGCCGCACGATTTTTAAAGGATATATCAGCTAGAAACGCATAGGATACCCTTCGGTTATACTAGATTAATATCTACCTAGGACCCCCTAATTAAATCGTCCACAATGTAGGAAAGAACTTCTTATTTATAGAGTTCCGACAATAAATAAAGGCAATGGCAATTGAGGTTAAGGAAGTCCCTATTAAGGCATATAATAGTATTAGAAAAGTAAAGCGATATTACGCGCTATTACGCCGCGTATATAAGATTATCTCTTCGGAACTAAAGGACGCTAGCGAAGAACTTACCTTATAAATGGCTGTTAAAGCTATTAACGATTCCGCTGGCCCGGATGGACTCATACCTATATTGCTAGTCTTTAGCGCCTACCCACGAATAACTAACAATTCTCCACTATCTCCCTCCGTTGTATAACGAGCTAAGGCGATTTATAAGGCAATAAAGGAGGTATAACGCCTCTATGCCACACGCTAGGTTAATAACGCACTAGGAATGAGAAATGGCCTAAATACCTTAACTGCACTTGATCTGCCACTCCAGTCTAAAGTACGCGTATGGCGTAAAAGGGGAGAATAGTTAGGCCCACATTAACTCATTGCAATTAATAGTTAAACTTGCACTATTTAGATGCCTTATAAACCCACCTAATTCCGTTTAACTGTTATTAAGCTTTACTATAAAGATAACAATTCTGAGCCTTTACAGGATGCCCTAAAAAATACCCTAGAAGAGAACCATAATTAACATACTCCAAAAGGCGACTACAATCCCAATACAATTGTAGTAGATGCGCCACAACTATAACGCGGTAGAGGTCGCCTGAAGGGATCACAAAATCGCTAATACCTTGTTAATTTTGAAGAACAATTTGTTGCTGCCATTAAGAATAAAGTCGAGTTATTAATGGCCTTTATGACAGCTAAAGAGAAGGCTGACTTTAAGCTCGCAAAACAGCTCTAAAAGGAAGGTCGTATTATAACCCTAGGAGCTCCTTTCTAAGCATCCGACAAGCAAGAGATCGACGGTCTTATCGTAAGAGGAGTCTTTAAATTCAAGGAATATAACCCTACTAAGTTCGATGGAGTTCGCATCTTTAAGTCAAGAATGGTCAACGAAATTAAGGGCAAAGCTACTAACGCCCTATTTGAGAAATTAAGGCTTATTATCTAAGGTTACAACGATAATAGTAAAGAGATGATTTTTATATAATCTCCTACAATTCAACGAGCTAGTCAGCAAGTCATTGTTGCATTAGCTCCCTCCTTAATAAAGAATAGAATAGCAGTTTATTTGCGAGATATTACTTAAGCCTATACCTAATCAGAGACGCACCTTTAGCGCTTAATATTGGCATACCTTCCGGAGTAAATTCGCCACCAGTATCCTAAAGACACGATTATGGTTATGCTTAAGCCATTATATAAAATCGTAGAGGCAGGAACTTACTAGTAGGCTACCTACAGCAAGCACTATAAAGAGAAGCTTTTAATAACTACTTCTATATTTAATCCCTACTTCCTTATTATAACCACGGGAACCCTATTCGGAATCGTCGGTATATAAACTAATAATACAATTATCTTGGGAGACGACCAATTCTTAGCTCTTAAAGAGGATGAGCTAGTAAAGGCAAATCTTATGGCAAAGCTAAAGGAAAAGCTTGACTTAACAACACCATTACTCTTTAATGGATGTATCCTCTCCCTAAACGAGGATTCCATTGCTTTACGCCAGAAGGGTTAAGGTAAGAAGATCGACGTTATTAACATTAATTCCCCGAAGTAAGGATACGTGGAGTAACGCGCTCGCGGAGCTTATATTGCTTCTATCTGTTAACCCAAGGCTTCATTTAATCTCTCCGTTGCCGCCTAACACTAGGAACCAATTAAGGACGACGTTCTTGCCCTAAATAAATATCTTTTCTAGTAAATAAACCATCTCGATTAGGGACTACTCTACGTGCCTATTAATCTTCCTACCGCTAAGCTCTTTATATTTGTTAATAGATTATTCATAAATAATAAAGATTTTAGCTCCTAGTTAGGATATAAGATTATTATCGCAAACGAATTTACTAGAGAGAATAACTTTATAATCTATGGCAATCTTATCTATTAGAGCTCAACTAAGAGCAAGCACGTTACCTAAAGTGTTTTAGCATTAGAGATATATAGAATAGTTAGTAGAGTTAATATAGCAATTACAATTGGAACTACCCTAAAGATAATTACAGATTAACTTAAACTTCCTGTTATCCCTATAATCGTATATACCGATTTATTTTCCCTTTACAAGTGTTTAGTTAAGCTCGGTACTACGAAGGAGAAGCGCCTTATGATTAATATTATAGCACTTCAGCAATCCTATGAGCGTTAAGAACTCTTTAAGATTTAATGGATTAATGGCCAAGATAACCCGGTAGATATAATAACGAAGGCGAACCCAAACAAGGCACTAGAGACGTTTGTTAACACAAATACTTTATGTGTATGAGTTAAAGGTTAGGTTAAAAGGGAGTCCCTAGAAATTTCTTAGTTACGTAAGGTCTTAAGATGTCTAGGAACTTTAACCGGCGGTTAAAGTTATCTAATTAGTTAGATTTTGCAGACCCTAACTTAAACCAGCCAATCAGGATTTTCTATCCCCGGGATGGAAAATCGCTATTAGCTCGCTTACCGCTAGCGCCTTAGCGGCCCTACTGACAAGATACCTACCTATAACTTATAAGTAAGAAAGCACTATATGCTAAGAGGCAAATTTTAGGACAGCGAGACTTATATTACAATGGCAATAGTAAGTAAAAAGGATTAATTTTTGTTCCGCTAGTTAAGCGGTATATATATATAGATGGCAACCACAAAAGAAAAGTTGCCAGTATTGGGAATAAAGGCAAATGGTCACTATATAAGGTATATTGCCGTTACGTGTAGCAAATTGCCGTTACGTGCGGCAAGTTGCCATTACGTGCCGCCGCGGCACTAGCGTGGTGAGGAACCTTAAGTTCCTTACCCCTTTCTTTAAGGAGAAGAAAAACAATCATCATACTATCTACGAACCGTAGCTACGTGATATCCCCTTATAAGTCCAACAATAATATTAGAGTTACGCTCTTTTTATACCCTTTATATTATAGCGGCTTTAATATATAATTATAGGGGGGGATATTAGCTTCCTTCTTAAGCAGTACTGTAGCCGTTTACTTATACCCGCCTATTATACTCTAAAAGTAGGCTGTTTAGACCTTTTAGAGTGGTTTAAAGAGTAATTTAGGGGGGCTTTTCTCGGATTCTCCTATTGCCCAAATACTAGATCCGTACGTTATAGTTAGCCGGACAACTACTATATATAGTAGGCGTGACCTCTAGAAGCATGGACCCTATATAGAATTAACAATCCTAGATATTATAATATACTAAGCTTAGCCCTTACGGGCCGCTTATAATGTATATACGCTCCACTAGAACTTTTATTTTATTTTTTATATCCATTGTATTGTACTACGTACAATACTGCGCATGCAGCCTTTAGGCTATGGCGCTATAGTTCTATATATATGAATCCTTTCTAGGCAGCTTAATATGTACTAGTAGCTATGTCCTAGTAGTTTATAAATCCCTAAGCTAGGGATTTACAGCTTCCTAGTAAGATACTAGGTTGCTAGCAACTATTAGGTAGTAAGAAAACGATAGGAAAATAGTAGAAAAAATTAGAATAAATCATAAATAATCCTAACGCCTGTCCCTGTTCTTTTGCTTTCTATAGTCTATCTACTAGGACTTTAGTAGGAGTTGCCTCCTTCTAGAGATCCTTCTGCTCTTAGCCACTTCCCAGTAGCTATTTTTGTCCTACTTAAGAATAGAAAAAGTGCCCTTCTTCCTTTCTTTNTACAAAANAGCTTCTCTANNGANAGAGAAGAGCCTATTTNTCTTTNCATTTCCTTTCTNTCTTCCCAATATAGTCTNCATTCTAGTAAGAGGTGCGTAGGGGTTTNTACCGCNGTACAGTCCTTAAAGCATCTACCTTCTTTATCCTTCCCTATTGTTTTAGAGAAGGATTTAAANAAGCCTTTTCCTAGTTTTAGTTNAAAGAAAGCTNANTNTAGCTTTTTAGGATATTTATCCTTAGTNGCTTTAAAAGAGAAAGGGTAGTTTCCTTTACAGATTCTAGTATAGTGTTTTCCTTTGCTTTTGTTCTGTTGCCAATTGTTTTTCCACTGTTCTAGTATCTTTTCTCTTGCTTGTTTCCCTAGGTGGGCTAGGGAAGAATAAGAAGATTATATTTTTCTTCTAGAGAGGCCCTTTTTAGCTAGTTTATCTGCTATTTCATTTCCGTAAATTCCTAGGTGGCTAGGGACCCACTGAAAGTTAATAGAGATATTTCTGCTAGCTAGATAGGAACAGCTTTGCGTAATTTTAAAGACTAGTTCTTGCCCTATTGTAAGAGAATTAAGCTGTAATCTCTTAATAGCCGCTTGGCTATCTATAAAGATATAAACCTGTTTCTCTTCTAGTCTTTATTATTTTAGGTGTTCTAGGGCCCTATAGACTGCATAAAGCTCTACGTCCATAATTTCCATATAGGGCCCTAGATTCCAGTTTGTTGCATATTTAATCCTATTTCTCTCTCCTATTTTGCATACGGCTGCTGCATTTGATTTATTGTCTTTAGAGCCATCTGTATAGTATATATCTACTAGGTCCCACTTTAGGGATTCTTATAGATTTTCTACTAGTCTTAGTCCACTAGAACTTACTGTCTACCTATACTCCTAATACCCTTAGGCCTTAAACTAGTTAACCCCTAAAGCCTTAGATATAAATTATATACTAGAGATCTGCAAATTGGTTACGTTTTCTTATAAAATAGATTAGCTAGTATTTTTTTTAGAGAGAATTGGACTCCGTATTATCTTACCTATTCTATATAAGTATTATAGGCTCTCTCTACTATTCTGCAATTTTCTGCGGCTATTAGCCTGTATATAATTAGGTTTATATTATTAATAAAGCCTATCCCCTAAGTCGCCCCTTTTTTAAAGAAGTTAAGTAGGTTGCTTATAAAGAAAAGGAAGAGTATAGGCAAGAGGGGTAATCCTTATAGTATTCCTATTACAACTACGATAGGGCGGCTCTAGTACCTACTAAAGACTAATAATGTTTCTTTCTAGCCTATAAACCCTTAAATAAATTATATAATCCATTCTAGGAAGCCATTTGCCCTAAGGATATATAGGAGGCGCTTGTGGGGTACGTTATTATAGGTACCACTAATATCTAGGCTAAGTATTAATACTATAAAGTCCCTTCGCATTACCTATATAGATTTAATAATGGTAGTAAGTATTATAAGTGCTAATAGTGTTAAGCGGTTCTTTCTTACCCTTACTTAGCTTTGTAGTAATAGGGTATATTTCTTAGCCGTATCTACTATATAGTTTACTATTATCCTTTCTAAGACTTTACTAAGGGTATTTTCTAAGGCAATAGGGCGGTAGCTTTCTGGGGTTAAGTAATTTGCTTTACCTTCTTTTTATAAAATAACCGTCGTTATAAATCTTCCGAGTCGTAGGTAATAGCCTATAGTAAAGCATGCTCTTGCTATATCTACAAGCTAAGGTGCTATAAGTAGTCTACAGGTCTTTAAGACCTTATTTGAGGTCCTATCTAGTTCTAGTACTATATTATTTAAAAGGCGGCTAATAGTTCTAGCCATTTCCTCTGTTATTATATCGCTGTTAACTTATAGGCAAGTTATTAGTATTTCACCTATAATGTTACTAAGGTCTGCTGGAGCTAGTTAGGGGAAGAACCTTTCTATAAGGATCTTTACCTTCTTATTATTGTTATTAGTGGCCTATAATTCCCCTACTCTTTAAAGGGGTGGTAGGTATAGGTCTTCCACTAGGCGCCCTACCTTTTTCTTTACCTATTTCGCTATAGCCTAGAGGCCCTTATTATAGGGAAGGCTCAGATTAAAGATATACTCGTTTATAAACCATCTCCAGTTATTCCTTGCTTCTTTTTTTAGGGTATTCTTTAACTGGTTTCTTATGTCTTTATATTATCATTTATCTCTAGGGTTATAGCTACTTATATATTTCCTTCTTACTTATTATTAGCTGGTAATAAAAACCGCGCACTATATAGACCATATATATCGCGTATAGGGGCCTAGTTTTAAGACTAGGCAGTACTTTTTTAGCCTATTTTTAATTACTGCCTAGATCCTTTCTAGTCTACGGTTAATTTCCTTAGGGGTAGCTAATAAGCCTCGCTTATTTGGTATCGGGTGGATTTCTTCTAGGTTTTAAAGTTGTTGTTTAACTATATTAAGGAAACTATTTATCTTAAGCTTCCTTATTACGTATCTTTTACTACTTAGTTACACCTTAATATCCAGATCTAGCTATATCTAAATGGGGATATAGTCTAAGGCGAGTGCCCATTCTTCTTTAGGGTTATACCTTTTAAGTCTCTAATATAGGCCTTCGTCCATAAATATAAGGTCAATTATACTTTTGGCGGTACCTCGTTACTATATAATTACTCCTATAGGGGTGGCTAGCTTAAGGCCCCAAATATCTATAGCTCTTAATAGGCACTTTACCTGTCGTTTAGCAGCAATATAAATGCCCCTCTACTATAGATAGTGGAGGTTTATATCTCCTAATAGGATAAACTCTATACCTTTAGTTTCTAGTAAACTTATTACTAATATAATGTTCTCTATTTATAGGACCCCTTTAACTCTAGGGTTATATACATTAATAATTTATACCGGTCCCCTATATGTTTAGATTATTATTACTATAATATCTAGGTTAACTGCCTGCTATAACTATAAGGATAGGCTAATAGCCTTACTAATTATAAAGCACACGCGTATAGCTGCTTTTAGTTTATATAGGAGCTGGAATTCTTAGGGGCAGTATATTAATTATATATAGGTATTATAGTACGGCTCTTATATAGTAAGGATGTAGTATTTCTCTAGGTCTAGGCTATCTAGTAGGGGCCTTATAAGACGGTAGGTTGCATTGCCGCAGTTATACTATATAATGGATAGGTGGCGGACCCCTAGCAAGGGTCCTTCGTCTCTTCTTCGTTCCTCGCTTCTTCTATTTCTACTTTCTCTAAAATATTTAGAACTTCTATCTTTTATATCTGCACCTTAGTTATTACTTATTTTATATAGAGCTTTCCGTTCCTATATCTTATATTCCTACTAGCGCTTCTATATCTAAATCTATTATCTCCGGTTCTTCCCCTATTCTTACTAGTTAACTATATACCCTTTATAGGTCGGCTGTAAGTGTTATATTTACCGCGTTAAGTCTAATTCTTAATTATCCTGGTTTTAAGCTTACTATTACTGTCTATAGGGGGTCGGGTCTTCCTATAGGGCGTCCTCTCCCTTACATCCCCTATAACCCTTATATCTTTATTTAGTCTAGTAATATTATACGGCGTCGCTTCTAGCCCGTTAAGGCTTAAGATAGCTAGCCTAGCCCCCCAGTATTAAAGGTAGAAAACGCTAGGAAGGCACCTGCGTCCCCCTAGCTTATTGCCTATTATTTCCATTTATATAACCTAGCATATAGTTATTCCCGCAGTTATTAGGCCCTTACCTTTTATCTCCTATATTTAATGCAGTCTTCTCTCTTTTACGCCTTATATATGCTTTGGTAGCAGTTTACGCATTTTATTTAGTCTTAATTTAAGCAGTGTCTTATATTGTAGGGGCCTACATAGTGGCCGCAGCATACCTATACTGCGCATATAGATTGGGTATGTCCCCATTATACGCAGCAATAATATCGTTTTAGGCGGAGTTTATAGTTATAGAGCCTTACGTTATATATAAGGCCATTTATAATAATACCTTTTTAGATAAGGAGTTTTTACATTCCTAGTATATATATACTAACAATAAGGGAGCTATGCGTTTAACCGGTAACTCCCTAGTAAGTCTTTAGCGAACCTTATATCCTTTTATTATTCTTATTATATGCTTAATTTATATTTTCCTGTTAAAGCTATTAGATTTAGGTAATCTTAAGTCCTAATATAAGGCGTTCCGTTAATTTTACTATCTTATATATAGTTACTATATTATCCGCCTAGCGTCCCTTTTCTACCCTAAGGCTTAGGGGGACCGCTAGGACTTTTTTTTTTATTTTTTTTTTATCCGTTGTATTATACTACGTACAATACTGCGCATGCAGCCTTTTGGCTATGGCGCTATAGTTCTATATACATAAATCCTTTTCTTAGGCAGCTTAATATNTACTAGTAGCTATGTCCTAGTAGTTTATAAACCCCTAAATTAGGAGTTTATAGTTTCCTAGTAAAAATACTAAGATACTACAACTACTAGGGAATGAGAAAATGGTAAGAAAAACTGTAAGAAATCCTAACCCCTATCCCTGTCCTTTTGCAATTTATTTCTGTCCTTTTACTCTCTACTGTCTTTTAACCTAAGAGCCTAGTAGGAGCTACCTCCTTCTAGACTCCTATTAATTTTATTCTTCCATAGAGTCTTCTACGCTAGTACTATGTACTAGTTTAGCTGCTCTAAGATTCTCGCAGTCTCTACTATTAGCAAAGTGTTTTTCTTTACAATAATGCAAAAGAGGGGTGGTATGCTTGCAAGGCCTGCCGCTTATTAAGCAAGTAGGACAGCAGTGGTCTTTAGATAGATGTGCAGCCGCACAATATCTACAGGCCCTAGTAGAGCATCTGTCTCCTATATGGCCAAATTTTTGGCAGCTATTACACTGCGTAGTAGGAGAGACTTCGAGTATTTTACTACCTTAGTAGCTGTACCTGCATTGATATCTCTTTTTGCTTGAGGATTTCTTGTCTTTTTTCTTCGTTCTCTATAGTAAAAACTATAGAGCCAAATCTGGTCTGTGGATCGTGTCTTTTTACACTAGATGAGATCCATCTAGGTAGTCTTGTATCCTTATAGGATTAAAAGTCTCAAATTTCCTCTTTTAGAAGCTTAGAGCCTCCTTCTCCTAAGAACGGTAGGGTAGGAACCCCATGGGCTATAATTTGAACCCATGGTTCTAGTTTTTGTTCTCTTTGAAAGGTAAAGCAGTTTTGCCAGATCTCCTTATATTTTGACTAGGAAATCTGCATTATACTCTTCTGTAGTCGTAAGGAGAATATTTTGTTTCCTTTAGTTCTAGCTATAGACGCTAGAACTGCTTTTTTACTTGCAGTTTTGATGCAATAGTTGATTGATTATTTCGTATAGAGAAGGTATCTAGAGGTTGGTCTTTTCGTTTGTAATAGGACTAGCTTTCCTTTCTTGTAGCTGCTTTTTCTTACTTCTAGTAGAAGTAGAACCCCTACTAGAAGGGAGAAGGGGTAGAAGGTAGTGGTGGTGATAATGGGAGGGTAGGGAGGACGAAGAAGAAGGGAGGTCCTTCTTCAGTCTCTCTGCGTAAGTATTTTTGGTAGAAGCTACCTCCTTACGGAGAGCTCTTACTTCTTCTACTAGTCCTTCTAGGACCTCTTTTGCCTCTTCTTCTTCTTCTTCTTTTGCAAAGGGGTTTTTTCCTATTAGGATATTTTGGTGTATAGTCTACTAGCTGTCCAACTTGTTCTTCTTGCTCTTCTCCTTCTAGCCCTCTATAGGCCTGGATTAGGCTTCTTAAAGCCTCGCATAGATGTTCCTCTGGAGAAAGGGAAGAGAGAGGTATATTATGCATACTATCTGTAGTAGTCGTTGTTTTATTGTCTTTTTTGCAGGTTTTTGGTTTTCTTTTTCAGGAGAAGACTGAGGATGTCCTCTTTTTTCTCCTGTCCTAAACGGGCCAGGAGAAGGAGAAGGGGGAGAAAAAGTAGATGTAGAATCTTCATCACTTATTTCTATAGGAGGTTTTTTTTTAGACCTATTAGGCCTTGGCATTTTATAACTTATAGGGGGCTTCTAGTTTTTACTATCTTTATACCCTTTCTCCTTACTAATCCTACTAGAAGATTTCTGGGGAGATTAGGCTAAAAGGTAGTAGAAAGACTAGCCCCTATTGGTATTCGTAGTAGTAGTTGTAGTTTTGGTGTTCCTGTCCGTGCCTCGCTTATAAGCTAGGACACCCCTAAGAAGAATTTTCTGCTAGGGGAAGGGGGTAAAATGACAAATAAATCCACCTCTAGCTCGCTAGGCAGTGAGAATTAGGTCTTGAAAGTTAGGAAATCGATTGTTTTTGATGGTAAGATGGGTATGCGTAAGTTTTGAAGTGCGGCGCCACCTTTTGGTAAGGTTGCATGTGTGGTGAAGCTTGCTAGGACTTTAACTAGGTAGTCTTCGCGGAGAACTTTTATGCCAATACATTTTCCTAGCCTGTCCCCTACCCTTACGGCTTATTCCTTTACCTATTAGTCCTTTAGGATAACTCCAATATCTCCGCTTCTAAGGTATTAGACTATAATAGTATTGTAAACCTCTTTACAAATCTCTATAAGGACTTCTGTTTCTAATTATCCCCTAAACCCCTCTACCTTTTCTATATTTAGTCGTATTGTAATTATATACTCAGTTATTATCTTAAGGGGGGTAGATTCCCTATGCTGTAGAAGTATAGCTACGGCGGCCTAAGTGCGGCTCGCCGGTAAGGAGGGTTTTTATTTATTTTTAATTTTGCTTAGCCGTTAGAGGATTTAATTAAGGGTTTACTAGAGGGGCGCCTAAGGTTTACTAAACTGGCGGAGCTATTTTACTAGCTGCATTAGTTCGTTATAGCTAACAGCTACTCCCCTATAATTGCGGATATTAGACATATCTAATAGGCTTTATATTTTATTAGATGCCTTCTTAATAAAGGTCTCCCCGCTCTATAGTATAATATTCACCTCTTCTTATTATAGAGGGCCATTGCTAGGCGTGGGTCTAGTGAACGCGCGTAAGTGCGAACCACCGTCGTTTAATATATGCCTCCCCTATAATATATGCATCTTAGGGGGATTCTCTAGGTGTTTTTTTAGGGTTCTTTTGGCTAGTTTTAGTCTTTTTAGGCCGGGTGCAGTGGGGGCTCTGGTTTTTTTTTTATAAAATATATAATAACTCTTTATTAATTTATTAATTAGTTTTTAAAAATTGCCTAACTATTAGTAAACCTAATAAGGAAGAACGTAAAATTTAAATAGACTGCTAGATGTAAATAAGCTTTTAATAACTTAAAATAACGCTTTATAACCGCTCTAATTCTTACCTACTTTAACCCTAACTGTCGGAATATATGGACAGAGGTTACGTGGTTACAATGTCCCTGATTAGTCACCCTTATGGTGACTCATCAGCCCCCTACTTAGGCACTGCGATCCTTACGATCCTTTGCTTTCTACAATTAAGAAGAACAATCATCATACTATTTACGAACCGTAGCTACGTGATATCCCCTTGTGTAACCAACACTAACCTTAAATATATTATCAAAACAGACTTATCTAATTATACCCTAGGGGGAGTATTATCGCAATACAATAAGAATGGTAAGCTGTGCCTAGTAGCCTTTCTCTCCTAAAAGCTTGCCCCTACTAAATTAAACTATAAGATATATAATAAGGAACTGCTTATAATTATTAAATACTTTAAATAATAGCGTCCAGAACTTAAAGGATTGTTATTTCTGATACGTGTATTAACGGACTATAAAAACCTGCAGTACTTTATAAATATAAAGCAGTTAACACAGCGCTAAATTTATTAGGCTAAATACCTCTTATAATTTAACTTTAAAATTACGTACTAACCGGGTAAACTTAATTAAAAGCCTAATATATTAATATAATAATTATAAGACTTACCTATAAACGCCTTAGATAAACGGATTATAAATTAATTACGGATTTTATTGCCCCCTAAATATTTTAAGAAACTATATCCTATATTCCTAGACACGGAACTTAATAGAAATAAATTAAAAATTAATAAGTAAGAAATGGAAATTAATAAGCTAATAGAATATAAATATAAAAATAATATAACTATAGATAGTAGATATAATAAAAGCGATTTAAATAGGAAAACAATAGTATAAAGATATTACACTCGCTAAATGCGAAATTTGTAATAATCGACTATACTATTTATAGAAGATAGCAGTTCCGAATTCCAAACCCTTATAATTTAAAATATTCAAATTTATACATAACTCCCCTATAGTAGGACAACCTAGCCGCGTAAAGACCTATAAGATTATTTAATGAGTATATTACTAGTCTATAATATATAACTTTATGCGAAAATATATTTAAGTATATAGAATATATGTATATAGGAAGACCTCTTATATAAAGAAATAAGGAGTACTTTAACCGTTGCTAATTCTAATATAAAGATAGCAAGATATCTTAATTAACTTTATAGTTAACCTGCCTAATAGTAATAGATTTATAAATGTTATAGTAGTTATTAACCGTCTTATAGAAATGCGATACATAATTCTTATAGACTTAATTAATGCAATATTAGTAACCAAATATTTTATTAAGTACGTTTTTAAGTTACATAGACTTCCTAATTTAATAATATCCAACCACGGAAGCTAGTTTATTTTAAACTTCTAGTAAGCCCTATATAAACAATTAGATATTTAAATATAACTCTTAACCGTATTTTATCTAAAGATAAATAGTTAAACTAAAATTATAAACGCAATTATAGAACAATACCTATAAATATATTACTCTTACCTATAAAACAACTAGGAAAAGTAGCTGCCCTTAGTTAAGTTTACCGCAAATAATACAATAAACGAATTAATAGGCGTAATGCCGTTTTACGCAACCTACGGATAAGACCCTTATCTTATATTTAAACTATAACCTAAAATCAATATAATAGGACCCATAATTAAGTGGATTTAGTTAATTAACGTATATAACTTCGCTAATTAAATAAAGTAGTTAACAGAACTACTAACGTAATCTATAAGCTAGTGGGCCACCCTAAAAACTTACCAAAAAACCTAAAAAGTCGTTCTTTAATATCTTAACAATGGCTTAATAATAAATTATAAAAATTTTAAATTAGACTCTCCTACTTATTTTAAAACCTTAATTAAAGTTTTAAAGTAATTTAATAAGTATTTCCTAAGATATAATAATTAGGCTTAAATTTAAGAGCCAAATCTTAATATATTAATAATGGCTTAACTAATTACTCTAAAACTTTAATAGAGGTCTTAAAGTATATATGAGAGTCTAATTACAAATTTTTATAATTTATTATTAAGCCGTTGTTAAGATATTAAAGAACGAATTTTTAGGGTTTTGGTAAGTTTTTGGGGTGGCCTACTTGCTTATATAGCCTACTAGCTTGTAGATTACGTTACGGAGTAAATTAACGTACGCTTAAATAGTATAAAAATAGCATATAAATAAAGAACAAGTTCCTATATAGGACTTTAAAAAAGGTAATATAATTTACTTAAATATACAAAATATAAAGACTTAACGACCCTTAAAGAAACTTAATTACAGTCAAACCCCCTTAATACGATATGGGGTATATAACGATATCCTCTACATTACGATCTACACCCCTTAATCAAGCCTTTTTTGGTGTAATATTACGATAATCTGACTTCTGACGATATCGTTAAGGTAGCTTTACCAAAATCGTTGTAACCAGATAAGATTTTGTATGGGGAGAGCCCTATTTAGCCCATACAGTAGGTGTCTTATACCCTTTTAGGGTAGTTGGCCTCCCTTTTCCTGCTTATTAACGCATTACGTGACTATTTAGTATAACAATACCATTGGTATTACGATATGCTCGGCTGCAAAAACGGTATCGTATTAAAGAGGTTTTACTGTACAAGTTTATAGGCCTGTACTAAATTAAAAAAAAACTAAGCCTGTATACCTATAAGCTTACTATAACCTTTAACTCGCGAAGTGCCGCCGCTACCTCCTATAATTATTAACAACGGTAATGGCTCTTACTTTATTAACTTAATTAATAATATATAATAGAAAACACGATTTAAATAATTTAATATAACGAAGCCTTATAGTAAGAACTACGGTAAACTTGTTAATAGGCTAAGTATATAGGTAAACAAGAAGCCAATAATGTAATAATAACTGGTAGAGTAGGTTGCCTAATAGATTAACTCTAATTATATTCTAAGATTTAGTACAAAAAAGAGAACTATTTAGGTAGAGACTATAGTCTTTTAAATATATAATCCTGCGCCTAAGAAATATACTAAGTATATTAGTATATCGCGTTCCTACGTTCCTATATCCTATATTCCGGACTTATAATATAACTAGCTATATAACTTACTACCCCTTATTTTATAGCTTAATTAGTTCTAGCGCCTCTTATACTATTTTAATTAACCCGCTTATATCTCTTCTTAGTAGTTATACTACTGCCGATATAAGGTCCGTAATACTATCCCCCTCCTCTTTATCTTTGTTTTTAAAAATATCTTCTATCTCTAAGTTGTTTATTAGAGGTATAGTATTCCTATCTTTAATTTAATAACCTTTATTATTTTTAATGCCTTTTATTAGATCCTTTATATCTAATTATTATAACTAGCTAGTAACTATAATTCTTTTACTTAATAAAGTTATACCGTCCTATTCTTATTATACGGAGAAGAAGTTAGTATATATTGCGATCGCGGCTCCATTTAGTTACTAATTTTCTTCCTATACTGAGTATACGTAAGCGGATATGCGATTATTCTATAATGTTCGATCCGTTTCTAACGCTAAGTATACGCGTTTTGCAATCCTTTATAATTATCTAGTTCTTTATCTAATTTATTATAGGGTCTTGTATTTATTCTGCCGCCTCTTATCTTAAGGATAAACTAGCCTTAGCCCTTACTAAGGTATAAAAACTTTAAGATACTAGGGAGCGGATTTGTGTTAAAGAGCGAAAAGTGTCTAACACTTAACTAGCTGCTTATACTTAACTGCTCCGTCTTAAAAAGGTTTATAAGAAGGTTTATTTAAAGGAGTTACGCCTTACTAAATAAGTTTTAGCAGAACTTAAGGCTAAGGGGGCTAAAAAGGTTTCTAACTAAGATAAGGTAGAAATAGTTTATACGCTAGTAGTAGATCCCTTAGATAATCTGGCTCCTTTATTACCTTTAACTAATCCTTTTATTTTTAGCTCCTTCTTAATATTATCTAACCCTTTCTCTTTTAATACTCCTGTACCTTTCCTATAGCTTTCTTTAGATTTTATAGTAGTTTCTAAGTAGTCTTATTGTAACTTATCTACTTTACTTTGTACTATATTTTATTATTAATATCCTTATAATTTATAATCTTTAAAACTTGCCATTTATCTTCCTTTTATCCTCTATATATATCTACTTTATAAACCAGTAGCTCTGTATCTCTATACGCTAGCTCTAGCATCGCGATATACTATATAGGGTAGATCTTTATCTTTGCTGGTAAGTTAAATCTATATATAACTTCTAAAATCTTAGCTGTAATTTTAAATAGTCCTAGTCTAATATGGTCTAACTTTTTACTTAGTCATTAACTTATAAAAATTTTATATAATAGCCATACTTTATCCCCCTCCTTTAGATCTAGTCCCTTAGATCTCTTAGTATTATAGTACTTTTCTATCTTTTTTTATACAATTTTTGTTGTAAAATAGAGGTCTTTATAAAGTTTTATTAAAGTTTCCATTCTCTACTTTACTATTTTACTTATTTTCTTTACTTATTATAGTAATAACAATATTTTAGGCTTATACCCGTAATTTGCCTAAAATAGTAACATCTCTATGCCTTTTTATGGTGTCGCGTTGTATATAAACTATATAACTAGTAGTAACAATACCTAATTATTATGTGTATAATTAATATAATGCCTTAGATACTATTCTAGCGTCTAATTTAATTTTTCTCTTTGTCTATCCGTCTGCGGATAATATATAGTAGAAGTTACTACTCTTACTCCTTATTCCGCTGGGAATGACTCCTAAAGTACTACTATAAATTTTAGATCTCTATCTGATATAATCTTATTTAGTACTCTATATTTTATAAATACTTCTTTAATATAGATTTTAGCAACATCTTCTGCTAAGATTTCTTCTATATATAGTCATCACCGAAATATCGGGAACTCGCTTAGGACGCGAAAGAGCCGCATCGCCCCCCACCAAAATTTGTATGAGGGGCAATTCTTTTAATTTTAACCACCACAATTGAAGTTATTATGGGCCGCCGCCTTCATAATAAAGTTGTTCATAGAATTAGGACTCGTATTAAAGCTAGTAAGACGGTACTAGCTATTGCAGAGGCTGTAAAGGTAGGCAAGAAGACGATTTATAAGATACAATTAAACCTTAATATTTAGGGCGAACCGTACGCTTCTCCTACTGTTATTTTTAGGCAACTAAGAGCTCTGTTACCTTACTAAGAAACGGTAATATATAACGTTATAGTGTTAAGCTTTTTACTAACTGCTTACATAGAGGCTTCTTAACCTTTTTAAAGATCAGCCAACCGCATATATAGATAAGATGCAGGCCTTCCTATTTAATAAGTTTAACACTTAAGTCTCTACTACAACTGTCGCCCGTATTCTTAAGAGAGCTTATTAGTTATAGAAGGTAGTTATAGCTCGTGCAGCTTAAAGGAACGCCCCCCTTTATAACGCCTGGATTAGTATATAGAAGAGCTAGGTAGCAGAGCAGCTTATATTTCTTAATAAGTTGGCAGCAAATAAAAGAACTGGTAATTGGAAGTACGGCTAGTTACTAGAAGGGACTATATATGCTATATTACGCGTACTTAAGAGGTTAGAAAGGTAGAGTATTCTACTAGCGTTAGTAGTTAACGGATATCTTAGCTACCTTATCTTTTAAGGTTCTATTACCTTTGCGATATTTAAAGCCTTTATAAAGGAGTAGGTACTACCCCATTATATACCATATTTAGGGCTATAATTAGTCCTTATTCTTAACAACGCGTTAATCTATAAATTAACACGGCTTTAAGAGCTTTATAAGCAATACGGCGTCCTACTAAAATTCCTACTACCGTACTCGCCAGATTATAATCTAACTAAGGCTACATTTAATAATATTAAGGCTTAAATTAGAAGGAACCAGCAGCTAGCTAAGGACTTTAAGAGCTTTAAGAGCTTCTTATATTTTACTATTAGTTAAGTATATAGTATATACGCAGGAGCTTACTTCCGAGAAGCAGGATATATTATAGATTAATAGACAAACACTATCTTAATCGCTTAAACTTTAAAATTAGAGCCCTAATTCTATATAGCGTTCCAATCTTAAAGCTATAGTTCTCCCACTAATCTAACGTTATACCTTTACCTAGCTTATATAACTTTAGCGAGTTAATATTCTATTCTTCCTCTACTAACTTATCCTTAATTAACTCCAAAATAGCCCTCTGCCTCTTACTATTAAACTCTAGCTAGTTAGCCAGCTACTTAAAGAACTAGCTAAGTAGCTTAACTAGATCTATTTCCGACTAAACGGGGCTTAAGTTTTAGGGTGCTTTGACATTTAAGTATAGCGGAGGATATTATTAAGAAAGGTAAGGATTTTAACCTATAGATTTAAGCTCCTTTATAAGCATAACTAACGCAAGCTTTTTAAGATGCAACGTAGTAGAATCTTCCTTCTCTACTACCGGCTCCTTCCGGCTCTTCTAACTCCTCTCCTTATAGTTAACTAAGTTAATAATAAGATGTTACAACGGCCGCTTAATAGTAGAGTTACTAGAGAGAAGCTCCTTATTCCACCGCTAGAAGTTTTCTATACTAATAGGATAATAGTTAATTGTAGTATCGGGTAAGTTAGGCAACTTCTTATCCTACCAGCACGTCTTACCTTTATTATGGCAATATATATTTATACAAGGCTACCTATTTATAATTACCGGCATTTTATTACCAAAAGCATCCTTAGCTGTAAGTACGTTAGGTAGATTAGTAAGTTAAGCTTATATAGCTGTCCTTCTACCTATAGGCCTGATAACTACTTACTAACTTAGAGTTATGGCAGGAGCCTAAGTCTCTAACTCCTTCTCCTTAACTAAATATAAGGTAAAGTTTAAGGATAGAGACCTTAACGGCCAGCGCTTATACTACTCCTTAATTATAGCAAAAGCTTAATTTAGAACCTTACTTAACTAAATATCTTAAGGGCAGCAGTTAGCTTGCCAGGCCTTCTTATAGAAGGCGATAGCTTAGAGCTAAGTAATCTTAAACTTCCGTGGTAATAGACGTTGTATAACCTTATCCTGCTATAAATCTAGCTTAAAGTAGTATATATTTTTAGTATTAAATACAGCTAACTTTGTGCCAGGAAGAGACTTATTTTTACTACTTATAACTACCTTCTAAACACTTATAAAGCGTGCAGGCGGTAGCGGCGGCGGCGGCAGCGGCGGCGGCAAGTCTATATCCTCATCTTCCACCTCTACAGGCTCCTCGGTATTCTTATCCTCGCCCTTATTAACCTTATCTACAGATATAGGCTCTGCGGGCGTTACCGGCGCCAACGGCGGCGGCAACGGCGACAGCGACGGTAACGGTGACAGTGATAGTAACGGTAATAATAATAGTGACGGTAACAATAATAGTAACGGTAACGGTAACGGTAACGGTACTAGTATTATCTTCTGCCTCTTCTTTACTACCTTCGCCTTCCTCTTCGCCTTCTTCTTAGGTGGCTGTAGGATAGCAGAAGCAGGCATAGATTAAGCCCGCTTTCATTTGGAAGGCTTTTAAGAATAACCCGACGATTAAGTAGGCTGCTGCTATTAGGGCGCCATAAGATGCAACACCAAGATTTCTATATAATTAACTTAACTAGGTAACGCGCCAGCTTTAATATTTAGGCACTTACAATAGGTGGTTAACGTATTATAGGTGGTTAAAATCAAAAAAATTACCCCTCATACAAATTTTGGTGGGGGGGGGGATGCGGCTCTTTCGCGTCCTAAGCGAGTTCCCGATATTTCGGTGATGGCTATATGCTATAAAGTAGCCCCATTTAGTTAACTTGTCTACTATTACTAAAATTATATTATGCTCCTATCCAGTAATAGGATCTTTTAATTTTAGCAATTATATAATAAAGTCCTATAATATAACTTCTTATAGTCTTTTTAGTATCCTAATAGGCTATAGCTTTCCATACAGCTTGTGCCTCGTTAGCTTATTTCTTTAGTAATCTAGATACTTTCTTATAACTTCTCTTACTAAGCCCTAGATTCTATTAATAATATACTTCTTCTAGAGTCTTAACACTAAGTCTATAGCCCTATTATGTCCCTATATTATTCCTTTATAGAATTCTTTAATAAACTCTTTTACTATACTCCTTAGTATATATATTGCTTCTTAATTCTTATACTATTCCGAGTTTAGATTCTTGCCTTATACTTTTTAGATTCTTTATACCTAATTAGTCTCTAGTAATTTATACTCTTAGGTAGCTATAATCTTAGGGTAATTATATCTAATTAATCTATTACTATCTTTCCGTAGTATTGCCCCTAATAGTTTCTTATTATTTTATAATATAGCTTTTCTACTTAATGCGTCGGCCCTTATATTCTTAGTACCCTTAGTATACTAAATCTTAAAATGGTATTCTGTAAGTATCTCTGCCTATTTAACTTATCTTTAGTTAAGTTCTTTTATTATTAGGAACCCTATTAGGTTTTTATAATCCGTCTTAACTATAAATAGTTTCTCTGTGCCTTATAAGAATGCTCTCTATTTTTTAAATACTATAATTATACCTAATAATTCCTTGTTATAAATATTATAGTTTAGTTCCGGTGGTATTATTTTTTAACTATAGTATACTACTAGATGCTATATATTTCCGTACTTTTATAGTAAGTATACTCCTAGTATAAAGTCTAATACGTTAATTTTTATAACTATCTTTAATCCTAATTAGTAGATCTTAAGGATTAGTTCCTAGGTAAATAATTCCTTAAGTTCTTTAAATAACTTCTTCTGTTCTTTTCCCTATACCTATAGTTTCTCTTTCTTAGTAAGTCTTATAAATAGTTTAATATTCTCCAACTACTATATTATAAACCTCCTATAGTAGTTATAAAATCCTAAAAATAACCTTAACTATATTACGTTCTCTAGTTCTTACTAACTTACTATAGCTTTAATTTTCTTTAGGTCTATACTAATATAACCTAGCTTAATAATAAATCTAATAAAATTAGTCTTTTTTATAAAGAACTTATATTTCTTAATTACTACTAGTATCTATTTCTCTTATAATCTCTTTAAAACCTATTTAACGTATTCTCCGTATTCTTCCTTACTTACTAAGTAGATAATAATATTGTTAAGGTATGCTATAATAAACTTATTAAAGTGCTCTTCTAATATACTATTAATTCGCTTCTAGAACGTTGCCGGTGCGTTTATAAGCCTAAATTATATAATTAATAGCTTATATAGTCCTTCTTTTAAGCTAAAGGCTGCCTTCTATTTATTGCCTTCCTTAATCCTAATCCGGTAATATGCCTATCTTAGATCTATTTTTATAAAGATTTACGCGTTACCTATGTAATCCTAAATTTCGCTAATTAAGGGCAAAAAATACCTATCCTTTTTAGTAATACTATTTAACTATTTATAGTTAATATATAGCCTAAGTTTCTTATTCTTCTTTAATACAAATAGTACTAGATATCCTGCTAATAATTATAATAGTCTAATATATCCCTTTTATAGGTTCTCTTAAATAAACTCCTTAAGTACTCCTAACTCTTCTTTAGTTAGCTTATAGATTAAAAAGAACCTTAGACTTATTCCTAGCTCTAATTCTATCTTATAGTCCTATATTATATACTCTAACAGCATTTTACTTTTTAGGCTTTATAGTTTTTTGCCGTACTTATAGTATCTTTTTAGTATATAGGATAACCCCTTTTTAGTTTCCTTATATATCGCTCTAACTTAGTACTATACTATCTTAGTTTATTATCGCATTCTACGTTATTAAGTATCCTTAATATTAACCTAACTTATAACCCAATCGGTCCTTAGATTATATTTCTATAACTAAGGCATACCTAATACTGCCATATCCCGTCCTAATTAAAAGATATCTTAATTTATCTCCCTTTAATAGTTATCTAAATAGGTCCTATTTTAAGATTAATAATACCCCCTTTATAGGCTATTAGATCTCCTAAAATTATAACTAATAGATATAGGTACTTCTTCTGCCTATAAGGTAATCCTATTTATTTAACTGCTACTAGTAAGATATAGTTCCTTATTACTCTACTATCTATTAGTACTTTAAACTGTTAACCTTACTAATTAACTTATAAATTTAGGTGCAGTTCTTAAGTTTCTTTAAGGGTCTAAGGCTCTATTACTAGCTCCCTTTAGTTTTATAGGGCTCGCCTTTTCCTAACTATTAGCTAATTAATCCTACTGCGCTTAGCTTACTCTTTAGCTAATACCTAGTTTGCTTTTTATCCTCTATATACTATAGACATATATTCTTTAGGCATTCTTACTACTATTATTTATCTAAGGATTCTTCTATAAGGAATCTTAGTTAAAGTATTAAGTCCCCTAACTTCTAACTTCTATTAAATGCTAACCGTATATATACTTAGTATTTCTATACTGTTGCTTATCTAGCGCCTATTATATCCTTATAGGGTACTTCTAATTCTTTTCTTTTGGATTTTTATATATATTATATATATTATCTACGCATATAATCTATACTAATATATAATATACTAGGTGCTTTAGATTAACTTTTAGCTTGTCTTTATCCTTAAGTTTAAACCTTTATCTAGCTAATCTAAACGTTAGTCTCTTATTTGTAGGTACTATAATTTACCTTTTACTCCTTTAGTTCTCTAATCTTTCTTTTAGATTTCTTAACATTATAATTAATACTCCTTTAATGTGGCTTATACATTTCTCTATAATTGCTTAATCTTAAACAACTTTTTCGTCTAGCTATATATAAAAATCTTCCCATTTAACGTTATGTCGCTATCTATACTACTTTTAGTATAGCTCTATAAGCGTATATGATCTATCTATAAGAAAATATCTTATTATTACTGCATTATTATAACCTTTAGTATACCGTTCTTTAAATCTGGTTAAACCCCATAGGTCCTCTTCTTATTTTAGTTCTTTAAGCCATTTTACCTTTAGCGTGCCTACTCTAAGCCTATTAGTAATTTTTTATATAGGTGCTTTAACCCTTAGTCTGCCTAGTATTCTTAACCCTTAGTAGCCTCTTTATTCTTACTATACTTTAATTTAACTCTTAAATCCTTTCTAGTTTTCTTTAGTTTATAAGATCCTTTAGGTCTATAAACTTTATAATTTTAATATTAACTATTTAACTCTTTCCCTTTATCGCGGAATTCTTATCTTCCTAATCTTCTACTTTAATCTAACCTTATAGATAACTAGCTTATACTTTTATCTTTTCTTTAAATTTTTAAGCCTTTAGCCTTTTACCTTTATTAAGTGCTAAAGTGGTTTACTATTCTACTTCTCTTGCGTCTTATAAAGTAATAGATATTGTATTTAATAGAGTCTCGATCCCTATTTAATCCTTTCTTTATAGTAGATTTAACTTCTGCCTTAATTATAACTTCTTTAAAGTCTATATACTTTTAGTAAGCTACCTTTATTACCTTATTATTACTAAATATTTCGCGTATATTAAATTTATCGTCCTTAATATCTAATCTACGTAATAGTTTATTAGTTCCTCTAAACTTTAATAATTTTAGCTCTATAGCTAATAGCTTTCGCTATACTTAGCGTCTTTATTAATTTGGTATGCGTTATTATAATAAAACGCAAAACTTTTAATTAAATACTCTTTGGTTCCTTATAGTATACTATCGTCCCTCTATATATATATATCGTCTACTAGCCTAGTTCCCTTTACCATGTAGTTACTCTAACTATCTTTATAGTTTCTAGTAAAATAACCCTATTTTCTATAATTTATATAAGCTCCCTCTTTAAACTATTTTTCTTATTATAAAGTCCGCTTAAACGTCTTCTGCTACTAAGATCCCTAATTTAGCCTCTGCTCCTTAAACCTTTAATTACTTAATTCTTATCCCCTAGGTTTCTATAATTGTTTATTTCTATATTCTTTAGTACTACTTAGGTCTATTAGCTCTAGTCCGCTATTTTATAATTTTTAACTTAATTAATGCGTGCTCTACGCCTTATATAATTGTATAATTATTTCTTAACCCTTTTTAGTCTATTCTTATTAATAGATTCTATTATTAATCTTAATTACTTAATCTATTAATTCCCTAAGTATATCCATATCTTCTATTAAGATAATTATATCTTAAACTTTTACCTTAAGTCCCTGTTTATACTATGCTATAAGCGCCTTATTATTCTACTTAACCTATATAGCTAGCGTTTAGAACTGTATTATATACTTAATTGTTAAAGTTTATTATACTAAGTTTTAAAGCTTTTATTTCGCTATCCCTTAGCACGTCAATTCGGGTCCAATTGTTATCGATAAGATCCAGCCAATCAATTGAACTGCATTTAACGCCCGTACTCAGGAATACGAAGCTTTTAATAGAGGCCAAACTCCATAGTATTTTAATATATAAGCTTATTCTTTGAAGTTGAGTCGCTCAATATGAGGTTACTAGCACTTATCCTTTCTGCAGAAATTCTAGCACGAGTAGAAGGCATTGCGGTAGGTATTTGTGCGTTTTTGAAAACGGTGTTCCCGCACGGACCACTTACTCGTTGGACCCTGACGTGCTAAGGGATAATTATTACTTTTAGGTCTCTAAATATCTATATTAGTTAGCTTGTAAACCTATTCTAGCTTAAAAACATATATTTAACCTTTAGGTTAGTAGTTATATCCCTATATATCTATACCTTAGTAAGGTAAGATTTAAACCACTTAAGTGCTCTCCTTAATAAGAATAGTCCTATATAGACTACTTGGTCTATAGGTATAGCAAGCTTTACGCCTTCTTATATTACCTTAAAGCGCATTTATTGTCACAGAACCCCACCGCAGGGGCCTCCATAGGAGAACCCCGTGCTCTCGCGTACACCTCGCGTACAGCTTATGTCAGCTACTCGTAGGTATATCACCTCCTTACGCCCTCGACCCTTACGATCGATCGCGCAATGTCTTGTAGACTCCTCGAATACATACGCTCTGTAGCCACTGCCCCCGCCCCGTGACATTTATATAAGAAACTCTTTAAGCTTTAACTTTTCTCCTAAGAATTGCTTAACTAATAGTAACTTAACCTTTGCTACTCTAATTCCATTAATTCGCTCCTTAAGTATTTAATTATCATCTATTAATTAATTAACCATTTTTTATAGTTAACCTACCGTAACTAGCTGCGAATCTATATTCTGTATACTAGTATCCCTACTTATTTCTAAAGTAGTTACTACTATTAACGGCGTTATAGTTGGTACTTTTAGTGGCATATAATTTAACTTTATTAATACTATAACTAGGTAGTAAATATGTAACAAAGCCTTATAGTAAAAACTATATTCGACTTATTAATAGGCTAGATATATAGGTAAATAAGAAGTTAATAATATAATAATAACTAGTAGAATACGTTGCCTAACAGATTAACTCTAATTATATTCTAAGATTTACTATAAAGAAGAGAACTATTTAGGTAGGGACTGTAGTCCTTTAAATATATAATACTGCGCCTAAGAAATATACTAAGTATGTTAGTACGTTAGTACGTTAGTACGTTAGTACGTTAGTATATTACGTTTCCACATTCCCACGTTCCCACGTTCCGAACTTATAACGTAACTAGCTATATAACTCGCTACCCCTTATCCTATAGCTCGATCGGTTCTAGCGCCTCTTATACTGTCTTAACTAACCCGTTTATATCTCTTCTTAGTAGTTATACTACTGCCAATATAAGGTCCGTAACATTTAAACTTCTTACTAAGTAGGAAGGATATAAAATATAAACCTAGAAAACCTATAACTAGATTAAGGCTAACGCTCCTTCCTTAGTAAAAGAATTCTATAAGGAACTTCCTTTGTAGCCTACTTTAGCTAAATAGATATAATATAAAGGCAAATAACTACCGCCTAATATAAATATATATAAAACGATAGTAGGAAGCTTAAAATTAAAAAGAACTTAAAATAAATTATAATACTCGTAATACGGTAAAACTAAAAGCCTTAAAATATTAAAATATTTAAGCCTCTAGCTAAAAGGGGGGGTAGTATAATAGGACTAGCCCAGTTATAGTGAGAATATCTTAGTAAAACACTTAATAGATAAATTCTGCTAAGTTCTGCCAACTTAATCAAATTCTGTCGAATTCTGCTAGCTTAATTAACTTCTGCCAAGTTCTACCAGATTCTACCGAAGTCCGTTAAAGACTACGTACGTGCGTGCGCATATACGTACGCATCGACCACTAAGACCCCTAACTATTTAATTATAAGATTCTCGCGTTATTCCTTTCTCTTCTTTACGCAACGTCTTGTTCCTAGCAAGAGCTATCCCTTAACCCGCCGAGTTACGTCCATCTGTTATCGATAAGGATTTAGCCAATCAGATCAATAGGATCAAGGGTCCGTGACCACACGCGTACTTTTGATTCTGGTGTTCCCGCACGGACCATCTACTAGATGGACGCCGGCGGGTTAAGGGATATACCCTCAGATTTAGATAGAATTTATATTGTTCCTTCGAATCTTCCCCGAAGCCTCTTCGCGCCCTTACATAATGTCAGTTAACGGGAAAAATGTCGATCCCGCACGGACAACCATATGGTACGTGCACCCGTGTAAGGTACCTGTGGTGGTGCGTGCGGGATTCATGGTACAATTTGTGGTTCGTCTGCAGAACACTAGAATAACTGACTATGATGGGTGCTCCGCCAATTTGTACCGCCACCTTAGGCGCTCCTCCAAAGCCCTATCTATCTTAGCTGTTGGCGCGGCAAACCGCCCTACTCATCTACTGACGCCATGCACCCTTCCCCTTACCTGTCCTCCTGCTCGTCTTCCTCTAGTGATCTTCCATTGACCTTCTGGCCATTCAGACCTTCTCTCAAAGCGTCTACCGCTTTCTCCAAGCTGCCCAAGCCTTCTACACCACCTCTCTCGGTAACGGTCCTCCCTAGTAAATCATAGATTTCTGCCACCCTCCCAAGCACTTTCGCCCGCTCGCCCCACCCGCCGTCCTCCTCAAAGCACTGCCCAATCTGCACCATCTCCTCTACCCATCTGTACGCCTTGCCCGGACACGCAACCACGCCTCCAGCCGCCAGCTTGCCCGTCATGGGACTGTATTCAGAAAGGTAGCTTTGGAGCTCGGGCAGTACGTTGAGCGACGATGCGGTGCTGAAGGACTGGAGAGCGAGTCCTATAAGACCCTTCGTGAGGGACGCGAAGCAGCATTTCAGACCGGACGCGGTACCAATGGTGGGGGAGAGATATTTGGTATTTAATGTTTGAGCAAGATGGGCTCCATTTGCCTCGGCATCGCGGAGAGGATGAGGGCCTGAGAGGGGGATGCCGGGCCGTTTCCAAGACGTCGAATCGGCGATTGGAGAGGGAGGTGGGCCTATAATGCCGCCGTCAACGAGACGGAGCTGTGGTGCGTGCGAACGGAAATTGGACTCAATTTTCCTGGCTGTGGAGGGTGATATGGCATTGAGGTCAAGGAAGTATAGAGGTGGAAGGGTTGCTGATCGAGGAGAAGGAGTTGTATTCAACGCAGCAATAATGCGGGACGCGGTGGGGATGGCATCTCTTGGTGCAACAAGCTCTATATCCGTGGTTACAAGAGTTATTGAAGCTGAAGAAGCACGTGACTGTGTTGAGGGGCTGCGATCCGCAACGTTTGTGAGGACGCGGTAGTTGTGCGCTTGGAGAAGTTTGGCGACGCCCAGGCCCATCGAACCAATGGAGAGAACTCCGACTGTCGCTAAAGGCGCAGGCATGATTGATAGTAGGCGGAATGTCGCTGTTGTTGTTGAAGGTGGGCTTTGGTGTTCACAGGAAGATAACGATACTCCCGCAGTGGGGTTGTCGATCCCAGACAGCCACCCAATGGCTATTCTGACTACTTCATAAGCATGTAAACTAACCCATGTCAGTCCATCCTCCACACAGTCATAGGGGTTTGAGATATTTGCTGACTACGTGGGAAAGCTTCTAAAATACTTCAAAGAGATTCACCGCATCATTTTTCACATGCTGGGTGGTTCGATAAGCGTCATACTTTTTCTCATTCGAACTACACCTAATTAAACTTCATACAGAAGCCATTTGTTATCCAGCGCATCATTACAAGTCCATAAAGAATTGGAGGGTATCGTCATTTCGAATCTCCCAAACTCAAGGCACTCCAAAAACACCTATCCTTCGCAGTATCAATTTGAGCCGATTGCATGGTAGTATGCAGGTTTGCATGATATGATAGAGCCTGCGAAGGTTTAGACGTGGGACCTGCCCCAGCGGCGGCGACTATTTTGCAAATGCTCAGTACAATGGCCAAGTAGAGTGACTGGAGCTCGTTTAACGGAGCACTTACTGGGTAGCAACGCCGTCAGTTGCAACGGTGCGGTTTTGGAGATGATGATAGACATAGAAGCCCTACAGGTTGTCAGTTGAGCTGTTTGAATGGGTAGCGGAATCTTTATTTACTAGAATTGCGGAGGCAAGCCAGAAGCAAGCCGAGATGAAGCTGAAAGCCTCAGCAGCTTTCCACTGGCTGCAATACGAGCCATTGGTGAGCCCGCCCCAATGGAAGATACCGCCACAGTTCATACGATGAATCCAATTGACGAGCGCTCCAAATGCAGCGAACCAAGCGGCCGAGATGAGGAGATCGAATGGGTAGTGGAGGAATTGGCTGGTGAAGGGCAACAACCAGATCAAAGACAGCACGGCGCTGAGTACAGCGATGACTTCAGTGTAGATCTCTCTGCCTTCAGGACCAATATTGTATTTGTGATGCTGGTGCAGGAAATAGGCAACGATACCCATCACTACCTAACTAGAGTTCAGTGAAGTGCTGATGAGTTATACATCTCGTTGGTGACGTACTGCAGCGCAGACGAATTCGCCAAAGCGCAGGAAGACGGAGAAAATGCGCGACAAGAGCATGACTGCTGTAGATGCTTCTGAGAAACTGTTGGTGGATTCTAGAGGACTGGATGGTAGAGGCTACGGGCTCGTTGACAAAGGCTGATTGAAAGAGTCGAGGACGCAAGCGGGAGAGCGAGGCTTAAACTTTGTGGAATACAGATTATTTGTTTGTCTTGCTGGCGAGCAAAGTTGGTGAAACAATCAGAGATAGCGTTAGGAGCCACGTAACTATTTATCGTTGACTACCCTCCCTGGCCTGGATGGGCATCATCATCGATTGCTCATTCTGAATTGCCCGCCCAAACTCACCTGCCACACGTCGCACGAGGATAAATCGATGCCATTCCATGTTTTCCCTTGGACATTTCCCTTTCAATGACCTCACAGGACCGGACATCCTTGCTAAAACGAGCGAAACAAGCCTTGCGGAGAGTGGAAAGGGCCATCAGGTGATCAGAGGTGTGAAAGACACGCGATGTCTTGCGCTCTTGCTGTGCGGTACAACCAATGTTCTGCAGCTCAAGCCACTCTGGGCAACTGGGCAGACAATCCAGAGTGTTCGGGATGACCTGGCCGTCGAATCACCATGGAGTTGCCACAACTGTGGGTTCATGATCACAGCGAAAGAGGACGGAATGAGCGAATCACTGACGAGTGGAGAGATGTCTGTGAATCGCAAACCGGAATGCCAGGCAGCCGCCAAGGGAGATGGAATTGTCCAGAGCAACGTGGACAGGAAATGACTGCTAGGGCTAGAGACTTGGATCAAAAAACCTGTCGTTGAGCAACATGACGGGAACGAATCGGAACCGAGCGAAAAAGCTCTCATCCGTGCGTTTGCTCCCAACCACGCCCACTATCCTGGAGTACTTTGTATCTCTCCATCCAACTTCCTCCCTATCAGCCATCTACGTTCCGACGCCTCTTCCATACACGTGTGCTACACTCGACGACGCCTTCCTGCTCCTGTCCGATATTGCTGCTACGCGCCAATATGTACGCGGCATCTATCCACTAGCGAAGTACCTCGTGCGGTCTGAAAACACAACAGCATTTTTCGGGGACAATAAAAGAACATTCTAGTATGCAGAATTTTGGAGAAGCAAACAAACCCAAGGCCGTTTAGCGCTTTATACATGGTGCAAGATTCCCCTAACTGAACTACATGAAACCGTCACAGGAATCCGTTGAGCCAGCCTAGCTATAAACATGCGAACTCCTTTCCCCTCCACGATCCTTTACGTTGAAGTCTTCATCTTCGTAACCGGTTGTTCTGATTGCGTCATTCCTTTCGCCAACGACGATACTCTCTTTGGCGTAACTGGTGAGGTCGGCGAGGTCGATGAAGCACCAGTTACCTTCGTCGGACTTGGCTCATAATCGTATCCGACAACGGTTCTCCCGATCTTCCGCGGCGGAGGATGCACATTGTGGACCTGGCAGCTGGCTCCACTTGAACTAGGGGGTGCGGGTGGAGGCTGAATAATCTGCTGCTTGCTTTGCTGCTTGAATTCCTTGAGCATATCGCCAAATGCCGCAATGAGTTTCCCCTGTCCTTCGCTGACCTGCTTGATCTGCGATGCATTTTGATCGATGGCAGATTGTAATGTTTGTGTAATGGCACCATTGCCGTTTGTCTTAGAAGGCGGGGCAGGCTCCGCTTGCTGCTGTTGTATACGCGTTTGATTCTCCGCGAGCTCCTTGATCTGGGTGGTGTTCTTTTCCAGAGCAGACTCCATTCGTTTTATGATTGCGTCATAGTCCTCCGTGAGCTTCCTGACTTGAGTAGCGTTCTGCTCCATCATCTCGTCCATCTTCTTCTGGCTTGCTATCTGGCTTTCGACTAACTTTTCTACCAAATCCTTCATCTGTGAAGCACTTTGCTCACTTAGTTCCTTCGTTTTGTCTTTCTCCTCCTCACGTTCTTGCACTAGCGCCTTGATCTGACCCTGGTTTTCCTGCTGCCCATCAGCGAGTCCTTTCATATGAGAGCTATTTTCCTCTATCGTTTCCTGTAGACGGTTCAAATGTGTAGACAGCTCCGCCATATCAATCCTTGCTACTCCTCCAATGCCACCACCGCCTCCGCCGCCGCCGAGAGGAAACCCCTTCGCATCTTGCAACGGTATTGGATCCAATGGCTTCCCGCTTGTCCCTGTTGCATCTCCAACCTGCCCATACAACCACCGTGTTTTGAGATGTGCGAACTGCTTACTTGCAGCAGGTTTTGCAGGGAAATCGTCGCCAGAGAAGGTGAAAAGTTGAGGACCGTTTCGTGCTGCGGCGTCAGGATATTCCTGCTCAACCAGAGACCACCATTCGTCCGCCACGTCAGCGGTCTCAAAGATTAGGATATAGCGAGAGAATTTGTCATGGTCAGTCTGTAGTAGATTAGTATTTGTATAATACGCAATGTTGTTCGATGATGTTCTAAGTGCGTACTCTACGGGCATAGGCGTAAAATAAGCTATTACTTGCTCCAGTAGCCGTAATCAGACCCATATCCTTGGAGGCAAAGCTCACAGAGGAGGTTTGAATGGAATACGAGTAGCTATTCGTCTTCTGCTCGGAGCTCTCGCCTGATCCTTCTGCTGGGCGCGGCATTTCGTCGAGCTGAGAGGAACGTCTCCTGTACTTCAGGCGGAACTGGGTGGGTGAGAGTCGGAAAGACATCAGGAACAAGACGCAGCACTCCTTAATACAAGTAGTTTAGTAGGGAAAGATGCAAAAAGAAAAAGCTGACGCAATGCACCTGAATTGATGAAGATGCCTTGTACTGCTTCGGTATTGCTACGCGACTTTTCTGCACACCAGTGAGGATGCGGCTTGAGTTTTCATGACGCAACTCTGCCAGATTGGCAAAGAAGAGATGCTATTTGCGGGTTGGGTTTGCAAGAAAAGTGGCCTACAAGGCCCTACTGCGGTCCACAGGGCCCTACTGCGGCCTACTGCAAGTGACCAAGGCAGAGTTGTGCCGCTGTCGCAAAGGTACATGTAAGTGCATTTGCGACAGCGGCACGGGGAGCTTCAAGTTGGTGGTCAGAAGATCCAAGCGGACCGATCGACGATGGTGGGGATCCCACCTCCCCGAGAACTACCAAGACGGCACGCAGTTCGCCCCTCTGCTTCCCATTTGTCTCCCATTTGCCTGTGTTCTTTATCTTTCCTCATTCCTACTTGAAGAAGAAAGGCCGCTCCTAGAGATCTGCTTGATGGAAGCTTAAAGCAGTAATCACTAGCGTGTGGCGTGCAGCCAATCGCAGAGCTTGCATCTTAGCCCTCGACATGGCCGCCAAAAGCTGCCAGGCCTCTTTATACGACAACCCTGTATACATTTACATTTACATTTACAAAAGCTCCAAGAACTGCCATCACGGTCCTAGAAGCAGGGGTAATTTCACTGTCGTCGTGGCATCAAAATCTTCCTTTGATTCTGGTATTTAGCTTCCTTTCTTCACCCCTTGACCATGTCTTCGATGACTTGTCTTACTCACATGTAACTCTAGTTCTATCTGCAAGAGTCATGGCCAACCCCTATTTGTAAAGGCCGGAACAGCCACACGTCGGACACTGACGTGGCTTGAGTCGATGAAACCTACCACTTTTTCCAAGATACATCCAAGGGCTAGCAGCACTGCCACGTGGATTCAAATGAGCCAGCTTGGCAACTTGAAACACCTTCAAAAATCTCAACTACTACACAAACACGCACACGTGCGCCCACCTCTTCTCACCCTTGATCCTATACACACCTTCAGCCAACTCCCCACGACCCGCCTTAAAACCGGTCGTTCACATATATTAAGCATTCAACTCCCTCCCCCATCACAATCCTCAGAGACCGCCGTCTGACGGCTGGCCATCAAAATGTCGACGCCATCCCAGCGCCAGCCACAGCACCAGCACCAGCACCATCTCTCTTCCACCAAGCGCACTAGCCCCTTCACGGTTCACCAGCGTCATTCCCACAGCCCGTAGCCCCCAAGTCCGCTTCAGCCCTCTTCGGAAGCGCACAATTCGGACCTGCCTGAGCGCCCACTCCATCGCACATACAGCTCGCAGACCGGAATCATGCAGCACAGACGAAGCACGCCATGCTGAACCCCTTCGCTCTCCCGGGCCCGTGTCGAGGAACGCAGACGTCGGGAAGCAGCCCACCGTAAATTGAACCGCAAGTAGCCCCAACCGCGCACTAGACGATGCCGCGGACCGCAGCGACCGCGATTTCCCCAAACGCGCAGCCCCGGGTCGTCGAGATGTCCTTTTCGCACGCGTCTTTGCGTTCGTTGGCCCCCTTCCCCAGCACCAGCACCAGCACCAGCATCAGCACTACTATCATCACCACCACCATCATCACCGCCATCATCATCATCATCACCACCAAAACCATCATACCCAATCCCGAACCCCCAACTTCCCACAGAGGAAACACAGCAAGTGAACACAGCACAGGTACACTCCCCTCCAACTTCCCCAAGAAGCCCTTCCTAATGCGCGCCGCGCCGTCTTCTAGTCGCAGACGCAGCGCCGGCGCAGCGGTCGGGTAGTCGCGCACGCGCGAGGTCATGCCGGACGTGTTGACGGAGAGGAGGATGTGGTCCCGTGCGAGGGACGGCGGTTGCTGAGGAGATGGTGAGGTCGAGGTCGGAGTCGGAGTCGAAGTCGGAATTGGAACCGGAATCGAGGTTCAGAATCGAGGTCGGAGTCGAGGTTGAGGTCGGAGTCGAGGTCGATGCCGGGGTTTCGGTGCTGGATGTTCTGTCCAGGTGACTTGTGGACGTAGACGTGGGTGTCGATGCAGCCAAGTATCCCTGACGCGAGGACGCTGCGGAATCTACGACTGTGCCGGGAATAACGAGGAAAGGAAATCATCGTCCCGGGTGGGGCTTTGGCAGGGAAGGGCCGGGTTCGATGTCCATCGGCTTGTTTCAAGTGTCGGACATTGGTGTGGCCTTTCTGGTATGGTTTTCGAATATTAGGGGAGGCCTCGGGGTGGACTCACGCGATGTGTGGGTTACCTGGAGGAGCTCGATAGAGAAGTACTAAATTGCCTTGGGGTGTCTGGAGGGCTTCAGCATCTAATTAAGAATATCAAATCAAGTGCTCACACGACCCTAAAGTTCTCCCTAGTATGATTGTATAACTATGAAGTTTTTGTGGTTTAATACTTGTGGCTATGAATCTATCTAAACCCTGCCGAGAGTTAATACTTGGCTTTCTACCGTTGGATACTCTACGGTACCGGGGGTCCAGAAAACTTTCAGAGGATCTTGACTTCCTTTAACAGCATGTCCCAAAATGCCAATACCACCCCCACGCTACTTCCGCCCCTGCACTTGTGCCAACAAGCCCCTTGACAGGAGGCCTCGTTTTTCAACGCAAGCCACGCCCCCTTCCCCGTCCGCCCTGCCACCCGCCCTGCTGTCGACCACTCTTACCAGGGAAAAAGTCCAACAGCGGCGTCGGCGTCCTGGCGGAGGTGTCGATACCCTCGGCCAATTCAACCTCAGGCTCCACGAGCCTTCTCATCGTGAACGCCTGTGCCTGCGTCATCGGTAAGACCGAATAGCCCGCCTTGACGCTATCCGTGATCGTATTCCTCAGGAAGGTCGTGAACTGCCCCTTGCTCGGCATATTCACAATGCCCATGCTCCTCAGAAATCCGGGGAAATGGGCGACCTCGCGGATTTCCCGGATCTGCTTCGCCATGCGCTCCGCTGTTCCAAGCGGAGGCGCGCCGTGCGTGTCAAACATTTCGTCGCGCAGACTCTCGAGCGACTTGCCGGGCACGCGCGCGGTTTTGCAGAAGAGGCTGAGGAACATCAGCAGCCGGTACGACGTCTTCGATGCCTCGAACGTCCTTTTGAGACGGTACTCGGAGACAGCTGATGGCTCCAGATAGCTTAATTCGGCCATCCCAGCGCCCTTCCTGTCCAGCATCCAGACTACATTTCGTAATATGGTCTCCTTGATGATGGCGAGTGTGAGCTCTTCCGTGAGACCGTGATCGGATATGAGCACTGCAACGAGGAGGAGGCCGAGATTGGGGAAGTGCGTCTTGGAGGTAGAGCCTGATAGGAAACGAAGAATCATGCGGTTCACGTCGCGAACGAGTTGGAGGTTCTCGGTTGCGAGGCAGAGTAGTAGGTGAAAGAGGGCAAAATAAGCCTCTACCGCTTTCTCCGAGGCGTGATTGAGAGTGCTTTTCGAGCTAGAACCCACGCGATAGGCGTCCTCAGCATCACGGCTGAAATGCACCACAACGTCGTTCATGAAATGATATATCACGTTGACGTTGGCTGAGTTTTCCAGCCTCGCCTCTCTGGATAGGTCGACGAGCGCAATGTCCAGATCGGGCTTCACCATACGCCAGTGTCGTCTTGATATAGGCAGCGGCAGCCAATGCTCAAAGGGCACCCCTTGAATGGAACGGCGGACTTTATGGTTGTCGAAAGCTTCTTTGCTCAGGAAGTCAAACTCTGACGCGAAGCTTCCTTCCTTTCTCGTGTGTAGTATTGATACGCCGACACCAAGTTTGGTCTTCATGAACCCTTTCTTGAGGCAGAAACATTGAAGCTCACGAACCCGTATGAAGTCATATGACGACAAGATTCCCTGTACTTCAGGAAACGCTCGACAAATGGCCCATAGATCTTTCGTGTCCAGCTCCGCAAAAATCATGAGTAGAAGCTCATCAGCTAGTGTCAGAAACTTTGGGGTCCGTTTGTCCAGGTCCATGGGTTCGGCATGGGTTTGAGCTGCATTTCCAGCCTTAGAAACCTTCTTCTTGGTGACATTTCCATTGGACCTTGGCGTGCCAAAGCCGCATGTCGAGCATTGGTAGTGCGCGCTCTGCCCTTGCACACGCCAACTATCCTGGTCCTCGCCATATTCCTTCAAGTTAATGACTTTGCCATAGCTTTGTTCAATCTTGTCACTAGCAAAGAAGCTAAGCAACTGAATTGCAACACCTTTCAGTGTATAGGCCGGTGTCCACCCGTCCACAGTATTGAGAATTGATGCGCAGATGTAATCGCCGAAGACGTTCGGGTGGATAACTCTCGATTGCATTCGGACTCGCGGCGGCTGGAGGGGATAGTCGTCGGTGAATTCTATCGCCATATGCAGAGGTTTGTTTCCGTGGGGGGTTAGGACAAGACATCCTTGGGTAAAATTTCCGTCGTCGACATGGATCTTGATATTGGGATATGGGTCGCTTTGGAACTCGGCCAGGTCGTGCAGGAGACGTTGACGAAGGGATGATTTAAACATGGTGGATTTTGACGGCTTGAATAAGAGACTAAATGAATAGCTCCAGAGTATCTAGCCGATTAAGGTCTGCTTCTTGAGTGGATGGGTTTGGAAGTGAAACAGAAGTTGCTGGAATGGTCGCTGTTGGCTGGAGAAGTAGCGAAGGAGCGTTATATACTGCAGGTTGCCAACTTTTAGCCTCACCGGATGACTGGAAAGGGCTGAATATGAGTCAAAAGTCTTGTTTTTGTTTCCGAAGAGGCTGCGCCGGTGAGAAACAGCCTCACGGTGTTTAGCGGGAGGCAAAGCCTCCCTCTCCTTTCTGTTGTATTGGAAGTGAGTCTGCCCATGGATTAAGAGGAAAGGCATGCGAAGATATGCCTCCTGAGCTGAAGGCATTTTCAATCGCTTCTCGAAATCAATTTTTCACCCGAGTATGCTTCACTAAATTTTATCGGTGGGTTATCAGCGCCTAGCGGAGTCGGTGCCCTGGTGGCTGCCTAGAGTAATTTCATTAGTTATCCTTTCGTTAGCTTTCCTTCGTCTTGGCAATATCTACTCTTTCAGCAATTCTCAGACAGAGATTCTATGGGCTTACAGCTCGGCGTGGTCACGGAAAAACTCGGGGTGGTCAGAAAGGAGGGATCAGTTAAGCTCACCTGGTTTAAAAGCTCGGCTCACGTGTGCGATACCGCCAGTCGCGCCAAGTAAAAGGGGTTGAGCTTACTACTAGGTGAGCTTAGCGAAACCGAATATCGGATAAACTTTTATTGACCCGAGGTATGAGTGGTCTATATATTCGGGTCCTGGGATTCAAACCCCCCCAAGCCTGCTTCTAATTGGTTAGAAAAAAAGTTGCGCGCGGTAAGTTATGGCAGAATCCACGTAACGAACATTAAAATATTATAAATATCAAAATGTCCTAGTATTACGCCTTTCCTTTTTGCTAACACCTCTATTAATACCACATAATATCGCTAAACTATAACAGCAGACGGCCCTACTAAGGCGCTATCTTAAATATTAAGCGCTGTCCTACTTGCAAGCGAAAATCAGAGGCTATGTATAGAAAATTAGCGCTAAAAAAGGAAGAGGGCAAAGCGGCGCACGTATATAGCTAAGAGGGGGGGGGTGTTCTATTAGGAGTAGAAGGGGCCTCTTGTGCACAAGCTGCCCAAAGGGGGGTAGTGTCACGGGACACCCCCGTAACACCTTACACACGTCCACCTGTTTCCACCAACTCAGCAATTAGAGACCGACCGTGAGACGGCAATCTGACGGCAATCTGACGGCAATCTATGGCAATCTGATGGCAATCTAACGGCAATCTACGGTATTCTGCCATATTCTGCCAAGTTCTGCCAGGACCGCTCCCCGAATCCTATTCTGCTCCGTGCACATGTTGACCAAGCGACCAAGTTAACGATATACAAGGGGGTAACACGAATTGCTCGGACGCCCCCCTGCTAGTATGGTATACAAAATAGCCTAGCCCTGCTATATTACTTGGGGCTCGCTTATTTTCCTCTCCATACTAGCAGGGGGGCGTCTGAGGCATTGATGTTACCCCCTTGTACACCCCTTCTTCCCTTCTTTCCTTACGCAACGTCTTGACTTCATCACACAGTTTATGTACGTAGCTTAATAATATCTACTTTGCCATATATTATCGTCGCTTTGTACTCACTCCGTGACAGGTAGCAGAGGGGGCAGTAAAGGCAGCGGTTGAGCGACCGCAACGATCACCACACAAGTGCAGCATGTGCAAATCATTAGAACACACGGCACGTACATATCCTAGACGTCAGACAACTAGCGGTTGAGTAATTCGCTGTATTTGCCCTTCGGTAGGGTGTTGGGTGGGCCGCAGGCTGATGTGGGCTGCAGGCTGATCGATTACGTTACTATTGTTATGTTAAGGCTTAGCGCCACATCAAATGCATGGGGGCCGAAATCCTTCGCCAAGTGCGAATTAATCCCATAAATGACAGCCTTCCCGCAGCGGTTTGGTAAACCCTTAGCTCTAAAATTGAGGTTAAAGACCCATGTCTCAATATTTCTGTTTCCGGCATTTCTTCTATGCTCTGCTTTTCTTGTTTTCTCAATCTTGGGCAACATGTTACTGGCGAAGTTCCAGTAATGTAGGTACACCTACAGGATGGTTTCCATGTCCGAACACAGAAAAAACTCCCGGGGGAGCGGAGCTTTGTTGCTTCATGTCCGAACACAGAAAAAACTCCCGGGGGAGCGGAGCTTTGTTGCTTCATGTCCGAACACAGAAAAAACTCCCGGGGGAGCGGAGCTTTGTTGCTTGAACGGTGCGCAATGCGGAGAAGACTCCATCTGCCATACTCAAGGTAGTGACGGTGGGAGTGGGTGGTTTGTAGGTGGATGCACGGACGGGAATTATGCGGACCCGGTATGTCGAACGTCGTGTAGTAAGTTCCACCCTATTGCTAGGTTTTGTCCCCAGCTATATATGGCAAGGCTCACGCTTATTGCGCCACAAAGCGGGTGACGCCGCAACCTGGATCCAGTACAATAACACTGAAGGACTATGGCATTGCTGTGGCAGCAAGGGTTGCACTGGAATTCCAACATCTGAATCCTTCCAAGCCGTCGCACCGTCGCAATGGTCTGCGCTGCCCTCCACGTCGACGGCCCAATCTTCCTCGACCACATCCAGTACGACAACAACTCCTTCCTCCTCCCTAAGCCCCTCGTCTACCGGGAACGAGGGTTTGAGTATAGGCGCCAAGGCTGGAATCGGTGTTACTGCCACCATTGCTGGGGTTGCTATAATTCTGGCGATAGTATTTCTTGGTCTATGGAGGAAAGCACGCTCTCGACATCAAGGGATGCCGCATGAAATAGCTGGACAGCAGCAACAAGCATCACCACAAAGTAGGATGTATCATGGTGGGTTTATCAAATCACCCTTTTCACGGCCAATGCATACTTCCCCTCCGTCTGAGATGGCGTCCGCTGAACGTAGGTTGGAGTTGCAAGGATAAGATGACTAATTGCTACATGACTACCTTAGCGTCGCAATACAGATAATATACTTAGGGTTGCAGGAGGGCTAGTTAATGTAATAAATAAGCCTGCTTCCTAGCTGCATTAGAATCCCATTCTGTGATTTCGTGGTGTGCATGAATACCTGTTTTGGATCCTTTCTGCGAAATTAACATTCTCTCACGCCTAGGTCCGAAGTGTTAGACTGCGTATGATTGATGAGAAGGCTCAGGCAGAAACAAGGTAAAGACAAAAGAAACGGCCAATCGATTACCAAGCCATGTAGTTGACGCAGGTTTTCTAGCGGTAATGTCTCTTGATTTACCACATTAATAGAGGGCTAACGGTACTCTCTATAACACGTCCCCGACCACATCTACGGGTTAGCTAGACTGTTTAGCCAAGGACGAGGAAATATTGCTATAGCTGGCAGCTACTACTATTTAGTATCTGTTGACCTGAATCGGATTTGCTTACCACCGTCTTACTACTGTCTTTAATTCCTACCACCTTCCTTTACAGCCCGCGTCTACCTTATGTATATAGAGAGCTTCTAGAGCCAGCTTGAATCGGCAGAGTTCTCATTCTGAATTGTCCGGTCAACAGTATCACAGGTAAATTGTTAAAAACTATTCTATAACCTTTCTACGTACCCAAGCTTTTTTTTGCATGCTGATATGCCCTGGCTGTCGCAATAATGCGCTAAATTGCAACGCCTCCCGGATTGTCGCGGTGAAGAGGTGCAAGTCCAGTTGTTGACGTATGCCGTCTTGTACTAAAAGTCAGCATCACCTCACCATAAACAGTCCAAATAGAGGTTCGATTGGTGAGCACATCTAGCAAAGCGGTTTTTTAAGCCCCAGTCGTGCCCAGACAGTTCCCGGTTTGACATATATAAGCTTTACATATAAAACATTTAATTTTAAGTAACGTATCTAAAATCTAAAATCCTAACGTATTAACTAAATTCTACCTTCTCCGCTAGCTTAAATGCGTTCGGGATAAGGGCTAACCCTATTAGTAGTTCTTTCCGCTTGAGCTCGGCGAACCAAATATTTACTCTATTCTATCCAACTCTTGAACCCCGGAAGGGTATTCCTACACGGAAAGTTATTAAAAAAAGGAGCTACCTTGGGATAAGAGGATTAAATACCCCAGAGGCTATTCGCCGCAATATAGCTTAGAAGCTTACTCTTTGCACTATAATAGTAGAAGCATAGCACTATAATTAGACCCTAAAGGCGCTACAGGTACCGCTGTTTGCTAGTTTTGTCACTTATACCCCTATTCCCAACTAGTTCCAGCTACCAATATGTCTAATGATCAGCCTAGGTACGGGCTTGCCTTAGCAAGCTTAGGCGTAATTTTTAAGCTAGCGTTAAAATATAAAATTACGTCTAAGGCAGTTTAGCGAGCTTTATCAAAAGTATAAGTAAAATCCGCTAAACGGATATTACGGATATCTAATTAATTAATTTATATAACGCGTTATTATTACTAAAAGTTAATATAATATTTTAAAGGCTTAAAACTTCTAAATAATATAAATTTTATAATACGGCTATCGCTTAGTTCTAATATTAATTTTATTAAAGTTAAAAAACGTATTATTAAAAGTATAAGCACATATTCTATCTTTTATTTTTTATATCTATTATATTATACTACGTATAATACTACATATATAGCCTTTAGGCTATAGCGCTATAGTTCTATATATATTAATCCTTTATAGGCAGCTTAATATATTTTAATGATTAAGTAGATAATCTCACCTATTTTAAGTGTTAGGGGAGCTACGAACTATTAGTTTTTTATTTTAGTATTTTACTTCTTAAGATCTAGTTTATAGTAAAGAAAGGAGATCCTAGCTCGTTTATCTATTTCTACTATATTCTACCGTTTTTAGACTAAAATAAGCGCTCTAAAAGATATATTTTTATATAGAAAAATAAAGGGCGCGGTATTATCTGCTAATTTAGAGATAACTACCAGTTATTCTTATATAATTTTTTTCTTCTATACCTCGTTCCTCTTCCTTACAAAAAAAATAAGTAGGGAATTAGTAATTAATAGCTACTAATCCTAGATTCATATTTTAGAAAACGGGTATTTTATAAGGGCGAACCTCACTATATAAACCCGCTCCTATAGGGAAACTTTTATAAGGTTATCTTATATAGGGTATAAATACTAATTTACCTATATACTTTATATTTAACGTATTAAAGTAATACAGGCTAGCCCCTTTCCCCCCTACTATAGCTACTCTTAGCGCACCTACGATATACCTATTGTATGTAGTTATCCGTAACGTAATAGCTTACAGTTCGTCTGCGGTAAATTAGTAGTATAGTATAGGTAATAGTTGTTATTATAGTAAACCAGCCGTCTATAGTGCGGTATAGGTAGTAGTTATTATCTATAGTAGACTAGCTGTCTATATCTACAGTGCGTCTACAGTACGCCTATAGTACCTCTGCCGTACGCCTATAGTATAATAGTTGCCTATAGCGTAATAGCTTTTAGTGCATCTATAGTAAATTAGTTATCTATAGTGGACTAATTATAGTAGAATAGTTAGTTACGGTAGCTGGTATTCGGTAACGTGTCTTTTAGGGGCTATATAGTCTACAGCGCCCTATAATAACGGCGGAGGAGTAAAGGGAGGCGATGGTAAAAATATATTTTATTTTATTAAATAGTTTACTAATATAGGCGAGATTATATAGATATATAGATATTTATTACCTAAAGCTATTATAACACCTAGTAGGTACTTGTTAGGCGCTAAGGCCCTTAAGGTTTATAGCAACGTAATAATAGTAGCGGAATGCAATAGGTATCTAGTTCCTAATAAAGTAGAACTATAAAACTAAATTCTGCTATTATCTAGTGTGGGGCAACTACGTTTTATAGGCGCCTTGCCTATACCTTACCTACGCTAAGCCGGTTACGGTAAGTGCGTCTTTATAGCCTAATAATTACCCTCCCTTTTTTAAGCGGCTATTCTTAGCTAACGCTATTATACAATAGGAGTGTTATTATTGTCCTTCGCTAAATAAGAAATATGTAGTAAAATATAATATAATTAAATAATAGGATAATAGGACAATAGGACAATGGAATAATAGGATAATAAAACGCTAGGGTCTATAAAGACCTATAAAGGTAAGAGTTCCCACCTAGTAAGGATACCAGATTTCCCTTCCCTTTCTATTTTGCTTTATTTAGCCTATAACTCGCATTCTTTACGATTTTCAATTAATTATAAATCGCAAGCGTTATGCCGCCGGTTTGCCCGCTAGTAAGCCTTCTATAAGTATTCTCTATACCTACTTATAGCGGGCGCTAACCCTACTAGACGCTATTTAAGCTTCTACACCGCTTGCAAGGTACTTCCCTAGCCTTACTTAAACCTATTTACCTCCACTACGCTAAGCACGTAGCTACTGCTAGGTGGGCTACCGATAGTAAGTAGGCTAACCGTAATTACAGTTACTGTTAATAACTAAATAAGTTGTGCCAAGTAGTAAGTCTATATACGTTAGTTTAGGTTCTAATAGCTAATAGAACTAGGTCCTTAAGACCTTCTATAGCCACCTAAATAAGCTACTCGCCTTTATTAATAGGGCTAAGCGCTATTATATCACTAGTAGGAACGGAGCTAACCTTAATACTCGCGTCGCTGCCGCCCAGAGATCCTTTACGAAGGATATTAAGGCTTTACTGCATACTAGCGCTAAGTATAGTCTCTGCTAGCGCCTAAAGGGCAAGGACTTTCCTTTGCTCTAAGTGTAGGAATTATAGGCTATCTATTAGACCCTTAAAGGGGTTCTTAATATAATACGCGCTTTAGTATATATTATAGCGCAGGTATTTCGCCGGCGTAGCGTATATTAATAGTACTTATAGGCTAATATGCCTCTTATTATTGTAACGGAACCTTATAGCAGGAACTACGATAGGCTCGTTATTGGGCTAGGCGTGTAGGAAATGCAAGTATAGAAATTAACAACGTAATAACAACTGGTGGAGTGGTTGCCCAACAGATTAACTCCAATTATATTCTGAGAATCACTACAAGGAAGGAACTATCTAGGTAGGGACTGAGGGTCCTTAAATACATAACCGTACTCCTATAAAATCCTTCTTGTACGTGATGTACGTCTTGTACGTAAGGTACGTAAGTTCCTTCCGTTCCTCTCGTTCAATACGTAGCACATCATGTAACCTCGGCTACCATTCCTCGTCACATGGTTCTATCGGCTCTATCCTGGACCGTGCCTAAATTAACTAACTAGCTTCTTCCGACTCTTCTCCAAGTAGTCGTAACATCGTACTTAAAGCGTCTGTAACAATTATAAGGGATAAGGAGGAGGATAAGGATAAGGATAATAAAAAGGAAGAAGAGGAGGATATAGAGGGAGAGAAGAAAAAGGAAGAGGAAGAAGAGGAGAAAAGGGAGGATTTAATAGAGCTGTAGAGTATCTATATTTCTATTAGCGTACTACCGTTACTCTACTATTATTCCATTATTGCCCTACTAGCGGGGCGTAATCCTAGTTATAATTTTTTAAAATTAGTTTTTCCTCCTACTTTCTTTTCTATTTACCCCTTAGGGTAAAGTAACTATTATATATCTCCTTTACGTCCTTATTAATATCCTCTATTAGAACCTATTAGTTATATTCTTTTAGCTAGCCTTTTTACTTAACTAGATACTATAGGATCTAATAGCGTCTCTTCCTTTTACGTATTTCTTCTACCTTATATTAGTCCTTTTAGTCCTCTTAATTATCTAGCTTAATAGGCCCTAGTAGGGGGTCTCTAGTAGTACTTTTACGTTATTTATATAGCTTTAGTAAGCTAATATAGAATATAGGGTAGATATAGCTGGTATACTTACTTTCTAACTAGTTCGGCTATATTAAAAGGTCTAATAAAGCGTGCTATAAGCTTTATATTTAGCCTTTTTTATTTAAGGTCCTTAGTTAATAATAGGACTAAATCCCCTACATTATATATCTATGGTTTATAATAATAATTATAGTATTTCGCCCACGCTGTAAAGGCTTAGTTAAAAGAATAAGAATTTATTAGTAGCTAGTGAACAAGAATTCTAAGACGAGGACTGGAAGAAGGTTAAGGAAAGGACGCGTCTATATATATAGCGCCAAGGCTTAGCCGAGCCCCTAACTAGGGTCTGTAACAGTGCCATAACGTACGCCTTAAGAGCGCTTTCCTAGCGTTTTACTAGCGCTTCGCGTTTAAGGGATATTCTTTTAATTTTCTTAAAGGCGGCTAGAACTAAACTACTATTATCTACCTTAACTTTATATTCTAGACGTAGGTAAAACCTATAGTAGATATAAAACGGGCTTATATCTATTATACTATATTTAGCATTATTATAGGTGAATTTGGCTAGTAATAAAAGGCCTACCTAGTTACTTTACTTTTCGTTATAAAATACACGGAATTAATACTCTAGGGTTTAGTTCTAGCGTTCTATTTACCCATCTATTTACGGGTAAAGGGCCATACTTAGCCTACTTTTTACCTTTATAGTAAAGTATAGCTCTAACTAGAACTTACTAGTAAAGATACTACTATAATTAGATATAATCCCTCTAGGAATTCTAAAATGGTATACTACTTTATTAAGGAAGAGATCCGCAAGTTTAGTTATAGTAATAGTTTTTACCATAGGCAAATATAAGGCTATCTTAGTATAGCGGTTAACTACTATATATATCGCATTATATATCCTATTGCCTTATCTGCTAGGTAGTATGCCTATAATAAAGTCTATTATAATCTCCTACTATAGCTAGTCTGGGCGAGGTAGCGCTTAGAGCTTGCTATAAGGGCAATATTAAGGCGTACGTATATATTAATATAAGTTATAGATAGAGATATAGTTTATAACGTCCGTATTTATATTAGGCCAGTAGTACTTACACAAAAGCAGATCTAGAGTCTTTTTCTTACCAAAGTAGCCCGCTAGGGCATTATTATAGTAGATCTATAGAAGTTTTATATAAACTGCTAAGTCTAGGGGTATATATAGTCTTCCGTAATAATAAAGTAGTTTAGTGGAATTAAACTGCCATACTGGCTTTAAGCAAGCTCGTTAACGGCGTCTTACCGTATCTAAGCTATCGCTGTGCTTTTATAGCATAAAATTATCTATAGTTTAAAGTCTTTTAATAAGCTTAATAACTATTTCCGTACTAGGCTCGTAAGTACTCTCTTAAGTACTTACTTTTCTAACTTGGGTCCTTATTATATACTACTTAACGGTATATATATAGGTTACTCAGTTAAACTATAATACTATATTGCCTAAGCGTACCTCCTTTAGGTTGCTAGCTTATATCTATAAAAATAACGCCTTTATAGAAAGCTTGTTTTCCTATACACCTAATAGGACTTTTATCTTAGGTTAGTAGCCCTACATTCTTAAAGTCCTTTAAAGTAGTAGTAGTAATATAGTGTCTTTCTTCTAGCGGACCCCCTACCCCTAGGGGTCGCCTTAATAGCACGTCTATAGGGTTTCTTTTTCCCGCCCTATATTTAATTATAAAGTTATAGGCAGCTAATACTATAGCCTATCTAGCTTGCCGTCTATTAAGGGCTTTTACTTTTATATAATCTTTTAAATTATTATAATCTGTAAGCACTTCTAGGCGGCTTAATAGCCCCTTAATATAGTGTCTCTAATACTTAAAATCCTCTATAATAGCTAGTAGCTTTTAATTATAAGTCTTATAATTATACTCTACTAGTAAAAGCTTCCTAGACTAAAAGGCTATTAGATACTAAAGGCCGTCTTTAAATAGCTATAATATAATCACTAGTAGGCCTTATATTAAGGCATTAGTCTCTAACTAAGTTAGTAAGCCTAGTGTATAGTATTATAGAAACGGCGCTGTTATAAAGGCGTTATAAAGCTAACGTATTACCTGCTCCACCTTATTTAGCCAACTAAAGGGCCTAGCTTTACGGCCGTTCTTTACTTCCTTAAAGATATTAGTAATAGGCTTTGTAATAATAGAGTACTTATAGATAAACTGGTAATAGAAGTAAGCAAAACCTAAAAAAAACCTAGACATCCCTATAGGATTAAGGGCTCTCTTACTTAGCAATAGCTTCTTCCTAGCTAGGATCTATTGCTACGCCTTTAGGGCTAATAATAGATTCTAAGGACTTAACCCCTATACGCTAAACCTACATTTCTTAAGGTTTGTATATAGTTAGTATTATTATAACCTACGCAGTACGTCTGCTATATGGCGCTAATATTCCTTTAGATTTTTGGAGAAATTAGAATATTATTAAGGTAGACTATATAGAAGACGTCTACTAGTTTTAATAAGGCTCGATTAATATAGCCCTAAAAGGTCGCTGGTTTATTAGTTAGCCTAAAAGGTAAAACCAAATACTTAAAGTGGCCGTAATGCGTATAGAACTCCATCTTTTACTTATCGCCCCGATGGATATAAAGGCGGTAATACGTATTTATTAAGTCTAACTTAGTAAAGATCTTAGAACCTACTAAGCGGTTTAAGGTTTTACTAATTAATAGTAGTATAAAATGATTCTTAATTGTTACCTTATTAAGGCCTTTATAGTCTATATAGAGTTATAGCTTTCTACCTTTTTTAGGTATAAATAGGATAGGTACTCCTACGGGACTAGTACTTAGTTAGATTTAGCCTTTAGCTAAGGTGTTATTTAAGTACTCCCTTAGTACCTCTAGCTCCTTAACTAAGAGGTTATAAAGCAGTCCATATAGGACCTCTTATCCCTCTTTTAGGTTAATAGCATAATCGCCCTAGTAGTATTAGGGTAGCCTCCCTGCTTCCTTATATAAAAAGATATTACTAACTTTCTTTAACTATAAGGGAAGGATTAGTAAGCTGCCGTCGTTTTACTTACTAGGTATTAGTCCAGTAATTACTAAGGCGAAGACTCTAGATTCCGTCTAAAGAGACTTTATAAAACCTTTAGAGGTTTATAGCAATAGGGATAAGTCGTCTAGATTTTATCGCTTCGCCTTCGCCTTATAGTTAATAAGAAGCCGGGCCTTCTTTAACCCTAGTATACCTAGGGTAATAGTAGGGGATGCGTTAGCTATTTTATAGTAGATAAGGGTTACTTCCCTAATCCTACTCTAGCTGTTCTTTATTCTTAGTGGTACCTTATAGGCTTTATAGTAATATACTTAAGTTTTATTTAACTAGGAGTAGGTAAGTGATTTTACGTCTAGCGTTTTAAAGTTACACTCTATAGCAAATCGCTGGTTAATTATATTTACTTTAGCGCCGAGATTTAGTATTACTAATGTCTCCTTTTAGGTCTACTTAAATAGGACTTTACCTAAGATAGTAATATATTCCTTATAATCTAGTAGTAGCTTACACCTTATAGGTATAAGGGGCTCTAAGGGCACCTGCCTTTTCCCGGCATAAAGATAGCGTTTATACTATTTAGCGGCGGCTACTACTATTGCTACTCCAGATACTATCGCCACTAATATCCTAATTTACTATAGTTTTTACAGTTCTTATTAAATGAGGTTAAACTGCTAGCGGTATTATTTCGCCCTACTATTAAGTTGCTAGCGGTAGTTTTAAAATCCGCTTTCCTTAAGTTACCTAACGGGGTAGTCTTTATATTTAAGGTCGCGGCGCGCCTATTGCTCCTAGCTTATAGGGCGCTTACGCTCTTCTAGTTTTCCTTTAATAGGGCAGCTAAAGAGACTAGCTGCTCTTACGTTTATAGAAATTCCTAATAGTTAGTAATAGTAAGCCGTAGCTCTAGCCGTAGCTTCGCGAATAGGTATATTATTAGATACTTTACATTATAAAAAGGGTTAATTTACGCTTTTAAGGAGGTTAGGTAAGCAGTAAACTTATTTATAAGTTAATCGGTCTGCTATATTACCCTTATATAGGTTAGGGCTATATAGAGTTCTTAATTAATAGGACTCTTAATCTAATTAAGTAGGAATTCTATAAGATTCTCCTAGGTAAACTATATATCTAAATAGTTATCTTTATATTATAGCTAAAGGGTTCTGTTAGTCCCCTTTATATATTATATATTAAACGTAACTCTAGTATCCTTATTTATAAAGGCGTTAGGCTCTAAGTAGAACGCTAGCTTTAAGCTATTACGGAAGTCTTAGTGCTCTTAAATAGTCTTGCCATTATATGGGGAAATCTTCTATATTTTAACGGCCCGTTTTAATAGAGCGCGTATTATATTAATAGCCTTCCTCTTAAGGTTTAAATGTATTAAGCTACTATCTAAGTACTCTAATAGGATGCTTTAAGGTAGTAGATCTGGGTTAGGAGTGGGAGTTAACATTACCTTACTACGTTAACGCCGTCTTAGCATTTCCACCTCTTCCCTAAGAAACTATAGTTTTCCTTACTCTAGGAGTTATAGCTTCTTATTCTCTAGCCGTTGTATTTTTTCCTATAGTGTCCTCACCTATAACTTCTAGTTTTATCTAGGATATAGACCCGCCTGTATTATCCTAAGGCCAATCCCCAGATTTAGTACTACGTACTACGCTAGTATTACGCCCGCGTCTCGCTATTAGGTTAATAGGCTGCGATATAGTTAATAAATATAGGTCGTCTTTTTAACAGGGGGCTGCCGCTATATAGTTGTGGCCGTAGCAAACCGCTATATTGCTAAGCCACTACCCCTAAAAAGGGAGGAGAATTTAGAACTATTAGGCGCCGATGCCCTTAGGGTTTATAGTAACGTAATAATAGTAGCGAAATGTAATAGGTATTTAGTTCCTAATAAAGTAGAACTATAGAACTAAATTCTGCTATTCTCTAGTATAAGATGACTACGTTTTATAGGCACCTCGCCCGCGCTAAGCTAGTTATGGTAAGTGCGTCTCTATAGCCTAATAGTACTATAGTTAAGTGCTTTCTTAAAAAATATTCTTCCTTAGCCTAAAGTACCTCTACTATTACTAGGCATTCTATCCGTATAGAAAACCTACTATAGCTTAGAATAAAAGCACTAGTTATTAGGGTTAGAAGACTATAGTTAAATAGAAATATTAATAGGTTTCGCGAAGCTTATAGGAGCCAGATAACTATATATAGGTATAATAAAGCCTTTTGGAAATACTGCGATAGATTTGTTAATAGGCTAGGTATATAAATAGATATAAAACGATAAGCTCTAATTAGTAGAGTATATGCCTAACAAATTAAATCTAATTATATTCTAAGATTTATTATAAAGAGAGAACTATCTAGGTAGGAACCATAGTCCTTTAAATATATAACCGTACTCTAAAGAAATCCCCTTATATATAATATACGTAATATACGTATAACACGTAGGTCGTATCTCGCGCACACTGTACATAATACGTATAATATTACCTAACCTTATATAACCTCGCTTACCACTTATTACATAGTTCTACTGGTTCTATTATGGCCTGTACTACGTCTTATAGCCTATTTAGTTTACTAATAAGTATCCGTAATACTTCTAGTATAAGGTCCGTAACAATAGAAAGATCTTACGTTCTAAGTAGAGAGGTAGTTATAGGACGTATAAGATAAGCTTCTAGCCTTATAGGAGGTAAGTAAAGATAAAATTTTAAGCGCGATAGATAGAGCTATTAAGTTTCTATATCTGTATAGTAGACAACTTAGTTAAATTAAGGTATTAATGCAGGTAATATATAGGCGGAAGGACTTATTTCTAGCGGCGAAGATATTATAGGATAAGAGTATAATATTATAAGTAATTTTATTATTAATTTGCGCTTTTATTATAGTATCTTTAAATATAATTAAAGAGAAGTAGTTATTAAAGATATAGGCTATCTTAGAAGTAAATCCTGTATTAATATATATGGAGGTAATAAAAGCGTATTAGATATCCTAGAATATATTAAAGCGGGTCAGTTTACGTATATTTTAATATCGCTAAAGTTACTATTAAGTAAATGGTTTTACTATATCCTTACTTAGTCCACTTTTCACTTATATACTTCTTATTAGCGACTTAGTCAATCGAGGCACGAGCACGGCAAGAGGGGCGCGCAAGCCTGTACGATTGGTAGTCTATAAACGAGGATCTAAAGCTAGAGAAAGAAAAGGAGACGGCGGGCGGCGCCGCTCGACGTTATATACGATCCTCTGGTCACGTGACGGCAACTGTCTGGAACTGTATAAAACTATCTGCGACTGTCTGACATAATCCACCGATATCCATCAGTCGCAATCTGTCACGGCTTAAACAAATGCCTCTGAACCGAAGCTTGAACGAATGCTGTATTACGAAGATACTAAGCTAAAGAGAAGGAAAAGGGGTCGCCAGGACCGATGTAAACAAATATATAGGGTGAGCCGCCAAGGCGCTAGCTTTAGGCGGGCCCAATCGCGGGTCAGCAGAATATGGCAGAATTTGGCAGGTAACGTGCGATAGCGCCGTTACATCACCCCCCTCTTTAAAGAAAGCCTGCCCTTAGGCTTAGTTAGAAATAGGGTAGTACTAGGCTTATAAACGTAGGATTACAAAATATAAGATGAGGAGAATAAAGGGGACACAAATACGTCCAGACTAAGTACAAAGGGCAATTGTAGGCTAAGTGGAAGCACTAGGCCAGAAAGAGTAGCCGCTAAAAGTCTTAGCACAGATCTGACTAATTAGACAACTTCAACCGGCGGTCAAAGTTCCTGGACATCTAATATTTTACGGTACTGGCAGAAAACGGCAGAATATGGCAGAATTTAGCAGACAGCTATATTAGGGCTTTGGGGCGTTTTTATCCCTATATTCTTCCGGTAACTTATCGTCTTTATCATACCAGCATTCCATCCATTCGTCTAGGTACTTCGGGGGTCCAGGCGCATCAGGGTATTGGTTATAGAATTCTTTAAGCTTCTGGGGGCAGCCTATAAAGTTACACGCAGGGTACTAGGTTGGGTCAGGATCGTAGCCCTTCCATTAGACACGGTATTTTAGCGTTCCCCATACTATCTTATAGGCCAGTATTTTATTAACCTCCCATTCGCTGTCACCGTTTACTTAAACTAGTAGGGAAGGCTCATTCTTTTGTCCAGGCAATGGGTCGTTCGCAGCTTTCCGTAACTTATCCAGCAAGAAGATAGGGTGAACCCTAATTAAATCTGGGAGCTTTATCTTGTACAAGTTGCCTATCTTCTTAAAAACCTTATACGGTCCTGCCATCTAGTAGTCCAGCTTACAGCTAGGTCGTTCGGTCTTCCAATTCCTTGTTATAACCCAGACCATATCGCCAGGGGTAAAATCGGGCTCTCGACGGTGTTTATTCGCCTGCTGTTCTATCGACCTCTAAGCTTTTTCCAGGTTCTTACAGGCTACCATCTAGGCCTCCTCTAATTGTTTGGCGTACTATTGGGCCTTAGCATAGGATAGCTTCTCTCATACAGTCTGGGGTTCTTCTGGCCTTTTCCAGTCAAAGCTTATACGGGGTAAGTATCCCATTTCCAGCTAAATCGGGGTAAACCCTATAGAGTCGTGGGGTAAGGTTGCTTGCGCGTAGTCCATTAAGGGTAGTAGTTCAGACCAATTGTCCTAGAAATAGTTGATGAAGGGCCTAAGCCTTTGGTCCAGGTACTGATTTACAATCTCTGTCTAACCGTCTGTCTAGGGGTGATAAGCCGTAGAAAGCTTTAGCTTAATGCCTAGGATCCAGGTAAACTCATTCCAGAAGGCCGATATAAACTATGGCCTACAATTAGACACAATAGTATCTAATAGTCCGTAGATTTGGTAGACGTAATAGATATATAGCCGGGCTGCCTCTTTAGCATCGATGTTTTTATAATAGGGAATTAAGAACGGGCGTTTACCAAAGCGGTCAACTATAACCATGACCATATCATATCCGTCACGGTCCCTAGGTAGTTTATAGAAGTCTATAGAGATATACTACTAAGGGCGCTCTGATATTGGGAGTGGCTTAAGTAGTCCTAGGGTCTTATCCCGTGGGATTATAGCTCTCTAGCAGTCTTCGCAGTTCCGTATATATCAATCAATATCCGTAACCATTCTCGGCCAGTAGTAGCGGTAGTTAATGATTTTACAGGTCTTGTTCTTACCAGGGTATACCGTAGAGACTTAGCAATAAGCTTCGCGGATTAGTTTAGTCCGTAGATTATCGACGTTAGGGACTATAAGCCGCCCCTGGTATAGGAGCAATCCTTCCTCCATCTCAAAATCGGGGTCTCCTTTTACGGCTTATTCGCGGAGGGCCCTTAGGGCGTCAGCCGTGCGGTTTGCAGTTAGGAGGCGGTCAATTAGCCCTATTAGCTCATCCAAGGACTCCTCCATTAGTGCTAGCTCGTTTTGCTAGGAGTCTAGCTCCTTAAAGATCCGCGGGTTAAGCTGTTCTAGATAGAGGAGGGCGCGCGTCCGATATTAGGTCTTTAGCTTATCCTAGGGTCCTATATCTTGTTCTCTTTGGGTAAGGGCATTAGCCTTAAAGTTTTGCTTGCCAGAACAATACATAATTATAAAGAAGAATTAGGAGAGTATTTCGGCCCACTAGGCCTATCATCCAGTAAGCTGCTTTATAGTTATAAAGTACTCTAGGGCTTTATAATCTGTATATATCTTAATCCGGGAGTTCGTACCTTCGAGCTTTGCGCGCTATTAGGAGAGTAATTAAATAATAGCTAGNATTTCTTTNTNGTGTACTTNNTAGTTANACTTAGCNGGGTNTATTNTCTTTAANAANAAAGCTANAGGGTACTATTCGCCGTCTAGATATAACTGTAATAGGATTCCCGCTATAACCCTATTAGAGGCGTCCGTTTCTAGCATTAATTTAAGGTCCGGGTTATAGTGACGAAGGATTAGAGAAGAGATAAGCTGATCCTTTATCTCTTCGAAGGCTTCCATACAGCTATCGTTAAAGACAAAAGGCGTGTCCTTCCTGGTTAGTCGTATGAGAGGTTTTGCCGTAATTCCGTAGTTATAGATAAACCGGCGGTAGAAGTTATAGAAGCCAAGGAAGGACTGGATTCCTTTTACCGTGTGAGGGGGCTTCCAGTTACGAATTGCCTCTACCTTCTCAGGGTCGACCTTAATTCCTTCTATAGTCACGATAAACCTGAGGTATTTTGTACGTTTTACCCCAAACTCGCATTTCTTGATATCAACTTATAAGCCCGCGTTCCGTAGTCTCTCTAGGACCTTCTTAACATAAACTTAATGCTCAAGTTCGTCGTCCGAGTATATAAGAATGTCGTCTAGGTATACCGTGCAGAATTTGTTAAGGTAATTAAAAAGAACGTCATTCATATACCTTTAGTACGTAGCCGGTCCGTTTATTAGTCTAAAAGGAAGAACTTTATATTTATAGAAACCATAACAGGTACGGAACGTTATTAAATCTTCGGATGCAGGGTCTATCCTAATTCGGTGGAAAGCTTAGCGGATATTAAGTTTAGTAAAGATCTTCGCCTAGCTTAGACGTACAAGGGTCTCGTTAATTAAAGGAATAGGATACCGGTCCTTTTAAGTAATAGCGTTTAGCTTCTAATAGTCAATACAAAAACAAAGGCCTCTATTAGGCTTTTTTACGAACAGGATAGGGGAAGCAAAAGGGGCTTAACTTGGCTCGATAAACCCTTTATCCAAGTTATCAATTAAGTACTACTTTATTACTTTTAGCTTATCCGTTAATTAATAGTAGAGGGGGCTATAGCCTAGCGAGTTATTGGCTTCTAATTAAATCTTATAATCGTACGTCCGGTAGGGGGGTAACTTATCTAAGGCCGCCTTTGAGAATGCATCCTTGTAGTTTGTATAAATGGTAGAAAGAAGGCGTTCAACTAGTTCCTCGTCGGTTTCCTTAGCTGGCCTTTCCTCTCTATTATTAATAATTCGGTCAATCTTATATAGGCTCGTTGTAAAGACCTTATTATCCTTCCGGTATATATTAAAGTGGAACGCTACAGCGCTAATTGCGGCAATGTCTACGGTAGGGGGGTTACCTGACAATAGGGGCGTATGTAACTTTAGGGACTTCCGGGGTACTGGCGTTATCGTTACCCCTTTTAGCTCCTATTACATCTTTCGGAGGTTATCCCTCATATCCTATTAATACGTTCTTTTCCATACCGGTTAGATCCGTGCGATTTAGATATCGTCTACGTCACTATCTGTCCCGCTTCCGTACGTAGAGTCCTCTTTAAACGTAGCGCTTTGGGAGAGTATCTTTATCGGTACAGAGTTTTTTCCAGCTTCGCGGCGGGCGTCTTCTTAGGTAAAGGCTAGATCACGGGCCCGAACATCCTGCTGGTAGGTAAGGTCAGCCCTCACAGCTAGTGTCTTACGGTCGGTTCGGATCTCCCTAACAAAGGAGGGTAACCTCGGTCTATCCTCCGGCCAGATAAACCGTCTTTATCGCACGTTTAACCAGATATCAAAATAGGACATCCATTTTCGTCCGAGGATTATATCGTAAGACCCCAGGTCTAGGATACAAAAGGGGATACCGTATTGGCGTCGTCCGTTAAGAGCAATATGCAACTTTAAGACGTAGGTAACGGGCCGACCGGCTTAGCCGTTATAGCCTTTTACCTAAACAGGCTTCTCTAGTTAGATGGCTTCTGCATTTAAAAACTTGGCAACATCATTCGCACAGGCAGTATTCATAAAGGCGAAGCCATATGCTCCAGTATTAATAAGGGCGGTTATATTAACTCCATATCCATTTCAAGATACTATACATAGAAACGTAAAATGCTTTCCACCCATTAACTAACTAAGATTAATCTCTTCAAGATCAATAGGGTACCCTAGGGGGGAGTCTTTCCCTAGGGTTCCTCTTTTCCCAACTTATCTAACGTTTCTCCTTCCTCTATCTCCTTAATATCGCCTATATCCTTTAGCTCCGGGCAGGACAAGGCAAAGTGACCCTACTTATCGCAGTTAAAGCACATAGCCAAGGCAGGGTCGATCGGAGTATTGCGGCGAATACTAGTCAATAGCGTGGTACATAACTGGTCGGGCGAGGCTCGCCGGTGCGTAGTTGTAACCGCCTTTGGTAAAAGAGCAGTCGTAACCCGTCCTCCTGCTCCAGCTCCTGCAGGTATAGCTGGCGAGTTCCGATCGTTACGGAGTCGCTTCTGCCGATCAGGGCAGGCGTCAATCCGCTTTAGTTCTGAGTCCAATGATAGGCAACAAGCTACAAGTCTTTCGTGGGTTGGCAGGTTATCTAAGGTTACAGCGATCTTTTCTTATAGCCAGATTGTCAGCTTATCGTACAGGTCTAATCGGTAGTTCTTAAGGGGGACCTGGCCTTCTCCTGCAAGGTATAAGAATTGAGTCTAGAATTCAGCAAAGGGTTAGTTCGGTTTCATCATCAGGCGATTATAATCATAATAGGCATCCCGTACTTTATTCGGGTTAACGTAGATAGCCGCTAGGTACCGTATCATCTCGTTAACGGATGTAAATTGGACAGGGGAGTCGTCCTCAAACTTGGCTTAAAGGTGCCGTTGGGCGTCCCCAGTAGTTCGACTAAAGAGGTAGAGCATTTTGGCTTCTTCGGAAAGGAAATAGTTATAGTTAACGCGGAGCTTTCCTCGTACTTAAATCCTCCAATTCTTAAAGGTAAGGTCTATCCCGTCAAATAGTAGTAGGGGGTCAGGGAGCTTAACGGACTTTAATTGCTTCGTCATTATATCCGTACTCCCTAGTATATCGCATTTAGTGGAGTAAACAGGTCGGCTAGGGCTTCAAGAAGGGGAAGCCAGGCTATTTTATAGGGCCGTAAGGCTTTCTAAGATCTCTTATAGGGTCTCTTATATATTTCTCACTTTAAGACAATCGGCTTCCTGGCTGGCTGCAAGGGCACGAATCTGCTCGCGTACGTCTACAACGTCATCATTATCTTCGATTTCTGATCCCAATTGGATCTCAGGTTCCTCTCGGGTAGAGGCAGCTCTCTTAAATAAGCTTGCTTTAGGTGCCATCGTTAGCTTCCTAAGGTTCGTCGGTATCGTACGCTTTGGTTTCAATTCCGGGGGTACAGGTCCAGTCCTATCTGGCTCGTGAGGTGGGATATTATCCAGGCCTTCCCAGGCAATGTAGAGTTGTTTTGGTGTCTAAGTATAGCGCGTCGATGCGTCGTTGCAGACGAAGTTTCTTTGGGGTGGGATATTATTAAGGCCTTCCCAGGCAAGGTAGGGAGAGCTTAGTATAATGTCACGGCTTAAACAAATGCCTCTGAACCGAAGCTTGAACGAATGCTGTATTACGAAGATACTAAGCTAAAGAGAAGGAAAAGGGGTCGCCAGGACCGATGTAAATAAATATATAAGGTGAGCCGCCAAGGCGCTAGCTTTAGGCGGGCCAATCGCGGGTCGGCAGAATATGGCAGAATTTGGCAGGTAACGTGCGATAGCGCCATTACACAATCCACCAGTTTCCACTAGTGCCGTAACACTTCTTTAATAGTAATTAATAAGTATTATCTAGTTGTTAACCAGGGTAAGAGCTTTTAGCCCTATTGCGTATAGCTCTTTAAGATCTAATTACTACTTAGTCTAATAGTATTATAGTTTATATATATTATAACACTTAATAAGGGGATGTATATAAAGAAAATAAAGCTAATAGAGTTATATTAAAGTATAGTAGATCTTAAATAAATAAATATTAATTGGCCTAACCTATCTATTATTAGAGGCTATATTAAGAAGAGGAATAAGAATAATTATAGAGTACTATTCTTTATTATTAAAGAGGTATTTAAGAAGGCAGTAGTAGAGGAGGATTATATCTCTGTAACCCCTAGCTAGATATCTATAGGGTCTAATAAGATATCTATATTATCTAGTTAAACGCCTATAGCAACTAGTATATCTATATCTTCTACTTAAATATCTACTACCTCTATTTATTAACTGGTTAGGTAGATCTAAAATCTAGTAAGAGGTACTATTTAGTTTAAGGGATAAGAAGTTCTAAGTCCTTAATTAATTCCTACCTATAGGTATATAAATTATATCCGCTCGTAGCTTATAAATAAGAGCTATACTATTAAGTAGGCTAAAATAGTAGTATAGAGTTATTATATAATATTATCCAAATATAATAAGAGTAGGAAGTATTGAAATTTTTATATAGAAGACTTCCTTACCTATATTCTTATTATGTCGGACGTTCTAGCCTATAGTATAGATATTTTTTATTTTATTAATTTTATTATATATAGTTATTATCGTAATAGAAGCCTAAATATAATACTATAGAGATTTATGCGGGCTACCTAACGTAATAGTATTACCGGAAATATAATTATTCTTATTAAAGACTGGTATAAAAGCGCTCTTATAGATATTATACCGCTAAAGTAAAAGCCTTAAAAGCCCCTTTACTTACCTAGCTTAGGTATAACTTTATTACTATTAGGGAGGAGATATAGGAGGATAGAGTAATAGATTTCGCTAGCGATCTAGCTTTATTTAGTATAGCTAATAGTAATATTACCTTATAGGTATATACCCAGGACAAAAAAGATTAAATACTTAATAAAAATATATTATTATTAGCCCTATTAATTAAATATATAGAGAAATAGAAGATAGTAAGACTAATATAAAAAAACGGGTAGTACTTCTAAATATACTATATAAGCTTGCGAATAAAACTACTAGATATCTATATAATATTCTGCTTAAGCTATATAAGAAGAAGAGTCCGTTATCTAAAGGCCCGTATTATTACCCTAATTATAATGATTTATTAGAGGCTTATAAAAGTACATTATTATTATACTATATACTAGGAATATTACGAGGAGTAAATACCTAAAAGACCTATTTATAAGTGTTAAAAAGTAGATTAAGAAATAGCTTAATATAACGTATTAAGAAATGGTTTAGAGTCTAATTTCTAGTTATATTATATCTAACAATTAAATCTATATACTCTATATTATATATAAATTATATAACTAGTAGGTATTAATACCTAATTATTCTATATATAGTTAATATAATACTAGAAATACTATTCTAATATTTAGTTTAGTCTCTATTAAACCGTCCGTCTATAATTAATATATAGTAAAAGTTACTACCTGTACTCCTTATTCTATTAAAAAGACTTCCTAAAATACTATTATAGATTTTAGATCTTTATCTAATGTAAGTTTTATTAACGTAGTTTATAGGCACGTAGCCTATACGGGCAAGTAGCCTACCTTAAAACTTACTAAAAAATAGGAAATTTATACCTTAATATCTTAATAACTACTTAATAATAATTTTTAATAATTTAGATTTATATACCCTATAGCTTCTATTAAAGTTTTATTATAAATTGTTTAAGAGTTTTTAAGATATAGTAATTTAGCTTTATTTTAGCCTCTAAATTTTAATATCTTAAAAACCACTAAACTATTTACTGTATAACTTTAATGGAAGCTATAGGGTATATATGAAAGTCTAAATCTAAATTATTGCAGATTGTTATTAGGTGGTTGTTAAGATATTAAAGTATAAATTTTCTAATTTTTGGTAAGTTTTTAGGTAGGCTACTTACCTATATAGGCAACTTATCTATAGACTACGTTAATACTCTATGTCTTATAAACACTTCTTTAATATAGATTTTAGCTATATCTTCCGCTAAAATCTCTTCTATATATACTATTAAATAGCCTTACTTAATTAACCTATCTACTATTATTAGGATTATATTATACTCCTATCTAGTAAAAAGGTCTTTTAATTTTAGTAAATTTATAATAAAGTTCTATAATATCGTTTTCTATAGTCGTTCTACTACTTTAACTAGCTATAATTTCTCGTATAGTTTATGCCTTTCTAGCTTATTCCTTTAGCAATTTAAATATTCTCTTATAACTTGTCTTACTAGTCTCTAAATTTTTTAGATAATATATTCTTTTTAAAGTCTTAATACCAAGCTAATAGCCCTATTATATGCTTATATTATTCCCTTATAGAATTCCCCTTAGAATATATATAGCCTTTTAATATTCGTATTATTCTATGTCTAAACCCTTAAGCTGCGCTTCTTAAATCCTTTATAACTACTC